>NC_068368.1:556213-1261213 GCF_020536995.1 Dreissena polymorpha | reverse complement strand
GAATGTTCATTAAAATAGTGATTACCACTTACTTTTATGCCTCACTTGATTGACCTTAATAACAAATTTCTTTAATATTGTATAACTATTAATTTTAATATTTTGAAAGAGGACTTACGAATAAGACGGACGATTTGTGTTTGACGGACTTAAACGTTCGTGCTGCCACATCACATATAATTAACAATTATTCGATTTCCATATTTGGAAATTAGATGATGTTACTGTAATACTGGACTTCCGACCTAAATTATTTACTAGTCCTTGTTTCTGATCGCAATTTCAGAATATATAACACTATTGCCCAATTAGGAAATCAAGGAATATTGTTTGCATGTTAAGATCCTTACATACCTGTTATTATCCATCTATCATTTTTAATAAAGTATGTGTCATGTTGGTTTTCATGTAAAACAATACTTGTAATGCCAAACTTTAGTTCAGAATGATACGTGTGAATTGTGACCTAACTTACTAACAGCTAAAATTATGTGAACCTACTGTTTAATTAGTTTCATATTGTATGTATTATACTGCATTGTATAATTAATTCTTATATATTTCAGTGAGTGGTGGTATGTTTTGGATTGATTTATGATACAGCCGTTGTGACAGCGTGCTGCATATTACTAGAGGCGCCCGCATTATTTTTTTTAACAAACTCTGTATACACCTAAAGACGATACCACGTGAAAAAACTCTTGCATACGGCTTTTACTTTATCATGTACATTATACAATCATAATCTTGATTTGTTATGTCCCCCAGTCTATACTGGGGGGTGCATATTGTTTTTTCCCTGTCTGTTTGTTTGTTGGTTGGTTTGCGTCAAACTTTCACATTTGCCATAACTTTTGCAAAATTGGAGATAGCAACTTCTACTGTTGGTTTGTTTGATGGTTTGTGTCAAACTTTCACATTTGCCATAACTTTTGCAAAATTGAAGATAGCAACTTTATATTTGGCATGCATGTGTATCTCATGAAGCTGCACGTTTTGAGTGTCGAAAGGTCAAGGTCATCCTTCAAGGTCAAAGGGCAAATATATGGGTCAAAATCGCTCATTTAATATACACTATAACTTCATAACAACTTCTCATTTGCATGGAGCTGCACATTTTGAGTGGTGAAAGGTCAAGGTCAAGGTCATCCTTCAAGGTCAAATATAAGGGGGGCATCTTGTTTAATATTTCTTTTCGTTTGTTATTACATGGTTTGTCGAAAAAATAGTAATTATGTGGAAAGGGTGTTGGACTTTTGAAGACCAAACACGCGAATTGAAGTATTCTAAATGAATTGAAAGCAAGTTTAAATTAGATATGTACAGCCTACATCAAGAACTTAGTGATAACATTGGACATCTACATCTACATCCAAAGTTTAGTACCCTCAAAATGTGGCAACCCAGGAAGTCATCAGAAAATATAATCGTATTATCGCAAAAGATAATCCGCCAACGTTAAATGTTGTCTATGTAAGTCATCTCTAAGGGAACTATATATAACATTATCACCAAAATATTGGAAGCTAAACTTACAAAAAGCAACGGTCATCAGCTTTACATAGTGCAAATTATGAAGTGAGGACCAGATTATAGCCGTTATACATGAAGTAAAGAGGTATAAAATGGAAGGACTTCTTTACTTTTGACTAGGTGATGATTTATTCATGTAGGCCGTACGGGCCATGCAAAGTTTGCAACATGATAAAAGGCGGAAAAAAGAGCAGCGACAAACATAAGTTTGTTAAGCGGGACTTTTTCAGTTTCATGGCATGGTTTGGTTTCCCTAACAGATGAAATAACAAGGATCGAGTTATCATCGAAGAGCTAAAGTTAATCGCATGTTCTATATCAATAAGGTAAAGAAGCAGTTTACAAAGGAAGTTCTGAAACTGTTTCCAGAAGGTCGGAGGTCTATGGTGTTCCATCCGCAGAGTGCCTCAAGAAGCACATCAAAACAGACACTCCAGTTTCTCAGGCAAATGAAAGTGAATGTTATTGATTGTGACTAATGGTTTCCAAAGGCTCCGGGTGCTGCTCAAATGGACTACATGGGCTTCGCTCTGTGAAAAGGGTATCAATGAATGTGCGTGAAGTGTCGTCCCAGATGAGCCTGTGAAGTCCGCACATGTTAATATGGGACGACTCTTTCCTCTTTTATGATAGTGTTCGTTTAAAGAAAGTATCTTCTTAGCAAAAATCCAGTTTAGGCGAAAAGAATCGTCCATGATAACACAAACACCGTGACGCATCTTGATTTGTTTTGTAAATAAAATGTCTTAATGAAGGGTCGTGCTCTGTGAAAAAAATGGGTTTTATGAATTTACGGTAAGTGTCGTCATAGATTAGCATGTGAAGTCCGAACAGGCTTATCGGGGATGACTCTTTCCGCCGAAGCTAGATGTTTGCTAAGAAGATACTTTCTTTAAACAGGAAATATATAAAAGCGGAAATTGTTGACCCTGTTTAGTCTGTGCGGACTGCAAAGTCTAATGTGGGATGACACTCTACGCACATGCATTAAACCCCCATTCACAGAGCACGGCCCATATTAAATCGTGTCGAGAAATAGCATGTAGTGATGATTGGAAAGAAAACTATTACATCGGTAAGTCAAATTTTGTGTTTATTAAATGATAAATAATTCATGATGGCTTAACATCGTTTTATCGATTATAAAATATTTAAATCTAAACTTGCCATTTTTTCAAATTAAATCAAAGCATTAATTTGAAACGGATTTTTTTTAAATAAAATAAACAAAAGGTAAAATATCTTTAAATGATTACATATATCAAATTGTTGATTATTGCAATAAAGTGGTAACGGCACGTTTACTTGTAATTGTTTCAGAATGTCTTTGTATCGTATGAACAATACATATCTACACAAAACTCGTAGGGGGAGGGGGGGGGGGGGGGGTAAACAGTTTACGAAAACAATTGTTTAAACAATAAGTTTATTGATTTCCTTCTCTCAATTACTATAAACATTTATTCTAGTTTCACACATTCTCCATTTCATTCGACAACCACTTAGACTCCTTAACATTACCAATTACATTTCAAAGTCTTAAAGCCACACACCTTATTTGGAAAGTAAATTTAAGTATAAAAAAATACACATTTTTTATTTATACCAAATAGAATATATCTGGTGGTAACAATGTAGAAATCCGTCTTTTTGCGCTTTAAAACTTAAAAATAATCGCGTTGGTCGAAATGGACGTATACGTCTAGAAATCCTACTTTCGGTTTTAAAAGCGGTACCGTTTAAAAAAATAATAAATGACTTTCTAACTGGGCTATATATTTAATTTCATTTATGCCAATTAGAATATATCTGGTGGGTGCAACTTACAAGGAAGAAATCAGTGTTTTTTTGCGCTTTAAAACTTAAAAATAATCGCGTTTGTCGAAATGGACGTATACGTATATATAAATCCTACTTTCGGTTTTAAAATTTAAAAATAATAAATTACTTGCTAACTAAGCTATATAGTTAATTCTATTTATGCCAATTAGAATATATCTGGTGATAACAAGGTAGAAATCCGTCTTTTTGCGCTTTACAACTTAAAAATAATCGCGTTTGTCGAAATGGATGCATGTATACGTATAGCAATCCTACTTTCGGTTTTAAAATTAAAATAAATAATAAATTACTTGCTAACTAGGTTATAGATTTAATGACAATTTTGCACTTTTTTCAAAATGTATCTATATGTATTGATTAACATGTATTCAATTTAAAGGTGTGTGGCTTGTATACCATATCATTATTAAGAAATAATCGTTTCCGTCGAACGAAGCATATTTCCATTATTTCGGAATGAAATAAGAGTCCCATTAAAAAATATGGGCATTCGCTTTGCGTGTCTCTAAAATGTTCAATAATTGCTGCGTTAAATCGTTTCACATGCGAGTTCGTAATAAATTATCCGTAAATGATTTGCAATGATTAAGATAATCAATTTGTTCAAATAGAATATTCTGTTCGCCAGCATGCATATTAAAGTGGTACGTAAATTATCCTTAACAATGTCTATAAAACTTGTATAGCGATTTTATTAATTTAAGCCAACATATGGATTTGGAAGTCTGCTTAACTTGTCTTCATTTATCGTTTGTTACTAAGTATACGTTATATCAACTTAAACATGTGTGTTTAGTGATTTTAAAAAATCGTTCGTTTCGAACAAGAAGGGGTTGTCGGATACCCTTTTTAACATTAACTAACTTTGATACGCTGTTGTATTGGTAACGTCCAGACATTTACTGAAAACGGTGGAATATTTCGTTTATAATTCGTTATTGAAACTGAACGGTTTCATGCTACGCAGATCGTGAAAGAATAGTGCCATAGCCAATTGAAGTTTCTCAAAATAGAGCAGTACATCTTGTGATAAAGAGTGATACATCTGGCATTTGTAGTTGTGGATCCAACGCTAATAATGTTTGATCGGGATTATGTACAGTCTCTAATATGAAAGCTTCGATGGAATACGCTGAGCGCATGTAATGAATGAGAACTAAACCAGATACATACTCTCAGAGGATGAAGTAACCAGTGGGATATTCCATTAACCGTATGGCGAATAATAGTATGAATTGAAGTGAAATTTAGTCATGCAAATTTTATTTCAAGGGAATGATAAACTCGACAAAATATGAATCTGATTATATATTACTGAGATATTATCACTCTTGTTTGGTGAATTAATCATGAAATACAAATATAAATCAAATATAAAAGGTAAGAAATCTTATGTTATTTAGATGATTGTGTATGCAACTTTATTGACAAACTGCCGAACATGTCATGTCTATTTAGTTTGACATTAAGTATATAAATCTGTTAAACTGAAACGATGAAAAATAGCGTTAAAATGACATTGTGGTAATACAATAAATAAATATATATATATATATATATATATATATATATATATATTTATACAATTTAAAATCTGTATTTGTAAATTATCATAAAAAATGTTCACATGTTTACAGGACATTTGTTTTATCTTTTAAAAACTATTACACTGTACCTCACTGCTATTGTTCAAGAATGTTATATCATAATACTTGTTAACATGTACTATCTGGATATATTATTTACCAAATTATGAAACCAATTTATAAAATGATGAATAGGACACACAACCGTTAATTTTTCATCAAGATTCCAACCAGTGATATTCCCAACTCATTCCATTTATCTTAATGAGCCGTAAGAAGATATTCCTCATGCAAATTACACGTCGTTTCAAATAAGTCAGCACATCTAAAACTCTTTAAGTTGTCAACTGCATGTGTACATCCCTCGGGCGAATTAGTCTTGATATCGTATGGACTGCTTTTATTGGCATTTCGACGATTATTTGTAAAAGAGACGCTTATTATAATCCTTACTGTTTTTAATGGCAATATTACTTATTAGAGCAAAAAAATACACTAAAACATAAATTAATTGAAACATTTAGACACTTGTCTACATACTTAAACCACAAGCTTTCATTTGCAAGTTGACAGTTGTTATTAAAGTCATTGTTATTGAAGTTCTCTACTTTCTTATATACTTTTTTTCATTGCATATTGTTGTTTTTCTGTGACTTAAATAAACATATTCGTGTAAAGGGTTAACATTTATCTTGACATGGTTTGGACCACCCACGAGGTGATTAAAACACATCCATGATTAACCTTTGCTGGATTATTGCGCTAAAAGGGGCATTTTCACGTTTTGGAAAATTGACAAAATTGAAAAACGTTGTTTCAGATTTGAAAATTTGTGTTTTAGTTATGATATTTATGAGGAACTGTAATACTGAACATTTACCATGCTCTAAAACAGCCGTTATATGCATCTTTTGACGATTTAAAAACCTGAAAATTTTAGAGCGTAGGACCCGAAACGAGTGAATAATTTGGAGAGTTCGGTTGTTGTCGTTATAATTTTGAAACTACGAGGATTGCTTATATACAGTATAAAATACACCTGTTCTTGTATCAGGAAGAATGGCCGAATGGTGAAAGCAGTAGACTTTTTATTCCAGGACACCAGGGGTCAGTGGTTCGAGCCTTGCTGAGGGTTACTTTCTTTTTTTTCTTTTTTTATTACTGGAGCTTTTTAGATCCATTGTTTGCATTTATCAATATAAAGCAGTTAATGACAAACTTCAAAACATGCAAAAATCTGTGAAAAGGCTCCTTAAATAAGAATTCTTTAGATTTCAAAGAAATATAGTTGGAAGGGTTCAAAAAGTACTTTTTACAATCCGTTTTAAGAGAAAATATTTTTAGTTTTTGTCCAAATAAAGCAACATATCAAATCTTAACAAAATGTTAATTTTGAGGACTGACATACTGGCACTCGGTAAGAGGATGTTTAACGTTACCCTGAGAAGACACAACTGACTTGTCTGGCTGATTTATATTTAGTTTTACCACGACCACGTGAGCACACGCATGGGGCATTGACATTTTCACGAAATAACATCGCATACTAAAGTGACACGAACGGCATCGACGTCGCAGACATAATAAAGTTATTTGTTAAAAAATGGTGTAAAATAACACAGTGCTTAACTCTTTTGAAATTATTTAATGCATCGAATATTATTTTAGGAGTACACTGCGGATTCATAGGAAGTAATGGAATCTGGGCTGAATAGTAATACGATGTTATTTTGAACAGCTCTAAAAATAAAAATATGCTTTATATAAGTATACGGAGTGTAAATGCAAATACACAGTTGATCGAGTAGAACATATAAAGTACATTTAAGCCATAAGTATTAGTATAAATATATTAAATCTGGAATGTCCAGCAATCAAATTAAACGCCGCAAACAGAGAAATTACAATACCCATACAAATTACAATGACATAAATTATTACAATTATCTGATAGTTTGAGCCAAATGCCCAATAGCATAAATATTACAGGACATTAAATACAACATACCGCAACTATTGACTCGCCATCCGTACTAGCTTTGATCAATAGTATTTTTTTTCTGCCAAGTAATAGTTAATACTACTGTAGGTTCATTCTTGTTCGTTCCAGGAATCCTTGAGTGACGGCTGCTCAATCAGCGGGATCACATGTTGTCTCTCTGATAAAAACTGTCAAGCGTTTTGCCGCTTATATTTGACATTCACCGAAATCAATGGCAGATTATGATGGGATTATCACCGATTGATGTGGTAGTCATTTTGGCTTTCGTGGGCGGTAAGTAAAAATATGCAAATATGAAAACTCTTATAAATTAAATATACGATGTTAAGTTTGTGTACTCCATTGGTATAATTCATCCAACGAAAACGCAAAGTCAAATTAACGAATTTTAATAAATTTAAAAAGGAACAAACACATTTAAAATTATTCTTCTTTGTAAGTTACAAATTTGTACTCATTGTATTACAATACAATAACGACACGTTTACTTGTAATAAGTATTGTATGTAATTTATTATCGTGTATAGTATTGGTAAATATGTAATAAGGAGTAAATTTAAAGAATAATTAGTAGACTGCACACATTGTTATAATAATATTTGTGTAATGGTTAATTAGTGTTGGACCAAAGGATTGTGAATAATTATGCAGTGTTTTTTTTTCTATCAAATAAATCAATTGTATAAAGAAAGTCTGTGTGCCCGGCAGTTTATGAAATGCCATTGTATTGTTACTCTTGTATCGAATTCACACCATACGTTGAAAATAGCTCTTCTATTTATTATATCATGGTTTGTATCGAGCAGGAGTAACTAGTTTAGAATGCTGGCACTGTATCTCCGATGACTGCGGTTCGGACCCCTCCAACAACTACAAGGCCTCCAAGAGACCGTGCTCGGAACAACAGTCATGCCAGGTTGTGTTTCATCTACTTAAAATTAAATCTTTACATTCACTATATTATGTGTTGCTTTCTGGGTCCGACGACATTTCAAACAAGGTCGGTTTATTTTTTAGTAAAAACTCAGGTGTCAGTTGTTGTTGTTTTTCTTTAAAACGAAAAATCTCGTTATTATCCAATTATCTGATAGTATAGAAGACTGAACACGATGAATGAGTTTAAGTTATGTTGTAGGTATAAAACTGAAGTTTAAAATGAAATTTGTGATTTAAACAACATACTTTAAACGACAATTGTCTATATATTCATAGCTGTAGACACATCAGCAATAGCCAAGTCAATGTTTAAAAGAGGCTCGACTTAATATCGAACTGTTTAGTATTGTCAATAGAATCGTGTCATAAACGGAACTTGATCATTTCAGTTTAGTGGTAAAACATTTGTTAACTAATAATTTTTTAACATGAAGCTTAATGTAGAACTTTAAAGAATTAAACGTATGCGTTTACAGCATATACTTTGCTCTATAATCCATTTAGCTCATGAAATTAAATAGTGTATATTTAACTGTCCTTCACTAATAAGATGTACATATCACTTGTCTATGTATTAGATTATTTGCGAAGTTTCGCGGGCAATACGCCCAAAATAATCACGCTTCAAACATTATACTTTCTTAATTATTCCAGAAAGTATATTTCGAAATGATAGAGGAAACGGACAAAGGCACATTTATTCACTCTTCCATTGTAAGAGGATGTGCTTCGAGATGCATGTCACGTGATGATTTCGAGAACTGTACTCATCAACTGCATACGTCACGAGGTTGTGTACGCAAGGATTGCTGCAGTGATAACGACTTGTGTAACTCAGCTCAACACATGCTTGAAATTCCGTCACATTTTAATGTGAAAATCATGTTCATATTCCTTTTTTGGACAAGCTCAAAGTGCCTTTGTGAAGTCGTAACAATGACTTAGGTATGGTAAAGTGCTAACTATCGGTAAGAATGATAGTTTCAGACAATAAAACGAATGCACGCATGTCAGTATGAATAAGCAGAAAAACATGTTAAAAAAGAACATGTGAGACCTAGCGATAAACTGGCAAAAATATATCTGGTATTCGAGTTCCAATGTGACTACTCAATACACATGACACAAACAGGACATGGAGGGGTAATTTCTCACGAAAGGAATATGCCCAATGGCAGAAAACACCAAGTTCAAAGTGTTGTCAGCATCATGTTAGTTTATTTCGGAATACGCTTTTATACAACTGAATTTGTTTGTGATGATACGGATGATTTTGAAGAATGTAATAATTATTCGATTTTGAATTCAATATAACAAACAGGACGCTTCTTGTTGGCTTGTTTCTGTTGTTTATGTCTGATGGCATATATAACCTCCAGTTCGAAGTGTTGTTCGCATGTAGTTAGTTTATTTTTGAATACGCTATTTATTCCTGTCATTTATACAACTCTTTATGATGACGTTGTGAATTAGGAGTACTTGATATTTGTTCGTGTTTTAAATTTTATGTGTGCATTTAGTCATAACGTTTTTACGCGCATACAGTATGTACGTGTATACAAAGCTATTTGATAGTTTTGTTCGGCATTATCATGATAAAACACACTTCTGTATGTCAGCCGTCAACATTCCCACGAGCGTCTGCATTGAAAAGAATAATCTATAATTTAGTGAACCTTCAATCTAGCGTTGGTGCCTGCAAAATAATAAAATATATAACAACACTGACAGAATGCCCCTGACAGTCGAGAAACGGATCAGCTATTGAAAGCATGATACCTTAACGCATGTCAAATATAGATTGTGCCATATAGAATAATTGTATTTGATGTCTCACGCCGGACACAAGACATACTATGTGGTAAATCATATATATTATTGTCAAATGCACTAAAAGTAGTTGCGATTCTTATAGGAGCCATTACCTTCACATAGCAGGTGAAATACAATTGTGACATATTACTATAAACTCCATTGTTTGTCAAACTAGTTTTTTCCAGGGATATAAAAGTTCTCGATGGCACTGGCGTCATATGAAACAGACAGTTGAAACATCTAGATGCATGTGATCACGTTCTGAAATGATGATTAAAAGATATGAAATTGCGTTATTGAGTCTTTCCTTTTAATATGTTTTAAGCATTAACATGTTTTGATAACACGACACTGTCCTTATAAAAGTAAATATGATTAAAGTATTCGGCCTTTGTTGCAGATAGTGTCTTATTCGAGTAAACCATTTCTTGAATGCGTCCAATCTCTTTGATAAATATTTAACTATATGTCCAGAAACATAACAAGGGATGGAATCACCGCTAACTGCCATTTAATCGACATTAATTAATTATTTGTAAATAATGCAAGTATTGCCATCCCTATCATCTGTCATTAGCTTCGATACAGTACTCGTAGCTATTCATTTAAACGCAGAAATGACATTATTTTAAAGGGTAGAAAATATGCTTGTTTAATGTACGTTCAAAAGTATGCGATATTTTCTTAAGTGCCATTACAAGATGGAAGACAATTTGATTATCGAGGAGACTTAGTTTGTAGGTTATCCTGCTCTGAAGTTGTAAATAAAGTTATGTTCGTCAGTGGATCAGCAAATCAGTCGTCTGTGTCTATAGTTTGTGGACAGGGTCTTGACTCGTTTTGAATTAAAAAAACAAGTAAGGTATTAAGTTGGTGAATTAATAATATTATACCATTATTCATAGTATATACATCTTTATAATATATAATTATGCATCTTATATTATTCCGTCGATCTTTATAAATATTGACGCGTGGTTAAATAATTCAATCAACAGGTGTTTTGTTATAAAAGTGATGAATAAGAACAAAACGTATCGTCTGAAAGAGTTCCTGGAGTTTCACCGTTTGCTATATTAAATAATTAAAGTGTATCGTTAAACTTGCAATAATGATCAAGCGAACCGGGTAAATGCTAACATAACTATTATTATTAATTTTTAAATTGCCTTTTAATCTAACGTTTACAGTTGGAATCACTTCTTTATCAAAAACATAATCGGGAGAGGAGAAAAACTAATCTCAAAAAGCAAGGCCGCGTGCATTGTATTTTCTTTACGAGTATAAAACCATTACGAGAAATGTATGTACTTAACAGCAATCTCACATGGTACTTTTTGATACCGGTTTTAATATGTGTGTCGGATGACATAACCTTTATCGAAATACTTGCGTGCTGACCGTGGGTAGACATCGCTTGTTGGCATTTCAGAAATGTTTATTGAAAATGCAACCAAGAAATATCATCGATATTAGGAAAACTTTCCAGATTTACTTTTGATCGTTCTATGTTTAACCCCTGCAACATGTATGTGTGCGTAATTATAGCTTACTGATTTAATCTGGCAATTACATAAATGCGCATGTTTTATTAATCTTATATACTATATTTTTATATATGAAAAGTGCTCGTCTTCTAGCAGCAACAAAACTTAAGAAAAAACAACAACAATCAAAGTGTATTTATGGAGTATACCTGAGTATCGCAGACAATTATGTGAGTATGGTTTTCAAGAAGACTTTGCTTATGTGGTAAATCCAAAGTGTATATAGTCATAATGCTCTGAAACTGAGTAGATCTTGTATTTTAAAAACCAAGATTGAACCTAGCACTTATGTAAGAAAGATTCGTACCATATCATTTTTGCAACAAGCATGCTAAATTAGGCAACATAAATTAAAGATACGATGAACAGCTCAACATTCACAGAACTCAATGTATATTTTGTTGCAAATCTTTTCATTATAGATGTAATGTTAATACCAATTACGTTGATGCTTTTATAACGACCGTACTGATACCATTAAGAAATGAAAGATGCAAAACACAAACTTGATTGTCTTTCAATCATAATGAAATAATGCAAATTTGCATTAAAATATTGATTACCATTAACCTTTATGCTTCAGTTAATGCACCTTAATAACTATTATCTTTAATATTTTGAAAGAGGACTTACGACGAATAAGACGGACGATTTGTGTGTGACGGACTTAGACGTTCGTGCTGCCACATCACATATAATTGACAATTATGCGATTTCCATATTTTGCAATTAGATGATGTTACTGGAATACTGGACTTGCGACCTATATTATTTACTAGTCATTTTTTTCGATCGCAATTTCAGAATATATAACACTATTGCCAAGCCAATAAGGAAATCAAGGAATACTAGTTGCATTTTAAGATTCTTAAATACCTGTTATTATCCAGAAATCATATTTAATAATGTATGTGTCATGTGTGTTTCATGTAAAATAATACTTGAACTGTCAAACTTTAGTTCATAATGATACGAGTGAATTGTGACGAACTTATTCACAGCTAAAATTATGTGAACGTATTGTATATTTAGTGTCATATTATATGTATTATACTGCATTGTATAATTTATTGGACATAAACGTTCAATAATTTATTCTTTTATATTTCAATGAGTGGTGGTTTATTTTTGATTGATTTATGATACAGCTGTTGTTACAACGTGCTGCAGGTTACAAAGGCGCCCACATTATTTTTTTTAATCTGTATACACGTATAGACAATACAACGTGAAAAACTCTTGCCAATTGATTTTACTTTATCATGTACAACTATAATCGTGATTTTTTAACATTGCTATTCGTCAGTTATAAAATGGTTCGTCGAATAAATAGTTATTATGTGGAAAGGGAGTTTGACTTGTGAAGACCAAACACGCGTATAGGAGTATTCCAAATGAGTTGAAAGCTATGTTTCTATAACTTACATCAAGAAATTAGTGATAATATTGGACATCCACGACACAATACCAAAGTTGGGCTTCATTTACCAAAGTTAAGATATCGTCGAAATGTGGCAATTCCGGAAGTTATAAGAAAAACAAATCGTATTATCGCCACATTAAATGTTGTATATGGTAATCATCTCTAAGGGAACTATATATATATATATTGGAAGCTAAACTTACACACAAAATATGCAACGGTCATCAGCTTTACATAGTAATAATTATGAAGTAATGACCATAGCAGTTATACGTGAAGTCAAGAGGTGTACGAATGAAGAATTGCTTTTCTTTTAATGAGGCAATGACCTATTTATGTTGGCCGCACGGATCAGGTAAAATTTGCAACATGATAAAGGCGAGCAAAATAGCGACACACCTAAGTTTGTTAAGAGGGACACTTTCAGTTTCATGGTATGATATGGTTTCCTTTATAGATGACAAACTGTGTCAATTTATCAACAAAGAAGCTTTAGTAAATCGCATGTTCTATATAAATAAGGTAATGAAGCACTTTCGTCCAAAGGTCGTTCTGAAACTGTTTTCAGAAGGTCAGAAGTCAATGGTGTTCCATCCGGAGATTGCCTCAAGTAACATATCTAAACTGACCCTCCAGTTTCTTAAGAAAATGAACGTGCATTTTATGGACAAATGGATTCCAAAGACTCCGGCTGCTGCTCCAATGGACTATATGGGCCGTGCTCTGTGAAAAGGGGGTTTAATGCATGAGCGCTAAGTTTTGTCCCAGATTAGCATGTGCAGTCCGTTACAGTTTAGGCGGAAACAGACGTCTATGATAACACAAACACCGCAACGCATCTGGATTTGTTTTGTAAATAAGATGTCTAAAAGATGTACATAGGGCCGTGCTCTGAGAAAAAATGTGTTTAATGCATGTGCGTTAAGTGTCGTCCCAGAATAGCCTGTGCAGTAAGAACAGGCTAATCAGGGATGACACTTTCCGCCTAAGCTAAGAATAGACTTTCTTTAAACAGGAATTATGATAAGAGCGGAAAGTGTTGTGACTGATCAGCCTGTGCGGACTGCACAGGCTAATCTGGGATGACACTTTACGCACATGCATGAAACGCCCTTTTCACAGAGCACGGCCCATATTAAATCGTGTCGACAAATAGCATGTAACGATGGTAGGAAAGAAAACAAATGCATCGATGAGTCAAAATCTTTGTTTATTTTATGATAATTGATTCATGATGGCTTAACATCGTTATATCGATTATACAATATTTAAATCTTAACTTTTTTCTCTTTTTTTTTTAAATTTAAAACAGAGCATAAATTTGAAACGGATTTTTTAGCAAAACTCGTTGGGGGGGGGGGGGGTTAAACAGTTTACGAAAACATTCTTTTAAGGGGCCTTTTCTCAGATTTTGGCATGTATTGAAGTTTGTCATTAAATGCTTTATTTTGATATATGCAAACACTGGATCTAAAAAATCCATAACAAAACTAGAATAAAATTAAAGAAAGAAAAAATGTTAATCTCAACGGGGTTCGAACCATCAACTCCTGGAGCCCCAGAGTATTAGTCTATCGCTTAGACCACTCGGCCATCCGTGCTCATACAATGAGAGTTGTATTTAATACTAAATATAAGCAATGCTCGTAGTATCACAAAATATAATGGCGATAACAGAACTCTCCAAATTATTCAATCGTTTCGCGTTGCAACGCTTTATAATTTTCAGTTTTGAAATCGTCAAAAGATGCATATAATTTTACAGCATTGTTAATGGTATTACTGTCTCCTTACAACTATCATAACTACAACAAAAATGTGCGAATCTGAAACTATTTTTTTTTATTTTGTCAATTTACCAAAACGTGAAAAGGCCCCTTTAAACAATTAGTTTATTGATTTTCTTCTCTCAATTACTAAAAACAAAATTCTAGTTTCACATATTCTCCTTTTCATTTGACAACCACTAAGACTCCTTAACATAACCAATTACACTTCAAAGACTTAATACCATATCATTATTTAGAAATAATCGTTTCCGTCGAACGAAGCATTTTACTCTTATTTCGGCATGAAATGAGAGTCCCATAAAAATAATGGGCATTCGCTATACGTGTCTTTCAATTGTTCAGTAATTGCTGCGTTAAATATTTTCACATGCGAGTTCGTGATAAATTATCCGTAAATGAATTGCAATTATTTAGATAATCAATTCATTCAAATAGAATATTATGTTCGTCAGCATGAATATTAAAGTGGTACGTAAATTATCCTTAACAATATGTATATACAACTTGCAAGGCGATTTCATTCATTTACGCCAACATATGGGTTTGGAAGTCTGCTTTACTTGTCTTCATTTATCGTTTTGTTACTAATTAAACGTTATTTTCAACTTAAACATGTGTGTTTAGTGATTTAAAAAAAATCGGTCGGTGTTGTCCGGTACGGTTTTAACATTTTCTAAATTTGATACGCTTTTGTATTGGTAACGTCCAGTAATTTACTGAAAACGGTGGAATATTTCCTTAATAATTCGTTATTGAAACTGAACGGTTTGATGATACGCAAATCGTAGAGAATAGTGCGAATAGCCAATTGAAGTTTCCCAAAATAGAGCAGTTTTTCGTGTAATAAAAGTTATACATCTGGCATTTGTAGTTGTGGATCCAACGCAAATAATGTTTGATCGGGATTATGTACAGTCTCCAATATGAGAGCTTCGATGGCATACGTTGAGCGAATGTAATGAATCAGTACAAAACAAGCTTCATACTCTCTGAGAATGAAGTAACCAGCGGGATATTCCATTAACCTTATAGCGAATAATAGTATGAATTTAAATGAAATGTAGTCATACAAATTTTGTTTGAAGTGAACAATTAACTCGGAAAACTATTTCTCTCAATAAATGTTTCTGAGATATGATCATTCTTCTTTGGTGAATCATGGAAATGTTTTTTGGAAAGTGTATTTTAAAAAAAAACATGAACATACAAATATAAATGCAATATACAAGGTAAGAAGTCTTATGTTATTTAAATGATTGTACATGCAAGTTTATTGATAAACTGCAGAACATGTAATGTTTATTTAGTTTCACATCAAGTATATAAATCTGTTAAACTGAAAGGATGAAAGCGTTAAAATGACATAGTGGGTTATATCTATATATATATATAACCTGTATTTGTAAATTATCAGAAAAAGGTTCACATGTTTACAAGACATTTGTGTTAACTTTTAAACAAATATTACACTGAACCTCACTGCTATTGTTGAAGAATGTTATATCCTAATACTTGTTTACACGATGTTTTTAGTTGTTGTTGAATGTCATTTCACATTTGATTGTACTATCTGGATATATTATTTGTCAACATATGAAACCAATTTACAAAATAAAATGATGCATTGGACACACTGCCGTTAATTTGTCATCAAGATTCCATCCAGTGATATTGCCAACTCATTCCATGTATCTTAATGAGCCATAAAAAGATATTCCTCCTTAAAATTACACGTCGTTCCAAATAAGTCAGCACATCTAAAACTCTTTAAGATGTCAACTGCGCGCGTATATCCTTCAGGCGAATTAGTCTTGATATCGTATGGACTGCTTTTATAAAATTTGCATTCGACGATTATTTGTAAAAGGGATGCTTATTATAATCGTTACCATTGCAATCGTACTTATAGAAGCAAAATCAATTACATTAAAATCAATTGAATCATTTGGTCACTTGTGTACATACTTAACCACACGCTTTCATTTGCAAGTTGACAGTTGTTATTTAAGTCATTATTATAGATGTTCTCTACCTTCTTATATAATTATTTACAATGAATAGTATTGTTTTTCTGTGACTTTAATATAAAAATTTGTGTAAAGGGTTAAAATTTATATTGACATGGGTTGGACTACCCCAGAGGTGATTAAAACACATCCATAATTAACCTTTGGTGGATTATTGCGCTTAATAAGTTACGCATTTTGTGAGCAATAAGAATTCTTTAGATTTCAAAGAAATCTAGTTCGAAGGGTTGAAAAAGTCTTTTTTACAATCCCTTTTAAGAGAAAATGTTTTCAGTTTTTAAAAAGCAACATATTTAGTCTTGACAAAATGTTTATTTTGAGGACTGACATACTGACATTCGGTAAGAGGATGTAAAACGTTACCCTGTGAAGACACAACTGACTTGTCAGGCTGATTTGCGTTCCGTTTTACAACGACCGTGGACACCCGCATGGGGCATTGACATTTTCACGAAATAACATGGCATACTAAAGAGACACGAACGGAATCAACGTCGCAGACATAACAAAGTTATTTGTTAAAAAATGGTTTTAACTATCACAGTGTTTAACTCTTTGGAAACTATTTAATGAATCGAATATTATTTTAGGAGTACACCGCGGATTCATAGGAAGTAATGGAATCTGGGCTGAATCTATCAATAGTAATACGTTGCTATGTTAAACAGCTCTAAAATAAATATATGCTAGTTATAAAAATGTGGAGTGTACATGCAAATACACATTTGTTCGAGTACAACATATATAGAACATTTAAGACATAAGTATTAGTAATATATTAAATCTGGTATGAACAAATGTCCAGCAATTAAATTGAACGCCGCAAAAAGAGGAATAATAACACCCACAAAAATTACAATGAGATAAACTTTAACAATTATCTGATAGTTTGTGCCAAATGGCATATATAAATCAATGTATACAGCATACCACACCACTTAACTCGCCATCCGTGCCAGCTTTGATCAATAGTATTTTTGTCTGCCAAGTAATAATTAATACTACTGAAGGTTCATTCTCGTTCGTTCCAGGAATCCTTGAGTGACGGCTGCTAAATCAGAGGGATCACACGTTGTCTCTCTAATAACAACTGTCAAGCGTGTTTCCGCTTATATTTGACATTCACCGAATTCAATGGCAGATTATGATGGGCTTATCACCGATTGATGTGGTAGTCATTTTGGCTTTCGTGGGCGGTAAGTGGAAATATGCAAATATGAAAACTATTATAAATTAAACATACGATGTTAAGTTTGTGTACTCCTTTGGTATAATTCATCCAACGAAAACGCAAAAGGTTAAATTAACGAATTTTAATCAATTTAACAAGCAAAAAACATATTCAAAATGATTCTTCTTTGTAAGTAACAAATTTGTACTCATAAGTATTGTATGTACAATTTATTATCGTGAATAGTATTGGTAAATATGTTATGAGGAGTAATACAAATTAGAAATAATATTTGTGTAAGGGGTAATTCGGGTTGGAATTAAAGGATTGCGAATAATTATGCATTTTTTTAATCAAATAAATTGATTGTATACAGAAAACCCGTGTGCCCGGCAGTTTATGAATGCCATTGCATTAATACTCTTGTATCGAATTCTCACCATACGTGGAGATTAGTAAGTCTAATCAATATATATTTGTTTGTATCGAGCAGGAGTAACTAGTTTAGAATGTTAACACTGTATGTCCAATGACTGCGGTTCGGACCCCTTCAACAACTACAAGGCCTCCAAGAGACCGTGTGCGGAACAACAGTCATGCCAGGTTGTGTTTCATCTCATTAAATTTAAATCATTACATGCACTCTATTATTTGTAGCTGTCTGGATCCGACGACATAGCAAACGTGGTCGGTTTATTTTTCAGTAAAAACTCTGGTGTCAGTTTGTGTTGTTGTTTTTCTTTTTCTTTTTAATCTCGTTATTATCCAATTTTCTGATAGTATAGAAGATTGAACATGATGAATGAGTTTAAATTATGTTTCCGATATAAAACTGAATTTTAAAATGAAATTTGTGATTTAAACAACCAACTTCACACGACATTGCCTATATATTCACATCTATATTACACACCAGCAAAAGACAAGTACATGTATAAAAGAGCATCGACTTAAAATCGGCCTGTTTAGTATTGCCAATAGAATAGTGTCATAAAAAGAAGAACGGAACTTGATCATTTCCGTTTAGTGATAACACGTTTGTTACTTATTTGTATTTTTACATCGATCTTAACGCAGAATGTACACAAATAGATGTCTGCGTGCACAGCATATACGTTGCTTTATTCTACATTGAGCTCATGAAATAAAATATTGTATAATTTACTGTCCTTCATTAAATAAGATGTACACACCACTTTTCTATGTATTATAATTATTTTATTCGAAGATTTGTGAGCGATATGCCCAAAATAATCATGCTTTAAACAATATTTTTCTTAAATATTCCAGAAAGTGTATTTCGAAATGATAGCGGAAACGGACAAAGGCACATTTATTCACTCTTCCATTGTACGAGAATGTGCCTCGAGATGCAAATCACGTGATGATTTCGGGAATTGTACTCATCAATTGGATACATATTCACATATCAGGTGAAATACAATTGTGGCCTATTACTGTTAACTCCTATTGGCACCACATTTGTTTGTCAAACTAGTTTTTCCCGGGATATAAAGTTGCTCGATTGTATTACCGCCATATGAAACAAACAGTTAAAACATTTTAGATATATATGATCACGTTCTCAAATGATGATTAAAATATATGAAATTGTGTTATAAAGTCTTTCCTTGCAGATAGCGTCTTATTCGATTAAACCATTTCTGGAATACGTTCCATTACTTTAATGTCCAACTATATTTCATCCAAAAACATCATAAGAATGGATACACCGCCATGCTATCGATAGCATCAATAAAATATTTGTCAAAAATGCAAGTATTGTCATTTCTGGCATCTGTCATCAACTTCGATACTGTACTCGCGGCTAACATTTTGACGCAGAAATGCCATTATTTAAAAGGGTAGAAAACATGCAATTTTAATATAGTTTCAGAAATATTTTTGTGTGTAGTAAAAGTACAGCACGACATCAGCGATAACTTCCTAAGTGCCATGACGAGATGGAAGACAATTTAATTATCTAGGAGACTTAGTTTGTAGGTTATTCTGCTCTGAAGTAGTAAATTAGGTTATATACGTCGGTGGACCAGCATACTTGTATTAAATTTGTCGACAGGGTCTTGACTTGCTTTGAATTTAAACAAACAAGTTATGAATTTTATAACAGTATTAATAATATAAACTTCTTAATAATATACACTTATTTATCTTATATTATTCCGTCAGTCTTTATAAATATTGATGCTCGGTTAAATACTGCAATTAATTTACCGAACATTAATAAATAACTTTTTACATACTACAAACAGTATGATCACAAACGCTTCCCCATGTTTATTGCACTTATGCTTTGCTATTGGCTGTTTCAATACGTAGATTCCAGATTTAATCATTTTACACACACACACACATATATATATATATATATATATATATATATATATATATATATATATATATATATATATATATATATATATATATATAGTTTGGTGTTTTTAATAAAAGTAGTGAATAAGAACACACACAAGTATATCGCATGATACATTTTGAAACCGTTCTATAATTGTGTCCAATGACATAACCTTTATCGACATACTTGCCTGCTGACGGAGGGTAGACATCGCTTGTTAGCATTTAAGAAAGGTTTATTGAGAATGCAACCATGAAAGATCAACGATGTTCGGACAATATCAAGATTTACTTTTGATCGTGCTATGTTTAACAATTGCAACATGTATTTATGGCTTACTTATTTAATCTGGCAATTGCATAACTGCTCATGTTTTATTATTATTATATAAGATATTCTTATATATCAAAAGTGCTCTTCTTCTGACAGTAAATAAAATTAAGAAAATAAGAACAAACCTATGAAAATGTTTTTATAGAGTATCGAAGACAACTATGTGAGTATGGTTTTCAAGAAGACTTTGCTCATGTGTTAAGCCCAAAGGTGTATAGACATAATGCTCTGAAACTGCTTAGACCATGTATTTTAACAACCACGATTGTACCTAACACTTGTGTAAGAAAGATTCGTACCATATTATTTTCGCAACAAGCATGCTTAATTAGGCAACATAAATTAAAGATACGATGGACAGCTAAACATTCACAGAACTGAATGTATACTTGTTGCAAACCTTTTAATTATTGATGTAATGTTCATACCAATACGTTGATGCTTTTAACGGCCGTACTGATTCCATTAAGGCGATAGCGTGATCAATTAAATTTCCGCTCGATCGTAAATCCCTTCCATTAACATGTACCCTATTTATTACACACGTCTCAAGTTAATGAAAGACATATGCAAACGTCTTTAGTGCATAAACGACAGTTTTTCTTGCAGTTCGTGCCGATATCTTAATATATAAGAATAAACCCATGAATTTGTCTGAAATCGTTGACAAACTTTCACGTTGCGTGTAGCAATACGTGCGCTACACATGGACTATTTTAACAATAAAACAGGCTTATTACATAATGTAATTCTGATGTATTTCACATTGCCATAAGCAGCATAAAAATCTATTTTGTATGCGCTACTTGAAATTCTAAAGAAAAAATGTGTTTAAAAGTTAATTGAAGAAAAAAATAGCACTTACCGGTGTGTTACATCCATTGAAGTTTAAGTGGGAAAACCCAACATAGTCACGTGATCCTTCACCCTGGATAAAGTTTATCCCTCACCTTTCCTTTATCCAACGGCTGTACATGTACATAGGGACTACTTTTTTGGCCTTTCACCTCTGGTTAAAGGTCAAACGCAGTGAAGACTTGTACACGATTTAAGCAGTAAGAATGTATCAAGATATTTAATGAGCATTTTATTGACCAAATAAAAAAAGGAAAATGTATATGTTCTTGTTATTTTATTAAATTGTTATCAATGACAATAATGCGAACATTGATATTCTTTCTTTTCCCTTCCAATCGGCACAAAATCACGTGTCGCTCTTAATTACGATGAATCTTCTTCAAACACACTACGTTTTATGGAGCAGTCTTAAATGTACGAAATTTCAACTTTTACACTTAATAAATCCAACGATCTGTGTAATTCGCGTGATATTTGTTTATTTTTTTGTTCCAGTTCTATTCGCTGTGTTTTAACACTGTCACATGTTTCATTCATGATTTCAACTGGCGACCTTCTCCTTTTTGATTGAAAATTATTTGCGTATTATCATTTAATACTTAATATTTTATAATTTAAAAAATGTGTATTCTAATGTATTAAATAAAATTTAATCGAGGTATATGATGTTTAATCTCTTCACTTTTTAGCAATCATACGCTTAACTGCAGAACTATTTCGCGTTAATGCGCAAGAAGATCGACATGTTTTTATATTCATACAATGTACGCGAGTAAAAATATGTGAAAATTTTAAAGGTACAGCCCCCGTTTTTTACTTTCTCTTTTAATTTAGATTTGTAACATTCTATAATGTTTATTAGGATAAACATAATACTATAATAATAGTGTGATTGTGAACTTGGCAAGCATCGCCATGTAAACCTTTCTTCAACTCGTCGGATAAACTCAAGTACACAATCGCACTAACATAGTACTCTCTATATCTAACATAAGGCTATTCATTTGGCAGGATGTACTAAACATAGTTGACGACAATACGTGTGATGATGATGTGTGTTATCATTTAATTAAATAATCAGACAATAATCACTCAGTACAACCGGATGAATAACTGAAATGTTCGCATTCGTTTAAACAACTTCAACTAATCTATATTGAAAACATTGAATCCCGTCTGTCCGTACGCCGTCAGTACATTCCGAACTTTGTGTTTTGATTTATTCTTTTACTACTTGGTGGATCTCGTTGATTCGATTGCTGAAGCACCCTTAATATGTAGATTATTCTAAACAAATTGTATTTGGGCTGCGGCGATAGATGGAAGAAGTATGAACCCTATGGCTGAAATATCGTCTTCATGTCGTAGTCCACAATATTTGTGGGTTTAACTTCTCTTTGCATACTGGATGGATCTCGCTCAAACTGTCGCAGATAAATGACCTTAATGTGTGGATATTAGTTAGTATCAATATTAAGTATATACCCCAATAATGTGGTTTAGCATCTCATTCCGTACTGAGGAAGTATTGCTCAAACTTTCACATTTTTAATTGTCTAATAAGTTCAAAAATAAAGGAATTTTTACGGCGATAACTTTTGGCTGAATTATAGCCCGTTGTCTTTTTGCGTAGTGTAGATTATATATCGGATGTGTCTGTGTCCAAACATATGAGTCGTGTTCTGAGAAAACTGGGCATAATACATGTGCGTAAAGTGTCGTCCCAAATTAGCCTGTGCAGTCCGCACAGGCTTATCATGGACGACACTTTCCGTCAAAATTGTAATTTTTGCTAAGAAGAGACTTCATTGAAACGAAAAATGTCATAAAAGCGTAAAGTGTCGTCCCTGATAAGCCTGTGCGGACTGCACAGGCTAATCTGGGACGACATTTTACGCACATGCATTAAGCCCAGTTTTCTCAGAGCGCGACTCATATAGTGGATTTGTCTGTGTCCAAACATATGATATGTTGGCATTAGTATCTGTGACACATTTCTGTGTCCAAACATATGATATGGTGGCATCAGTATCTGTGACACATTTCTGTGTCCAAACATATGATATGGTGGCATCAGTATCTGTGACACATTTCTGTGTCCAAACATATGATATGGTGGCATCAGTATCTGTGACACATTTCTGTGTCCAAACATATGATATGGTGGCTTCATTATCTGTTACACATTCCTGTGTCCAAATATATGATATGGTGGCTTCAGTATTACAAAACATGTTAAAAAATGGTTGTTATTCAAATGATTCCAAGTTTTTGACTTGCATAAATTTTTATTGACTATTTAAGAGTTAGCTAGACGTTAGATCAATTTGTGTTATCCGTTACATGGCGAAATAATTGATTACGTGTTTTAAAGAACTTCAATATGGCATAACATATATTCATTGTATCGCTTTTGTTTGCAGTCTTAACTCGATTGCAACTCTAGTCTAAAATTTCTGGGATGTTAAGATTCTTCAGATGTTTTATTTATAAAATAC
This sequence comes from Dreissena polymorpha, assembly GCF_020536995.1. NCBI lineage: Eukaryota > Metazoa > Mollusca > Bivalvia > Myida > Dreissenidae > Dreissena > Dreissena polymorpha. Next base: position 1,237,475 of record NC_068368.1, on the reverse strand, counting down.
TATTATATTAGACTTTGCTTATGATCTGCAAATAAAAATAGGCAAACAGTCATTTCAAACTTATATTTACGATGACTCGGGTCTTAATAACATACTTATAGGAAATAGCTTGATCTTGAATTAAAGAATCACTTAAAACGTCTGTGACACTATGGTTAATAACACATAAATTTCCCCAGTGATGAAAGAAAAGCGATGCATTTATATGACAGTGGAAACTGTTATCCGAGAACTCTAGTGACTTGCAAGACAAATTTTCCGATTCAACTCGCCTGATTAAGATTAATTATTCTTCACATAGAAAGAGAGGACACTAACTATGGCCGGGTTTCTCTTATGACTCCACTTACGTAGGAACAAATGGCACCAGCATATGGAGGTGGGCAAGTTCACATAGTTGAAATATCTGGCAGTTAAAGCCAACTAGCAGCAATACGTATCAAGACATGCGCGACATAAATCAAAATTGTATTATTGTTTTGCTTAAAGGGGGCAACACATTCCGGGTGTGTTAGAAATCACCCGAACACAAATATAACAGTACTCAACTACACATACTAGTAAATATACTTGTAAAGTTAAAGTTATATAGCAGTAATTCGTTTTTAATTACAGACGACACAAGTTTTGAAAAGAAATAGTACACAAAGGACAACACGAACATTTCCTGTGACAAGTTGAATATAATAGTGGTAAGCTACGTATACATATTTAACTTATATACAGGAAAGGTTACATAGTAATGTATTTAAAAGGAACTGTACTAGACTTTCATATATTCATAAGGCATTTAGTTTGTGCATTTTGGAATAAGTGTTGTATTTTCGCCTTATATTCATGATTTTCGATGTTTGACAGTTTTCAACATCACAGATTTGATCTACTTCTTTGTTTTCAATCTTGTTTTTGACACTTATTTTACAATTTAGCAACATATGTGGGCTATAGTTTTCTCCTTTGCGAAAAAGGCTTCGTGGAGGAGGTACTGCGGTATTGCCACTACCATGACAACAAGGTAGCCGTTATGTCATCTTATACAGAGAGCTAAGGCCTATATTACACATGTACAATAACTTTACAGTTATATGTATCTAAAGCTGCCGTTCTCTAAGAGCGCATGTAAACATTTATTTATGTTTTAATTGATGGAAGGTTGGATGTTTATGATCAATCTATGAATCAATCAGGGGCATTCCTTCCGAAAATTCACCTACAGGCATTTGGAGTTTGATCAGTTTTGACCATAGTGGCATGTTTGAACAAACCTTAGAGAGAACAACAATACAATGTTTCACACCCAATATTAAATCTTACGGCATTTGGATTTCGGAAGAGAATTTGTGATGCATAAGTCGATATAAGTTTAATAATCAAATAATTTAATTTAATTTCGCAATTATTTTTTAATATGCAGCAACCCCATTTATATCAATATGGATTGCTAAAACAAACACCGTGACGAATCTGAATTGTTTTGTTAATAATATGTCTTCAAGATGTATTAAGGGCCATGCTATGTGACAAAAAAAGGGGTTTAATGCATTTGCGTAAAGTGTCGTCCCAGATTAGCCTGTGCAGTCCGCCTAAACTAAATGTTTGCTAAGAAGAGACTTTCTTTAAACATGCATTAAACCCCTTTTTTACAGAGCACGGCCCATATTAAATCATGTCGAGAAAAAGCATGTAGCGATGATAGGAACGAAAACAAAATACATCGATAAGTAAAAATTGTTTTTTATTAAATGATAAATGATTCATGATTGCTTAACATCGTTAAATCGAGTATACAATATTTAAATCTAAACTTTTTATTTGTATCAAATTTAGAACAAATCATAACTATCAACGGATGTTTTAAATAAAATATATTATGTAATATTTGAATGATTCTATACATCAAATTATGGATTATATCAATGAAAGCGATAACGACACTTAAACTAGTATTTTTTATATTGTGTTTGTATCGTATGAACATATCTGCATACAACTCTAGGGAAGATTTAAACAATTTACGAAAACAATTGTTTAAACAATTAGTTTATGGATTTTCTTCTTGCACTTACTATAAACATTTCTTCTTGTTTTTGTATTTATTCACGTTTGATCCGTTTTTTATTTCATTTAGCAAAATCACATATGCTCCTTTAATTCGACAACCTCTTCTTCTCCTTAACATTACCAATTACACTTTAAAGTCTTAATGCCATATCATTATTTATAAATAATCGTTTCCGTCAAACGAAGCATATTTCCGTTATTTCGGAATGAAATGAGAGTCCCGTAAAAAACTGGGCAATCACTATACGTGTCTCTAAATTGTTCAGTAATTGCTGTATTAAATCTTTTCACATGCGAGTTCGTAATAATTTATCCGTAAATGAATTGCAATTATTTAGATAGATTTAGATTACGTAAATTATCCTCAACAATGTGTCTATACAACTTGCAAGGCGATTTCATTCATTTAAGCCAACATATGGGTTTGGAAGTCTGCTTTACTTGTCTTCATTTATCGTTTTGTTACTAATTAAACGTTATTTTCAACTTAAACATGTGTGTTTAGTAATTTAAAAAAAAATCGGTCGACTCGAACGAGTAAGTGTTGTCCGGTACGGTTTTAACATTTTCTAAATTTGATACGCTTTTGTATTGGTAACGTCCAGTAATTTACTGAAAACGGTGGATTATTTCCTTAATAATTCGTTATTGAAACTGAACGGTTTGATGATACGCAAATCGTAGAGAATAGTGCGAATAGCCAATTGAAGTTTCCCAAAATAGAGCAGTTTTTCGTGTAATAAAAGTTATACATCTGGCATTTGTAGTTGTGGATCCAACGCAAATAATGTTTGATCGGGATTATGTACAGTCTCCAATATGAGAGCTTCGATGGCATACGTTGAGCGAATGTAATGAATCAGAACAAAACAAGCTTCATACTCTCTGAGAATGAAGTAACCAGCGGGATATTCCATTAACCTTATAGCGAATAATAGTATGAATTTAAATGAAATGTAGTCATACAAATTTTGTTTGAAGTGAACAATTAACTCGGAAAACTATTTCTCTCAATAAATGTTTCTGAGATATGATCATTCTTCTTTGGTGAATCATGGAAATGTTTTTTGGAAAGTGTATTTTAAAAAAAACATGAACATACAAATATAAATGCAATATACAAGGTAAGAAGTCTTATGTTATTTAAATGATTGTACATGCAAGTTTATTGATAAACTGCAGAACATGTAATGTTTATTTAGTTTCACATCAAGTATATAAATCTGTTAAACTGAAAGGATGAAAGCGTTAAAATGACATAGTGGGTTATATCTATATATATATAACCTGTATTTGTAAATTATCAGAAAAAGGTTCACATGTTTACAAGACATGTGTGTTAACTTTTAAACAAATATTACACTGAACCTCACTGTTATTGTTGAAGAATGTTATATCCTAATACTTGTTTACACGATGTTTTTAGTTGTTGTTGAATGTCATTTCACATTTGATTGTACTATCTGGATATATTATTTGTCAACATATGAAACCAATTTACAAAATAAAATGATGCATTGGACACACTGCCGTTAATTTGTCATCAAGATTCCATCCAGTGATATTGCCAACTCATTCCATGTATCTTAATGAGCCATAAAAAGATATTCCTCCTTAAAATTACACGTCGTTCCAAATAAGTCAGCACATCTAAAACTCTTTAAGATGTCAACTGCGCGCGTATATCCTTCAGGCGAATTAGTCTTGATATCGTATAGACTGCTTTTATAAAATTTGCATTCGACGATTATTTGTAAAAGGGATGCTTATTATAATCGTTACCGTTTTTTGATTGCAATCGTACTTATAGAAGCAAAATCAATTACATTAAAATCAATTGAATCATTTGGACACTTGTGTACATACTTAACCACACGCTTTCATTTGCATGTTGACAGTTGTTATTTAAGTCATTATTATAGATGTTCTCTACCTTCTTATATGATTATTTACAATGAATAGTATTGTTTTTCTGTGACTTAAATATAAACATTTGTGTAAAGGGTTAAAATTTATATTGATATGGGTTGGACTACCCCAGAGGTGATTAAAACACATCCATAATTAACCTTTGGTGGATTATTGCGCTTAATAAGTTACGCATTTTGTGAGCAATAAGAATTCTTTAGATTTCAAAGAAATCTAGTTCGAAGGGTTGAAAAAGTCTTTTTTACAATCCCTTTTAAGAGAAAATGTTTTCAGTTTTTAAAAAGCAACATATTTAGTCTTGACAAAATGTTTATTTTGAGGACTGACATACTGACATTCGGTAAGAGGATGTAAAACGTTACCCTGTGAAGACACAACTGACTTGTCAGGCTGATTTGCATTCCGTTTTACAACGACCGTGGACACCCGCATGGGGCATTGACATTTTCACGAAATAACATGGCATACTAAAGAGACACGAACGGCATCAACGTCGCAGACATAACAAAGTTATTTGTTAAAAAATGGTTTTAACTATCACAGTGTTTAACTCTTTGGAAACTATTTAATGAATCGAATATTATTTTAGGAGTACACCGCGGATTCATAGGAAGTAATGGAATCTGAGCTGAATCTATCAATAGTAATACGTTGCTATGTTGAACAGCTCTAAAATAAATATATGCTAGTTATAAAAATGTGGAGTGTACATGCAAATACACATTTGTTCGAGTACAACATATATAGAACATTTAAGACATAAGTATTAGTAATATATTAAATCTGGTATGAACAAATGTCCAGCAATTAAATTGAACGCCGCAAAAAGAGGAATAATAACACCCACAAAAATTACAATGAGATAAACTTTAACAATTATCTGATAGTTTGAGCCAAATGACCAATGGCATATATAAATCAATGTATACAGCATACCACACCACTTAACTCGCCATCCGTGCCAGCTTTGATCAATAGTATTTTTGTCTGCCAAGTAATAATTAATACTACTGAAGGTTCATTCTCGTTCGTTCCAGGAATCCTTGAGTGACGGCTGCTAAATCAGCGGGATCACACGTTGTCTCTCTAATAACAACTGTCAAGCGTGTTTCCGCTTATATTTGACATTCACCGAATTCAATGGCAGATTATGATGGGCTTATCACCGATTGATGTGGTAGTCATTTTGGCTTTCGTGGGCGGTAAGTGGAAATATGCAAATATGAAAACTATTATAAATTAAACATACGATGTTAAGTTTGTGTACTCCTTTGGTATAATTCATCCAACGAAAACGCAAAAGGTTAAATTAACGAATTTTAATCAATTTAATAAGCAAAAAACATATTCAAAATGATTCTTCTTTGTAAGTAACAAATTTGTACTCATAAGTATTGTATGTACAATTTATTATCGTGTATAGTATTGGTAAATATGTTATGATGAGTAATACAAATTAGAAATAATATTTGTGTAAGGGGTAATTCGGGTTGGAATTAAAGGATTGCGAATAATTATGCATTTTTTTATCAAATAAATTGATTGTATACAGAAAACCCGTGTGCCCGGCAGTTTATGAATGCCATTGCATTAATACTCTTGTATCGAATTCTCACCATACGTGGAGATTAGTAAGTCTAATCAATATATATTTGTTTGTATCGAGCAGGAGTAACTAGTTTAGAATGTTGACACTGTATGTCCAATGACTGCGGTTCGGACCCCTCCAACAACTACAAGGCCTCCAAGAGACCGTGTGCGGAACAACAGTCATGCCAGGTTGTGTTTCATCTCATTAAATTTAAATCATTACATGCACTCTATTATTTGTAGCTGTCTGGATCCGACGACATAGCAAACGTGGTCGGTTTATTTTTCAGTAAAAACTCTGGTGTCAGTTGTTGTTGTTGTTTTTCTTTTTCTTTTTAATCTCGTTATTATCCAATTTTCTGATAGTATAGAAGATTGAACATGATGAATGAGTTTAAATTATGTTTTCGATATAAAACTGAATTTTAAAATGAAATTTGTGATTTAAACAACCAACTTCACACGACATTGCCTATATATTCACATCTATATTACACACCAGCAAAAGACAAGTACATGTATAAAAGAGCATCGACTTAAAATCGGCCTGTTTAGTATTGCCAATAGAATAGTGTCATAAAAAGAAGAACGAAACTTGATCATTTCCGTTTAGTGATAACACGTTTGTTACTTATTTGTATTTTTACATCGATCTTAACGCAGAATGTACACTAATAGATGTCTGCGTGCACAGCATATACGTTGCTTTATTCTACATTGAGCTCATGAAATTAAATATTGTATAATTTACTGTCCTTAAATAAGATGTACACACCACTTTTCTATGTATTATAATTATTTTATTTGAAGATTTGTGAGCGATATGCCCAAAATAATCATGCTTTAAACAATATTTTTCTTAAATATTCCAGAAAGTGTATTTCGAAATGATAGCGGAAACGGACAAAGGCACATTTATTCACTCTTCCATTGTACGAGAATGTGCCTCGAGATGCAAATCACGTGATGATTTCGGGAATTGTACTCATCAATTGGATACATATTCACATATCAGGTGAAATACAATTGTGGCCTATTACTGTTAACTCCTATTGGCACCACATTTGTTTGTCAAACTAGTTTTTCCCGGGATATAAAGTTGCTCGATTGTATTACCGCCATATGAAACAAACAGTTAAAACATTTTAGATATATATGATCACGTTCTCAAATGATGATTAAAATATATGAAATTGTGTTATAAAGTCTTTCCTTGCAGATAGCGTCTTATTCGATTAAACCATTTCTGGAATACGTTCCATTACTTTAATGTCCAACTATATTTCATCCAAAAACATCATAAGAATGGATACACCGCCATGCTATCGATAGCATCAATAAAATATTTGTCAAAAATGCAAGTATTGTCATTTCTGGCATCTGTCATCAACTTCGATACTGTACTCGCGGCTAATATTTTGACGCAGAAATGCCATTATTTAAAAGGGTAGAAAACATGCCATTTTAATATAGTTTCAGAAATATTTCTGTGTGTAGTAAAAGTACAGCACGACATCAGCGATAACTTCCTAAGTGCCATGACGAGATGGAAGACAATTTAATTATCTAGGAGACTTAGTTTGTAGGTTATTCTGCTCTGAAGTAGTAAATTAGGTTATATATGTCGGTGGACCAGCATACTTGTATTAAATTTGTCGACAGAGTCTTGACTTGCTTTGAATTTAAACAAACAAGTTATTAATTATATAACAGTATTCATAGTATATACTTCTTAAGAATATACACCTATTTATCTTATATTATTCCGTCAGTCTTTATAAATATTGATGCTCGGTTAAATACTGCAATTAATTTACCGAACATTAATAAATAACTTTTTACATACTACAAACAGTATGATCACAAACGCTTCCCCATGTTTATTGCACTTATGCTTTGCTATTGGCTGTTTCAATACGTAGATTCCAGATTTAATCATTTTACACACACACACACACACATATATATATATATATATATATATATATATATATATATATATATATATATATATATATATATATATATATATATATATATATATATATATATATATATATATATATATATATATAGTTTGGTGTTTTTAATAAAAGTAGTGAATAAGAACACACACAAGTATATCGCATGATACATTTTGAAACCGTTCTATAATTGTGTCCAATGACATAACCTTTATCGACATACTTGCCTGCTGACGGAGGGTAGACATCGCTTGTTAGCATTTAAGAAAGGTTTATTGAGAATGCAACCATGAAAGATCAACGATGTTCGGACAATATCAAGATTTACTTTTGATCGTGCTATGTTTAACAATTGCAACATGTATTTATGGCTTACTTATTTAATCTGGCAATTGCATAACTGCTCATGTTTTATTATTATTATATAAGATATTCTTATATATCAAAAGGCTTCTTCTGGCAGTAAATAAAATTAAGAAAATAATAACAAACCTATGAAAATGTTTTTATAGAGTATCGAAGACAACTATGTGAGTATGGTTTTCAAGAAGACTTTGCTCATGTGTTAAGCCCAAAGGTGTATAGACATAATGCTCTGAAACTGCTTAGACCATGTATTTTAACAACCACGATTGTACCTAACACTTGTGTAAGAAAGATTCGTACCATATCATTTTCGCAACAAGCATGCTTAATTAGGCAACATAAATTAAAGATACGATGGACAGCTAAACATTCACAGAACTGAATGTATACTTGTTGCAAACCTTTTAATTATTGATGTAATGTTCATACCAATACGTTGATGCTTTTAACGGCCGTACTGATTCCATTAAGGCGATTGCGTGATAAATTAAATTTCCGCTCGATCGTAAATCCCTTCCATTAACATGTACCCTATTTATTACACACGTCTCAAGTTAATGAAAGACATATGCAAACGTCTTTAGTGCATAAACGACAGTTTTTCTTGCAGTTCGTGCCGATATCTTAATGTATAAGAATAAACCCATGAATTTGTCTGAAATCGTTGACAAACTTTCACGTTGCGTGTAGCAATACGTGCGCTACACATGGACTATTTTAACAATAAAACAGGCTTATTACATAATGTAATTCTGAAGTATTTCACATTGCCATAAGCAGCATAAAAATCTATTTTGTATGCGCTACTTGAAATTCTAAAGAAAAAATGTGTTTAAAAGTTAATTGAAGAAAAAAATAGCACTTACCGGTGTGTTACATCCATTGAAGTTTAAGTGGGAAAACCCAACATAGTCACGTGATCCTGCACCCTGGATAAAGTTTATCCCTCACCTTTCCTTTATCGAACGGCTGTACATGTACATAGGAACTACTTTTTTGGCCTTTCACCTCTGGTTAAAGGTCAAACGCAGTGAAGACTTGTACACGATTTAAGCAGTAAGAATGTATCAAGATATTTAATGAGCATTTTATTGACCAAATTAAAAAAGGAAAATGTATATGTTCTTGTTATTTTATTAAATTGTTATCAATGACAATAATTCGAACATTGATATTCTTTCTTTTCCCTTCCAATCGGCACAAAATCACGTGTCGCTCTTAATTACGATGAATCTTCTTCAAACACACTACGTTTTATGGAGCAGTCTTAAATGTACGAAATTTCAACTTTTACACTTAATAAATCCAACGATCTGTGTAATTCGCGTGATATTTGTTTATTTTTTTGTTCCAGTTCTATTCGCTGTGTTTTAACACTGTCACATGTTTCATTCATGATTTCAACTGGCGACCTTCTCCTTTTTGATTGAAAATTATTTGCGTATTATCATTTAATACTTAATATTTTATAATTTAAAAAATGTGTATTCTAATGTATTGAATAAAATTTAATCGAGGTATATGATGTTTAATCTCTTCATTTTTTAGCAATCATACGCTTAACTGCAGAACTATTTCGCGTTAATGCGCAAGAAGATCGACATGTTTTTATATTCATACAATGTACGCGAGTAAAAATATGTGAAAATTTTAAAGGTACAGCCCCCGTTTTTTACTTTCTCTTTTAATTTAGATTTGTAACATTCTATACGGTTTATTAGGATAAACATAATACTATAATAATAGTGTGATTGTGAACTTGGCAAGCATCGCCATGTAAACCTTTCTTCAACTCGTCGGATAAACTCAAGTACACAATCGCACTAACATAGTACTCTCTATATCTAACATAAGGCTATTCATTTGGCAGGATGTACTAAACATAGTTGACGACAATACGTGTGATGATGATGTGTGTTATCATTTAATTAAATAATCAGACAATAATCACTCAGTACAACCGGATGAATAACTGAAATGTTCGCATTCGTTTAAACAACTTCAACTAATCTATATTGAAAACATTGAATCCCGTCTGTCCGGACGCCGTCAGTACATTCCGAACTTTGTGTTTTGATTTATTCTTTTACTACTTGGTGGATCTCGTTAATTCGATTGCTGAAGCACCCTTAATATGTAGATTATTCTAAACGAATTGTATTTGGGCTGCGGCGATAGATGGAAGAAGTATGAACCCTATGGCTGAAATATCGTCTTCATGTCGTAGTCCACAATATTTGTGGGTTTAACTTCTCTTTGCATACTGGATGGATCTCGCTCAAACTGTTGCAGATAAATGACCTTAATATGTAGATATTAGTTAGTATCAATATTAAGTATATACCCCAATAATGTGGTTTAGCATCTCTTTCCGTACTGAGGAAGTATTGCTCAAACTTTCACATTTTTTAATTGTCTAATAAGTTCAAAAATAAAGGAATTTTTACGGCGATAACTTTTGGCTGAATTATAGCCCGTTGTCTTTTTGCGTAGTGTAGATTATATGTGTCGTGTTCTGAGACTTTTGGTACTAATTCGGCAAGCGTCATTATGAGAAAACTCATTCGAAATGACGTCGCTAAACTTGCGCTGAATTTTGTATAAATTGCCTAAGGTTTTCTGTGATTTTGCCATTTATCTTATTTAAGTAATATAAATATCGGCATAGACTAGTACTTGAAAGAATTTGTTAGCAAACAAATAGTTGATTTTGACCTTTTAATGTCAATGAGCTGAGTTATTACTTCCCTTTTACCAATGTCGGCCACGGAATTATTTATAGCCACACACAATTTTTCAACATATGTTGATACCGATTTCATGTCGATGCTAATAATAATGTTTGGATTGAACTCTTCTTTGAAAAGGTAGGTGTTATTCTTCTAATCAAATTCACTTTTTATGTTAAATGTCCAAAATATTTACAAAAAACAACATATTTACAACTGAAAACGAAAGTAAAAATGGCGACCCAGTTCCTTATATTTAGTTTACATTAAGTTAATAAATAAAGTTCTTATTTGTTTTATTATAATTGATTGTGAAATTTCATCACTAAATTATTTATATTTCCCACCTAAATAAAAAAAATAATACAGTTTTGTTTTGGAGAAATTCCTATCAGGAAATTCCCCTATACTCATTGTTTGTAACTGTATAAAAGTGAAAGTGCAATTAAAATTTTATGTTGTCATTGAGCAGCATAATGACCCTCAATTTGCTTAATTTAATAAAAACTGATTAAATCTCATTTTTGTTTTACACAGAATAACATCAGACATGCCAGCTGGAAGATAAACAGCCAGACAGGGTCAATGCGCAGAAGGAATACTTGACCTTTTTGGGAAGAAGTTTCATAACATATTGTATACCAATCCAACAGGAAACACTACGCCTCTCATAACATATTGTATACCAATCCAACAGGAAACACTACGCCTCTCTTCTCAATGCCTGTGCTATAAGAGGAAGAATAAGAATGATGTGAAAAGAAACTATTCCTGTCTATCCCACTTGCAGATGTAGCAATGCCAACAATATGTGATTAATAACGCATATTACACCTAGTTGTTGTTGCATTTTCAAATCATGAGCAGTCTATGATAATGTACTGCAACACTTGTAGATGTAAGAGTTAACTGCCTCAAGACCTCACTCATATTTATGGAATATGTTTGAATGTATAAGACATTTTACCTATACTCATTTTGTTATGCAGTTTTTATAATTTTTATTCCATTCTAACAGTATATGTCAACTTAAAACAACTGTATGCATTTTTTTAATTTTTACAATGGTAACCATTGTGACCACAAAGTTGTGATCATCGCCATGCAACTAACACTTACAAATTGATGATTTCTGAATTTATTGTCGTTTAATAGGTTTTAAGATAGCCATGTGTAAATTAATTGTACAATTAAATGAACATTGAACAAATCTGAGAATATTATGTTTGTCTATGCATGAACTTAATTAAATGGGATCTGTTTTAATTCTTTAAAGATGAATATAATTCTTGAATTACAATTAAATCTGAATAGCTAAGAGATTTAAAAGTGCAATTTGTAATTACATTGTTTTTTTTTAGTTTTTTTTACAAGATTAAATGAACATAATATTTAATGTTTAAGTTTTTTAAATATATTATTTTATTTTTACCTCTTTCAAATAATAATGTTGGGTATAGATCTTGGTTTCCTTGGTTACAGTACAATTAAAACATTGAGGTTCTTTGTAAACAATCACTGATGATTTTTGGAAAACAGTAGATTCAAATTTTGAAATATGGTACAGTTTGTATGACATATTTTGCAGTGTCATTTAATTTGTTAAAATTGGCTAGATGTAGGTAATCTTATCAGATCCAAATGTACTGCAAACGAACTTGGCGCAAATAACCACAAGAGTCTATATCTATTGAGATAGACACCATGACTTTGTATCTGCATTTAGTATGGAAGAATGTTTGTTTCAATATATCATTAATTAAACAAAAAACAGTTAAAAAGTGCATTGCATACACAAAATTTCAATAGTTTGAATTATTTAAGGTATTTCCATGGTAACCAATATACATTTTATAATGTTTATATTTTTTCAAATTCTTGAGAAGTATTAAGTATATCATATTATAAAACCATATGTTACTGTTTTATTCATGCACTTGAAGACTTATTAAAAATGCATTAACATAATTTATTGACATGAAAATAAATCAAGAATTTGAAATGTTTATTTTTGTGTTTTAATAGGCATTTCTAAATCAGCCATTTTAACCTTAAACTGATAAATTTTGCAAACATCTTAATTTTAGCATGTGCGCCATACATGGAGCTTTCTGAATATGTAAATAAGTCATTTTGGTCAATGTATCCCCGTTTTGACCAAAAATCTCAGAACAGTCCACATATATCGGATGTGTCTGTGTCCAAACATATGAGTCGTGTTCTGAGAAAACTGGACATAATGCATTTGCGTAAAGTGTCGTCCCAGATTATCCTATGGATTCCGCACAGGCTAATCAGGGACGACACTTTTCCCCTAAATTGGAATTTTGCTAAGAAGAGACTTCATTTAAACGAAAAATATCATAAAAGCGTATAGTGCCGTTCCTGATTAGCCTGTGCGAACTGCACAGGCTAATCTGGGACGACATTTTACGCACATGCATTAAGCCCAGTTTTCTCAGAGCGCGACTCATATAGTGGATTTGTCTGTGTCCAAACATATGATATGGTGGCATTAGTATCTGTGACACATTTCTGTGTCCAAACATATGATATGGTGGCTTCATTATCTGTTACACATTCCTGTGTCCAAATATATGATATGGTGGCTTCAGTATTACAAAACATGTTAAAAAATGGTTGTTATTCAAATGATTCCAAGTTTTTGACTTGCATAAATTTTTATTGACTATTTAAGAGTTAGCTAGACGTTAGATCAATTTGTGTTATCCGTTACATGGCGAAATAATTGATTACGTGTTTTTAAGAACTTCAATACGGCATAACATATATTCATTGTATGGCTTTTGTTTGCAGTCTTAACTCGATTGCAACTCAAGTCTAAAATTTCTGGGATGTTAAAGGGATCTTTTCACGCTTTGGTAAATTGACAAAATTGAAAAAAGTTGTTTCAGATTCGCAAATTTTCGTTTTAGTTATGATATTTGTGAGGAAACAGTAATACTGAACATTTACCATGGTCTAATATAGCCATTATATGCATCTTTTGACGATTTTAAAACCTAAAAATTATAAAGCGTTGCAACGCGAAATGATTGAATAATTTGGAGAGTTCTGCTTTTGTCGTTAAATTTTGTGAAACTACGAAGATTGCTTATATAAGGTATAAAATACGTCGAGTAAGTGTACTCGGCGGAATAGCTCAGTAGGCTAAAGCGTTTTTACTTCAGGACTCTGAAAGGACTCCAGGGGTCACTGGTTCGAAACTTGGTCCGGGCAATGTTCTTTTCCTTTTTTTAATTTTATTCTTGATTTTTTACTGGAGCTTTTACAATCCAATGTTTACATTTATCGATATAAAGCATTTAATGAATAAGTTTAAAAAATGCCAAAATCTGTGAAAAGGCACCTTTAAGATTCTTCAGATTTTTTATTTATAATATACTATTATATTAGACTTTGCTTATGATCTGCAAATAAAAATAGGCAAACAGTCATTTCAAACTTATATTTACGATGACTCGGGTCTTAATAACATACTTATAGGAAATAGCTTGATCTTGAATTAAAGAATCACTTAAAACGTCTGTGACACTATGGTTAATAACACATAATTTTCCCCAGTGATGAAAGAAAAGCGATGCATTTTTATGACAGTGGAAACTGTTATCCGAGAACTCTAGTGACTTGCAAGACAAATTTTCCGACTCAACTCGCCTGATTAAGATTAATTATTCTTCACATAGAAAGAGAGGACACTAACTATGGCCGGGTTTCTCTTATGACCCCACTTACGTAGGAACAAATGGCACCAGCATATGGAGGTGGGCAAGTTCAAATAGTTGAAATATCTGGCAGTTAAAGCCAACTAGCAGCAATACGTATCAAGACATGCGCGACATAAATCAAAATTGTATTATTGTTTTGCTTAAAGGGGGCAACACATTCCGGGTGTGTTAGAAATCACCCGAACACAAATATAACAGTACTCAACTACACATACTAGTAAATATACTTGTAAAGTTAAAGTTATATAGCAGTAATTCGTTTTTAATTACAGACGACACAAGTTTTGAAAAGAAATAGTACACAAAGGACAACACGAACATTTCCTGTGACAAGTTGAATATAATAGTGGTAAGCTACGTATACATATTTAACTTATATACAGGAAAGGTTACATAGTAATGTATTTAAAAGGAACTGTACTAGACTTTCATATATTCATAAGGCATTTAGTTTGTGCATTTTGGAATAAGTGTTGTATTTTCGCCTTATATTCATGATTTTCGATGTTTGACAGTTTTCAACATCACAGATTTGATCTACTTCTTTGTTTTCAATCTTGTTTTTGACACTTATTTTACAATTTAGCAACATATGTGGGCTATAGTTTTCTCCTTTGCGAAAAAGGCTTCGTGGAGGAGGTACTGCGGTATTGCCACTACCATGACAACAAGGTAGCCGTTATGTCATCTTATACAGAGAGCTAAGGCCTATATTACACATGTACAATAACTTTACAGTTATATGTATCTAAAGCTGCCGTTCTCTAAGAGCGCATGTAAACATTTATTTATGTTTTAATTGATGGAAGGTTGGATGTTTATGATCAATCTATGAATCAATCAGGGGCATTCCTTCCGAAAATTCACCTACAGGCATTTGGAGTTTGATCAGTTTTGACCATAGTGGCATGTTTGAACAAACCTTAGAGAGAACAACAATACAATGTTTCACACCCAATATTAAATCTTACGGCATTTGGATTTCGGAAGAGAATTTGTGATGCATAAGTCGATATAAGTTTAATAATCAAATAATTTAATTTAATTTCGCAATTATTTTTTAATATGCAGCAACCCCATTTATATCAATATGGATTGCTAAAACAAACACCGTGACGAATCTGAATTGTTTTGTTAATAATATGTCTTCAAGATGTATTAAGGGCCATGCTATGTGACAAAAAAAGGGGTTTAATGCATTTGCGTAAAGTGTCGTCCCAGATAAGCCTGTGCAGTCCGCCTAAACTAAATGTTTGCTAAGAAGAGACTTTCTTTAAACATGCATTAAACCCCTTTTTTACAGAGCACGGCCCATATTAAATCATGTCGAGAAAAAGCATGTAGCGATGATAGGAACGAAAACAAAATACATCGATAAGTAAAAATTGTTTTTTATTAAATGATAAATGATTCATGATTGCTTAACATCGTTAAATCGAGTATACAATATTTAAATCTAAACTTTTTATTTGTATCAAATTTAGAACAAATCATAACTATCAACGGATGTTTTAAATAAAATATATTATGTAATATTTAAATGATTCTATACATCAAATTATGGATTATATCAATGAAAGCGATAACGACACTTAAACTAGTATTTTTTATATTGTGTTTGTATCGTATGAACATATCTGCATACAACTCTAGGGAAGATTTAAACAATTTACGAAAACAATTGTTTAAACAATAAGTTTATGGATTTTCTTCTTGCACTTACTATAAACATTTTTTCTTGTTTTTGTATTTATTCACGTTTGATCCGTTTTTTATTTCATTTAGCAAAATCACATATGCTCCTTTAATTCGACAACCTCTTCTTCTCCTTTACATTACCAATTACACTTTAAAGTCTTAATGCCATATCATTATTTATAAATAATCGTTTCCGTCGAACGAAGCATATTTCCGTTATTTCGGAATGAAATGAGAGTCCCGTAAAAAAAATGGGCAATCACTATACGTGTCTCTAAATTGTTCAGTAATTGCTGTATTAAATCTTTTCACATGCGAGTTCGTAATAATTTATCCGTAAATGAATTGCAATTATTTAGATTGATTTAGATAAAGTGGTACGTAAATTATCCTCAACAATATGTCTATACAACTTGCAAGGCGATTTCATTCATTTAAGCCAACATATGGATTTGGAAGTCTGCTTTACTTGTCTTCTTTTATCGTTTTGTTACTAATTAAACGTTATTTTCAACTTAAACATGTGTGTTTAGTGATTTAAAAAAATCGATCGTCTCGAACAAGTAGCGGTTATCGGATATCCTTTTTAACATTTACTAACTTTGATACGCTCTTGTATTGGTAACGTTAAGTAATTTACTAAAAACGGTGGAATATTCCCTTAATTATTCGTTATTGAAACTGAACGGGTTGATGCTACGCAGATCGTGAAAGAATAGTGCGAAAAGCCAATGGAAGTTTCCCAAAATAGAGCAGTTCTTCTTGTAATAAAGAGTGATACATCTGGCATTTGTAGTTGTGGATCCAACGCAAATAATGTTTGATCGGGATTATGTACAGTATCTAATATGAGAGCTTCGATGGCATACGTTGAGCAAATGTAATGAATTAGAACAAAACTAGGTACATACTCTCTGAGGATGAAGGAGTTAGCGGGATATTCCGTTAACCTTATGGCTAATAAAAGGATGAATTAAAGTGAAATGTAGTATTACAAATTTTATTTGAAGGGAACAATGAACTTGGAAAATATTAATCTGAAAACATGTTACTGAGATATGATCATTCTTGTTTGATGAATTAATCATGGATATGTTTTTTTTACAGTAAACTTTAAACAACATGAACATACAAATATAAATGAAATATAAAAGGTAAGAAATCATATGTTATTAAAATGATTGTTAATGCAACTTTCTTGATAAACTGTAGAACATGTCATGTCTATTTAGTTTGACATTAAGTATATAAAACGATGAAACGTAGTGTTAAATGACATTACGTGTGGTTTATAAATAGTGCAATATCTATATTCATTTTAAAACGAGTATATGCACATTATCCGAAAAGGTACATATGTTTATAAAACCTTTCAGTTTACTTTTAAAATTAAACAAATATTAACTCACTGATATTATTGAAGCATGTTATATCATCATACTTGTTTACACGATGCTTTAAGTAGTTGCTGAATGTCATTTTACATTTGATTGTACCATATGGATATATTATTTACCAAATTATCAAACCAATTTATAAAATGAAATGATGCATTGGACACACTGCCGTTAATATGTCATCAAGATGCCATCCAGTGATATTGCCAACTCATTCCATGTATCTTAATGAGCCGTACGAAGATATTCCTCATGCAAATTACACGTCGTTCCAAATAAGTCAGCATATCTCAAACTCTTTAATATGTCAACTGCGCGCGTATATCCTTCGGGCGAATTAGTCTTGATATCGTATGGACTGCATTTATGAAATTTGCATTTCGACGATTATTTGTGAAAGAGATGCTTATTATAATCGTTACAGGTTTTTTTTAATGGCAATAGTACTTGTAACAGCAAAATAAATTACATTAAAATAAAAATCAAGTGAAACATTTTGACACTTGTGTACATACTTAAACCACAAGCTTTGCAAGTTAACAGTTGTTATTTAAGTCATTGTTAAAGACATTCTCTACTTTCTTATATAATTAATTACGTTGTATATTGTGGTTTTTCTGTGCTTAAAATGTATATTAACATTGTTTTCTACTACCCCAGAGGAGATAAAAACACATTCATGATTAACCTTTGCTGGATTATTGCGTTTAATGAGAATTCTTTAGATTTCAAAGAAATCTAGTTCGAAGGGTTGAAAAAGTCTGTTTACAATCCCTTTTAAGAGAAAATGTTTTTAGTTTTTGTCTTAATAAAGCACATATAAAGTCTTGACAAAATGTTAATTTTTGGGACTGACATACGGACACTTGGTTAGAGGATGTTTCACGTTACCCTTTGAAGACACAACTGACTTGTCAGGCTGATTTAAATTCAGTTTTACATCGACCACGTGGACACACGCATGGGGCATTGACATTTTCACGAAATAACATCGCATACTAAAGTGACACGACCGGCATCAACGTCGCAGACATAATAAAGTTATTTGTTAAAAAAATGGTGTAAACTATCACAGTGTTTAACTCTTTGGAAATTATTTAATGCATCGAATATTATTTTAGGAGTACACTGCGTATTCATAGGGAGTAATGGAATTTGGGCTAAATCTTTCAATAGTAATACGTTGTTATGTTGAACAGCTCTTAAAATAAATATATGCTTTATATAAGTATGAAGAGTATAAATGCAAATACACAGTTGACCGCGTAGAACATATATAGTACATTTAAGACTTGAGTATAAATAATATATTAAAACTGGTGTGAACAAATGTCCAGCAATTAAATTTAACGTCGCAAAAAGAGGAATAATAACACCCATAAACATTACAATGAGATACATAATTACAATTATCTGATAGTTTGAGCAAATGACCAATGGCATTTATTATACAGAACGATGTATATACGGCATACCACACCTCTCAACTGGCCATCCGTACTAGCTTTGACCAATAGTATTTTTGTTCGCCAAGTAATAGTTAATACTACATGAAGGTTCATTCTCGTTCGTTCCAGGAATCCTTGAGTGACGGCTGCTTAATCAGCGGGATAACATGTTGTCTCTCTAATAACAACTGTCAAACGTCTTGCCGCTTATATTTGACATTCACCGAAATCAATGGCAGATTATGATGGGATTATCACCGATTGATGTGGTAGTCATTTTGGCTTTCGTGGGCGGTAAGTGGAAATATGCAAATATGAAAACTATTTTAAATTAAACATACGAAAAATTAACCAATTTTAATCAATTTAACAAGGAACAAACTTACATAAAATTATTCTTCTTTAAAAGTAGCACATTTATACTTATAAGTGGGTTGTATGCACAATTTATTATCGTGTATAGTATTGGTAAATATGTAAAAAGGAGTAAAAGAAAAAATAATAGACTGCACACATTGTTATAATAATATTTGTGTTATGGTTAGTGTTGAACTTAAAGGATTGTGAATAATTATGCAGTGTATCAAATAAATCGATTGTATAAAGAAAGCCTGTGTGCCCGTCAGTTTTTGAAATGCCATTGTTTTGTTACTCTTGTATCGAATTCACACCATACGCTGAAAATAGTACTTCTATTTATTATTTCATGTTTTGTATCGAGCAGGAGTAACTAGTTTAGAATGTTGGCACTGTATATCCGATGACTGCGGTTCGGACCCCTCAAACAACTACAAGGCCTTCAAGAGACCGTGCTCGGAACAGCAGTCATGCCAGGTTGTGTTTCATCTAATTGAATTAAATCTTTACGTTCACCTATTATTTGTAGCTTTCTTGGCCCGACGACATTGAAAACGTGGTAGGTTTATTTTTCAGTAAAAACTCATGTGTCTGTTGTTGTTGTTTTTCTTGAAAAAATAGATCGTTATTACCCAATTATCTGATAGTATAGAAGACTGAACATGATGAATGAGTTTAAGTTATGTTGTAGGTACAAAACTGAAGTTTAAAATGAAATTTGTGATTTAAACAACATACTTCAAAGGATAATTGTCTATATATTTATAGCCATACGACACATCAGCAATAGCCAATTACATGTATGAAAAAGCATCAAATTAAAATCGTACTGTTCAGTATTGTCAATAGAATCGTGTCATAAACAGTAGAACGGAAATTGATCATTTCAGTTGAGTGGTAAAACGTTTGATAACTAATTTTTTTTTTAACATAGAGCTTAATCAACAACTGTAAAGAATTAAATGCATGCGTTTACAGCATATTGCTCTATTCAACATTGAGCTCATGAAATTAAATTGTGTATAATTAACTGTCATTCATTAATAAGATGTACACATCACTTGTCTATTTATTATATTTTATTCGAAGATTTGTGAGCAATTTGCCCAAACATAATCCCGCTTCAAAAAATATTTTTTTTCTTAAATATTCCAGAAAGTGTATTTCGAAATGATAGAGGAAACGGACAAAGGCACATTTGTTCACTCTTCCATTGTACGAGGATGTGCCTCGAGATGCATGTCACGTGATGATTTTGAGAATTGTACTCATCAACTGCATACGTCACGAGGTTGTGTACGCAAGGATTGTTGCAGCGATAACGACTTGTGCAATTCAGCCCATCCCTTATTTGAAATTCCGTCATATTTTAATGTGAAAATAATATTCATATTCCTGTTTTGTGATATGCTCTAAGTTCCTTTGTGAAGTCGTAACAATGTCAATGATTTAAGTTTGGTAAAGCGTTAACTATTGGTAAACATAGTAGTTTTAGACAATAAAATGCATGCACGCATGCCAGTATGAATAAGCAGGAAAACATGTTAAAAAAGAACATGTGAGACCTTTCATTGCGGCAAAAACAAAATTGTTATTCAAGTTCCAGTGTGGCTGCTCAATACACATGACACAAAAAGGACATGGAGGGGAAGTTTCTCTACAAAAGGATATGCCCCATGGCAGAAAACACCAAGTTCCAAGTGTTGTCAGCATCATGTCAGTTTCTTTCGGATACGCTTTATACAACTAGATTTGTTTGTGATGATGCGATTGATTTTGAAGAATGTGATATTCATTCGGATTCGAATTTAATATAACAAACAGGACAGTTCTTTGTGGCTTGTTTCTGTTAAAATGAATATCCCTGATGGCATATATAACCTCAAGTTCGAAGTGTTGTTCGCATGTTGTTAGTTTATTTGGGAATACGGTATTTATTATTGTCATTTATACTCTATATGATGACGTTGTGATTTTGGAGTACGTGATTTTCATTCGTGTTTTAAATTTTATGTGTGCATTTAGTCATAACGTTTTTACGCGCATACAGTATGTTCGTGCATACAACGCTATTTGATATTTTTGTTCGACAGTATCATGATAAAACACACTTCTTCATTTCATCCGTTTCGTCAATATTCCCACAATCGTCTGCATTGCAAAGAATAATCTATAATTTTATGAACCTTCAATATAACGTTGTTGCTTACACAAAAATAACATATTATAACAACACTGACAAAACGCCCCTGACAGTCGAGAAACGGATCAGCTATTGAAAGCATGATACCTTTAAGCATGTGAACTATAGATTGTGCCATATAGAATAATTGTATTTGATGTCTCACGCTTGACACAAGATATACCATGTGATAAAGCATATATATTATTGTCAAATGCACTAAAAGTAGTTGCGATTCTTATAGGAGCCATTACCTTCACATAGCAGGTGAAATACAATTGTGACATATTACTATAAACTCCATTGGCACCACATTTGTTTGTCAAACTAGTTTTTCCCGGGATATAAAGTTGCTCGATTGTATTACCGCCATTTGAAACAAACAGTTGAAACATTTTAGATATATACTATCACGTTCTCAAATGATGATTAAAATATATGAAATTTCGTTATAAAGTCTTTCTTTGCAGATAGCGTCTTATTCGATTAAACCATTTCTGGAATACGTTCCATTACTTTAATAAATGTCCAACTATATTTCATCCAAAAACATCATAAGAATGGGTACACCGCCATGCTATCGACAGCATCAATAAAATATTTGTCAAAAATGCAAGTATTGTCATTTCTGGCATCTGTCATCAACTTCGATACGTTCTCGCGGCTAACATTTTGACGCAGAAATGTCATTATTTAAAAGGGTAGAAAACATGCAATTTTAATATAGTTTTAGAAATATTTCTGTGTGTAGTAAAAGTACAGCACGACATCAGCGATAACTTCCTAAGTGCCATGACGAGATGGAAGACAATTTAATTATCTAGGAGACTTAGTTTGTAGGTAATTCTGCTCTGAAGTAGTAAATTAGGTTATATATGTCGGTGGACCAGCATACTTGTATTAAATTTGTCGACAGGGTCTTGACTCGCTTTGAATTTAAACAAACAAGTTATTAATTTTATAACAGTATTCATAATATAAACTTCTTAATAATATACACATATTTATCTTATATTATTCCGTCAGTCTTTATAAATATTGATGCTCGGTTAAATACTGCAAATAATTTACCGAACATAATTAAATGACTTTTTACTTACTACAAACAGTATGATCACAAACGCTTCCCCATGTTTATTGTACTTATGCTTTGCTATTGGTTGTATGTAGATCCCAGATTTAATCATTTTACATATATATATAGTTTTTTTTAAATAAAAGTAGTGAATAAGAACACAAAAGTATATCGCATGATACTTTTTGATACCGTTTTCATAATTGTGTCCTATAACATAACCTTTATCGACATACTTGCGTGCTGACCGAGGGTAGACGCTTGTTGGCATTTCAGAAAGGTTTATTGAGAATGCAACCATGAAAGATCAACGATGTTCGGACAATATCAAGATTTACTTTCGATCGTGCTATGCTTAACTATTGCAACATGTATTTATGGTTTACTTATTTAATCTGGCAATTGCATATCTGCGCATGTTTTGTTATTATTATATAAGATATTTTTATATATCAAAAGTGCTCTTCTTCTGGCAGTAAAAAAACTTAAGAAAATAAGAACAAACCTATGAAAATGTTTTTATAGAGTATCAAAGACAACTATGTGAGTATGGTTTTCAAGAAGACTTTGCTCATATGTTAAGCCCAAATGTGTATAGACATAATGCTCTGAAACTGCGTAGACCTTGTATTTTAACCACCACGATTGTACCTAGCACTTGTGTTAGAAAGATTCGTACCATATCATTTTCGCAACAAGCATGCTAAATTAGGCAAGATAAATTAAAGATATGATGGACAGCTAAACATTCACAGAACTCAGTGTATACTTGTTGCAAATCTTTTAATTATAGTTTTTATGTTAATACCAATACGTTGATGCTTTTAACGGCCATACTGATTCCATTAAGGCGATAGCGTGATCAATTAATAAATTTCCACTCGATCGTATATCCCTTCCATGTACCCTATTTATTACACATGTCTCAAGTTAATGAAATACATATGCAAAGATCTTTAGTGCATAAACGACAGTTTTTTTGCAGTTCGTGCCGATATCTTAATGTATAAGAATAAACCCATGAATACGTCTGTAATCGTTCACAAACTTTCACGTTGCGGGTAGCAATACGTGCACTACACAGGGACTATTTTAACAAGAAAACAGGCTTATTACATAATGTAATTCTGATGTATTTCACATTGCCATAAGCAGCATAAAAATCTGTATAGTACTCTCTATATATAACATAAAGCTATTCATTTGGCAGGATGTACTAAACATAGTTGACGACAATACGTGTGATGATGATGTGTGTTATCATTTAATTAAATAATCAGACAATATTCACTCAGAACAACCGGATGAATAACTGAAATGTTCGCATTCGTTTAAACAACTTCAACTAAGCCATATTGAAAACATTGAATCCCGTCTGTCCGGACGCCGTCAGTACATTCCGAACTTTGTGTTTTGATTTATTCTTTAACTACTTAGTGGATCTCGCTCAAAGTTAATTCGATTGCTGAAGTACCTTTATGTGTAGATTATTCTAAACGAATTGTATTTGGGCTGCGGCGATAGATGGAAGAAGTATGACCCTATGGCTGAAATATCGTCTTCATACCGTAGTCCACAATATGGTTTAACTCCTCTCTGGATGGATCTCGCTCAAACTGTCGCAGATAAATCACCTTAATGTTTAGATATTAGTTAGAATCAATATTAAGTATATGTCCCAATAATGTGGTTTAGCATCTCTTTCCGTACTGAGGAAGTGTTGCTCAAACGTTCACATTTTTTAATATAATGTTGATATAACTTGTTCAAAACTTGTTTCGAAATTATCACTGTTCAGGCGTATACAATATTTTCTAACACCTGAGATGAAAATTATGTTCAATAATGCGTATGTAACACCAATTATTGATTATGGATGTGTCACATGGCAAAAGGCAAATACTAGAGACATAAACAGAATATCAAAACTGCAAAGAAGGTTTTTAAGAGTAATATTTCGTAATGACTTAAATATACATGATTATGATTTATCACAAAAAAATACAATGGCTTTCTTTTGAGAACAGATGTAAATATTTCACAGGTGTAATTATTTACAAATCTCTTCATAATTTAACGCCCACATATATTGACGACTTGATAAAACTGGTGAAAAACAATAATTACAAGTTAAGATCGATATCAAACAATGATTTGACGCATAAAACACCTCACTCAAACCTTTTAAAAAAGTCGTTTAGTTACTCTGGTATGGAAATATGGAACCACATACCGGTTAGTATTCGCCAATCTTTCACTCTCACCACTTTCAAACATAGGCTAAAGAAATATTTCCTCTTTGAGGCGCAAAATGAGTCTCACGCGTAGTAACATTTTTCTGTTTTCGTCTTATTCAAAATTCAAATACTTCTCCATACGTGTCGTAATGATTACTGTAGATTTAATTTCTGCAAACAAATAAACATATTGCTTTTTCAACTATTTATATAAGCAAGGAGGTGCAGGCTATTCTTTATAACAGTTGTGTAATTTCATATCCTATTGTGAACAACACTGGTCATGAATATTGTTTTCTGTAATTATAATATTTGTGTATATCAGCCACTTCTGTCAATCGTAAACTATTTCAAGAATAATGTATTCCACGTTTTTGAACTCTGACTTTGTACAATAATGTACACGGCTGTTTTTGTTAACTTTATGTTATTGTTATTGGTCGTGTTAATTAAGATATGGTAATTGTATAAGTGTGTGTGTGTGTGTATAGGTGTGTGTGTGCGTGTGGGCGTGCGTGCGTTAGAATGTGTGCATATGGGAAAATGTAATCAACAATACATTTATATTCTTAAATACTTTCTGTTATTAAATATTTGTTCCTTGAGACCATTTCAATATTGGAAGAGAAATTAATTATATAGGAGAAGTCATATAATATACTTGCTTTTTATTGCACTTCTATTACACTGTTACAGTACTCTTATGTCCGTCAAAGTCTACATGTTTGCATTATAATGTAGAAAAACATTATACATACCATAGTTGTTTGAAGGCCTCGTTAAAAATAAAATTGCCATTGTTAAACTGTTCGCATGACTTTGTATCAATGTGTTGTCTTAATGAGTAACCTTCGGAAAATAAAGAGATTGTTATTATTATTATTATTATTATTATTATTATATTATAATCGTCTTGTAAGTTTTGACGGCGATAACTTTTGACTGAATAATAGCCCTTTGTTTTTTTGCGTAGTGTAGAATATATAGTGAATGTGTCTGTGTCCAAACATATGATATGGTGGCACCAGTATCTGTGACTCATTTCTGTGTCCAAACATATGATATGGTGGCACCAGTATCTGTGACACATTCCTGTGTCCAAACATATGATATGGTGGCTACAGTATCTGTGACACATTTCTGTGTCCAAACATATGATATGGTGGCTACAGTATCTGAGACACATTTCTGTGTCCAAACATATGATATGGTGGCACCAGAATCTGTGACACATTTATAGTTTGTTATGTATCAAATGCCTGTCGGAAGAGTCGTTGTGTAAAACAATATATTGCTGTTCTATCAATTGCATAAGTACACACTAGCTGTTTTTATTTTTTAAGCAGTTTATTTCGTTTTTTCGGTCACAAAGATGTAATGCAGCAACGAATTGCGTAAAACTGGTTTTAGAAAAGGCCAAGAGGGAACGATTTTATTTGACGATTTGACCGATGTTTCATGTTTAACTAATCATCAAATGACATCGGGTTTCAGGGCATTATTATCTAATTAAAATTAAAAGAGACAAATTTTCCGATTCAACTCGCCTTATTAGGATTATTATTCCTCATATAGAAAGAGAGAAAACTAAATATGGCCGGGTTTTTGTTATATTTATGTTATCTTCATATATGTTGTATGTAAATTATATCAGCAAATAACATATAAGCATCAACTTTAACTACGGAATATTAACTGCGCCCGAATAGAGAAAAAACACATGCTTATTTGCTGATCAACAAAATTGAGTTTTAAGTAAATATGAAGAAAATATAATTATGTTGCGAATAGACAATCATTGAACCCCAAACAAAAATAAATATTTTAAGTTTTATTTTCCATCTAAATTACATTTTCTCTATAACTGTGCAATAAGATATTCCTCCGGGTAATTACCACGTCAGTCAAAACTCAATATCCGCCTGTCTTAGATGTGACAGAACAGGCAAGGAAATATGAGTCGATCAGCTATTTCTGCAATTTAATACAATTTTCATTTCATAATTTCTCGCATTTTAATAATCGACTCTTCGGACGAAGGTTTATAAATTGGTCAAATAATTATTATGTAAATATGTGTGTCAAAGAATGTTTGTACGCAAATTATTTTAGATAGGATTTGTTTAAACTATTTTTGACACTATTGCACCAGGAAAAACTAAAACAATACACCTGCGTATACAATATATCTATGTGTAACGGTATGATGGTATCTTATACGACCAAATTGTTAACGATGGTAATAATAAGCAATGGTCACTTTAATGCATTACCTGCGTCAACAACAAATATAATAATTTGGTAACCGAATAACTACTTTTAAGACGTGCTACTTATAACAATTATTCTTGTACCTACAAACGGTGTTTATTAATTTGGAACGGTTTCTTTCAACATGCGCACTAGTGAAAACATACACGTACAAACACAGTTTAAATGCAAGGCGAGTATTACTGAATTCAAAATCAAGTTCTTTGTACGGACAACTATGTGCTGTAATAATGCTTAATCTGTTAACACCTACAATCGAATGCAATGTATGTAATTGTTCAGACACTGCAAAATGTGTAATTGCCTTATATTTTTGAATGTGCAAGTTATAGATTATTCCTATTCTCCAACGTTTTGAGACTTACCAGCTGTTTCAAACTCGAGTTCAGTACACGAAATCGGGCGTGTACAACTACTTCTGCTTCTGCTGCTGCTACTGCTGCTGCTGCTGCTGCTGCTGCTGCTCCTACTATTACTACTACTACTACTACTACTACTACTACTTCTACTACTACTTCTACTACTACTACTACTACTACTACCAGTGCCCCAGATAAGCTGCGTGTCTGCGTCTTTTACCCTATTAAAATGTTTAAAAACGCAAAGAAATACAATATCATGCGTATTGAAAACGCGACCAATTTGACTTTTACGCAAACTCGTCAAATGGGATGCGTACAATACAATGGCTTCGATCGAAAATGCTTTTTTCATCTTCGGTATTTTCTCTTTTGAAGTATTATCGTAACGAGGCGATGCTTTCATTCAGCAAGCACCTGGATGTTGGAGCAAGAAACAGTCAAAGTAAATAAAACGCTCTGCGGACTAGATTTCATAGTAAAATAAAGAGTCTGACCAAATAATTTACGACGACATACATGCGTTTTCAATCTGACTTAATCCGTCGTTTTATAACTCAGTTCACCCTATTTCAAGAATGAAATCACCCTATTTTTCAAAATCAAAGGGTGAAAACCCTATTTCCCAAATAATAATCTGGACCACTGTACTACTACGACGACGACGACTACTACTTCTACTACTACTACGACGACGACGACGACTACTACTACTACTACTACTACTTCTACTTCTACTACTGAGAATTAAAACAATACTACTATTACTACTTCAACTAACAACAACGATATTATTATTATTATACGATGCTGTCTGGTAATCTTGCGCAATTAAGGGTCAATTGGTTTAAACACATGTTCTTTTATAAATTGACAACATAATATCTAAATTTATTATGGAAATAATAAATTCATGTGCTTATTAACACAAAAATATCTGATTAATTCAGTGAAGAACTGTCCGATTTGATTTCAAAACAAACATGACTCACCTCATTTTCAAACTATCACAGTGTCCGGTAATCTTGCGCACTTTCTGTAATGACCTCGTTTAGGCAAAATTGTAGACATATGGTGTCCAATTATTCACAAAAAAACATTCCAGAAAAATATTTTTTAAATCAGTTTGTAAAACCATTGAAATTAAATGTGGATTACTAGTGCAGTTTTTGTTCACTACAAATCAACAAATAATATAGTCACTAGTAATAGTGTACAATTAATAAAAAAGTACCGGTACGCGTGAAAAAATAATGTTTATGCATAACGGGTTTGATTTTACCACGATCATGCTTCCATAGTTTACAGAAAATATCAAAACGAGGTCATTGCGCATGTGGAGATCATACCAAATTGGTTCGACAGAATGGTGGGAAATAATGACTACAGGAATTAATTGACTATGTCGGTCTGATGCGATATATTTTCATGGCCCAAAATACCATAAATGATCGGATATTGTGCAATGGAATGCTAAATTACACGTTGGATTTATGAATTCTTAATTTAGAGTATGAAAACGCTAAAGACTGCAGGGTATTTGTGATTCATTTCGAATTTTTCGTAAGTGGGCCAGTGTTTACGATGTATAGGGATGACGCAACCGGTGTTTAAATGTAATGATCAAATTTTATTTTGCATTGAATACGTACCTTTTAAATCCGTTAGTTATTAAGAATGTGAAATTCCATCTTTCATCACTAAAGAAAACCATTTGTTGTCTGCGAGATTCGCAAATGCAAAGTGCGCAAGATTACCGGACGCGCAAGATTACCGGACTTGACTGTATTTTATAAACCGCTTTTATCAACAAATCAGAGTCAAACATTTTAATTAAACTGTTTAAACAACACATAAATGAAAAATTTGAATTTAAAATAATTTGTAAACAAGAAATGATTAAACTGATACTATATAGTACAAGAAAACTCATGAGTCAACATAATCTCAAGTAAATTTAAAAAAGAACACTTGTTAAATTGTCAAGTAGTTGCAAAATTAGTATCAAACGTATCGGAAATGTAGACAATACATTTTCAACCTAAAAATCATTATGTAAATATCTATTTTAATGTTCAAGATCAAAAACCAAATACGGCAAGATGCACTTATGCTAATAAAGTAATATCTTGCATAAAGAGTGTAAATTGACACCAACATTGTTGACCAGCAGTCAGAAGCCGCCAATGTTAATGACTGTCGGAGAATGACATATATTTACTTGATCCAGTGTAACACTTGCAAGATGGACGTACTGAATGAATAGTATTGATGATTGAATGAATAGTATTCATGATGCAGATGAAAAACACAAACTTGATTGTCTTTCAATCATAATGACATAATGGACATTTTCATTAAAATAGTGATTACCAATTACCTGTATGCTTCACTTGAGGGACCTAAATAATAAGTATCTTTAATATTTTGAAAGAGGAATTACGAATTAGACGGACGATTTGTGTTTGCCAAACTTAAACGTTTGTCCTATCACATCACATATAATTAACAATTATCCGATTTCCATATTTTGCAATAAGATGATGTTACTGGAATACTGGACTTGCGACCTATGTTATTTACTAGTCCTTGTTTCTGTTCGCAATTTCAGAATATATATGGAGAATACCAGGTTACTGTCCCATCGTTTTGTAATACATAAGGCGAGGCTCAGAATAATATAACGGCGAGTCTTGCCACATACCACATTTTCCTAAAAATCTGCAAAACAATCCATTTTTATATATTTAAAATGTAGCAACGGCGTTCGAAAAGACGACACGAATAATCGCTTATTTTAAACATCGTATAGAGAAAAAAAGTTGTTTGCACTCCGAATGGGAAGAATACACCCGCTTTAATTATAAATGTCTTGAATTGGAGATCAGGAATGGACTGCAGCGAAAAATTAAATCGACGAACACACTTTACCGAATAGTTTTGAGACGCATTTTGGGGATGTGTATTGAAATTGACATTTTAATGATGGTGTCAATATTGACATAAGCGTGTTAAATCGTGTGTTTAAATAGTTGAGGATTAGCATACAGTTATCACATGTCTTGACTTTCTGTGCAACACTTGCGAGTGCAATGACTATATCGATATTTAAGATTTATTGACCCATTGATGACGTCGTTTAACTTCTGTAGTGCGGGCTGTGGTGATTTTTAAAAAATAAACGTTTTTGTGATTTATGACTTTAAACCAGAATAAAATATGTACGTCCTTGGTATCGAATTGTTTGTTTCGTTGAACCTGATTCATGTTGATAGAAATTGTTGACTTTATTGCAAATCCCACGTAACTCCAAACATTGACTGATATAAGAACTTCCTGTTGACCATGATATACAAAAATATATCAGACAACGTTATATCAGGTAGATATCAATGCGGTGGTATGATAAAACACTATAATTGCCAACCCAATCAGGAAATCAAGGAATATTGTTTGCATGTTAAGATTCTTACATCCTGTTATTATCCAGCTATCATATTTAATAAAGTATGTGTCATGTGTGTTTCATGTAAAACAATACTTGTACTGTCAAACTGTTGTCAGAATGAAACGATGAATTTCGACCGAACTTATTCACAGCTAAAATTATGTGAACTTATTGTATATTTAGTGTCATATTGTATGTGAGGTTTTATCGAGACTTGTAATGTGTGTAATTTTACACGCAGGAAGAACATTTTGAGAGACACAAATTGGCTTATTGTTCAAATATTTATAATAACTTATAGAAGCACTTGTTGAGATTCAATTAGTTTTCATATCTCATTTAATCTCATTTTTGCGGCATATTGTTTAGAAGGTCATTCAATAATATTAAATTACGTTAATTCTACAGTTCCATTATGTGAAAAAGTGTTCACTCGATCCATTTGATAATATTATTTCTATGTTATATACTCATTTTTGCTGTCCTCTATAAGAAAGTTATATATATATATATATATATATATATATATATATATATATATATATATATATATATATATATATATATATATATATATATATATATATATATATATATATACAGAATTCATTCTTAAATTATGCTTGACAAAGAGTAGGGTAATATATAGTGATGATCGATTATTTTTTAGATGATTAAATAAAAGGAAACATTATAGCAAATAATACATCGCTCGAACGTGATTCAAAATTAGGCATTGTCGTTTGGTGTCACCGACAACCTGAACACAATCCATTGAGCCGCTGCGAACAATCAATTTCATTGTACACAATTACAATTATATAGTAATGCCCTGAAACCCGAGTATGTCATTTGATGATAATTTAAACAAGTAACATCGGTCAAATCGTTGACTAGAATCGTTCCTTCTTGGCCTTTTCTAAAATCAGTTTTACGCAATTCGTTGCTGCATCACATCTTTGTGATCGAAAAAAGGAAAAAAACTGCTTATACAACAATAAAACAACTAGTGTGTACTTATGCAATTGATAGAACAGCAATATATTGTTTTACACAAAAACGCTGCCGACAGGCATTTGATACATAACAAACTAGAAATGTGTCACAGATACTGATGCCAACATATCATATATTTGGACACAGAAATGTATCGCAGATACTGATGCCACCATATCATATGTTTGGACACAGAAAAGTGCCACAAATAATGATGCCAACATATCATATGTTTGGATACAGAAATGTGTCACAGATACTGATGCCACCACATCATATATTTGGACACAAAAAAGTGTCACAGATACTGATGCCACCATATCATATGTTTGGATACAGAATTGTGTCACAGATACTGATGCCACCATATCATATGTTTGGATACTGAAATTTGTCACAGATACTGATGCCACCATATCATATGTTTGGACACAGAAATGTGTCACAGATACTTGTGCCATATTATCATATGTTTGGACACAGAAATGTGTCACAGATACTAATGCCACCATATCATATGTTTGGACACAGAAATGTGTCACAGATACTTGTGCCATATTATCATATGTTTGGACACAGAAATGTGTCACAGATACTAATGCCACCATATCATATGTTTGGACACAGAAATGTGTCAAAGATACTGATGCCACCATATTATATGTTTTGAAACAGAAATGTGTCACAGATACTGATGCCACCATATCATATGTTTGGACACAGAAATGTGTCACAGATACTGATGCCACCATATCATATGTTTGGACACAGAAATGTGTCACAGATACTTGTGCCATATTATCATATGTTTGGACACAGAAATGTGTCACAGATACTAATGCCACCATATCATATGTTTGGACACAGAAATGTGTCACAGATACTGATGCCACCATATCATATGTTTGGACACAGAAATGTGTCACAGATACTGATGCCACCATATCATATGTTTGGACACAAAAATGTGTCACAGATACTGATGCCACCATATCATATGTTTGGACACAGAAATGTGTCACAGATACTGATGCCAACATATCATATGTTTGGACACAGAAATGTGTCACAGATACTGGTGCCACCATATCATATGTTTGGACACAGAAATGTGTCACAGATACTGATTCCAACATATCATATGTTTGGACACAGAAATGTGTCACAGATACTGATGCCAACATATCATATGTTTGGACACAGAAATGTGTCACAGATACTGGTGCCACCATATCATATGTTTGGACACAGAAATGTGTCACAGATACTGATTCTAACATATCATATGTTTGGACACAGAAATGTGTCACAGATACTGATACCACCATATCATATGTTTTGGACACAGAAATGTGTCACAGATACTGATGCCACCATATCATATGTTTTGACACAGAAATGTGTCACAGATACTGATGCCAACATATCATATTTTGGGCTCAGAAATGTGTCACAGATACTGATGCCAATATATCATATGTTTGGACACAGAAATGTGTCTCAGATACTGTAGTCAACATATCATATGTTTGGACACAGACACATTCACTATATATTCTACACTACGCAAAAAGACTAAGTACTATTATTCAGCCAAAAGTCATCGCCGTCAAAATTCCTTTATTTTTGAACTTATTAGACGATTAAAAAAGGAACGCTTGAGCAACACTTCTTCAGTACGGAAAGAGATGCTAAACCGCATTATTGGGACATACATTTAATATTGATACTAACTCATATCTACACATTAAGGTCATTTATCTGCGACAGTTTGAGCGAGATCTACCCATAATGCAAAGAGAAGTTAAAAACACAAATATTGTGGACTTTACAGTATACATACGACATACAGCCAAAGGGTCATACTTTTTCCATCTTTCGCCGCAGCCCATATTCAATTCTTTAAGAATAATCTTCACATTAAGGTGATTCAGCTATGGAACTAATATGTTGCGAGATCCACCAAGTAGTTAAAGAATAAATCAAAACACAAAGTTCGGAATGAACTGACGGGCGTCCGGACAGGCGGGATTCAATGTTTTCAATATGGTTTATTTGAAGTTGTTTAAACAAATGCGAACATTTCAGTTATTCATCCGGTTGTACTGAGTGGATAATGTCTGAATTGAATGATAACACACATCCTCATCACACGCAGTGTCGAAAAAACTATGTTGAGTACATCCTTCCAAATGAAGCCCTATGCCAGATAAAATGAAATCATTATTGTAAATGATGTCATTAACCGGGTGGATATTCACTGCACAAGCTAAACATGGGACGAAACTATCCACTTTTATGCAATATTTCGATCAAAAGTCGTTAGAAACCCCGTCTTAATCAGGGAAAATACTTCAAGCATATGCAGTAAGCCCGATTTTTTCTAAGTGCGGCTCAATATTAATTACTCTAAAGTAAAGTGCTACTACTACTACTACTACTATCAAGAACTTGTGCGGGACAGAGCAACGGTAGTGGCTTGTTGCTATTTGTATTATCTCGTTCAAATCTGCGACTTTCTCGAATTTGTATTATATGATTAGTATTAACGACCGAAAAAAAGTGGAAGATGAAAATGTTGAAAAACGGACAGAATTTCAAACTGGATTACCGTGTTATCACGACATGGGTTCATTTCAGCAGCTACCATGCATTAGGGAACGTGGGTGACGAACATTAGATAATCGATCACCATTCTTATAGTGGATCGGAACCAGTTTTAAGGTCTTTGTTTAATTTTGTAATGCAGTTAGGGATGGGTCCGATATTATTTACGCTGGTAGAGAGTTGAATTGATTGATTGTTGATGAAAGTACAGCGACAGGACAACACAGATAGTTGAATGTAAGAAAATAAAATTTTAGCGAAGTCAGTATGTGTTCATTTTCTCTAAATGAGTATCGCTCTGTGAAAAGGGGGTTTAATGCATGTGCGTAGAGTGTCGTCCCAGAATAGCCTGTGCAGTACGCACATGCTAATCCGGAAAGAAACTTTCCGCTTTTGTAATATTTTCTGTTTAAAGAAAGTCTCTTCGTAGCAAATGTCCCTGATTAGCCTGTGCGTGGTTTTAATACTACAATGTCTACGCAGTTTCAGAGCATTATGTCTATTCACATTTTGATTTTCCACGTGAGCAATGTCTACTTGACAACCATACTCACATTGTTGTCTTAGATACTCAGTTATACTCCATGAATACATGTTCATAGGTTTGTTCTTATCTTGTAAAGTTGTATTACTGCCAGAAGAAGAACACTGTTTATGTATAAGAATATATTATACTGGAATAATAAACCATTCGCAGTTATGCAATTGTCAGATTAAATCAGTAAGACATAAATACGCATACATACACATAGAACGATAAAACAGTTAATCTGGAGATTGTCCGAACATCGTTGATCTTTTTGGTTGCAGTCTCCATGAACCTTTCTGAAATGCCAACAAGCGATGTCTACCCTTGGTCAGCACGCAAGGATGTCATAAAGGTTATGTCACTCGACATAATTATGTAGACGGTATCAAAAAGTATCATGTGAGATTGTTGTTAAGTACATCAATGTCTCGCAATGTTTTTTTACTCGTAGAGAAAATAAAATGCACGCGGCCTTGCTTTATGAGATTTGTTTTTTCTTTCCCCGTTTATGTTTTTGATAAAGAAGTGATTCCAAATGTAAACGTTAGATTAAAAGGCAATTTTAAAATTAATAATGATAGTTATGTTAAAATAAACCCTGTTCGCTTTATCACTATCGAACGTTTGGCGATACACTTTAATTATTAAAAAAAATTCTTTGCTTATGATCTGCAAATATAATTAGTCAAACCGTCATTTCAAACCAATATCTACAATGAATCGAATCTTAATAAGATACTTAGAGGAAATAGCTAGATCTTGAATTAAAGAATCACTTAAAACGTATGTGACAATATGCATAATAACACATCTTGAATCAAAGAATCACTTTAAACGTCTGTGACACTATGGTTAATAACACATCATTTTCCCCAGTGACAAAAGTAAAGCGATGCATTTTTATGACAGTGGAAAATTTTATCCGAGAACGATAGTGACTTGCAAGACAAATTTTCCGATTCAACTCGCCTGATTAGAATTAATTATTCTTCACATAGAAAGAGAGACAACTAACTATGACCGGGTTTCTCTTATAACTCCACTTATGTAGGAACAAACTGAACCAGCATCTGGAGGTAGGCAAGTTCACATGGTTGAAATATCTGGCAGTTAAAGCCAACTAGCAGCAATACGTATCAAGACATGCGCGACATAAATCAAAACTGGATTATTGTTTTGCTTAAAGGGGGCAACACGTTCCGGGTGTTCTATTCTCATAGCGTATATTAAAATATTGATGTTATTGGCGTCGCCCTGCGGCGACTAGTATGTAATGCATTTTTTTTTCGCTTATACTAGGAGAAGTTATTTTACGGATCAATGTAAATATTTTTGTTTTAAGAATATCTTGCATAGTGGTGATTTTTTGTGTAAATTAGTGTAAATAAGTACTGCATTTGTGCCTATTACATTAATTACAAAATTTATTGCCAATAATGCAAAGCTAATTGTTTTAATTAATAACTGATCCACAACTGATCACAGGGGAAAGATCACAGGGACTGGGTAAATACGCAAAACTTTCTGCTTTTGTATAAAAACAAATGATGTTTTGTATAAAAACAAAACATAATCAAAATATATTTATTTTGTGGTTTTTCTAATTTGCTTATTTAGTGGAGAGTCAATGTAGTACGATATTTGACGACCTATCATGCAAACAAGTTTATTGGAAGGCGTAGTGGTACGAAAACGTACAATGTATTAGTTTATTAATAGACATATAATAACGATCGCTATTCACAACTTCACCAAATAGCAGTACATAAGTGGATGTCAGCCGAAATAGCTCAGTTGGGAGAGCGTGAGACTGAAGTTCTAACACATCTATTATCCATGTATTTTATGGTTGTCTATCATAGGCCTATCCCTACCACATATAGAGCGCGAAGCGCGACACGTATTATTGATTGTAACAATGAGTTGCGATAAAGGAAGCAGCCGCTTATCAAGGAGGAGCTGTGTCCCAGCAACCCGTTTCACTAGAGTCAAGCACTCCTCGGAGTTTTTTCTTTAAGAACCACATATAGAGCGCGAATGGCGACACGTATTACTATCCAGGTGGTATGGGCCCTTTAGCATTATCCGACCATTACGTCCATAGCTATCTTCCTTAGAAGTTGAGAAATTTTGAAATCCTTGTTCGAAGTCCAAAATTTTCATCCGATTGTTCCCAAACTTTCACAGGTTTTTTTTATCAATGAGGACTCAACCCAAACTTTATATGAGCAATATCAGACCATAAGTCCAGAGTTATGTCTCTTTGAATTTAAAAATAAAAGTGAAAAACTGCTTGGTTAGGTGATTATGTCAACATTGTTCATCAGATTCTTTCCAAACTTACAGTGTCTTCATATCAATGAGCATTTTTACCTCATTTAAAATGAGAAACATCGGGACAATAAGTCCAGAAATTTTTTCTATTAAATTTGACAAATTAAACAATTTCCACTTCTTTAAAAGATTTCAAAACTTTCGTCTGATCTTTACAAACTTGTTAAGTGTTTTTATATCAGTATTACTCGAACCCTATTAAAAATGATGAATATCGGAGCAATAAATCTATAATGATCTTTTACTGAATTTCAAAGTATTGTGAAATGCAGCTTCTTTATACAATTAACAGTTTTCATTCAATTTTTTTTCAAACTTTTACAGTGTTTTCATATCAATGAGTACTCAACCCCTATCGTAAATGAGCAACGTAAGAATAAGTTCAGAATCATCTCCCCTTGAAGTTGAGAAAAATATGAAATTACGCTTACAAGATGAAGTAGATTTTTTAAAACCTACACAGTTCTGTTCCATTAATGAAAACTGCACACGGATACCAGTAAAAACAAGGAAACCAATGTAAATAAAATGAACTATGAAATATTTGGGTGTTACAACACAAAATCATTGATAATGGTTATTTGGGGGTTATAACACAACATCATATATAATGTTTATTTGGGGGTTATAACACAAAATCATAGATAATGGTTATACCAGTATCTTTTTCTATTTTGTTTAAAATAATCGGCCTATATATTAATATTTACAGTAGAAAAAAATCGTTCCATGTAACTTCATTGAGTGCCTTTACACTGAAATTCCCGACGCCCTTTGATGCTTTGCATCAATACTTATCTTGTATAATGTCTAAGTTGAAAAATGGGGAATATTCAATGATGAGTTGAGTCGTGTTCTGAAAAAAACGGGCATAATGCATGTGCTAATCAGGGACGACACTTTCCGCTTAAATGACATTTTTTGTTGAAATGAAGTCTCTTCGTAGCAAAAATCCAATTTAGGCGGAAAGTGTCGTCCCTGATTAGTCTGTGCGGACTGCACAGGCTAATCTGGGACGACACTTTACGCACATGCATTATGCCCTGTTTTATCAGAAAGCGGCTCAGTTATAAACATTTATCGCGCCAAACTTCATATCATAAGCAACAACGCATACTATTGTAAACGTTTTACGTTGACAGACAGATGGACAGACGGACGGACAGACATGATGATACCAGTATACTCTGTTTACTTAATAGCGGGAACGATTGTCGTACCAGCGCATTTTTGTCGTCGTGGTTGTTTTACTTGATGTTTTTTCGTCTTGGCGAATTTTTTAAAACCCAATAAATTGTCGTTGAAAGCAGTATTTTTAAATAATGAAGCGTCATTAAGTTGTGGTATTTTTAACAATAGCTTGAAACATAAGGTACGATCACTGGCGTAAATAGACAAACCTCGTCCTTGTGATATACCAAAATGTTCCTATAAATAATTAATATCATTTTAACAACATACCAATTCTGATACTTCCCTTCCTGCGTCGCATTTACGTATAACGGATTTCTTTCAACGTATTATTGAGAAATTATATTATAGCATCACATAATTATGTTTCCCCCAGAATGTCGATAAAAGCATCATAGAACTACATGTTGTGTTCACTTAGAATGTTGATAAAAGCATCACCGCACATTAAATTAAATAGATTGTCGATAAAAAAAATCACAGAAAATGATTTCAATGAAATGTTAGAAAAAGGATCACAGAACATTGTTTCACTAAGAATTTCATTTAAACCATTACAGGATTTGATTTAAATTATGTCAATACAATCATAACAGAGACTGTCGAAAAAAGCATCGCAGCGTTTGTTTCCACGCAGAGAGTCGTTAAAAGCATGTTTTCTCTCAATTGTCGATTAAGATAACATTACATGGTATCATTCAGAATGTTGATAAAAAATCATCACTTATAATGGTTTAAGTCAGAATTTTGAGTTAAGCATCACATATCTTGTTTTCACAAAAACCTGAAGACAAATTATCAGATATGTTGTTTTAACTCACGATTTCGATAGAATCATCACTGAAATTGGTTTCGATCAGAATATTGGGAAAGCACCAAAGAATTTGGTTTTGCTATGCTCAGAATGTTGATGAAAGCGTCACTTTAAGGGACTTTTTTCACTTTTTGACAAAATTGAAAACAAATTGTTTCATATTTGCAAAATTTTCGTTGTATATATTTTTTTGCAATAAAACAGTAATACTGAAAATTTACCCTGCTCTAAAATATCCATTATAATAAAAATGCATCATTTGACGATTTAAAAACATGAAATTTATAAAGCGTTACAAACGCGAAACGATTGAATTATTTGAAAGGTTCTGTTGTTATCGCTAAATTTTGTGATATTACGATGATTGCTTATATGAAGTATAAAATACTTTCGCTTTTATGCCAGCACGGTTGGCCTAGTGTTTAAGCGCTAAACGTTTACTCCAAGGAGCAGTGGTTCGAGCATGGGTGTGGATTACTTTTTTTTTTCTTTCTTTAATTTTATTTTAGTGTTATACTGAAATTTATCAATTTCAAGCATTTAATGACAAACTGATGACAATGTGGAGAGAGTTTAATGTGCGCGTATATTCTTAGTAAAACCAATTTACAGGGACCTTTTCACAGATTTTGGTATGTTCATCAAAATTATTCAATTAAATTGGTTTCACTTAGAATATAAGGGCACATTAAACTATCTCTGTATTGCCAATAATT
Organism: Dreissena polymorpha; assembly: GCF_020536995.1. Classification (NCBI taxonomy): domain Eukaryota; kingdom Metazoa; phylum Mollusca; class Bivalvia; order Myida; family Dreissenidae; genus Dreissena; species Dreissena polymorpha. Next base: position 1,197,428 of record NC_068368.1, on the reverse strand, counting down.
CCTATTTACAAAACCGGGTAATAAGTTTAAGTAAACTACCTACAAATAAACTGCACACATTCAAATGTTGGAAGTTAAAAAGGTTTTAAAAGTGTAAGGATGTTACAGAAACATTAAACATATTTTTTTTAACATTTTTCAATCGGTGCCTATCCAGTTTTCCTTGTAAACAATAACGAGTCAAAACTAATACTGGGCATCATATAACATGAAGAAACTAATACTGGGCATCATATAACATTAAGACCATTATCATACAGATAAGAATGGTTTCCGCATAACTAGTATACATGTCAACCACATGGAAGTCATTGTTTTTTTAATCATTAGGGAGGAAAATGTGACACATGCATTCTTAGCTTGATTATACGTCATGTAACCGGAGAAAACATCATCTGCAGCAGGTCGTGAAATCTATATGGGCCGCGCTCTGCGAAAAAGGGGCTTAATTCATGTGCATAAGTTATCGTACCAGATTAAACTGTGCAGTCCGCACCTGCTAATCAGGGACGACTCTTTTCGCTTTTATGGTATTTTCTGCTTAAATAACGTCTCTTATTTGCAATATCCAGTTCAGGCGGAAAGTGTCGTTCCTTATTAGCCTGTGCGGATATCATAGCAAATATTGCGGTTGCATGTCCCTATGCTAATTACAATATTAGACAATGAAGACTATATGGTTAGTGATATCTTTTGCTAACGGGCGTGTCTGATATGTTGTATAACAAAGATTGATCACTCTCTTTATCGGACGAGTCAGATATTTTGTATATCAATAGTCGCGAACTATATGAGACGCGTTATGAGGAAACGGGGCTAAATGCATGTGCGCAAAGTGTCATCCCAGTTTAGCCTGTGCAGTCCACACAGGCTTATCAGGGACGACACTTTCCGCTTTTATGGTATTTTTCGTTTAAAGGAAGTCTCCTCTACACGAAAATCCAGTTTACTTTACTTTTAAATTTAAAATAAAACGCAAATATTAAATATACGTATTCATCAAAAATACGAATCATACTGTAAACGACCTCCATAGTTGGCAGAAAACCGCAAGACTTGCTAATTAGAAATCACATGGAGTTAACACAATTTAACATAATGTCAAGTTACGTGAATATTCATATTCTTAATTCACTAAATGATGTTTAAAATATATGTACAAAATATGTGTATTTGTTTTCACCGGCACATATACATTTTGTTGGAAATATAACAAGACGGCTCTATAATAAACAAAAAAATCTGTTTCCGAAGGTACAGTAGATTATATTAAACGTTGGTAAAGTGTTCATGTATTATAGTGTCAAACATGGCGATCAAGAGCTTACCTGTTTGACTTCTGAGACAAATTTAATGATGACGTCACTCCAGGTTCATATCTTTATTTCCGGGCGCATGGAACGGAGACAAAAGGCACAAAGTGGTCTTTTCACGTTTTGGTAAATTGACAAATTGAAAAAAAAGTTTCATATTTGCATATTTTTTTTGCGGTTATGATATTTGTGAGGAAACAGTAGTACTGAACATTTACCATGCTCTCAAATATTCATTATATGAATTGTTTGACGATTTAAAAACCTGAAAAGTATAAAGCATTGCAACGCGAAACGATTGAATCAATTGGAGAGTTCGGCTATTGTCGTTATAATTTTTTTTGACACTAAGAGGATTGCTTATATAAAGTATAAAATACATCATTAATTGTGTCAATACGGAGGGCCTAGTGGTGTAAGCGATAGACTTAAATTAATTCGTTTAATAAAATATTAAATTTGTGTTCATGGCGTCACGATTGTTGACATTTTCTTAGCAAAATAAAAGTGCGAAATAAAAGCGAGCGATTTGCAAAATCGAAAAAGAAGCAAACACCGATCGACAACGTTGTGTTCGATAACAATTATTCATTAACCGAGCTCTGCGATGGCGATTTGTGTGAAAATGACTCACGTAAAAGCTATTCGCATTTGCTAAATGACGAGAAAAGAGTCAGCAGAAGCACAGGGAAAAGTCTCGATTTTTTTACTATATACTATATATACTAACAAAGGATACAACTAGCCACAATTTCAGTCGACACGGGTTTGCAACAATATTTTTTCTGAATTTCACCTGTGAAAAAACATTAAGACCTAAGATTGCGTGCGATTTCCGATGGTATTCGAAAAAAAAACATTGAATTATTTCGCAGGCGTATTACTTTATCTTACCATTTACTTTGATTTCGTCTGGTTTTAAAACATATTGTTTTCTCGTTTACTTTGCACAGCTACAATCGCCATTGTTGTAAAAACCGCCTCTAAACGATATTGCATCCCGGTATTAAGTTTGACAACTATATACAAGCCGGGTATAGGAGATCATTGTAAACGACAATTACAACTATGGCCGACTTTTGAAAAGTTTACTGAAGTTGATGGCAAATTATTAAAAATATAAAATTTAATTCTATAAGTCATGAATAACACGCGCATGATAAGTTCACAAGGTTGCTACTTTGTATGTGCATATGGTATAAATGATACAAAATAGCCGCCTATCGATGTTTTACAGGGGTATTACTTGTTTACCTTGTGTTGCAAACCCGTGTCGATATTGATAGCTTTTGGGCTTTTCGCAAAATGTCAGTCTTTTTATGAAAAAACATCAAATATTACGTTACAGTTCGTATTTTTCGGTGATTGAATTAACATAAACAAAGACAACAAATCGTTTTTGTTATTTTAATTGCTTTTATTGGAAAGTTGAAAAAAACTAGTTGTATCCCTTGTTAGTATATATAGTATATTGTAAAAAAATCGAGACTTTTCCTTGTGAGCAGAAGTGGGTGGGGGGAGGGAAGAAGATTGATTGACTCGTTTAGCTGGAGCTTTTGCTAAACAAATTACAGTATAGTCAGTTTTGTAATCTGTGTCCCATTCCTTTGACAATTTATAACATTGTTGGCGAACTACAAAATGGCCTCAGTGGTTATTTGTACGTTGTTTGTGAAAACCCTGACTGTAGAGAAGTCAACAGTGTTGCTTATGGAAAGGAGCACGTACCATCTCAAGATCAGGTGAAGATCGAGGCTCGTTCTGGGGAGGCCATCAAGAAAATCTCAACTGCGTCGTCTAACAAGGCTGCCATTGATGCTTTTGAGAAAGAAATGGAGTAAGTGTAAAAACTAACTTTTAATACAATGTTATTGACTATTCTGGTGCATAATTTAAGTTTCTTTTTCTCATCAACTGTCTTCTTATTTCATATTCCAGATGAACATGAAACATATTAATAATAATTGTTTTATTAAAGGCACTGTGTTCATAGTTTGGATAAATTACATTTTTTGTAAAGATTTTTGGTTAGAACCCCAGGGTAGGCACATTATTTAAAATGTTTGTGATTGTTATTATAAATATTAAAAGCTATTCCAAATATTACATTTTTTTTAAATAAATTCATTACTTTTAGTAATAAATCTTATGAAGGAGCATAGGTATATTAAAATTCTGAGCTTTTCATATAAATGGTGAATTCTTTTCACAAGCGATCATTTAAGTTCAACGACTTGTCAATATGTAATGTTCTTGTTGTGCTAAAAATTGATTTTTCTCATAACCAACGATCATATAAGCCGTCAGAATGAAACTTAAAGGGGAATTATAAAATTCATGGAATAAGCATTGTGTGAATTTAATTTTGTATTTCAGTTCGAGGTACAGTAATGCCGGATATTACTCAGATTGCTGCTGTGCATTTGAAAACGGGTTTTAAGTTCTCGACATATGTGAAGACAACAGTGCCAATTTCTTCTGAAGCTCAGAAAGTGATTGGCACCTCTGTTGATGATAATGTCATTTTGCGTGTAAATGGTGGAAGCGTTGATAGTCTATCAATTAAAACTTCTCTACATGATTGTATGATGTGGCTTGCAAAGTTTTCCAGTGCCATTTTTGTTGCTCATAATGGGCGCAGGTTTGATATTCCGGTTTTGTTAGTGCATTGCTGAACACACACTGTTTTGAAACGTTTTGTAATTGTGTAAGCAGTTTTGTTGACTCTTTGCCGGTTTTCAAAAATCGTATCCTGGACAGTTACACAAACAGGAAGATCTAGTGAACGTGTTCGCCAGGCAAACTGCAACGCCCACAGTGCTCTTGATGATGTTGAAGTACTGGGATCTTTGCTTAAAACATGTAAAATTACTGACAATATGGCCCACGTCTTTACTGTAACTGCAATCCATAATCAGTTTGTTTAAGTCATGAAAAGCCTTCAAGGCAAAGAACATTAGATTGTTAGACTTGATGTTGCATAGAGGAACTCTAAAGCGACCATCAGCTGAAAACATTGCGGGATATGGACTGGCCTCGTCTCATTTGAAAGCCATATTTTCTAGTTACGGAGAGGATGACCTTAGGGATACTTTCATTGCTAAAAACAATGAGGGACTACCAAAAGTCACAAACGCAAAAAAATATTTTATCTGAAGTGGTCCCTAAAATCGGTCAGTTTTTCAGTGACGAAAAGTGACGGAACGAGATAATATGGCTTTTAAATGACACGCGGCCAGTCAAATTACGCAAGGCTTTATACTGATACTATATTATGTACATCTAGCTGTCATTAATCTGGCTGTTTTTATGAAAATATAAGTTGTATATTATTGTGCTACATGTTTAAAGAAACATGATAACTTATACATCTTTATGCTACGTAATATGTGGACAACTTTGGACATTTTGTGGTGAACTGCGCTTGTATGCATATGTTGCCTTTTGACTTTAGGTGACCTTAAGATTGTATTATTATTGTATTATTATATCAATATTAATTCAAAGTTAGCTAAATTTCTTCACATGTCATGGTGTATAACTGTAGCTTTTAATAGGCAACTAGAAAACCCCCAAAAAGAAGTGATATACAAATTTATACTTAAATTCATTGCGTGATAATGAATTGGGGTAGGCATACTCAAATACTGAAATTCATTCAGTGTGTAGAAAATATGTTGTGTTAAATAAAATATGTACAATATATGCATTTCATCACGGGAAGAGGACAATTACAACGAGCGGGGCATGGTATAGGGGACATGACCCTGGGTTATGGTTAGGTTAGGGTTAGGGTTAGGGGTCGGGTTAGGGTTAAGGCATGGGTTAAGGCTAACCCTAACCCAAACCCCACTCCTAACTCTAACCCTAACCCTTACCCTAACCCCTTAACCCCCCCCCCCATGCGCATTACAATACCATGCCTCGCTCGTTGTCGTTGTCCGCCCTTTCATCAAACTACAAGTGACATAAAACGTTATTACAGTTTCTTGTCACTGAACCATTTGTTGTCGTTTTTGCCATTTTATCCAGATAAATGCAAATAGTATTGGACATCAAAGGCACAATTCGCTTTCGATTACACTTTTTATGCCCCCCTTCGAAGAAGAGGGGGTTTATTGTTTTGCACATGTCGGTCGGTCCGTCCGTCGGTCGGTCCGTCCACCAGATGGTTTCCGGATGATAATTCAAGAACGCTTAGGCCTAGGATCATGAAACTTCATAGGTACATTGATCATGACTGGCAGATGACCCTTATTGATTTTCAGGTCACTAGGTCAAAAGTCAAGGTCACAGTGATTCAAAATAGTAAAATGGTTTCTGGATGATAACTCAAGAATGCTTACGCCTAGGATCATACAACTTCATATGTACATTGATCATGACTGGCAAATGACCCCTATCAATCTTCATGTCAATGGGTCAAAGGTCAAGGTCACAGTGAATCGAAACAGTAAAATGGTTTCCTGATGATATCTCAAGAACTTTTAGGCCTAGGATCATGAAACTTCATAGGTACATTGATAATGAATCGCAGATGACCCCTATTGTTTTCATGTCACTAGATCAAAGGTCAAGGTCACAGTGACAAAAAACGTATTCACACAATGGCTGCCACTACAACCGACAGCCCATAGGGGGGGGCATGCTTTTTTTACAAACAGCCCTTGTTTCATTCTGTATCTTCTAACAAAATCCAGTCGAGTACGTTTATTAAGTTAATTGTCAAAATATATGTATATCCCATTACAAAAAACTATATATTTTGGATATAGGGTAAATCCATAGAAAACTCCCAACCGAGTCAAGGGGTAGGTGTATTCAACCAAGTATAAAAAGTTAACTGGCTGGTAAAAAGTATTAAAATTTTGCAATTAGTTGTGATATACAATTTACTATGTGGAAAAAATATCAAAGAGTGTTTCTTGAAAAGTACCCATTAGGCTCCCACTTCCTTAATATCTTAGTTAGAAGGTGATTTTTCAAGCGGTTCCGTAGTGTAGTGGTTACACGCTCGCTTCACATGTGAAAGGTCCAATGTTCGAGCCCCAATATAATCAAATTATTTTATTTGTGTTCTATGTTAACTTTTTGTTTTGCTGTAGACATTTTAGTTTAAAATATGCTGTTTTATTGAAACCATTTTTTGTTTTTATTATGCCCATGAAATATATGTGTGAGAGGGTGGGGGGGGGTCGTAAACACATTAAAACCTACTTTGTTCCACTATCCTAGCAACCATCTAGTTACTAATAAAGGCGCTATGGAGCGCGAAGCGCTACACGTATTAGTAATTGTAATAATGAGTCTTGATAAAAAAGCAGCCGCTTATCAATGAGGAGAACCATCACAGCACCCCAGTCTCATTGCTATCAAGTCCTCCTACAGTTTTTTTTAAGAGCCACATATAGAAGGCCGCTGGCCTGACCCGTATTTTGCCAGTGGTATGGACCCTTTGGTATGGACCTTTAACCCCGCTCACTATCCAGCGTTCAAACTTCCGGGTTTACATTTAAACCGACTATTAATAGCTTATTAATATCTTAGTAAGAAGGTGACTTTCAAGCGGTTCCGTAGTGTAGTGGTTACACGCTCGCTTCACATGTGAGAGGCCCAAGGTTCGATCCCCAAGAGAATCAAAATATTTTATTTGTGATCTATGTTAGCTTTTTCTTTTGATGTAGACATTTTAGTTTAAATAAATATGCTGTTTTATTGTATCCATTTTTTTTATTATGCCCATGAAATATATATGTGAGAGGGTGGGGGGTCTTTAACACAAATACAGTGTTTTCATATCAATGAGTACTCAACCCATATCGTAAATGAGCAACGTAGAATAAGTTCAGAATCATCTCCCCTTGAAGTTGAGAAAAATATGAAATTACGCTTACAAGATGAAGCAGATTTTTTAAAACCTACACAGTTCTGTTCAATTAATGAAAACTGCACACGGATGCCAGTAAAAAAAAAGGAAACCAATGTAAATAAACAAAACTATGAAATATTTGGGGGTTACACCACAAAATCATAGATTATGGTTATTTGGGGGTTATAACACAACGTCATAGATAATGGTTTTGTGGGGGTTATAACACAAAATCATAAATAATGGTTATACCAGTATCTTTTTCTATTTTGTTTAAAATAATCGGCCAATGTATTAATATTTACAGTAGAAAAAAATCGTTCCATGTAACTTCATTGAGTGCCTTTTACACTGAAATTCCCGACGCCCTTTGATGCTTTGCATCAATACTTATCTTGTATAAATTATAAAATGCATCAGTCATGGAATGTTTTTTTAGATCCAATGTTTTCATGTATCAATATAACGCATTTAATGACACACTTTTCTTTTACACATTTAATAAACATCAAAGAAACAAAGAGAGCGCCAAAAGAGAAACAAACTTAAACAAGATCAATAAAGATCTGATGCCCATATATCTTTTGACTGAAACTGCACCAAATGACCTTGATATGTTTGATCAAATGGCAGCAAACAGAAAGAAAACTTTTAACATTTCCGCTTCCGAAGACATTCATTATCTTACTGTTGTGTATAACAGTTTAAAAATTATTTGCGTTTAAAATGTTTCCACGTTGGCTTAGTTTTATAATAAGAACACCGGTGGTAATGGTACATATATACATGTGTTTTTTTCATATGTTGGCATATACCACAATTAAGCGAAAAGTGATATATCATACGATCTTTGCTTTGATATTTAAAACCAAGGAACCGTCATTTCTAACTGAATACAATGAAATCAAGGTTTAATAACATTCAGTGCGTCTGACAGGTTCATTGACTTATTTCATCAAACCAATAATGTTTTAGACTTTTCGAAAAAATCAATACTTTCTGTATAAGAATTTATTCCTGTTTATGACAAACAAAATGTCAATATGTTTCATGCGTCGAGTTGATTTTAATATGGGTTAAACGCGGGTATTGTGGCAGAGGCGACTGACGTATCTGAAGGAAACTCAGTAAAGACTTGTCCTCGAATGGAAACAGTATCGATATGGGCCGTGCTTTGTGAAAAAGGGGTTTAATGCATGTGCGAAAAGTGTCGTCGCAGATTAGTCTGTGCAGTGCGCACAGGCTAATCAGAAACGACACTTTCCGCTTTTATGATATTTTCGGTTTAAAGAAACTCTGTTTTTAGCAAAAATCAAGTTGAGGCGGAAATTTGTCGTACCTGATTTGCCGGTGTGGACTGCACATGCTAATCTGGGACGACACTTTACGCACATGTTTTAAACCCCCTTTTCACAGAGCACGGTTGATATGTTGTTGCTGGTTTCTAATGTTTAACCCTTTGTATGCTGGGAAATTTGTCGTCTGCTAAAATGTCGTCTGCTGAATTTCTAAAATTTAGCATTTTCTTCGATTTTTTTTTCAAAGAATACTATCCGAATAGCAAACAGTTTCGATCCAGATGAGACGCCATGTTCTGTGGCGTCTCATCTAGATCCAAACTGTTTGCAAAGGCCTTCAAAATTCGGTTCCCGCACTGAAAGAGTTAATGATGAATAAACCTGCTATAAAACAACTTCAGTTTAGTTCCGGAATAACTATGTTTTGCAGAAGTAGACATAAAATCGTTAAAGACAAAATGGTTTGAAGTATAAATCCTGATTCATCTTCTTGAACATAGAATTCAAGAATTAAAAGGCAAATGCCATCGAACAATTGATGAGAAATTAAAGAACACTTAACAGAAATGCGCCTTACAACGGAATGTGTATAAAGTAAACACACTTTACCGTCCGTAATAAATTGTTGTGTCTAAAATGATATCATAAAATATACTTTAAAAAAAATTCTATTAACAAACGATTTTGAAAACGGTTCAACCCCGACGTAAGAGTCATACAAATGAGAAATATTTTTAAATATACTATAAAATACTTTTATTGTTTTCTGTATTTAAACATAAAATATAATTGTTTCTTAGATTTACAACCTATCAATCGTGGAAAGTCTGTGACTATCATGTTTAATTACAATTTAAAGTATCTGGATTGGTGTATATTGAGCTGATTAAGAAAACTTTTCAAAATTCCATTCGGAGTAAATTTTCAAGGCGTCTTACCGGCATATCACGTTGTATAAATTATTCTAACACGAAACACGCTTAACTTTCTAGAGACACACAACACACTCATAGCGGTTCAAAACCGACCAGTTCTTGTGAGGGGAAGGCATAAATAAATAGATAAAATACGTAACCTTTTCCGGAATGCAAATCCAAGACCTTAATGTGTAAAATCTAACCCTCACAAAATCTAACAACCATGACAACATTTTAACACGTGCGTATTTTGCACGCGTGTTAGCAATACACGTTTTTATATTTTCTAAATTATCGACAAAAAGCGTTATGTAGGCGCCTTAATTTTTCCGATTATTATGATTGGTGATATTCCGTCATTTGTTAAGCTTTTGTTAAGATGATTGTTATAATTACTTGAATTTTTAATACTTGCCAAACTGTGAAAACAATCCTTTATGGTGATATGTAACACGTCTCGGTGTATAAAATACATCAGTTTCATTTTCACTTATTTACTGATATAGCCAAATAGAAACTGGGTCTTATATACAATCTTTATGGTCATAAATTTAGTGCGAATATGTTTGTAAACGTTGTATAAAAAAGCTCGTCTTGTATCACATCAGCGTACCGACTGGAGGCTTGACGTAAAGGGTATTTTTATGGAGTTCCCAAAACGGTTTTATGAACGAGTGCCCTCATAGCTCTTATGTGAGTTGCATTCAATATCATTGCGTGATTGCGTTTTCTTAACGAAAACTATCTAAACATTTGTCTAAACGTGTCCGACTATGCGATTTGGAATCAGCTGAAATTACTTGTGACTCCCTTTAGCGGTGCTTAACCGTGGTAGTATTGGATAAGAAATATGTACCATACTAGGATCACACACTGTTGTTAATATATATGGGCCGTGCTCTGTGAAAAAGGGCGTTGATGCATGTGCGTACTGTGTATACCCAGATAAGTCTGTGCAGTCCACATAGGCTTATCAGGAATGACACGTTCCGCCTAAACTTGATTTTTGCCAAGAAGAGACTTTCTTGAAACGAACAATATCATAAAAGCGGAAAGTGACGTCCCTGATTAGCCTTAGCGGACTGCACAGGCTGATCCGGGACGACACTTTACTCACATGCATTTATTCCCCGTTTCACAGAGCACGGCTCATATCTAGATACATATTAAAATCATTTTTTATGTAAATTGGAAATCATATATAGTTAATGAAATGTGAGGTCAGCGGGGGATGGGAGGGACAGGGCGAGGGTAGGTCGGGTGCTTATGCCCAATGTGCCCCCTATAGATCCGCCCCTAATGCGCACTTTACGCGTATACGGAAATTGTTACCTCATGGACGTTTTGGTTGGTTAGATAATGCAGGTTGGTTAGATAAGGCAGTTCCGCAATCAATTTGCATTCATTCCCCAATGTGTACAGGTTTCAAGTTTGTTATTGGAATATCGGCAAAACGCCTTTGACCAATTACATATTAATAAAAATAATATAGTCAAAGTGCATCAGTACAATACAAATCAAATCAAATATAAACAAACTACATTGAAAGTGATCAAAGTTTACAAACGTGATATATTAACAACAAAAAAGAAAAGAGCAAATAAGTAATATATAGACAACATATTTAGGATTTCGTTCACTATTTATTTAACCCATTCATGCCTAGCGTCCTGAAAAAAAGGACATTGCAAACAGCATAGACCCAGATGAGACGCCGCATGATGCGGCGTCTCATCTGGGTCTGCGCTGTTTGCTTAAAGGAATTTCCGTAAGTAATATTCTAAATATAGAAATAAATATACTAGACATCCCTAATTTTGAAAATAAATTGATCCAATTTAGAAAGATGGGAGAGTCCACTAGACATAAATGGGTTCAGTAGCAGCAAATGCTTGAGATTTTTCCTCACGGAGTTTCGTGGCATCAGTTATGAATCTGGCAACATTGGTTAAGATAAGATGACTTAAAGACGGAAATAAATACTTGAATCACATGTCACGTTTTATTCTATTAAAGTTGTAGACTTCATGTTCATTAAGGAAGGCAAGACGGTGCGGTCATGTATATATAAACATTTAATTCGATATATTATTTCGACTATGATTAAACGTTAAACTAATTAAAATACACATACGTATAAGTCTTTCTATTGTGAACTTAAATTCAATACTTCCCCGTGTTTCAATTTAGCCATATTAAGAGGTACTTTCATTATGTGATTTTCTTTTGTTCTTGCTTAATCACTTTGCTAAACATATTGTTTTATCGTCACACCTGTATTATATTAATAGATTGACAATGGTTTTCGGTTACTTATGACGTAAAAGAGAAAGTCCCGGTCATTTAAATATCCATTGTTTAATAAAATATCATTGTATTCGTAGGCGGAAGAGAATAATTACTTTCAGCCAAAGAAATACAAATTGTGATTTTTAAATTTGTGAATTTTCATAAATCTGTTTTCGTTTGACGTCTAAGACGGCTTGACATTTCTGTGATACTAGTGCCTTGAGTGTGAGTATTATTGTTTACCTCATCGACCGATTATTTAAATATATACAAAGAAGCAAACATATAGAAAACTAACAGTTTTATAGGTTCATACATAGTAAAACATACAAACATATTTAAGATACAACACGAAGTTTCTGTACATCAACACGTATCTTTCGATCTCTCTCTAAAACAACGCTTATTTCGCTATCCTTGCTAAACTTATACTTCACGCTTCAAAACACACAAAAACATCGCTTTTCTTTCGATAAGTGTATTTTGTCGGCTTTGTTCAAATTGTCTGAATTCTTGATTGTTAAACAAAATCATTTCAAGCAACATCATACAACAACAATTAACGTGTTTCCATAATATTAATACCGGCATTTGTTTAATGTAAAGTTTACTGAAATTGATTTGATAGAAATCAACATTAAAAATTGACACACTATTGAAAAGTCATGCATAATACTATTTATACAGAGAAATATATTCGAAAAGCACAAACATGTATAAGATTATAAATATCTGTTTTTGTTTAAGATTGAATCCTCATTTTGATTTGTTAAAAAATGTACGTACATAAAACGGAATTCACAAATGATACCGAATAATAAAATATAGTTATTGATGTGTTTTATTTATAATGTCTGATAATTGTTTGTGTTAGATGTGTAAATGTTTCCGAAGGCGAGTAATTTCATCCATCCGGAGAATGATATACGTGTGCCTTGCCATTGAACCCTATGATATACGTGTGCCTTGCCATTGAACCCTATGATATACGTGTGCCTTGCCATTGAACCCTATGATATACGTGTGCCTTGCCATTGAACCCTTTACTTCAATGTATTACTTTCTTAAGCAAATGTCAATAGCTCTACATTTATTCTCAGGTTTAATCTCCCTAAATTATGTATTCGCTAACACTTCATTTCAGATAACATTTTCCATCAGTATTATTATTAATATTCGTGTAATTTTTTTTCTTAAGGAAGCTTTCGCCATATGTCAGCAACGTTTATTGTACTATTACAAAGAACGTATTTAACAAACAATACCTTTCTTTTTGTAGCATATGTATATAATAATTGTGCTATATGATGTAAGGTCCTATACCTTGTGTAATCCTTAATTGTTGACATTAAAAAGAGTATTGACTTGTTTAACATTAGAGCGAATTAATTGCATCGAACAGGATCATTTGAGTCGCGTTCTCAGAAAACTGGGCACAATGCTTGTGCGTAAAGTGTCGTCCCAGATAAGCCTATGCAGTCCGCACAGGCTAACCAGGGACGACACTATCCGCTATTATGACATTTTTCGTTTAGATGCAGTCTCTTCTTAGCAAAAATCCAATTTAGGCGGAAAGTGTCATCCATGATTAGCCTGTGCGGGCTTCACAGGCTAATATGGGACGACACTTTACGCACATGCATAATGCCCAGTTTACTCAGAACACAACGCATTTACATGACTTAGATCTCGCACGTCACTGAGATGACTGGGTATGTCATCGAGACGGTTCTGTGGTGTCTGGTGGTCACAGTGTCCTGTCTGGTGGTCACAGTGTCGGCACAGACTGAAGATGATCACGTCAATCAGGTTTGTTTTCATTAAATGTTAAACATTCAGCCAAAGTAAAAATCATAATATGTAGATAATGTGTAGAGTTAAATATGAATGTGTATTTATCAAAATTATAAAGACCAAATTTATTCATGTTTTGTTAAATGTATATTATGCAATACGGTGATTGTGTCATTATGGGTATATTGAATGACCGTGTTGAGTGTGAATAAATTCGTCATATTTAATAATAGTACGTGTATTCATTGCATAACGCTTTAAACAATAAACCTTTTTAAAACAAATATATTGTCCCATTCTTGATTGAAATTGTGAAACTTCCTTTGGAAAATCGATCAGTCAATCGAGCGGACAGATCTTGGACATTTGAGACTTCCTTGTTGTGCGCATTGAGGACATTTCTTTTGAAATAAGGCGACAGAGCGCTAATCTTTAACAGCACTGCAACTCCTATCGATTTGAAATAAACGAGACATGATATTTGTTTATTTTTAATCAGTAAACTTCGTTTATAGTTTTTAATATAGAGATGTGAAACTCCAGCTGCTCAAGAAGTATTGCATTCTTATTATACACAATTTCGTAGTCCTTTATTTATCGCAAGTGACCACTTTCCAAAACATAACGGCACAATACAAAACAGCATACACACATAGTAGAATAAAGCTGTGTCACCGCCTTGGCACGGTCAATGCAAACACGGGGGTGGGGGTTTAACCGATGTTAGAGCGCTCAACCTCACACTTGACCCACCCTGCCATATTTATAATACATATAAGTGCAAATAAAATTTAACCTCATAGCATTGCAACTCAAATTAAACAATAATAAAAATGAATTTAACTGCATTTAATTTTATTAGCATTTTATTACTCAATAGTAATTAAAATGATAAGTCTGAAATCTTAACCAGAATAAACCATAAGTTGGTGTACATTCTTTAAATGAATGTGAAATGACCAGTAAAACTTGGAATCCATACTTTTTTCCAGATGGTTTTACCACAGAACACGGCCGAAAGCACCAATACTATCGCATCATTTGTTGGATGTAAGTATATCGTCAAGTGAAATAAAACTATCCAACACGATGTTAAACTACGTACCTCTAGACAAAATGTAAAACAAGATTGCCATGCGGCACAGTTAATACACAGTACCTGGGCCAAAACATGACAATTCATATAAAAGAATATCATTTGCTAGGTAATGGTGCTTAACTTTGTCAACAATGCAAATATTTGATATACAACAAAACAACAACAATATGTTTTGTCTGTTCTATTCTCTGAGCACAGCGAACTTGATTAAACCATTTATGCCTAGTGGACTCTTCCATCCTTCTAAATTGGATAAATTTATTTCCAAAATTAGGGAGGTCTATAATATTTATTTCTACATTTAGAATATTTCTTACATAAATTCCTTTAAGCAAACAGCGCAGACCCTGATGAGACGCCGCATCAAGCGGCGTCTCATCTGGGTCTACGCTGTTTGCCAAGGCCTTTTTTCTAGACGATGTGCATAAATGGGTTTAACTACAAAGCCATAACAATACCTTATCTTGTTTAATACTAATATCACACAAATAACTCTAATTGTATATACACACATATATATATATATTAGTATGTTAGCATAAATAATTTGTTCAAGGTATCAAACCCTTAATACGACCAATATTATCAGATTCACACATAAGAACAACCTGCTCTATTTTTCAGTCACTCCTGCTCTATTTTTCAGTCACGCCTGCTCTATGTTTTAGACACGCATGCTCTATTTTTCAGTCGCACCTGCTCTATTTTTCAGTCACGTGTCCTAAGGGTCACCGGTGTCTGCCGGTAATAGAGTGCCTGCCCTGTGACTATGGCTACTACAAGGACACGGAGGGGTCGGAGCTTTGCTCTCAGTGCCCTGCCGGATGTACGACGCTGAGGAAAGGGGCAGAGACCTGGCGGGAGTGCGTCCGTATGTAACATATCATGCTTATATTTATATGCATTTATTATATAGCTTGCGATTTTCCAGAAACACAATCTTTTTTCGACATTTCAATACGAGAAACCGTTTTCGCTGCATTTGTTTTCTGTTGCAGTAACTGAAAAGTAGCCGAACTGCTTTTAATGTAGGTTCAAAAACTCAGCCATCTTCGGCACTGAAAAGC
Source organism: Dreissena polymorpha (assembly GCF_020536995.1). Taxonomy (NCBI): domain Eukaryota; kingdom Metazoa; phylum Mollusca; class Bivalvia; order Myida; family Dreissenidae; genus Dreissena; species Dreissena polymorpha. Next base: position 1,181,782 of record NC_068368.1, on the reverse strand, counting down.
TTTCTTGCGCGAACAACATAGTTAACATAAAATACATCACTTTTTGCGCGATTGGTTCGTTTATTTTATGTTGAAACAGATATAAGCAAATTGAATCTTACATATATAAATATATAATTTGACAAGAGTTGTAATTGCTCACCATGCTTTTAACAAAACCCAAACTTGTGTTTACATATGACATCGTATATCTTTGACACTATAATTTTAACAAAATACCGGCTTGCGATTTTAATGGTTATATTTCACGTCAACAATGTACATGCTTATAATTTTATATAGCTTTATCTATCATAACAGACGCTTTTAATATTTTAAATGGATACTTAAGTGTCTATTTAGAAGTTTTATAATGTAATTCAACACAAAATATCAGTGTTTTTTGAAGTTTAAAATTGTTAGGTATAACAACTTACGTGGACGATTCCAAGATTAAATTTAATTAATTATAGTATAAGGAAGATGTAAGGAAGAAATGTAGAAGAAAAATTCATAAAAATACGACTTCTCCGAAAAGTGTTTGGAACGTTTTTAAACAAATATGCCCCTGTAAGGTAGAACGGGAATATTAGTTAAATTAATATATAAGACGTGTTCCAAACAAATAAATACACTTACTAGTATTAAATGACATACGTCCATGTGTAAGCTTCCAACGTCTTGTAATATTTGCATGATCAATTAGCCAAATGTCCCCCTGGTTATGAGGAATCCGAATGCAGCAAGACATGTACGAAATGTCGACCCGGATTCTATAAGCCCAGCTGGGAGAACGTGCCGTGCACGCGCTGTCCTGATGACGTCATGTTCTATGAGGATGACGTTGGAATGACGAGCGTTGAAGAGTGTCGCGGTAGGAACCATTCAAACGTAGCTCTGAGCTCGTTCATAAACTGTTTAATTTGAACTTTTATAATGACGTATATCAGTCAAGGTTCACTCTGATATCAATACTATAATATTCATGTAATAGTGAATGTACTTGAAGCATTTTAATGAAATTTCGAAAAGTTCTGTGCACAGACCGATATATTTTAACACCAGAATTTACCATTTCAGGAAATAAAACCTTGACAACGACAACCCCAAGGCGCGGTAAGTTAAGTCACATTGGTCATATCTATTAAATACATAACATTAGTGTGGTCATGAAGATGCATCGGTCTCTATAGGCTGCAAGTAGGTGAAATCATCGATTTACGACATAATCAACATATAAATAATAATATCAATTGTTATTCCGCCATTAGAAAGCAACTTATTAACATCAATCACAGTACAAACTCTGACGCATATATGTCTGTTACATACTCATGAATGATCAAGCTAGATCTTCAGTGTGTAAGAATATGTGTATAATCCGTTTTCTAAAATGTCAAAGCATGCATAATATAACAAAAGTTGAATGCGTTACTTATTTCAGCAACAAACCTTTTTATCTTAAACAATAATAAATGTGTTATGTTTCGGTACTCGAACAAACACCGTAAGTTAAAACTATGACGCTTATATGTATGTTACATACTCATGAATGGTCAAGTTAGAAATTCCGTGTGGTAAAATACGTGTAAAATCCTGTTTTCTTAAATGTCAAAAACATGTATAATATAACGGTGGTTGAAAGCGTCACTGGTATCTTCGACTAACTTTTTTATTGATCTATAAAGAAATTTAGTTTTCCTCTTTCTTTACATTTTCAAAAATACACAATAACCAATCGATCACTACACATGCAAAACTTCTTATCATTTACTTCTGTCGTATCCATTATTAATTAACTATATGGCATATGATTTACGGTGATGCAAAATAACGATTAGAGTACAAAACCAAGTAATTAACAATGTTAAACATGACCAGACTTTTACAAGTGAAAATCAATTATTTATATTTGACTTGTATAATAATATTCGTTTCAGTAACACCTACAGCACCTCCAGAAACCACAACCGAAAGTATGTTGTTTCTTTTATACCTAATAATAAAATATGACATTTCTGCAGTGAAATAACAGCAGTGAAAATAACAAATTGTTATTTTCACAGGTGAAAATATAAAATTTTCGGAACTAGATCTACTTTTTCTCTTTTTAGATAATCATTTCGAGATTTAGTTTAAGATTTATATATAAATTTTATGATTACTCGTGAATTAAAAACGATATTCAATCGAATCCAACAAATTTTCTTTTATTTTATGCTTTTTTTCACCGTTTATTTACATTGTAAAAGAGTTTAACTGGAGAATTTCGCCTGTATAGTGTCGTCATTTTGTGTATTGAAATGTATTGAGGCACGCGACGGGAGAAAGGGTAAGTTTTCAGCGAAAGGGAAACAGCTGTAAATGATTGTCTTGAAAAATGAGCATAAAAGAAACAGACATGTGTTCATGTCAGTGTAAGATCGTTTGTTATTTCACGAGTGATCATAGAAAAACAATATTTTCACTCGTGGCAAAAATATATTTTCTATGATCACTCGTGAAATAACAAAAAATCTTACACTGACATGGACAAATATCATCTATATCTTTAATATCCTTGTATGATGTCATCTGTTTGAATGAGATTAAAATATATGATGGACTTAATGGTTTTAAATGATTACATATTAATTATATTATTGGAAATACATGCTTGTACGACTCCTCTCTTTAGACTGGGCCACAACAGAGCTACCATCAGACGATGAAATAGGTAAGGAATTATTTAGTATTTGTTAAGTTTAACTAAAACTGAGCTAGTGTTAAGTATGATATTTTACGGCATACAATAAATTAACGTATGTAAGTAAATAAATAATAAATAAAACTATTACATGTATGAGCCTTTTTTATTGCATCAAGCGTTAATAATATGTCACATACTAAGTAAGAAACATGTAAAAGCGTGTGTAAATTAATTTTTTATTATAATGATATAAAATATATCAGTTATGTATTGTGTATATTTACTTATTGCCTTAAAGCAAATGTTTACCTTTTCTATTGCTGGTGGGTATTAACCCTTACAATGCGGGAACCGAGTTTTGAAGGTCTTTGCAAACAGTTTGGATCCAGATGAGACGCCACAGAACGTGGCGTCTCATCTGGATCCAAACTGTTTGCTATTCTGATAGTAATTTTTGAAAAAAAATCGAAGAAATGCTAATTGTAGAAATTCAGCAGACGACATTTTAGCAGACGATAAATTTCCCAGCATGCAAAGGGTTAAGATCGTACATTTTTATGTGAAAAAGTGGAAAAACTGCCAACATTTTAAGCATCTTTTTCAACATCAATACTGCTTGATCTTTAATCGTAATACTTTTGCCAGTCTGTCACGACTACACTGCGGATATTGTCATTGTCATCGACGGATCCGGCTCCATCGAAAAGGAGGACTTTAAGAAACAACTGGAGTTCGTTGGGGACATCATTGGTGGACTAAATGCACGTTCTCGCGCCAATATCGCCGTAGTTGCCTTCAGCTCGGAAGTTTACGACTACGTCTACCTTGACCAGTTTGCTGATAAAGACGCACTGAAACATCGAACCATGAATTTTTCGTACGTATGTTTTAATAACATGCATCAAAATGGTTAAAACTAAGCGTTTTCCGTCATAGCTGTTGTTTTTGTATTTGCTTCTAGTATACATACATGCCGAATAACGTTAATATTGTTATGTCAATTGATACTTAAATGCTACATTTACTATACAAGGCTTTTATTTACAAAAAATCCCTCTATCATCATCGCATGTTCTAGAAAATAAAATTATATTCCCGCTCTTCATATTCTCATAAATTTAAAGTTAAATGCTTCATACAATATATAAAAATATAAAAAAATACACTCTGTCTCCCTCACAAATATTTTATCGATATAAATCGTATGATCGTTGATCAGATCGTTGGTAAGCACTTTTTTAATACAATATCGCTTTGTGCGAATGGAGGCATAAATTGGACCACTTAGTCTTCAAAATCTTCATCTAGATGAAAATAACCCGTATTAGGGCACAAAATGATTAATCCATTTACAGTCAGCAGGGTTTAGCTACCTATACGGGCAAGGCGCTGAAGTTTGTGGTTGAAGACATTCTTAGTGTTAGGCACGGGGACAGACCTTTCGCCCAGGACATCGTTCTGGTTATCACAGACGGCATGTCCACAGATCCAGTAGATATGCGGAAGCACGCAGAACTGCTGAAAAAGAAGGCAACAAAGGTGAAAACAAACATTACTTGTAGTCGCCTTATTATTTTGTTTAAAACTCCAGATAAATAACTACTCAATGTGTTGCATGTATGATAAATAGCAAACATTTTGGAAAGTACTGAATGAAACGACATGTGGTGAAAAAACATTTTCGGGAAGAATATTAAAAATATGATTTAGACATTTACCTAATACATTATTTGAAAGGTGAAATGAAAAGTGATTATGTGCATATTCGCGGCAGAAGACAATAAGTTTCATCAGCATTGTTACTTTATAAGGTACAACACATTTGAATGCTGCCATGAACAACAGCATTTCTTTACAATTCTACATTAAACCTATTTCAGGTGTTTGCAGTGGCAGTGGGTGATTTTAACGCTACTGCTTTGACCTATTTCAGGTGTTTGCAGTGGCAGTGGGTGATTTAAACGCTACTGCTTTGACCCATTTCAGGTGTTTGCAGTGGCAGTGGGTGATTTTAACGCTACTGCTTTAACCTATTTCAATTGTTTGCAGTGGCAGTGGGTGATTTTAACGCTACTGCTTTGACCTATTTCAGGTGTTTGCAGTGGCAGTGGGTGATTTTAACGCTACTGCTTTGACCTATTTCAGGTGTTTGCAGTGGCAGTGGGTGATTTTAACGCTATTGCTTTGACCTATTTCAGGTGTTTGCAGTGGCAGTGGGTGATTTTAACGCTACTGCTTTGACCTTTTTCAGGTGTTTGCAGTGGCAGTGGGTGATTTTAACGCTACTGCTTTGACCTATTTCAGGTGTTTGCAGTGGCAGTGGGTGATTTAAACGCTACTGCTTTGACCCATTTCAGGTGTTTGCAGTGGCAGTGGGTGATTTTAACGCTACTGCTTTGACCTTTTTCAGGTGTTTGCAGTGGCAGTGGGTGATTTTAACGCTACTGCTTTGACCTTTTTCAGGTGTTTGCAGTGGCAGTGGGTGATTTAAACGCTACTGCTTTGACCCATTTCAGGTGTTTGCAGTGGCAGTGGGTGATTTTAACGCTACTGCTTTGACATTTTTCAGGTGTTTGCAGTGGAAGTGGGTGATTTTAACGCTACTGCTTTGACCTTTTTCAGGTGTTTGCAGTGGCAGTGGGTGATTTTAACGCTACTGCTTTGACCTATTTCAGGTGTTTGCAGTGGCAGTGGGTGATTTTAACGCTACTGCTTTGACCTATTTCAGGTGTTTGCAGTGGCAGTGGGTGATTTTAACGCTACTGCTTTGACCTATTTCAGGTGTTTGCAGTGGCAGTGGGTGATTTTAACGCTACTGCTTTGACCTATTTTAGGTGTTTGCAGTGGCAGTGGGTGATTTTAACGCTACTGCTTTGACATATTTCAGGTGTTTGCAGTGGCAGTGGGTGATTTTAACGCTACCGAGTTGGAAAACATTGCATCCAAACCAGAGTACATCTTCCACGTAGAGAATTTTGACGCTCTTAACACGATCTACGAAGACCTAAAAAAATGGTCATGTGCTGGTAGGAAATGTGACGTTTACTTAACCATTAATCGTAATGCTTAAGTGTTTGTATTTAATATATAAAAAATGATAATAGAAATAAACTATATATTTTTTACACAAGCTATTATTAAGTATTTAAAAAAATATTACTTACACTTCTCAATATTGTATTACTTATTTTATTGATGATGTCCTGTTTATTCACATGGTGTTTTTGCAATTTTCCAGATAACACTGCCGGATGTATACAAGGAGGTACATTCGATTTGTCAAATTTCAATTCAAATTGCATTCGTCTATTGTAATATTGAAAACGTTTATATAAAACTATCGAATTAAAATGTTATTACTGTTTTGCTCTAGCTATTTCTATTGGCATTTTCCGTTCCTGTGCTTTATTCAGCCATATTTTCCTTTCCTGTGCTTTATTCAGCCATATTTTCCGTTCCTGTGCTTTATTCAGCCATATTTTCCGTTCCTGTGCTTTATTCAGCCATATGCTCCCGATACGAGCACGATGAGATCCGCTTGAGACTCATGTTCGGCACGAACTGCACCTCGTTCTGTCACTGTGCTACCTTGGCAACCCATGAGAACGCAACGGTGACCTACTACTGGGAGAGACAGAACTGTCCGCTTGGCACTCAGTTTGATGAATCCATTAAAAACTGCAATCATCCAGAGAACGTTATGTGCAATGGTACGTGATTTTGAATATACAAACTGAATGGGTACATGCATTCCATATAGCAATAATGAAACTTATGGAGCACTATAAGGCGAGATTTTGTTGTTACCATCAGCCGTTTCTTGAACAATATAAACAAATAATGAAACAGCTCACTCTTTTAGTGATACACGTGTGGTTCACCGCCTTTGAACGGTCAACACTGCACACTTAGCTAATAAATCATAATGACTGTGTCACTTCCTGTGGTGCTTCAAACAATAAAAGTTATGGAAGCAAAGCAAAAAGGACGACTACATAGTTATGGGGAGTATTCAGGACATAATTACGTGGCGGTCGTGTCCCAAATAAAGTATTTTATTCTACTTACCCGTCGTAAAGGGACATAATACACATCATACAATTTTATGTATCACTTTCGGGAGTTCGTATTTAGTTACTTCTATCAAGGTCAATGAAGCTTTTGTACTTACGTTAGCAGATATATGAGAATTGAAAGTCTTACTCTTTATATACCAATAAAATATAATATTTAATCAAATTAAATGTATACTGTGTACTTAATCACCAATCTGATCATAATACGGTCATGCTTGTAGATGGATGGATGTCTGGAGAAGGGGAGCCTCCAACCAACACCATAACACCGACACCGGCATGGACGACAGATCCGACAACCGATTGGACAGGTGAGTTTAGTGAAACACATCTAGGACATAGCGTAAGAATTAAAAAAACATTAATCGACAATAAACATTGATACGGACACATGCTTCTTGTGATGCTTATTTCATGCCTTTGTGTGGTGTAAACAATAGTTTTGTTACAAGTGTTTTCTACATTATTATTTCTTTTCTAATATTTATTGTGTTTGATTTTGATATTTAAACAGTGAATTTTTATTGATATTTATTCGTATTTTTAAATATTTACAATTGTCTGATGTGTTGTTTTGTGGTAAAATATATGACGATTCGTGTCCTTTTTCTTGCATATTAAATTGTATAAACAATATTGCACACTGAAATAAACTAGTGTAATAATACTAGCTTCGCTTGGAAATATATATTTCCAATTAGTTTTATTGTGTTTAACATTAATTATTATAAATATTTTAACACGTTTAATAAAACAACAATACTATTTAACATATTTTTGAAATTTAAACATTTTTTTTAAGATTAAACAGCTGTTTATGTACTGTTTACTTGTATACTCGTTATGAATAAATGTCTGATAGCAGACCAATATGGGCCATATTAATGATAATCGACGGACTCGATGGGGGCTTATTTGAGATAACGCTTTAATAACATTAATTAAGCCAACCTTTCCAAGAACGCCGCTCATTTGATATATCCGCAAGGGTGCATTATCTATAAAACATATATTGTAATATTCAATTAAACTGTTATATGTTCCTCTTAAAATATCATGAAGAATGTCGTAATTGCCTTCTCATAGCATGACGTGGTTTGTTTTAATTTTTCAGAAATAACCTATAAAAAAGAAGACCTGTGTAGGTCATAATTTAAAGATTTGCTTGTTCCAATCGTAGTTTGATCATAAACATTAAACACGATTTATATCTTTCAGCATATATTTTAATAACTTACATTACTGATAAATGGTTATGAATATGTGAATATGTGAATGAATCCGTGCTATAGTTCGACTCAGGTTTGGTTTGTAAGCTTTAATCATTAAAAGATATGTCGTGTTGTAAGCATTGATCTGTATTGAATATGCATTTGTTCAGTTGGCTTTAATAACAGGCTAACGGTAGCTTTCATGATCAGTTATCTCGCGATGTTTCTCGAGTTTGATTATTCCTATATATCGTAGTATTTGCTATTTCGAACCGGAAATTTGTAGATCAAAAATACAAAATTCTCAGAGACTTGTCGGGAACTTTTGTTCAAGCGATATATGTTGCGAAATGAGAATTAAAAAAAACTATTTTCGTTACCGATTGCTCACGTCATTACGTTATAACATGTGTTATGTCAGTATGTTACCTTACATGTTGCTATAGATTATCCCAGTGTTATATTTACGGATGATTCATACCCATGTTTGGTGACTGTGAATTTCAGATACAACTGGAGAGGTCACATTTCCCACAGACACGCCGCCTGCGGAAGAGGAAACAATCGGTAGTTTGCATTCCATCTATGAACCTCGCTCTGGGAAAAGGGGGTTTAATGTATGTGCGTACAGGGTCGTCCCGGATTAGCATGTGCAGTCCACACAGGCTTACCAGGGACGGCACTTTCCACTTTTATTGTATTTTACGTTTAAACGAAGACCCTTCTTGACCAAACTTCAGTTGAGTCGGAAAGTGTCGTATCTGATTAGCCTGTGCGGACTGAACGGACTAATCTCGGACGATACTTTACGCACATGCATCAAACCCACTTTTACAGAGCGAGGCTCATATATTTATAATTTTATCCAACAATACGCTGGAGGGTACTTTTCTTAGGTCACGGAGTGTATGTGATTTTGATTTCATACAAAGTGTTTTAGTGCATAGTTGTTACAAACCTAAAATCTGCCTTAATATGTTTTGATGCGGATGAAAATACGCGACATTTGAAGGGCCTACTCTTGAATCATACGTATCAAACCATCTAACCTGAAGAGATCAATGATTCATGCGTTTTCAATTGAAAATAATAAAATTAATAAGAAAACGGAAAAAGGCAGTGCTTACCTGTACTAAATTATAAACCACAATTTCCACCGAGAGGATAGTTATAAATCAACCAATCTTCATGCAATGCAAAAAAAATGATGATTCTTTTTCTTAATACTTATGATTTATGAACATAGATAAACAAAAACATAACGTTTATAGCAGACATTTGCACGCATATATGTTGACCAGTATTTCAATCGTTACAACAATTTCCAACGTTTGTCTGTCAGTGTGCCACGATTACTCCGCGGATATTGTCGTCGTCATTGACGGTTCCGGCTCCATCGTCAAGGAAGACTTCCGGGCGCAGCTTCAGTTTGTCAGCGACATGGTCATGGATCTGAACGCGAGTGCGCGAGCTAGGGTGGCCGTTGTAGCGTTCAGCGATGAAGTCTACGAATACGTTTATCTTCAACAGTACTTGAACAAAACTGCACTAGCGAAAAGAGTCTTGCAATTCACGTTAGTATTAGTTATTTAAGTGAACTTACTGACATAATCATACGCATACATGTTTAACGTTATCACCAGTTTAACATTTAAGTGTACTATGTAATAAAAAGATCGGCTATACTAAACATCGTCTGACTCTGAAGTCTCGTGTTCGATTTTCACAGCAAGTCTCGAATTGTCATACTTTTTTGTTATTCATATTATTCAATTATCTAATCGAGATTTTTTCTCATGCTTATATTGTTAGAATTTTTTTTAACATAATATCGTCTTTTGTGCAAATATAATCTTAATATTGGAAAAAATAGACTTTTTATGTTTATAATCTATATGAAATAAACTATGACTCCGACACAGTACGAGAAATCCATTTTGCAGTCAGCAGGGTTTAGCGACCTATACGGGACAGGCGCTCAAGTTTGTGGTTGAGGAAGTTCTGAATGCCGCTAACGGCGACAGACCAAACGCCCAAGATGTCGTACTGGTCGTCACTGACGGAAAGTCCACAGATCCTGAGGATTTGTTGATCTATGCAGACCAACTGAAACAGAAAGCATCAAAGGTTACACTGCATATATAGTTCGATGCTGATTTAAGCGTTTCATCGTGAAAAAGATGCACACAACTATATACAGATTTATACTCTCTAATGTACATAACACGAATAAAACACGGTTTGTGAAGCATCAATTTAATTTAACGCAAAACATCAACCGTTATTCTTAACATATTGTTGTGAGATTATATTTAAGATTGTAAATACTGATTTTTTCAAAAGATTGTATTTTACATCTTGAACGCCATTTATTTTTACTACGAAAGGAAACTTTACGTAGCGTTTATTTACGCGTTAATTATTAAGGATACTAAGGATACATTTATATTTTTTTACGAAGTACAAGGTTACTTTCGTGGGAATAGACAGATACATAAAATAACTCCCAATTTGTTTCGTATACCATTCCGCATACAATTTAAAATTGTTTAACGGCAGGTCTTCGCTGTTGGAGTTGGCAGTTACGAACTCAGCGAGTTGAAGGAGATTGCTTCAGATCCGGCATACGTTTATGAGGTCGACAGCTTTGATGCACTGGATTCCATCTCTGATAACCTAAGAAGAGAATCGTGCGCAGGTAAAAAAAATATTTTTTCAAAACAACAGTCATGTAAATTATTTATATTTTGTGTACGCGTATTTTTTAAACGGATATGTTATGCAGGTTATGCAATGGTATTTAGTTTTAAAATGATTTTGAACGATTACGCAAAATGAATCTTATTTATTGGGATTGCTTGCCCCAGCTACCGAAATTCCCAATTTTATTGTGCTATTGATGCAACGTGAGTTCTTAAAATCATGTTCAAGCACTAGTTACTCTAGTAGACGGCAAACAGTAAAAGAAAGTTACAGGAAGAACGTTTTGAAACTTGATAAAACATAAAATCGGAAAATAAATTTTTGTATTGTTCAATTGCACACACACAATCCGAAAAAAAAGCTTTATTTTATCTAATGTGTTTGTACACATTTTCCACAAAATATTTGATTATGGTTATATATCTCTTTTCTTTCAGACAAAAGTGCTGGCTGTAGAGAGCGGGGTAAGTAAATATTTAAGACATAACAGTTTGTCCTGTACAACTCTGTTATTTTCTTAAGATAAATATTGAACACCTTTCAGACAAGAACTCTCGTTCATACAGTGCTCTGTTCGTAGACAATTTACATCATTTATGTATTACAATTCAGCCATATGCTCTCAATACGAGCACGATGAGATCCGCTTGAGACTCATGCACGGCACGAACTGCACCTCGTTCTGTCACTGCGCTACCTTGGCAACCCATGATGACGCAACGGTGACCTACTACTGGGAGAGACAAAACTGTTCGCCAGGCACCCAGTTTGATTCGTCGAAAGGAGTTTGCAACCATGTTGGCGACTTTGTGTGTGAAGGTAACATTACATTTTTCATATTTAATCACAACTACATTACATGAATGACCTCCAAAGCTATTCACTGCATATTTGAGTACTAACGGTCGCGTTAAACATAATAGCATATGAAAGCTAATATATATATATATATATATATATAAAAGGACATAATACACATCATAAAATTCCATGTAACACTTTCGGGACTGCGTATTTAGTTACTTCTACCAAGGTCAATGAAGCTTTTGTACTTACGTTCAATAAGAATTGAAAGTCTTACTCTTTATATACCAATAAAATATAATATTTTATCAAATTACATGTATACTGTGTACTTAATCACCAATCTCATCATAATACGGTCATGCTTGTAGATGGATGGATGTCTGGAGAAGGGAAGCCTCCAACCAACACCACAACACCGACACCGGCATGGACGACAGATCCGACAACCGATTGGACAGGTGAGTTTAGTGAAACACATCTAGGACATAGCGTAAGAATTAAAAAAACATAAATCGACAATATTGATAAACATTGATACGGACACATGCTACCTGTGATGCTGATTTCATGCCTTTTGTGTGGTGTAAACAATAGTTTTGTGTGGTGTAAACAATAGTTTTGTGTGGTGTAAACAATAGTTTTGTTACAAGTGTTTTCTACATTATTATTTCTTTTCTAATATTTATTGTGTTTGATTTTGATATTTAAACAGTGAATTGTTATTGATATTTATTAGTATTTTTAAATATTTACAATTGTCTAATGTGTTGTTTTGTGGTAAAATATATGACGATTCGTGTCCTTTTTCTTGCATATTAAATTGTATAAACAATATTGCACACTGAAATAAACTAGTGTAATAATACTAGCTTCGCTTGAAAATATATATTTTCAATTAGTTTTATTGTGTTTTACATTAATTATTATAAATATTTTAACACGTTTAATAAAACAACAATACTATTTAACATAGTTTTGAAATTTAAACATTTTAAAGATTAAACAGCTGTTTGTGTGTACTGTTTACGTGTATACTCTTTATGAATGAATGTTAGGTATCAGACCAATGTGTGCCATATTAACCTATTTAAGCCTAGAGGACTCTCCCATCCTTCAAAATTGGATCAATTTATTTCCAAAATTAGGGATGTCTTGTATATTTATTTCTATATTTAGAATATTTCTTACAGAAATTCATTTAAGCAAACAGCGCAGACCCTGATGAGACGTCTCAGCTGGGTCTACGCTGTTTGCCAAGGCCGTTTTTCTAGACGCTAAGCATAAGTGGGTAAATGATATTCTACGGACTCGAGGGGGCTAATTTGAGATAACGCTTTACTAACATTAATTAAGCCAACTTGTCCAAGAACGCCGCTTATTTGATATATACCCTAGGGTGCAATATCTATAAAAACAAATATGTTAATATACAATTAAACTGTATATGTGTTATATGTTCCTCTTAAAATATCGTAAAGAATATCGTAATTGCCTTCTCATGGCATGACTTGGTTTGTTTTGGTTTTTCAAAAATAACCTATGCAAAATTAAAACCTGTGTAGGTCCTTTATTTACAGATTTGCTTGTTCCAATGATATTTCGATCATAAACAGGACTTATATTTTTCAGCACATATTTAATAACTTTGATTACTGATTAATTGAAATAAATATGTGTTTAAATCAGTGCTTTGGTTCGACTCGGGTTTGGTTTGTCAGATTTACCGGTAATTATTAAAAAATGTTTGTCGTGTTGGAAGTATTGTTCTGTATTGAATATGCTGGCTTTAATAGAATTCTGAAAATAACTTTTATAATCATTAATCACACGATGTTTTAGGAGTTTGATTATTCCTATATATCGTGGCATTTGTCATTGTCAGCCGAAAAGTTGTTGATCAAGATACTCAATGCTCAGAGATTTGTCGTGAACTTGTGTTCAAGCGATAGAAATTTTGAAATGAAAATAATTAAACCCCTTTTCGTTACCAATTGCTCACTTCATTAAGTAATAACATGTGTTATGTCAGTATGTTACCTTATGTGTTTCTATAGATTATCCAAGTGATTACGGAGGATTCCTACCCATGTTTGGTGTCCTTGTGAATTTCAGATACAACTGGAGAGGTCACATTGCCAACAGACATGCCGCCTGCTGAAGAGGAAACAATCGGTAGTTTGAATTTTATCTATGAGCCTCGCTCTGTGAAAAGGGGGTTTACTGCATGTGCGTTTAGTGTCGTCCCAGATTTACATGTGCAGTCCGCATAGGCTAAGATGGGACGACACTATCTGCTTTTTTCATTTAAAGGAAGACTATTCTTGACGAAAACTCAGTTTGGGCGGAACGTTTTGTATCTGATTAGCCTGTGCGGAGTGTACAGGCTAATCTGGGACGACACATTACGCACATGCATAAAAAAAACTTTTCACAGATCCAGGCTCAAATATAACTAATGTTATCCAACAATACGCTTGAGGGTACTTTTCTTAGGTCACGGAGTAAATGTGATTTTGATTTCATACAAAGTGTTTAGTGCATAGTTTGTTACAAACCTTAAATCTGCCTTAACATGTTTTGATGCGGATAAAAATACGCGACATTTAGTGGACTTAATCTTGAATCATACGTATCAAACCCTCCTATCTGAAGAGATCAATGATTCATGCGTTTTCCATTGAAAATTATAAAATTAAGAAGAAAACGGAAAAAGCAAAGCTTACCTGTAGTGAATTATGAACCACAATTTGCACCGAAAGGATAGTTAAAAATCAGCCAATCTAAATGCAATGCAACAATAATGATGATTTATTGAATGATTTTTTTTTCGAAATACTTATGATTTATAAAATATAGATAAACAAAAACATAACATTGTTAATCGCAGTCATTTGCACGCCAATAGGTTGATGAGTATTTCAATCGTTACAACAATTTCCAACGTTTGTCTGTCAGTGTGCCACGATTACTCCGCGGATATTGTCGTCGTTATTGACGGTTCCGGTTCCATCGTCAAGGACGACTTCCGGGCGCAGCTTCAGTTTGTCAGCGACATGGTCATGGATCTGAACGCGAGCGCGCGAGCTAGGGTGGCCGTAGTAGCGTTCAGTAATGAAGTCTACGAATACGTTTATCTTCAACAGTACTTGAACAAAACTGCACTAGCGAAAAGAGTTATGCAATTCACGTTAGTATTAGTTATTTAAGTGAACTTACTGACATAAGCATACGCATACATGTTTAACGTTATCACCAGTTTAACATTTAAGTGTACTATGTAATAAAAAGATCGGCTATACTAAACATCGTCTGACTCTGAATTCTCGTGTTCGATTTTCACAGCAAGTCTCGAAGTGTCATACTTTTTTGTTTTTCATATTATTCAATTATCTAATCGAGATTTTTTCTCATGCTTATATTGTTAGATTTTTTTTAAACATAATATCGTCTTTTGTGCAAATATAATCTTAATATTGGAAAAAATAGACTTTTTATGTTAATCTATATGAAATAAACTATGACTCCGACACAGTACGAGAAATCCATTTTGCAGTCAGCAGGGTTTAGCGACCTATACGGGACAGGCGCTCAAGTTTGTGGTTGAGGAAGTTCTGAATGCCGCTAACGGCGACAGACCAAACGCCCAAGATGTCGTACTGGTCGTCACTGACGGAAAGTCCACAGATCCTGAGGATTTGTTGATCTATGCAGACCAACTGAAACAGAAAGCATCAAAGGTTACACTGCATATATAGTTCGATGCTGATTTAAGCGTTTCATCGTGAAAAAGATGCACACAACTATATACAGATTTATACTTTCTAATGTACATAACACGAATAAAACACGGTTTGTGAAGCATCAATTTAATTTAACGCAAAACATCAACCGTTATTCTTAACATATTGTTGTGAGATTATATTTAAGATTGTAAATACTGATTTTTTCAAAAGATTGTATTTTACATATTGAACGCCATTTATTTTTACTACTAAAGGAAACTTTACGTAGCGTTTATTTACGCGTTAATTATTAAGGATACTAAGGATACATTTATAATTTTTTACGAAGTACAAGGTTACTTTCGTGGGAATAGACAGATACATAAAATAACTCCCAATTTGTTTCGTATACCATTCCGCATACAATTTAAAATTGTTTAACGGCAGGTCTTCGCTGTTGGAGTTGGCAGTTACGAACTCAGCGAGTTGAAGGAGATTGCTTCAGATCCGGCATACGTTTATGAGGTCGACAGCTTTGATGCACTGGATTCCATCTCTGATAACCTAAGAAGACAATCGTGCGCAGGTAAAAAAAATATTTTTTCAAAACAACAGTCATGTAAATTATTTATATTTTGTGTACGCGTGTTTTTTAAACGGATATGTTATGCAGGTTTTGCAATGGTATTTATTTTTAAAATGATTTTGAACGATTACGCAAAATGAATCTTATTTATTGGGATTGCTTGCCCCAGCTACCGAAATTCCCAATTTTATTGTGCTATTGATGCAACGTGAGTTCTTAAAATCATGTTCAAGCACTAGTAACTCTAGTAGACGGCAAACAATAAAAGAAAGTTACAGGAAGAACGTTTTGAAACTTGATAAAACATAAAATCGGAAAATGAATTTTTGTATTGTTCAATTGCACTAACACAATCCGAAAAAAAACGCTTTATTTTATCTAATGTGTTTGTACACATGTTCCACAAAATATTTGATTATGGTTATATATCTCTTTTCTTTCAGACAAAAGTGCTGGCTGTAGAGAGCGGGGTAAGTACATATTTAAGACATAACAGTTTGTCCTGTACAACTCTGTTATTTTCTTAAGATAAATATTGAACACCTTTTAGACAAGAACTCTCGTTCATACAGTGCTCTGTTCGTAGACAATTTACATCATTTGTGTATTACAATTCAGCCATATGCTCTCAATACGAGCACGATGAGATCCGCTTGAGACTCATGCACGGCACGAACTGCACCTCGTTCTGTCACTGCGCTACCTTGGCAACCCATGATGACGCAACGGTGACCTACTACTGGGAGAGACAAAACTGTTCGCCAGGCACCCAGTTTGATTCGTCGAAAGGAGTTTGCAACCATGTTGGCGACTTTGTGTGTGAAGGTAACATTACATTTGTCATATTTAATCACAACTACATTACATGAATGACCTCCAAAGCTATTCACTGCATATTTGAGTACTAACGGTCGCGTTAAACATAATAGCATATGAAAGCTAATATATATATATATATATATATATATATATATATATATATATATATATATATATATATATATATATATAAGGACATAATACACATCATAAAATTCCATGTATCACTTTCGGGACTGCGTATTTAGTTACTTCTACCAAGGTCAATGAAGCTTTAGTACTTACGTTCAATAAGAATTGAAAGTCTTACTCTTTATATACCAATAAAATATAATATTTTATCAAATAACATGTATACTGTGTACTTAATCACCTATCTGATCATAATACGGTCATGCTTGTAGATGGATGGATGTCTGGAGAAGGGAAGCCTCCAACCAACACCACAACACTGACACCGGCATGGACGACAGATCCGACAACCGATTGGACAGGTGAGTTTAGTGAAACACATCTAGGACATAGCGTAAGAATTAAAAAACATAAATCGACAATATTGATAAACATTGATACGGACACACGCTACCTGTGATGCTGATTTCATGCCTTTTGTGTGCTGTAAACAATAGTTTTGTGTGGTGTAAACAATAGTTTTGTGTGGTGTAAACAATAGTTTTGTTACAAGTGTTTTCTACATTATTATTTCTTTTCTAATATTTATTGTGTTTGATTTTGATATTTAAACAGTGAATTGTTATTGATATTTATTAGTATTTTTAAATATTTACAATTGTCTAATGTGTTGTTTTGTGGTAAAATATATGAAGATTCGTGTCCTTTTTCTTGCATATTAAATTGTATAAACAATATTGCACACTGAAATAAACTAGTGTAATAATACTAGCTTCGCTTGAAAATATATTTTTTCAATTAGTTTTATTGTGTTTTATATTAATTATTATAAATATTTTAACACGTTTAATAAAACAACAATACTATTTAACATAGTTTTGAAATTTAAACATTTTTAAGATTAAACAGCTGTTTGTGTGTACTGTTTACGTGTATACTCGTTATGAATGAATGTTAGGTATCAGACCAATATGTGCCATATTAACCTATTTAAGCCTAGAGGACTCTCCCATCCTTCAAAATTGGATCAATTTATTTCCAAAATTAGGGATGTCTTGTATATTTATTTCTTTATTTAGAATATTTCTTACAGAAATTTATTTAAGCAAACAGCGCAGACCCTGATGAGACGCCGCATCATGCGGCGTCTCAGCTGGGTCTACGCTGTTTGCCAAGGTCGTTTTTCTAGACGCTAAGCATAAATGGGTAAATGATAATCTACGGACTCGATGGGGGCTAATTTTAGATAACGCTTTACTAACATTAATTAAGCCAACTTTTCCAAGAACGCCGCTTATTTGATATATACGCTAGGGTAGCAATATCTATAAAACAAATATGTTAATATACAATTAAACTGTATATGTGTTATATGTTCCTCTTAAAATATCGTAAAGAATATCGTAATTGCCTTCTCATGGCATGACTTGGTTTGTTTTGGTTTTTCAAAAATAACCTATGCAAAATTAAAACCTGTGTAGGTCCTTTATTTACAGATTTGCTTGTTCCAATGATATTTCGATCATAAACAGGACTTATATTTTTCAGCACATATTTAATAACTTTGATTACTGATTAATTGAAATAAATATGTGTTTAAATCAGTGCTTTGGTTCGACTCGGGTTTGGTTTGTCAGATTTACCGGTAATTATTAAAAAATGTTTGTCGTGTTGGAAGTATTGTTCTGTATTGAATATGCTGGCTTTAATAGAATTCTGAAAATAACGTTTATAATCATTAATCACACGATGTTTTAGGAGTTTGATTATTCCTGTATATCGTGGTATTTGTCATTGTCAGCCGAAAAGTTGTTGATCAAGATACTCAATGCTCAGAGATTTGTCGTGAACTTGTGTTCAAGCGATAGAAATTTTGAAATGAGAATAATTAAACCCCTTTTCGTTACCAATTGCTCACTTCATTAAGTAATAACATGTGTTATGTCAGTATGTTACCTTATGTGTTTCTATAGATTATCCAAGTGTAATATTTACGGAGGATTCCTACCCATGTTTGGTGTCCTTGTGAATTTCAGATACAACTGGAGAGGTCACATTGCCAACAGACATGCCGCCTGCTGAAGAGGAAACAATCGGTAGTTTGTATTCCATCTATGAGCCTCGCTATGTGAAAAGGGGGTTTACTGCATGTGCGTTTAGTGTCGTCCCAGATTTACATGTGCAGTCCGCATAGGCTAAGATGGGACGACACTATCTGCTTTTTTAATTTAAAGGAAGACTATTCTTGACGAAAACTCAGTTTGGGCGGAACGTTTTGTATCTGATTAGCCTGTGCGGAGTGTACAGGCTAATCTGGGACGACACATTACGCACATGCATAAAAAAACTTTTCACAGATCAAGGCTCAAATATAACTAATGTTATCCAACAATACGCTTGAGGGTACTTTTCTTAGGTCACGGAGTAAATGTGATTTTGATTTCATACAAAGTGTTTAGTGCATAGTTTGTTACAAACCTTAAATCTGCCTTAACATGTTTTGATGCGGATAAAAATACGCGACATTTAGTGGACTTAATCTTGAATCATACGTATCAAACCCTCTTATCTGAAGAGATCAATGATTCATGCGTTTTCCATTGAAAATTATAAAATTAAAAAGAAAACGGAAAAAAAGCAAAGCTTACCTGTATCGAATTATGAACCACAATTTGCACCGAAAGGATAGTTAAAAATCAGCCAATCTAAATGCAATGCAACAATAATGATGATTTATTGAATGATTTTTTTTTCGAAATACTTATGATTTATAAAATATAGATAAACAAAAACATAACATTGTTAATCGCAGTCATTTGTACGCCAATATGTTGATGAGTATTTCAATCGTTACAACAATTTCAAACGTTTGTCTGTCAGTGTGCCACGATTACTCCGCGGATATTGTCGTCGTTATTGACGGTTCCGGCTCCATCGTCAAGGAAGACTTCCGGGCGCAGCTTCAGTTTGTCAGCGACATGGTCATGGATCTGAACGCGAGCGCGCGAGCTAGGGTGGCCGTTGTAGCGTTCAGTGATGAAGTCTACGAATACGTTTATCTTCAACAGTACTTGAACAAAACTGCACTAGCGAAAAGAGTCTTGCAATTCACGTTAGTATTAGTTATTTTAGTAAAATAACTGACATTATCATACACATACATGTTTGACGTTAGCACCAGTTAAACATTTAAGTGTACTATGTAATAAAATGATTGTCTATACTTTACTTCGTCTGACTCCAAAGTCTCGTGTTCGATTCTCACACGAAGTCTTGAAGTGTTAAGCTTTTTTGTTTTTCATTTCATTCAATTATCTAATCGAGATATTTTTTCTCATGCTTTTATCGTTATAATTTTTTTTGTAATATAATATCGTCTTTTGTGAAAATATAATCCAAATATTGGAAAACATAGGCTTTTAATGTTCATCTATATAAAAATAATTATGACTGCGACACAGCACGTGTAACCCATTTTACAGCCAGCAGGGTTTAGCGACCTACACGGGAGAGGCGCTCAAGTTTGTGGTTGAGGAAGTTCTGAATGCCGTTAACGGTGACAGACCAAACGCCAAAGATGTCGTACTGGTCGTCACTGACGGAAAGTCTACAGATCCTGGTGATTTGTTGATCTATGCAGAGCAACTGAAACAGAAAGCATCAAAGGTTGAACTGCATAAATATTTCGTTGATGATTTAAGCGTTTTGTCGTGAATTAAATGCGCAAATGTCATTTTTATACAGATTTATACTCAATAATGTACATAACACGAGAACGACACGGTTTGCGAAGCATTACTTTAATTAAGCATACAACATCAACCGTTATTTTTAACATATTGTTGTGAGATTATTTTTAAGATTGTTCTATAGTTTTTGAACGGCAATCATATTTACTACGAATACAAACCTAACTTAGCCTTCATTTACGCGTCAAGTTCAAGGTTACTTTCGTGTGAATATGCAGATACATACAATAATTCCCAATTTATTTCTTGTGCCATTCGGCATACAATTTAAAATTGTTTAACAACAGGTCTTTGCTGTTGGAGTTGGCAGTTACGAACTCAGCGAGTTGAAGGAGATTGCTTCAGATCCGGCATACGTTTATGAGGTCGACAGCTTTGATGCATTAGATTCCATCTCTGATAACCTAAGGAGAGAATCGTGCGCAGGTAAAAATAATAATTTTTCAAAACAACAGTTTTGAACAATTACGCCAAATGAATCTCATATATTTGGATGGTTTGCCCCAACTACCGAAATTCTCAATTGTATTGTACTATTGATGCAACGTGAGTTCTTAAGATCATGTTTAAGCACAATTTACTCTAGTAGACGGCAAACATTAAAAGAAAGTTACAGGAGAACGTTTTGAAACTTGATAAAACATAAAATCTGAAAATGAGTTTTTGTATCGTTCAATTGTAAACCCACAATCCGAAAGAAAAGCTTTATTTTATCTAATGTTTGTACACATTTTCCACAAAATATTTGATAATGGTTATGTATCTCTTTTCTTTCAGACAAAAGTGCTGGCTGTAGAGAGCGGGGTAAGTAAATATTTAAACCATTACAGCTTGTCCTCTACAACTCTGTTATTTTCTGAAGATACATATTGAACACCTTTGAGTCAAGAACTCTCTTTCATACAGCGCACTGTTCGTAGACAATTTACGACATGTATGTATTACAATTCAGCCATATGCTCTCAATACGAGCACGATGAGATCCGCTTGAGACTCATGCACGGCACGAACTGCACCTCGTTCTGTCACTGCGCTACCTTGGCAACACATGATGACGCAACGGTGACCTACTACTGGGAGAGACAAAACTGTTCGCCAGGCACCCAGTTTGATTCGTCGAAAGGAGTTTGCAACCATGTTGGCGACTTTGTGTGTGAAGGTAAAATTGCATTGGCATATTTAATCACAACTACATAACATTCATGAAATCCAAAGCTATTCACTGCACACTTGAGTACTAACGGTCGCGTTTAACATAATAGCATATGAAAGCTAATATATATATATATTTATATATTAAAATGAAAGAAAAGAAAATTTTATAAACATTTTTAACGCTTCCTGGGCAGATGGAGGGTGTTCTGGCTATTATAGTTAGCCCGGCGAGAGCCACCCTATGTATGTATTTATATTTATTTTAGATGGATGGTTGACTACACCTGCACAGTCAACGCAACCTACACCTACGACGCCTATTGGTAAATGTTAACTACTTGCGGATTTCGTTTTGACAATATGTCTGTACTCTACCTTTATTCATTTAAAATACATTTTCCGTACTTTGAATGACATTTTGTTTTATTAATTTAACCGTACATAAAAACGTGAAATAATGCTTGTTTAAAAAAATGGAAGCGCTTTCTGCACGTATTATTATTCTACCGTTCGTTTACACATGAGCCGCCTGCTAGGCACACCAGGCATAATGCATGCGTAACGTGTCGTACAAAATTAACCAGCACAGTCTGCAAATCGTATGTATTAGTATAAATATACCTTAATGATTATATAAATTAGATTCAGGTTTTACGGACACCACAACAATCCAAGCTGACGTGGACGAGGTTACTGATCCAACAACAGGCTGTCCAAGTACGAGTATATAGTATTGTTGCTTTTAATTAGTATTTTTTTTTTAAATATATATATATATATATATTGAATTCTTCAGAATATTACGAAAACAAGATAAAATATAGTGTGGCATTAGTATAATTAAACATGATTCTACAACTTTAACAAGTAACTATACTAATATACCATTGCTGCAACGTACAGTTTTTACTGTAAAAGCAACATGTGTACACAATTATCGCCCCTGTTTTAGTCCGAACATGCAGCGGCGTGGAGTATTACGCGTTGCCTGGGTGCAAAGGGTTCTGCCAGTGCAATGACGCCACCAAGAAGTGGGTGCAGCATCTCTGTAACGTCCCACATGAGCTCTTTAATGAGGACGTCAAGAATTGCGACCATCAGTACAATGTCAACCCGACCACGTGTACAGGTAAATAATCCCACCTTGAAAGTTGTGCATTATTAGTGTTTTTTGTTTCTTATACATCTCGTTAAAATCAGGAGCACAATATGGTATTAATGGCAATATATGTAGAATAAAACAATGTCCAATTCTGACTTTGTATCTTAAGAAGTATGCAATTCTAAAATAAAATATCGACAAATCGACAATATTTCTGAGCTAAAGGCTGGAGGAATGAAGGTTTTGATGCCAGAAATATACACTGATGTATACACAAAGGTTTATACAAATGTATATCAGTGTCCATTATCGAAACGTATATTAAGGTAAAATTAGTTAGATTGATTTTTCTTGTTTCAGCTAAAACAACGTAATGGAAGACCTTTGATGACCTTTGAACTTCGATTAGAACGGGAAGAAGTGCTACAAAGAACCTTATCGAATTATTACTGTGAATTTTCCATTAATTATTTACAAAATCCGTGGAGTATGTCTTTCTATATTTTTCTACAACCCATAATTTTGTAGGAAACAATGTTAGTTTCTTCGAGTTATATGAGTTACATGAAGATGGAGCTGTTTTCGATGAACACGTGCAAAACTATCAATTTCCATTAACTGTTTATCACCATTAACTGTTTATCTCGACACTAAATACATTTCACGAATACTGTATTGAATCACATAAAGACTTTTTAATAGATTTTTTCAAAAATGAATGTTTTTTCTTATTTATGTATAACTATTTAATGTCACGCACATTTTCCTTTTTCCATCATTCATTTATAGAATTGTTATTGTTACCCATTTTTTGTTACTTTCTATGATATATCGTGTCCTTGTTTGGTCAGCCTAATTTTTCTATTCTCTGTTATTTTTGTAATCGCTTACAAAGACGCTATAGTTGTAAAACTTAACAGTCGATTGATTTCTATTGTCATTTCTATCTCGAAAGTGAAACTAAAAACACATATGCGACTAAGTTTCAGGTTAAGCATATATTTAATATTTTTTACCAATCACATCTGTTTACATCGACTACTGAATGTAAATGTGAGATAATTTCGTTGTAGTGTATATTAAAATATTGTTAACGGTTTTTTTTCAACAATATGTATGTGTATGTTAAAATAAACATTCATCAGGTTATGACCTTAATTTCAAATATAACGCATCAGTTGTGTTTCTTTGTTACATTTTAATGGTAATATACAGTCATGAAAAATATATGGTTTCTGGTTTTTTTACATCCATTTAAGTGTGTTAAATTCGTTTTAATTGAACTATTAAAAACATTTTTCGTTATGCGTTTGGTGAGATTTAAAATGTATAGCTAAATTGATTGCAAAAAGGAAAACCAAGTCCAAAGCATAAAACTGTATTAATCATAACATGGTCCTTTATTAGAGCAACGTTAAATTATTACGTATACTTATAAGTGAAAGTAGGTTACGTGAATGGACGGTGTATGTTCAGTATATTTGTATTGTGGGGTTCAAACCGGACTAAATATTATACTTAGAAATATTTGATCATCAATCTTGAAAATTGCAATTAAGATATTCAACTTCAGGTGATTTACAGTGAACAATGCAATATAAAACAAATACAATTGGTTTAAAGAAATGCTGTATACAGTATGTAAATGCACCAATTAAATGACGTAGGTTGATGTTTGTAATTAAGATTGGGTTTATCACATGGGTGTTTTTACACATTATACTGCAAAATAACGCGCAATCATGAACACATTACCGCGAAAAGCAAGTTAAACAAGACTATTTCCAAGCAATATATGTCCCCTACCGGCTCCACCATTGTCAGAATTTTTTAAATATATTTGTTCCATAGCAACCAGAATTCTTGACGTAAGAACACAGTGAAAAGACGTGCATAATCTCCATATTGCCATCTGACCATGTTTCAAGTTTCATTAATGGTAGGGTGACATTCAGGGCTTTTAGAAACAGGGACCTGGACACCATGTTGCAACAAGCCATGTCATATACCAAAATGATCGGGATACCTTGAAGTTTATCAGACCACCGGCATAAATTGGCATACATCGTGGCGAGCTGAGAAATCCAAGATGGCGGCAAAGATGGCCGCCATTTCTTTTAATATTGGGTAATGCTAAGAAGATAGTCATATTTTTTCACGTACATTTGGTGCAATTAAATTGCTTGTGAATATTGTTCATGTCTTGAAAACTCGAGAAAATAATACATGAAGGTTGTCACTGAAGGTCAGGACCAAGGTCATATGTAAGGTCAAAGGTCAAAAATAATGAAAAATACCGTTCATTCCATGTATCTTTCTGTTTGTTTTGAAATTAAGTTGATAATACTTAACCAGATTATATTTCAAAGTGAACTTAAATAACTCCCCTCTTATACCATGAATAGATTTTGCAGTCATGTTGCTACGGAAACCGGTAAAATAACTTCCAATATGGCCGCAAGGCATACAACAAAATGTGAAAAATACAACAAAAACATGATTACCTGATAAGAGTTGACAAATATTTTATTCTGATTGATAGTAGGGTCAATATACACTTTGACCCCCAAACAATTGATACAAAAGGTATTTTAACTGATCCTGTTAGGGTAGAAGGTCTTTTAAAAAATATCAAAAGTTTACCACAATCGGACCACCGGAAATTTGTTTTGTTTTTCAAAATGGCCATCAAGACCTATTAATGATCACAACTTTGTAACTATCCAATCAAATTTGATGAATTTGGTGTTTATACCTAAGTTTCAAGGGGTTAAAAACACAAACTGATCATCAGACATTGTTTAAGTTTATTATAGTGCACACCAATCCAACATGACGCCAAAAATGGCCGCCAAGAAGGCCGCAAAAACCTATTTATCATCATAACTATGTAACTATCCACTCAAATTTGATGAATTAGGTATCTATACCCAGGTTTCAGGGTGCAAACAACACATTTATATCATCAGACAAAGTGTTAGTTAATTATGTTACACAGAAATCCATCACGGCGACCAAAGTGGACGCCAAGATGGCCGCCAAATCCTATTAATGATCATTACTATGTTACTATCCACTCAACGATTTTGGTGTCTATACATAGATTTCAGGGGGCAAAGAACACATAAAGATCATCAGACATTATTTAAGTTAATTTTATTACACACGAATCCAACACAGCGTCCAAATAGCCGCCAAGACCAATTTATGATCATAAAATATAAATAAGTAACTATCTACTCAAATGTGTTGCATTTGGTGTCTATACGCAGGTTTCAGGGAGCAAAGAACACATTATATATACATACAAAATGTTAGCTAATTATGTAACACAGAAATCCAACACGGCGTCCAAAATGGCCATCACCACAATACAAAGGACCACAGGTCCATAACTTGTTACTCAAACGTTAAGGTTGTTATGATAAACGCCATAGTTTAGGAGACAAGGAACACTTTAATCTAATTGAGGTTATCACTAAGCGGTTGAATAATCATAAAATCCAATGTACGATATTTGAAAGAGAGAATGAACTACCATATGACTTTATGATAGGATCAGGTTTTACTTACTAATGCAGACTTCATTTTTTATCGTTGCTGAAAATCAGTGAAGATTAATTACAGCCTGATTAAGCATATGTTCTTTCAAAAGATTAATATTAAAAACTGTGTGTTCTTTTGACTATTTATTTACATCAGAGCGGAAGTAGATGGTCTTATTGTAATGTAACGGGTTATACTGGGTATATTTCAGTAAAATGTATATGCAATGTATTTTATTATTATGAGTTTATTTTATGAAAGGATAATAGATATATTTCAGTAATATGTAACGAACAGAAAAATATAAGAATCGTGACTCGCAAAATGCATATGAACAATTAGTAGGTACATTAAGCGGGAAGAAGCGACATTCCGATAGAAATATTTCAGTAATATGTAACGAACAGAAAAATAAAGAATCGTGACTCGCAAAATGCATATAAACAATTAGTAGGTACATTAAGCAATACAAATTGGAGATGTCAAATTAAATGGAGACCCGCGAGTACAGAGGCGTAAAAGTCCGGTATGCACACGTTTGACGCCCATTACTTGATGACAGGCGTGGGTCACGAATTAGGCGAGTACGTAACGAAATTGGTATAAAAGCGGAGTAATTTTAACGGACCAGGAGCCATTTTCACGTGGTGGCCAATAGGCCGCCACGCTGTAAAATTGTACTTCATGAACATTAGAAGCGTTGTGTTAGAAATTATTTAACAGAAATAAATCTCGATGAAAACAGAAATGAACTTAAGTTGTTACTGTGTATTATCAAGGAACAATGTGTAATTACGCTACACAGTACATTTAATGGTACGCAGTGCCAGGATGAACCAGAAGTGCCACTCATTTTAACGACCAACAGGAAAAAAACCAACGCGACATGGAAAACGGAGTACAAACAACACTATACGGAATCACAGGCCAACGGAACAAAGAACATCGCGACATGGAAAACGGTCAGTGTTTTCATAAATTATGGCAAACAGGGGTTTATTTCAAATTTTATCAAGTAAGAAATAAAATGTAAAAGGCGTAATGACAACGAAATTTTAAAAAATTGTTTTAAAGAATTCTACGTAGTCAGATGTTAAAAATAATAATGATGATAATCAATTATGTACGAACAAATTTTGCAAATATCAAAATCATGCCAATTTTGCATTTATCGGTACATTTTTATAAATAGCGGTGAATTGAGAATAAAAAGAGATATTTGAGTTTTACATTATTTGTATGAGTTATGGAAATCATTAAATTAAAGGTGTACACAAAGAGAGCATTTAAAGAATTTATATATATTTGGTATTGTTAGAATATAGGATTATGTACGGACTTATGGTGTTGTTTTTTTGCATACCAATACATTTTAAATTGTTGGAATGTTTGTTAATTTTCATTAAATTAAAATGTACGAGGAAAAATAAGAGTATTTAAAACAGTTTTGTTTATTATCTTAATAACGAAAATTTGGGGATGATTTTATTTATTAATATAATAGAAAAACTCGAAGAAGGAACAAATATAAAAAATATTCAAAGAATTTACCTAGTATTTTACATTGGCAGAATTAAGAACTAAGGAATTTAGATTATTTACGACAGTTTTGTTTATTATTTTAATAAAGAAAATAAGGCGGGTTTTGTTTATTAGATAGATAAAGAAAATGAAAGGGGACGAATAAATAAAATTATTGGAAAATATAAAAATAGTTTTCCGAATTGTAAAAGAAAGAAAATAGAAAATAAGAACAGTAAGGGTAATTGCGAATATGAATAGGGCAGACACTTAAAAAAAATATATTATGTAAATATGTATATACGAATTTTTGTTATTGTAAATATATGTAGGATATCGGTAATATTGAAGGTCTTGAGTAATTTTAAGTAAGAATTTAATGCGATCTGACGCGTATAGCGTAGTTAAAATATAACGATATGTACGCATTAAATTTCTAATATAATTGTTTAAGGGTTACAATTATATTTTATGAGCATGGCTGACTAATCAGCGTTCGGACATACCGAGCTCGAGGTTCTGATAACCTTAGCGTCCTCTTGAGTAAGAGAATTTATCCCTGTGCCATCGAAGCAAATTACGCTATGGACAGAAGATGCGATGTCGCATAAGAATTATTTGAGTAGTTCGATTAGGAGCAAAGACCTGAATTTTGAAGTATACCGATACGTGTTCTTATATTATGAATGCATATATATAAAAGTCTGCCTTGTCATAGTTGCGCATCTTTACAAGTGCACAGGTCAAACATGTCCATAAATCTATGCCCAAAAGCAAAACTTTAGTATTAAAGATGAGGTTTATGAAATCATGATATGAACAGTTACGTCTATCATTACCCATTACTCTAGGGCAATAAAGTGGCGCGCACCTGTCAAAAATTTACTGGCTGCACGTGCGTAAAATGACAAAATACCAAATAGTCGAAATAGAAATCATATGATGCCTAAGGCGGTACACAAGTCATATAAAGTAAATGGCTTGTATGATGTCCAACTGTCATGTACTTATCCGAAGTATGTTTTGAGGAATTGACAAATATTTTTCGTTGTAAAGAATTTATTTTTTTGAATAAGATATCACAGTAAGTTGTCATGACGCTATTTAACAATAACTAAGGGGATATTTATAAATGTTTGCCATGATTTTGAACAACTGATACTTGTATCACCACGACGCAGATAAAAATATCGAGGTTTGAAGACAACGCCGAAGAAGAGCGACTTCGCGAGACAACGCCTTCCACAACGAATAGAAGAAACAAACAACATGATTAGGATGGAACATCACGGCGTTTACTCTCAAAGTGAATACCTGGTTCTATCGCTAAAAGAAGACCCAACGCCAGAAGTTTTCGAAGGACAACAAGTGACACAACACTGGACACAATACTTGTGACGTTAAGCACTATAGAGTAGATGCAGCCGTTGAACTGTTTGACGTGCGTAGATAACGCATTTGGAATGATACTTCCGAGGCCTAAGACATCAAGGAGAACACTGCTATAGTTAATACCTCGTGAGCATTATGGCCAATAGAAGATCTTAATGTCCCGAGAGAAATGAAGACGCTGGGGGCCATCAGCAAAAGTACAAACAACAACGCAAACCACAACATCGACGATGATTGAAACAGGAACGACAATCGACGACGCAATATAAACATCGGAAAGCAGATCTGAATCAACAAACGCATTCCAATCGCCACGAACCAACAATCGGCCTATCTTCATGACTGCGACAATGACTTCAATGAAACATCGTATTCGCCGCGAGCTACAACTTCAAGATAACATGGACGACACCAGATGTACAGATGGCCAACGATCAACATATGATGTTCTACACAACATTTTGATTGACATTTAAATTGTATAACAATTACTAATGTTATTTATTTCAGCAGAGACGCTTGTAAAGGAAATCTTATTGTTATCCACATATTTTCCATCATTTGTGTGTGTTTATATGAATCTAGTTTCTTTTTTCATTAAATTAGTAATTTAATAGTAAAAATTTTAAAAGATTTTTTTAATATCATAAAATATTTAAAAAATTTAAATAAAGGGGAAGCTGTGTAATGTAACGGGTTATAATGGGTATATTTTAGTAAAATGTATATGCAATGTATTTTATTATTATGAGTTTATTTTATGAAAGGATAATAGATATATTTCAGTAATATGTAACGAACAGAAAAATATAAGAATCGTGACTCGCAAAATGCATATAAACAATTAGTAGGTACATTAAGCGGGAAGAAGCGACATTCCGATAGAAATATTTCAGTAATATGTAACGAACAGAAAAATAAAGAATCGTTACTCGCAAAATTCATATAAACAATTAGTAGGTACATTAAGCAATACAAATTAGAGATGTCAAATTAAATGGATACCCGCGAGTACAGAGGCGTAAAAGTCCGGTATGCACACGTTTGACGCCCATTACTTGATGACAGGCGTGGGTCACGAATTAGGCGAGTACGTAACGAAATTGGTATAAAAGCGGAGTAAATTTAACGGACCAGGAGCCATTTGAGCCATTCAGGGGAGTCGGCGGTTAGAGATTTGTCACGTCTTTTTGACGTGGTTGCCAATAGGCCGCCACGCTGTAAAATTGTACTTCATGAACATTAGAAGCGTTGTGTTAGAAATTATTTAACAGAAATAAATCTCGATGAAAACAGAAATGAACTTTAGTTGTTACTGTGTATTATCAAGGAACAATGTGTAATTACGCTACATTATTGTCCCTTTCGGAGTTATGCAGGATCAACATGAGCAAATCTGTATTCTCGCCCACAAACGTTGTGGTGCTACGAAGGGATCGTTATACTGTTGCTTTAACAATTTCAACGTCTGCATCCCCTGTAGAAAGAACAACATAGCATCCCATTTTAGTCAGAGTTGTGCTGATCAGATCAATCATGCCGGCCTTGTTTCTGTCACGAGACAAAAAATCTTCATTTTGTTACATGAGCATTCTGTTTCTTTGCTTTCACAATATGATTCACCTTTGTTTCATCGTCTCAGGTGCGTGTTATCTTTGTTAGAATGACCGTCTTCGTAGCCATCGAATGTCGCTTGTCCGTAATGCCTTTCTCTGAATCTACATTAAACTCGGTTATTGTGGTATATCAGTCGCCCTTCTCCATGGTCAACGATGCAGCAAGTGCCACCATAATGCATCTGTTTTATATTAATACAGTTCATCACAGCCTCACATGATGTATCTACAGCATACTCTCAAATTGCCTAAGCGATCTGAGGCTTATCTGCTGTACAAAGTATGTTCTTGGCTTCAAAGAAGGCAGCAGGATGGGAGCTCAGTTCATAAGACAATACGACTGCAAGGGAAGAATCTCCAAATTTTGACACCACCAGGAAACGCTGGAACAGAAGAGCAGGACAAAAAGCACGGTCAGAAGCGATCTTAACAGCCAAGCTATTCCCAAGAGGTTTGGCTCTGTATTTTCTCGTTAATTTATAAGACAAGACCGACTTTCCTATGATATATCTTATGATCGTTTTCCCAACCGCGTCAATTGCATGAACATTTACATCTGACCCAGCCACTATCTCAGTGACCATGTTTCTCAGAGTTGGGTCAGCTGTGTATAGTGAGCAGGTTGTAATCTGTGTCTGCATTTTCTCTAGATCAACAGAATCCTATTTGATTCACGCCTCAGTTGAGTCTTTGTTTTGTCGACTGTAATCTACATGCATAGGTCATTGGGTTTATAACGTTCCATTTTATTTATATTTTCTCTCTGATGAGCGTTTCTTGTTTGATTTAATTATTTTTAATTTTTTTAGCAGTCACATAAACAACCAAGCTATGTTATATGGAATTTTTACACCCATTATTGCTGCTTCTTCCTGTATTTGCGCGATGATTATCTGAGATATTAACTCTATGATTCTATATTCTCAAATCTTTTCTATAAAGAAGGAATGTAGTTGACAATTGTTAATAGTTTTATTTGATCGTTCGTCAAAAAGTTGTAATTCTGTTACTCTTGTATCTTCAATGCAATTGAGTAATTAAATAGAAATTAAATTGAATGCGTTTTAATTCCCTTTTATTATTGTTTAATTTGAGTTACAATGCTATGACGTTAAATTTTATTTACACTTAAATGTATTATGAATATTGCTGGGCCAAGTGTGAGGTTGAGCGCTCTATAACCAGGTTTAAACCCCAAATGCTTTGCATTGACCGTTCCAAGGCGGTGACCCCAGCTTTATTCATATTTTGTGTTTATGTTGGTTTGTATTGTTCTGTATTGTGCTGTTTTGTACTGTTTGGGCAATCGGTCACTTGCCTTAAATAAAGGACCAACTAATTGTTTTTAACGAAAATTCAATACTGCTCCAGCAGCTGGAGTTTCACTTCTTTATATTGTAGTATAGGTCAGGTCTGTGAAATCCTGCATCGCACTGTTGTGCTCGGATGTTGCAGATAGGGTCCCAGGGGTTTGCATTTCCTCGGTCATTCCACTGCCGCGAGTTAGACCACGTGTGCTCTATAAAAACATCATCAATGTTTGCTCAATGACAAGATCACGTCCTAGCCCAGCCCAGCACTGATGGCTCCTACGAACAACATGAAAACCAATACCGAACTTTCGATTAACGTCCCGGTGCGTTTTGTCTAGGTTGCTTATTAGCTGCAGATACACGAAGTTATAAGCAGATTGCAGGTTATGTAAACAGCTGCAGCAAAGATGGATAGCAAATCGGGCACTGCCTGCTAATGCAACAGCTAACATCCAGTAGGATATACATTAATCAACACCATTGTTGAATTGTTAATCATAAGCTGTTATTCAGCCAAACTATGCTTTTCTTTGAGGTCTGGGCAAGTTCATGTTTCTTCTTCTCTGTAGCCCTCTCGAGTTTGATCAAAATCGCATAATATGTATCATCGGCTTGCGTCGTTTTGTCCCTAAGAAGGGAACAGTACAAATCCTTGGCATGATCCAGCAGTATATGAATGTCTGGATCTTCCTGGGTCATTTCGGCTGTAAGCTGGCTGTGTATGCACTTTTCAACAAGAAGATGGTCCCGTGACTCTGGACAGCATTTCGTGTCACAATGTGCACAATTGCATTTTCTCCATAGACAGCCTCAAGTATGTTTTTGAGACCGTTTTCTTCCATGATGGATCCTTTGCCCCCCCCCCCCAAATTCTGAACAACCTTTTCAACTACTGTGTTGCGCATCAATGATGATTTCGGCAGCCTTCCAATACAAGGTTTGGTCAAACGTACCAATGGTGTGAAGGTTGTGGCAAGGTTTCAAACTAAGGCTTATGTTGACAGAATGCACGCTTTGTCCTCATTGTACCTAGGCAAGAACTTGACTTACAACAGCCCAGGGTACTGGCTTTTCTGATTCAAGATGCGCATCATTTCCTGCCAATTCAGTGTTGCATGTAGCCGAAAAATATCGATCCTCTTGTCAAAATCCAGAAATCGCGGCAGGTCCACACTATGGCGTTTCACATAACAAGAATCACGTCAAAAGTAATAGACTTGTGGTCTTTCGTATTGTGTCGTTGGACGCCATGTGAGATTTCTGTGTAACATAATACACTTAAACTATGTCTGACAATCTTAATGTGTTCTTTGCCCCTCGAAACCTCGGTATAGACACCAAAATCATCAAATGTGAGTGGATAGTTACATAGTAATGATCATTAATAGGTTTTTGCGGTCATCTTGGCGGCCATCTTGTCGGCCATCTTGGCAGCCATTTTAGACTTGGATTTGTGTGAACTATTGTAAACTTAAACATGTGTGATGATCTTTATGTGTTATTTGCCCCTTAAAATCTAGGTTTAGACACCAAATTCATAATATTTGAGTGGATAGTTACATAGTTATGATCATTATTATGTTATGGTGGCCATCTTTGACGCCATGTTGGATTTGTGTGAAATAAAATAAACTTAAACAATGTCTGATGATCTTAATTTGTTCTTTGTCCCTGGAAACCTATGTGTAGCCACGAAAATAATCATATTTGAGTAGATATTTACATAGTTATGATCAGTAATAGGTTTTGGCGGCCACTTTTCAATGTAATAATCACATCGCTGTCGTTTTGAAAGACATAATTTTCGTTTTCATGGGAACAAACTTGTTGTACTGTTTGCATAAAACATAAAGTACAGTCAATGCCCTTCAGTTTGATACAAAATTACCTTGAATACCTTGTATATTGTGTGCCAAAACGTGAAAATATGTGGTAAGATCGATAATTTTTCTGTATTTTTGACCTTTGATCTTTGATATGACCTTGAATTTTACCTTCGAAGATGACCTGAATGCATCACATTTTGAGTACTTCTAATATAAACAATTTCCATCAGTAGATTAATTTGTATCCTTTTTATATCAAGACGTATCCCTATGTTTTGGCGGCCATCTTGGATATCTTAGCTCGCCACCATTTATGCCAATTTATGCCGATGGCTTAGTAAACTTCAGGCTATCACGGTCATTTTGGTATATGACTCAGCTTGTTGCAATATGGTGTCCACGTTACCCCTTGAAATACTGGCCTTCTAAGCTGAAAGTCACCATTCCATAACAAATATGAATATCTTATAAAGTTATCGCAGGATCCAGGAACGTGTGACAGACAGACAGACAGACAGACAGACAGACAGACAGACAGACAGACAGACAGACAGACAAACTCATAGACAGACGCACAGAGCGCAAATCATAAGGCCCCTCCGGTGAAACCGTTAGGGGACAAACATTGAGATACAGAATAGTCGTTGCTATAAATGGTTTATTGAGGAATGAACATATCTTGTAGTTTGTTTGTTTTTCAC
The DNA here is from genome assembly GCF_020536995.1 of Dreissena polymorpha. NCBI lineage: Eukaryota > Metazoa > Mollusca > Bivalvia > Myida > Dreissenidae > Dreissena > Dreissena polymorpha. The sequence continues at coordinate 1,147,137 of NC_068368.1, read as the reverse complement.
GTTTATGTATTAAAGCAATCGCTTGTATTGAACTCCTATCAGTGTACACCCCGTATAGTAAATGCATCAAAAGCACGATTTTGAGTCCGTTAACAACAAGTAAATAATGCATGTAGTTTTTTAAACTTGACATTTTTATTATGTCCTATAGAATATCACATAAACGCTTGTTTGCAAAAAACGTGTTTTTTTTGTTTTTACATTTTACTACAATATTTCCCTGAGATTTCCCAGATTTATAAGTGTTTGTATTGCTGACCACTCTTGAAACATCACCTACCAATTCAACATTTGCAAGTATTAGTTAAATGGATTTTCTTATATTATTTCCCCACAGCGGTTCAAGTGTTACTTGGTTTGAATTAACACACAAAAGAAATATCGGTTTGCTTAAAGTGTCCGATGATTGTATTTCAGATAATCAGAGAGCCCCTCGATAGCATAGTTTTAAAATGCCACATTTTCTTTATAGCTGTGCTATGTTGCGTGAAAAATTCAGTGCGAATGCCCTGCGTAATAATCCAATTATGTAGAAATATGACACCAAAATTGCAACGCATGTTCTCCGCCTAGTAAAAATATTATACATAAGCTTATCAAGACCAAATATGTAGTACAAGTGCCAAGGTATAATAAACTTATGTGTTTCATTTCAATGTGTTGTTTGGTTGTTATTGACCGTGTATTTGTTATATTTGTTATTGGTTATTTGTTTGTATTTTTTTTAATTGTTGTTATTTGTTGTGTCAATGTGTGTACCTGTGTGTGTGCGCCCGTGTGTGCGCATTCGTGTTCGCGTGTGTGTGTGACACCAAACGTGAAATATAATCTGGAGAAAAAATAATACTTCATGTTTGATTTTTCAAATATCAATTATAAACAATAGCTGCTGACCTATCATTTCGACGTATGATGTGTTTCAAGATATGTGCCATTGTTTTGAGACGCAATAAATGGAATCCCAAAGAAATATAATTGACTTTCTACATCACCTTATTTTTCTAACCAATAGAACACGTCTTATTTAAACCGAGACTGTAAACATTTTTGCGAACGATGCTATTAAACAATTGCGCATTTGGAAAAGTGCCCGCTAACATTATACGAAACACGAAAGTGGCGCTATGATTTGATATGACAACTTAAAGCAAAGAACTGAGCTCATCACAAATGAAAACATATGAGCCGTTCCCTGTGAAAAGGGTGTTTAATGCATGTTTGTAAAGTGTCGTCTCAGATAAGCCTATGCAGTCCGCAGTCCGTACAGGCTTTACAGGGACAACACTTTTCGCCTAAACTGGACTTTTGCTTAAAAGAGACTTTCTTCAAACATAGAATATCAAAGACGCGGGAAGTGTCGTCTCTGATTAGCATATTGATTCCTAATAAAAAAACTATTATTTCGTACGTAAACGACATGTCATTTGCATTTGCCTTATTTGGACGTTATAAATGAACCTTGTGCAGTATTTAGCATTGATGAGACGATGATTTTTCTGATCTCAAACATAACTTATTCAATAAGTGTTTGTTTTTGTGTTTGCAAAATCTTTAATCTTCGTTGGAGGAACAATTTCAAATAAGAAGGTATGACTTATGTAAGAATTTAAATAATGTATAATACTGTACTTAACCTCAGATTGTGTTGCTGCTGTATTTGTTGTTGTGTTGTTGTTGTTTTTGTTATTTACTTTTGTTTACCTTACGGTTGGCCATTGATACGATATTGAAAAGATGTTAAAGGATACGTTCGGCTAACACATCATATGAATCGCGCGACACCGCAAGCCTTCCATACGTATTGGAAATAGCCTTGCTGTGCCTTATATTGAAGCATAATATCGCAGGTAAATAACCAGTGTATTTCTTCAATCGTTAATGACTTACTGTTGACATACTTAAGTCACTGTTTCTTAACACGTCTTGAGTGTTATATTTTCTTGAACAGATTCTATTGAAACAATAGGAATAAAACATGAACAGGAATATACTATTTAAATTAGTAACTTCGGTTTACAGACATAAACAGTTCGTGTATCAAAAAGGACAGTATAGAAATGTTTGGATGATCCGTCAGATACCTGATTGAGAAATAGATAAGATAAATCGGAGCTTATAAATGTTGTTTTATATAGAACTCCCACCTTCTTCTTGAAATGGATGACCTAATGATCGATTTGAATGAACATCGACTTTATGGGAGTCAGGTCGAAGGTATGTTGAACACTTTTCCACCTGATTTCAGAATACACATTGATCACATTGCATTCATAGAACATTGCAGAAATGCCGAGCTTTGCGTTCCTAATGAGGATTTTATTAGAAGGCAGTGCAACGAGTGGAAGTATGTCGTTCTGTACCTTTTACGTTTCAATCAACCCGACGAAGTAATTGACGTTCTAATGAACCATAGCAATGACTTTGTTGAACTGTGTTTCAAGCTTAAACGACATTTTAATGAGATCTCATGTAATGAGCCTTATGTTGAATTCAACGGGGACCCAGACTCAGACGTTCTCAATGCAGAATACGTTATGCAGAAATATATAGGCTTACAAAATCCTTCCCAACCAACACCCTGTACTAAGCAACGTCTGAAAGAATTATCAGAACTATGCATGCGGAATTTGGGGACAATAAACGATCCCACTGAACTTCAAAAGGAAGCAGACCTGCTGGTAGTTTTGACGAGGGTTCGCGCACAGCTTTGTTCAGACAATGACGAAGCCAAAGCAATAATTGAAGAAATATGGGACTGTCTACCAAACCGTGTGAATAAGTATTACGCTTATTTAGTGTACCACGGACGGGACATTGTTCGGGCTGCCGAGCTGGGTGATGTAGAAAGGGTCATGTCCTACGAAAAAGAGCTTGAAAAATTGTGCCTTCTGTGTACCGGCATAAGCATTATGTCGATGTACCATCATAGAATGGTGTACGTGTACCGCAAGTTGTATCAGGTGACTCTTGAGGAAGAAGTCAAGCTTAAAGCATTGCGTCACTGCGAATATGGTTTCAAATATTCAGCGGTTCTGAACACCAACTTTGTGAAATATTTCAAAAAGTTTTTCTTGATGAGTGAGATTCTCATTCGACTTGGTGTAAACGTTGATTACACATGCATTGCCATTGAGCACGTCTTTGCGCCGGATAACATACGTGAAGCTGCAGAAAAGCTGGATACACTCGGCAGATACTACTTATCTACAATGGTCCCAGAAGAACGGTTAGCGTATTTCTTTTGTCGAGGGCGTATCTCAGAGGACAGCAACATTCAAGGCGCATTGGGTTATATACAAGAGGTGATAGGTCTTCAGAAAAGCTTGACCTTTCCATTGAATCAGGTACATGTGCTGAGCTACCGTGCTCATCTGAAAGCAAAGGCGAGACGTCCCCAAGTGCTGCATGCGCGTATGCTAGTTTCTTGATGAGTTTTTAAACTGCATGATGACCTGGTATATCTAATGTCGTTATTTGCATAAAACCCAGTTGTGCCTGCACGTATGATAGTTTCTTGTCGAATATAGAGACAAGGTATATATTCTTTTATAAAACTGCGCAGTTGCTAAAAAGATTTACTAAAGCATATGTGTTGCTGTAATTCATACAATAGTGTGCATCTATATTGCACATAACATATGTGGATATACTATATTTACATTTTCCGTAGAAGAATAGACGGAGTTAAAATGTAAGAGCTAGAGATGATAGAAGACATTAAGCGATTGCGAGACAGGTTCAAGTTAGAAATGTTCTGGTCTTTTCAAGTTAAACAAACTTACATTAAAATATGTGTTTGTCTTAACACTTACATATGTAACATTAAAAACAAATCAAACATAGTGTTAATGTTCTATAAGCAATGCAACCAAGGTTTACCCTGTTCTACTACGAATTTTTATGATGTTTTTTATGTTGTGTTTAATCATAGCTATGAGCTTTTGAGCTCAACGGTAATTGTGTAGTTTCAATATCTTTGGTAAATTATCTATTAAAATATTTGCATTTTAAAATGAATATCGTCTTGGATTTTTCGACAGTTTGCTTTGTTGTTTTTTCATAATGAGCTGCTGGGTCCTCAGTAAATAAAGCATTTGAGACCAGTTTTATGAAACAACTTTGTAAAAAAAATCATTTTTATGCAGTATCAAGAACTATCACTAATTTGCGTTGAATTTATTTTGTTTTAAAAATCACTATGATGTTTTTTGCACATGTATATTAAATGCACTCGACTTCTTTTGTATATATGTTTTATCTATATACTACAAATAGCAACAGTTATTGGTTAACGTCGACAAACATACTTTACTTGCGTAGTTTTGAAAAGAGCCGGAAGGGGAATGCCGAGCCCAAGGCGGCAAAGCATTCTATTTATCTGCACAAGTTTGGTGATAGGCCACTCCAATAACCGTTCGGCTTACAACTGTTAATCCAACGAGTGATTTCTGAGAAAAGGAGATTTTTTAATTTACCTGTATAGCCCTAAAACTACAATAGCAGCAATTCCTGAGAGTTTAAATGTTTCTTAATAAATTAAAATAATTTGAAGAAATCTAGAAGAAGCTCACACTAGAAACAATTTTTAATTGACCCAGTATTTATTCAATTAGTTTTCTAACTATTAATAGCCTTGATATTCTGTGTATATTGAATTTCACAATAATTGGATTATACATACAGTTATTTTTTGTCCGTAACATACGTCAGACAACAAAATATGTTTATAACCAAGATAAGCTCAACTAAGTTAGGCAGATGAATGAGTGCATTGTGCATAACAATAACGTGTCAATGTCATGTCAATTGTTATTTCAGGTTTGCTTTTTTATAAATCAAGGATTGTTTTTCCAATAATGTTAATTTCGCAGATAAATATACGTGTTGCTTATAAATGATATATTTTAATTCACGAAAGCTTTTTAATTAAACAAAGCTTTTTGGCATACGAATGGGTAACTGGAGCTGATGAAAAAAAGGCGAGCAGAACAATGTTTAAAAACGGTATATTTGTTTTTGAAATAATGCTTACGTTTTATGTGATGTCATAAAACAAAACATGAACCAAATGTTCTCTGATATTGTCGCCGTGATGTTAACATATATACACGACGGCACTTTCATGGATCAAAATGGGATTCATTTTGCAGCTGTATCGCAACGTATAAAAAGATACACTTTGTAAGTGCAACACCAAAGTTCAAGAGAATAAGACAGAGTATCATCTCGGATACACGTTTTATGTACCGCTGCGGATGTAAAGATACAAATGTCTTGTACTGAAGTAAAATACAACCAAATTAAACAACATTTTATTACCTACACAACTAAGAAATATGCAGTTGCAAAGACAACACAATTTAACCCAAATATTATATTTCATAAAAACAGAATCAAAGGCAGTAAAAGAGCCAAGCTGGGGATGAAACTTATGACTGTGGATTCGTACAATGACAAAGATAATCAACGCTGATGCCGTGTACAAAAGGAATATATAACAAATTAGCATTTATGACGTCAAAATGTAAAAATCTAACGGCCAAACAAACATTACATGTATTGCGCATTGAGTTTTTGTAAACATGCGTTCATATTGTATATTATACACGTACTATAATTAACATGTTCATTGGTAAAAACATTCCATCAAGTGATAGACCTCGACAGCTTTTGCAGAACTGTTGATCAATAAAGTTATAAATTACTGCAGTATATAAAATTGGCTTTGGGTGCATTGCAAACAGGTTAAAACTATACATTCATAAACAATGCCTAAATTGGATTTATTAAGGGAAGGTTCATATGAAAGAACACTCATCTACGATATACTTAATACACATTAAAACGATATTCCGGGTATGTGGTTGATAATAGATTTTGAGAAAGCCTTCGTCTCTTTGTCATGGGCATATGTTAAAAAGACTCTACTTTGGTTTAATTTTGGTTCTGACGAAATAAATATAAATTGTTTAAATGTGCAGAAGTGTAGACGGTCACGCAATGTGGGTTTTTATCGGATTGTTTTCATCTACCACGTAGATGCAGAGTGGGAAATTTGCCCAATTGCTACACAATTTATACCTTACGTTAAAATATTTTCTTTTAAACTAATGTCTTATCCTAAAATTAAGGTAACCAAAGTTAATGACATAGAATACAAACTGTCACAATTTTCCGATTACACTTCTATACTTCGGGATGGCTCTGCAGTAACTTTTAAGTAATGAAATTTAAGAGGCACAGTCACACTTTTCACACTACTCAGAGTTAAAAGTTAATTTTGACGAAAAGAAAGTAGTCTGGATAAGTAAAAAAAGGAAAGCTCTAGCATTCAAACTATATGGAAATTAAATTGCCACAAATAAATATTTGAAATTTTTGGTTGAAAATTTCACGATGACAATTAAAAAATAATCGAACTTAATTACGTTGAAGAAATAGTTTACATTAAAAAATTGTTTAAACCAAATTAGTGAACAAGGATTTTAAAACCAATAAAAAGAAGTCAGTTATTAAAACTTTAGCGAAACCTTATTAACAATAAAAACAAGAATATCAGTAAAACTGATGGATGCTCCCCGATGATGCGCTTTGTCAATCTATGTGTTAATAATCACCTAAAAAAATATATTATAAGCCTCGGTGACTTTAATCCCAGTGACCTCAAACCTCATCAAAATGTAGAGTTCCATGCAAGGTGCCTACATGCCAAATATGAAAGAGATCGGTAAAGTATTGAAGGTGCTATGAGAAACTGAAACAAAAGTGTGACGGAAAAATCTATTATTAGCTTTGGTGACCTTGACATTGACCCCAGTGACCTCAAACGTCATCAAAAGGTAAAGGTCCATGCAAGGTACGTACATGGCAAATATGAAAGAGATCGGTAAAGTATTGAAGGTGCTATGAGAAACTGTAACAAAAGTGTGACGGAAAAATCTATTAATAGCCTCCGTGACCTTGACCCCAGTGACCTCAAACCTCATCAAAAGGTAGAAGTCCATGTATAGTACGTACATGCCAAATATGAAAGAGATCGGTAAAGAACTGAAGGTGCTATGAGAAGCTGTAACAAAAGTGTGACGGAAAAATCTAGCATTAGCCTCGGTGACCTTGACCTTGATCCCAGTGACCTCAAACCTCATCAAAAGGTAGGAGTCCATGCAAGGTACCTACATGCAAAATATGAAAGAGATCAGTAAAGAATCGAAGGTGCTATGAGAAACTGTAACAAAAGTGTTACGGAAAAATCTATTATTAGACTCGGTGACCTTGACCTTGAACCCAGTGACCTCAAACCTCATTAAAAGGTAGAGGATCATGCAAGGTACCTACATGCCAAATATGAAAGAGATCGGTAAAGAATTGAAGGTGCTATGAGAAACAAAAAGTGTGACGGAAGGAAGAATGTCAATGAATTAATAACATGTTTTGTTCTGCATGTAATCATTTTTCAAACTTTTAAAATATACCTTCTTTTATTTTGGGGTATGAAAATACAAATGGATCTTTTAATATGTGTTCTGATCTAAATGTGTATTTACAATTGCAAAATGAACGAAATTAGATTGACTCTTAATAACGCTAAAACATACCTGTACAGAACCATACCTATCTCACATGTACTAAATGAAATTAACTATTATAATGAGTTGCGTAAAAATAAAGATCGGGAACACTTGTTAGCTCTTTTGCAGTAGCTGTAATAGGGGACTTAAGAAGTCGTGTATTGTAAATTATTTGTTGAACAAATATTAACTGTATTGTAATGTAAAAGCTTTTGACGATCTGATGTTTAAAAAAATATTATAATTTGAATACATTGTTTGCGAACTAAGTACGGTGTGGAGTGGGATGCCCTCGACCCACACACACCTATTTACGAGCATAATACAATATAAGTTATGTCTTTATAATGTCTTTTAATCAAGAAAAAATCATATTTGGCCCCTTTTCGGTGTTCTTATAGTCCTTTTAAATGAGAGTTTTGTTCAGCATGCACGTGCGCATTGTAAATGAGAACAATCCTACACCTTCACAAGTGCATTATGTTTTGCATATTGATTTTACGAGGCGTTAGCTGTTGTGTCTATAAATAACATTACCGATATTAATAGTGTAGTTTACATATTTATGTTACTGCGCAGTTGTTTTTCGGTTAAACGCGATTCTTATATTGTCACGAAAAGCGTGGATAATTCTTGTTTATGGTAGGATAAGTAAATTGTACACATACCTTTTAAGTTTAAGTCCGTATAATAAATTATGTACATTATTTTACGATAAAATGACACTGGAGAAATGACAAAAACCTACAAAATGTTAAGTGAATGTTGTTGTTTTTGTCTAGCCAGCACAATAATAATGTGTTGATAACATTGCATGAGTACATTGCTGTCAATGTGCGTGGTGGTATATATTGTTTTGTTCGAAAAAATAATTACAAATATTTAACAGGAGTTAGTTTTTTCAAGTGTGTGTTATTTGTAAAAGACTGAGCTTATGCTTATCACGTCTATGTATGAACACAGTGCATGAGCAAACTGGAGATTATGCTTATAACGTCTATGTATGAACACAGTGCATGAGCAACGTCTATGTATGAACACAGTGCATGAGCAAACTGTTCAATGTTTTAAATGTTTAAATGCACTCTCTATGTAAACCGGAAACATAAACGCGGACGAGTGTGTTAAATTGTTAATGTATAAAATAGTGAAAACGCAATTAATTAAGTGACACAATTCCGAAAAGTTAAAGATCTTAAATTAAACGGATAACGAATAACTTGAGCGTACACGATGCAAAGCAGATTTTCCATTTAAACTTTTATTAACCTACTTCTACAAGTATCAAATACTGATAATTCCTTAATCATTTCCGAACACGGTTAAGTGTTTAAGTTACAGAAATACGCGATGATCGAATGGGTAATAATATTCTTGACAATATTAGAATCTTAGTAAAACGATGCAAAACAACGTTTTATAAACTAATCAATTGATTGTATGGCACAAATGATCCTTATATTCTGATAATTATTTTTCTTATAGATCCTGCATCACAAAACTCGGAAGCTACGGTGGTGCATGTCACGATCTTCTGATCTAAAAAGTGAAAACTGTGTTAACATTGATCCTGCCTGAATGACAGTTTAATACATAAGCGTGTGATCACAGCAAAAACAAAAAATAAATTATGTTTTCAACGATGGAAATTTTAGACTGCACCAGTTACAATTTCTGTAACAAATCCAGTATGGAATGTTTGTATCTCTCAAACCTGTCTTATACATCATCTTAAAGGCGAACCACCATAATCCAGATCGATTCATAATATTTAGGGACTACAGCAACATGGATGGTCGGGAAGAACAAAATATTGACGTAAGGAGAAATCGCTTTGAAATGCATGTTGTATCACCAGTTGTTATTATCATTTACAAAATTCACAAAGAATACTTCAGCTTTTCAATAGACGTATGCTCGATAATTGACAAAAGTCCAAGAAAAAACCTTGATGTAGACTTTCCACTGGTTGAATATATTGGGACATTGCGCGACAACAAACGCAAACAATGTCAAGCTCTCCTCATAAAATTCATGAAACATAATTCTATTCACGATATATATATAATGTTCTGATAGAAGCAAATGTAGGTTGGATATATTGGCGTTTTATATAATCTTTCAATTTGTATTCATGATTCCCAGGCAAATTCTAGTTTTTAGCAAAAAGTGTAGATCAATGCAATTGTCATAGATATCATAATCCGAGATATAAATTGCAAGTATAGACAATTACTGATCAAGTTGAGTAGTTTCAAACTGCCTGTTATATAATCATTGTTAGATATAATAAGGCAAACATACTCATGATAAAAATTATATTCAGTATATAACTTACGCATTAAAAAAGCAAAGTCCTGTTAAGAATGAGAAAAGTTCTTTTCAATACCGTGAATTAAACGGACTGCTTTATTGTATTTATTTGGACACACATACACCTGCAGAGACATTTACAAATACATGGTGAACTGTTGTTGATGATGAGAACATTTGTCTAACTTTGTTGTCAAAAGTTTGTGTTGATGTTTCTAGTTTTGCAACCGAAGGTACAAAGCGAGATTATACGATTTTGTCAAATATTTATGAATTTATATAAAATGTGTAAAACACTTATTATACATATATTTCAATATAAATTAAAATAAAAGTTAAGAAGAACATGTGTCGAAAATGCGTAATAAGCCAGATATTTAATTCTCAAATCGAAAATGTCTTTACAGTCGAATTCGCCAGCATGTACATCATGCATGTATGATGTGAACCTAAATTTAGTTTAACGGTTCACTTTAAATTCCTGCAACGATATCTATTCATACGACACACGAACACTAACTTAAAAGACGAATGCTTCGGTTATTTTTGGAAAATATATAAGAAATATCTTCGTCGCAATCGGCTCGGGGCGCTAATTTGTATTTGCTGCATTTTATGAAATTCGTCTTTCATGTATAATTTTTCTTGCCTATTTTGTGTTATTGTAACATATTTTATCAATATATAACAATTTAATACATATAAAAAAATCGCATAATCTAGCTTTAAAGAATTTAAACAAGCTGCATACTTAGGGTAAGAACATGATAATTTATTGGGCAAATGTGTATTTTAATCCGTAAAATATGCAAGTAAAGCTTCTTGAATGCTGAATTTTTTCAACGTGTACAGCTTGGCTTTAATGTTGTCCTTCATGTAGCAAATGAACTCATACTATGTTTTTTGCATTATTTAGATTTGAAAGCAATATTTAGGTTCGAAGGTTCATATTTTAATATTATTGTATTCTTCTGCACATATTACAGTGCCTCACAAGATGTTCCTAACCATAGTGACGGACATTATGTCACCTTATATCACCGTAAAAACGTACAGTTAATCGTTAAATACTTGTGACATCTATGTAATCAACAGCATGGCTTAAGAGGCTGACATTATATCATGATACGGAGGTTCATTATCATCACTTGTCGTACATTTATTGATATATTTACATATGAAACTTTTTACGCCGGATGTTGTTATCGCTCTGCGCATGCGAAATTGTATTTTTTACGGATTTTGCAGACTTTACGCTACACCTGTAGCCAGCAACGTACAAAGAGTGTAAGACGCGATAGGAAAGTGAACCATTTCGGACACACGTTTTTTATGTACCACCTCTAATAAAACAAAGTCCTTTGAAGCTGTGACATAACAATAAGTACAGATAGATTAAATAATAGGGAAATATTTTAATAATATGTTTGATTAATTGATTAGTAACTATTGTAATTACTAATATGTAAGAAAATGTTAAAAGATTATTTCCATCAATATTTCTATCGTATACATAAGCAGAAGTTAAAAGTTAAAGTGGTCAAACTATTTGAGAGTTCATCTCGTGCATGTAAAGACTAGTTACAATATTGGACGGTTTGTCACATAAGCAAGTAAACATGATATAGTGTGGGGTAAATAAATTGAAAAGTTAAATACCATATGTTAAGATTAGGAAATTGGGGGATTATATAACTGACAGACATTTGATTAACGGAACAGGTCAACCTATTGACATGTAGGATTGTTATTACCTCATTTATCGTTGTAACGGTACACATAACAGGGGTCAACAGAAAATCTTATTTGTACAGGCCATATAAGTTAACTCACAGGCAAACACAACATAAAGTTTTATCTCACACCGAATAATGAGGTTTTAGAAAATTCTATGAGCATGTAAGAACTCGACCAGTTCGGGCGGTCAATTCCCAAGGTGCAATGTAACCAACCCGTAATAAGCCCGGACCTTGGTGACCAATGGGAATTACACGTAGATCCTGGGGATAAAATGCAGTGCTTTAGTTAGTAGAAGGAGTCTGCGGTTAGAGATTTGTCACGTTTTCTGGACGTGGCGGCCATGCTGGCCGCCGCGCTGTAAAATTGTATTTCATGAACATAAGCAAGCGTTGTGTTAGAAAATATTGAACAGAAATAAATCCCGATGAAAACAGAAATGAACTTTGTTTGTTACTGTGTGTTCTCCACGAACAATACGTAATTACGTAACAAAGCAGTAATAGTATGACTTCATATGCATACAACACCACGAATCGAAACAAGATTAGAAACATTATATGTCTTTATAAAATAATTTTGATTCACACTATTAATAAGGCAATATGCAGTTTGCAAAGAAAACAATATACCATCAATACAAATAAATTCAATAGAAACAATCAGAAAAAGCAGAAACATGCCAAACTGGAGATCGAACTTATAAACAATGTTCAATACATAGATATATTCATATTGGTATTATTAATCATCTGTTGATGTGTTTAAAATTATTTTCTCTTTTCTCTTACATAATTGTCCCTTTAAATGTCAATTGTGAGTAGCCAGTCCGCCTGCAGTGTATTAAGTAAACAATTAAAGGGACCTTTTCACTTTTTGGTAAAGTGACAAAATAAAACAAAGTTGTTTCAGATTCGCAAATTTTCGTTTAAGTTATGATATTTGTGAGGGAATTGTAATACTGAACATTTACCATGCTCTAAAATATTCATTATATGCATCTTTTGACGATTTGCAAAACCTGAAAATTATAAAAGCGTTTCAACGCGAAACGATTGAATAATTTGGAAAGTTCTGTTGTTGTCGTTATATTTTGGGAAACTACGAGGATTGCTTATATAAGTAAAAAATACATCCATTACTAGCATGAGCACGGATGGTCGAGTGGTGTAAGAGGGATACTTTTTACTACATGACTCGAGGGGTCAGTGGTTCGAGCCCAGTTGAGGGTTACTGTTTTTTTCCCTTTTTAAATTGTATTCTTGTTTTATTTACTGGAGATTTTTAGGTCCAATGTTTAAATTTATCAATATAAAGCATTAAATGACAAGCTTAAATACATGCCAAAATCTGTGAAAACACCCTTTTAAACTTCCACATTGAAGGTAAACGTGCATATTGAATTACACAAATGTACCATGACATAATAATGAGCTGTCTTTCTTACGATCGATTTTGACCTACTTTATTGTTATTGCGCAGTTTGTGGCTTGAATTCACGCGATTAAAAACGTGTAATTAAACACACGGATGCCTTTTGTTTTGTGTTCGGTAAGTTAATTTCGTAATAGTGGTGAAGTATATATCCATGTAATTAAAAGAAACAATATTTTTATGATACAAATGTCATTGGAAAATATATAACATAACTTCGAACTCTGGAATGAATTAAGTTTTTGTTTAACCACAACACTTTTAGAATGTTCTGGTGTATAATACATAAATCTAAACAAGTACTTTTGTATTCATCTGCGTGATATTATATGTTCTGAAAAAAAACAACAGACATTTAAATCGAAAGTTATTTTAATTCAATTTGCAATTCGGCGTTATTTGTAAAGGCCCAGTCTCACTATGATGCCGGTGGAGCCCCGGTGAGTGATCCGGGATCTACCGGGATGACCCGGGGCTCTACCGGCATGAACCGGGGCTCCACCGGGGACGACCGGGATGAACCGGGGACAACCGGGGCTCCACCGGGAAAGTATTAAAATGTTTAATACCTCTGGGATGAACCGTGAAGGACCGGCAACGACCGGGGCTCCGCCGGGGCGTTACCGGCGATAACCGGGGTTAAACCGGGGCGTTGCCGTATCTCTACCGGCGTCTGATGCCGGTAAAGCCCCGGTGAGTGCCGGCGGAGTTATGGTATACCGGGCTCGCTTGGACGCTGCGGGCTTTCACCAGGGCTCCATCGGGGAATTACCGGCGACAACCCGGGCTCTGCCGGGGCTTCACCGGAATAAACCGTAGCTAGTCCGGCATTGACCGGGACTCTGCCGCGTTGTTGACCGGCTTCATTCGGGGCGGCATCGGGAAATAGCGTGACCGCGTTAAAAAAAATTCTACGAATCATTCCGGTTCTCGCCGGTCGACCGGCGTTAGCAAACCGGGATGGACCGGGGCTCTTCCAGCAATAGTGAGACTTGGGCTTAAAGGACTTAGGGTTTGATGAGAAATTCATTGTATGAACTCTTTACACGAGCAAACTGTATAATTTGTATCAAACTTTTATAATACAATAAAAATTGTGGGCTATTATAGCATTTGCAATAATGCAATCATATAGATCATAAAGTGATGAAAAACAAACAAAGTGATTATATAACACTGGTGATAGTAAAATTCTAGTAAATATATTTTCCTTTTAGATCCAGAATTGCTGAACCCTGAAGCTACGGTCCTGTATATCACGATCTTACATTGAAGAAATGATAACTTGTTCTGCCTTGGTACTGCTTGATTGACATATAATATATTAATACATGAGGTTACTACAACATCAAAAAACGGATAATATTAAATTTCCAACGATGGAGGTATTATTAAGTAACATAAAAAATGTCAAGTTACATAGCCAAAATGAACTGTTGTTATGCTTAAAACCTGTCTTATTCATTATCCTGGCAGCCAACCAGAATCCAGATTGATTCATAACATTGACAGACGACAACACCATGGATGATCGGGGAGAACAAACGATTGACTTGAGGATAAATCGCTTTGCAGGGCATGTTATATCATCAGTTGTTGCGATCATTAACAATATTCCCATAGAATACTTCAATTTTCCAAAAGACGTATATTCGATTATTGACAAATGTCAAAAAGTAAATCTTGTAGTAGACCTCCCATTAGTTGAATATGTTGGGACATTGCGCAACGACCAACGCAAACAATGTCAATTCCTTCTCATAACACTCATGAAACATAATTCTATTGACGATATATATAATGTGCTGATAGAAGATGTAGGTTGGATACCATTGGCTTTTGAAATAAAAAGAAATGACGTTCATCGTGACCTTAACATCCCATACGCATGTAATCCCGATGAAGACATGCAAAGAATCGAACGGAAATTGCATGAATATGTTGGGTCTGACAATCCGGCTATTCGGAAGATTCGATTGAAGGAGTTGGTAAGTCGCTGTATGAATAATAGGACCACAATGTCGAATCGAGAGCGTCAAGAAGAAATAAACCTTTTGGCCGTTGCGACAAGGCATCTTGTGCAAATGTCTGATAGTCACGAAGAAACGATAGAAACGATAAATGAAATGTGGACGGCAGTTCAACATAAGCGTTATGAAAACGTCAGCAAATTTTATGCAGAACTTGTATATCATGGTCGTGAAATAATGATGAAAGCGGAAGGAGGTGATGTGACAAGTGTTCGTCAATACGGTCAGGAACTTGAACGACTATGCTTGAAGTGTACACATCCCAGTATAATGCCTTTGTTCCACCAGCGACAAGCGTTCGTACTTCGAACCACTTACAAGGCTACAGAACGACCGGACGTATTGGAAGACGCCATTCAGCAATGCAAACAAGGACTGCACTTTGCTCCTGTCTTAAGCGAAGGCATGAGTTTAAAGTTCATATTATTTTTCATTTTAGATATGGCACAGCTACTACTAAGAGTAAATCCGGATTTTACATGTCAACAGTGGTTTCCAACCCGCGAAACACTGCGTACGATAATGTCAGCGAGGGACAAAATGGATGAATTGGAACGAAATTTTATGCACATCATGTCGACCAATGAGTTACTTGCTTACAACGTTTGCAGAGCGCGTTTATATGAGTTTGAAGATATTCATAGGGCATTGGATTATCTTGACAACTCCTTGCAGATTTGTGAGCGGGATGGCATCATGCCTGGAATCGCAAACCATATCAGAGACTACAAAGTGCATCTTGTTGGCAGGTTCCCGTTTTCGTCCACATTAACACGCTTTTAAAGAAGTCTCATTTTTGTCAATCATAACATTATACAACACATCAACGCATTAGAAACGCTGGCAGTCAATGAATTTGTATTTTGGATTATATCGTACATTATTAAAAGGGATATCGACGGTATTACTTCTTCAAAAAAGACACGGGTTAATTGTATTTCCATATCGACACGTTTGATAAGTTTTTGATTTAAATAAAAAAAATATTTTGAAAAATAATATCAAAGACTATAAAACCGATTTATCTATATACAACCTCAGTGGGACTCGACTTTAAGCCTTCAAATGTCGCATAAGTTTATCATAAACCAAATAACCACTTTGTTCCAGTAAAAATATTTGTTAGGAGTTTATTTCGTGTACGCATACATTAAGTGTCATTGTCTGAACTCACGTTCACTCAAAACAGTTTGTTTCCAGAAAAATTTAGCAGTGAAACCGTAATGCATATCGTGCGCTCCAACGACGATATAGAGTATGTTTATTATTTGTTCGAAACCATATGAGATCAACTCAGTTGTATGGATATCGAATATAAAACCCGGATCTGACCTTCATAGTTTAATATATATTACCGTTACAAAGTTTTAATTATGTTCCGTAGTAAAACTAGAAGCGAATGTAATCGATTCAATATCGTTCCTCGTGTAATTTACTAGTAGTGTCTAATTATCCTCATGCAAAACACGCGGGAACCAAACCGAATGCAAAAAAAGGAATCAAACAACGCGTTAAATGTACGCTATTCGAGTTTAAAATGGGTTTTAATGCATGTGCGTAAAGTAGCGTCCCATATTAGCCTGTGCAGTCCACATAAAATGTTACATGTGCAGTGACAAATTTAAAGTATAATAAAATGCAAAAAGCCAGTTAAAAGTTCTTAAGTTATGTATGATAAACATGTTGACCGTACTCTGTGAAAATGGTGTTTACTGCATGTGCGTAAAGTGTCGTCCCAAACTAGCCTATGCAATCCGCCTAAACTGGATTTTTGCTGAGAAGATACTTTCTTTAAACAGAGAATATCATATAAGCGGTAAGTGTCGTCCCTGATTAGCCTGTGCGAACTGCACAGGCTAATCTGGGACGGCACTTACGCACATGCTTTGAACCCTTTTTCACAGAGCATGGCCCATATATGCTTTTTTATGTTTACACTTAGATATCGTGTAATTTTAGAAGTTGCAGTATGTTTGTAGAGAGTATTTGCGTTAGAAGTTGCAGTATGTTTGTAGAGAGTATTTGCGTTAGAAGTTGCAGTATGTTTGTAGAGAGTATTTGCGTTAGAAGTTGCAGTATGTTTGTAGAGAGTATTTGCGTTAGAAGTTGCAGTATGTTTGTAGAGAGTATTTGCGTTAGAAGTTGCAGTATGTTTGTAGAGAGTATTTGCGTTAGAAGTTGCAGTATGTTTGTAGAGAGTATTTGCGTTAGAAGTTGCAGTATGTTTGTAGAGAGTATTTGCGTTAGAAGTTGCAGTATGTTTGTAGAGAGTATTTGCGTTAGAAGTTGCAGTATGTTTGTAGAGAGTATTTGCGTTAGAATGTATCTTCATAATCGTATTCATTTTAAAACATATCGTATGATGAACTTATATTATTTTTTGTTGATCATCGCATCCATGTATATATGTTCTCTCTTTGTTAACATATTTATACATAAATTAAATGTACGTGCTTTAGACTTATTCTAAATTGTCTCAAAAATAACTTATTAAGTATGACGTTTTGTTGTTTGTTGTGTTTTATTAGCTCATAGTTATATTATAGTTTTTTTAATTCCTAGATACATGTTTTTGTGAATATATGACAATTGTTTATTTGTGAAATTGTTTAGCTCCATCCTAAAGTTTCCTTGTTAATCAAATTGTGTTTAGATCTGATCAAACGCTTTCCATTATTTTACACCCATTTTGAGAATGTGTTTCAACATCCCTTCTTAAGGCAGATTTTAAATACCCGATTAACAAGGATACTTTAGATCTTATTTGTATTATGTGTATATAAAGTATAGTCTATGGATCTTGATTATCTTATTGTGTTTCTAAGTTTCATATATATATCGACATTAGTAATCGCAAATATGTTCATGCTTCTCTAGGTATCATGCATTTCTTATATTATCGGTATATGTTATCTAGGCAGCTGAACGGTCATTTTGTGTATGTGCATGATAGATAGATCAATTCTAATGACCATCGAAACGAATAATGTAAGCAGCATTTGCAGTAAACTAATTAGACCTAAAGTTTTCAGTGAAGATAAACAAATGGTGTTTTGTTTTATGTTTAAAAGCAGGGGCACAAGTCTGCGCAAGACATGGTCGATGTCACCTTCTAAATTTCATTTTTAAGGTTGACTTTAGTATTTGTTTATTGTTAATAACTTAATGAACTGTAAATTTACAAGCTACTTAGATGTACAAATCATGTGACTAAAATTCATCCACGCAAAAAAGAAATACCAGAGCCTTAGGGAAACCGAAATTCGCCATTTTAACGTTTCGCCATATACGTTTTATTTTCGATGAAAGTTATGGTATTCAATTTATTGCATGCTTTGTTTACCTTTTTATCCCACGATTAATTGAAACCATTATTTCATGCACTCTAACTTTTGCTTTCACTGTAATCTTGACGTCTTCGTTTCGTTTTCGCCGATTCGTTTAAACGTCACTGTTGAGAAGCCGGATCACCTATTGCAAAATTCATGTTGTCGTATGTGTAATAAATATATTGCAACGACTATCTCCGGTATCCTCCGCAATAAATCGTAGATAGCCGATGTAGCCTTCCGGTTGCACTCAACTAATCCTACCAGCTTTGATTTTTCTTGCAACTATTAAGCCAAATTCAAACATAGAAGTTCAATAATATCTTAATAATTTCCTTAAAAACTAATTCTTTCTTCACCATAAGATGTGCGAAAACACTGTTTTTCTATCACCGTGTTTTATTTTTCAACTTCTTATCAAATCGGAAACATACTTAAACAACGCAAAAATGATGACATTTATGGAACACCATTGTTTCGTCTCATTATTGTTTTTAACAAAACAAATCATTCAATGTCAACGAAAAACAAATATTGATCAATACAGGCGATTGCTTTATGAAGCAAAACTAAAATTATTTAAAAACAAACGTGTCATTGAGCCTGCATTGTATTTCGAACAAAACTAATTGTTCTTTAAAGTGACCGATTCGCTGTTTGCCTAATTTACACTTTTCACCACAATTGTCAAAGATTCAAACAATGACATACAGATTATACTTAAAAACTGCAAAAGAACACGAAGACAAATTTAAAATATATATGTTCGTTAATGGATAATAATAAATCAGAGTTTTCAATAAATAAAGCTGTAATAACATATTCGAAAAAGATCTGCACTACTTGCATAGTTCAGTTTAAACCTCTTTAATTTAGCTCGACTGCATAGAAAGCCGCAGGCTTATAGAAACGCTCTCGAGTCCGTTTCCTGGGCCTATAACCATTACTTGGTGTCTTTGTGGAAGATCTAGAGAACGCTCCCCGGGTGGGGATCGAAGCCATGACCTCCCAATCGCTAGGCGGAAACCTTATCCATTACGCCACGGCGATCCTCTAGAAGCATACTGTTTGAAACGTCCTTCTCATCAACTCCATAACTCATAACTCCAATAAAACAAAACGGATATGACGTTTCTTCGTGTAAACAAACGGTAATATCAGTTTAATAAATTGTGTCATGCTTACAAACGTTTGGTCATTATATTGTTTAGATTTTACTTCCATTACAATGTGAACTGATTATCACTATTTTTAAAATCCATCTCATCAAAATATATGTTCACCCTGCCAATACACATGATCATTGTGTTGATATATAGAGCTAACATAAATTCTTTATAAGAAAACACGCGATCAAGAGTGGTTCAGTGTGCCACACCACGTGATCTGTGACGTCATTTTGGTAGTGTATTTTATGCTAAAAGCATTATGCAAACAATGAGTGTAAATTATTAGAACTTTTTAATTCATAGTTAAATCATGCTTAATATTTTCACAGAGAGAGAGTTCATAACTCCAATTGTCACAAAACAGTAAATAGACTCAACATTTTATTTACACACTATGATAATTAATATATACACCAATTAAATTAATGAATAACTGATTCAAACTTTACTCAACTCCACTCTATCCCAGATTCTTCCTGTTCCTTGCTTTTATTCAAATTTTCATACCCTCCCATATTTGGATGTTGTGATAGTGTGGATTGACACTGATAGGCCCCCAACATTTAATTAACATTGTTATGGCTACTGTTGAAATATCTGACATGTACACACCTCTCGAGCAACAGAATAGACCAGTCTTCGCTAATTTATAATGTATAACGATGACAAGATATCTTGTTCTGATAAATGACGTCCACCATGCCCCGATGGAATCAAAGAAAGCAGTCTAAATTAAGTTTGTATACTAAAAATTGCAACACATGTAAAAGTTGCGAAAATGTAAATTCCGAAATTGTAACTTAACGCATTTGCCTATAAAAGTTTATATGATTTATGCCGCAATATGTTAACACAAAACATTAAATGAATAAAACAAATCATTAACCCTGCAGATTAAGTTCTTATAAAACACACAGCCCGTTCACAATGTATATATATTATCGTCGATAATTGTATTGGTGACACTATACATATGCTACTTTTGCAAAGTTATTGACCCATTAAGGCCCGGTCACACCGAGATAACGGACGAGAAACGGACATAAAATCATTTTATCCGTTCGTGTCCGTTCGTATCCGTTCAATGTCCGTTTCATATCCGGTGAATCCGCTCCTTGTTCGGCGATGTCCGGTGACATCCGTTCCGTCCGTTGGGAAGTTTTGAGCATGTTCAAAATTTTTCACCGGAAAAAACGGACAGAGATCTCCGTTTGATGTGCGGTCTTCATACGTTAGTTCACGGTTTGTTCGGAACTCGTGCGTTACACCTACTGTACGTATCCGGTTTATGTCCGTTAATGTCCGGTTGTCCTGGTCCTAACGCATGTTCAACAGATAATAACGGACAGCTAACGTATACAAAAATGTGCGAGAAGTGTGGCGGAACAAAACTGTTGACATACATTTAATAATTATTAACCTGTGGGTCTCGAAGTATCATTTCATTTTGGTACGCCTTGGGAGAAGGACATGTGCAATGGAGTGTCGTGCTCGCATTCAATTAGAGTGTCAGGCCACCGTCGTGCAGGCCTAGATTGGCCTTTTGGATGCTCATCTGGCCATGCATCGTATTGCTCAAAAGAGAGAAAGGAGACGAGGCAGCGCAAATGGTGAATCAGGGCTTGGCTGGATTCCGAGCGGAGGCGTCAGTTCGGTCTGTATGACCAACTTATGGTCGAACTACTGTTACGTACCTCTGCTTTGAGGTATACCGTATTAATGACTTGATTACTTATAGCTTTCAAATAGCTGTTAATATAGTGTTACGATTGTTCCATCCGTTTTGAAATATGACACAAGTCCATAGTAAACGTTTCAACAATAATTTATTCATGCGAAGACAATAATCGCAATAAACTTCGTGCGAAGACAATAATCGCAATAAACTTCGTGTGAAGACAATAATCGCAATAAACCACCCGTTAGACAGCAACACAATGTAAGTGATTCCTAACCGCCAGCTTCCCGTTTATTACACTAGGGTAGTATTTACAAAGTTAATGGCGAGTGACGCACAATCAGTCAGTTCTGCGTTCTTGCAGTATTTATGTGTAAATAATACAATAAAAGTGTTAAAATGCTTCCAAAATCAGTGTTACTTAATGTAAACAATCTTCAATTTATTGGATTATTACTATAAAACATGTGATAACGACTAAAAGGTATTTACTTCGAAAAATGAATGACTCTTGACAAAAATTACGTCTATCCTAGATCTTGACTAAAACTCCTGTTTACTGTTTTTACTTATTGTTCAATACTGATGACCAAAATTGGTCAGTGACCAAGATTCTGGGCAGTGACCAAGATTCTGGTCATTAATGACCAGAATTCTGGGCACCAGTGACCAAAATTGGTCAGTCACGTGACTGACCAAAAATAATGACCCAGAAATTCGAACGTTTCATGACGTCGTTTACAAAACGTCATAACAATAAGACATATTGGCGCCTTATTTAGAAAAACAATGAAAATTACAAAGAATTAGACATGGAATTACTTTGATGTGATACATCTTCTAGCGACAACAAAGTTGAACTCTCAAACTGTCAATGTGACATTCAGGAAAGGGAATTTCCCAGAATTCAATAAAACAAATGGCTACCAACATTACAAGGTGCCACTTGAAGCAAATAGGTAAATAGGTACATGTAAGCTGGCAGAAATTGTAAAATATTGAAATGTACTACTAAGAAACAAAATTCTATAACATGGATGGCTTACAACTAGATGAAAGTTCTGGTGATGTTTAGATTATATACATTCACTTGAGAAAATATGCCAATTGATTTATTTAGTCACATAATGTCACCAGTACGAACAACTTCACAGTCCATGAGAAAAGGTAAGTGTTACTGTCACACCTGGGGTGTATCATTACCCCCCTCTTAATAAGGCAAAGCTCCTGCTGCCTTTTACTTATCATAATACACCACATACATACCAATAATTGCTCATCAGCGTACTTCATTGCATTAAAAATATACAACAATAACAGATCAAAGTATTAAACTTATAACTTTGTGTATAACTGTTTACTGTACGAACTGATCATAGTGTATGGCAGTCTATATAAATAACAGTCACTGTTCAATGTACGAACTGATCATAGTAAACGGCAGATCATTTAAATAACAGTTACTGTTCAGTGTTCACTGTCTGTATGATCTTTTTAAACACACATTTAACTTTAATAAATATTTAACAGTAAATAACATTACATGTTTAATTGAAAATGCACTTATTACTCAAAAGTTAATGTCAGTGCCCAGCGTCTTTGTATGATTGGTATTTCCCGCTTAACTTTGACCGTCTCTCTTTCGCCAATGTTTCTTGGATGCCGCCCAGCTGCTTCGAGATTTTTGAGACCTCCTCCACCAGCGTTGCCATGGACCTCTGTGTGGACAGACCAACCTCCACAAGTTTTGCCACGGACCTCTGTGTGGACAGACTAACTTTCAGCTGCTCGTCCATTGCGCTTGATAAGGACCTCAAAACGTTCGCCGCGTTACACTGGCAAGTGGGACTGGGACTACACTGGGTTGATGCCTCAATTCGCTGGACCTTATGCCGGCTGCCTGAAGATTCTGCGAATGGTACTGGTAGTGGCCTTTTCAGAGCGACAGGGGTCATCGGCCTTGAGTCCCCTAGGAAATCCAGAAATGGACTTTCTTTCTCATCCAGCACAGGTGTGGACAGCGATGCAACGTACCTCGTTAGTGATCCAAAGCCAGCTGATGGACACAATGGCTGGAAGGAGTTTTCTGCTGCTACTTCTGATGACATCATTTGGGCGTTAGTTGACTGCGCACTCAAAGTAGTTTGCAGACACGGTGCTGGCCTTTCAGCTACCCCCTGTTCATAATTCACTGCAAACCATGAATCCGGGATGGCAGATGTGTTCAGGGGCGCTGACAATTGGGGAGTTGCAGCGATGCCGCAAGCCTTTGCTGCCGTGTAGATCTGGCTGGCAGACGTGTCAAGTGGCGCCGACAATTGGGTGGTTACAGCAATGCCGCAAGACTTTGCTGCCGTGAAGATCTGGCTGGCAGGTGAGTCCAGTGGCGCTGACAATCGAGGAGTTACAGCAATGCCGCAAGCCTTTGCTGCCGTGTAGATCTGGCCAGACCTCTCAAAGGGGGGCAATTCCTGGTGGGATTTTGTTGACACTGGAATCGGCTTAACCAACCAAAGAGGCACCATTGACCCGTCTTCTGTAAATACCGTTTCGTTGTCATCTTCCTCCATGTCCTCCATCTGAAACCTGTTTCTGTCACACCATTGCGCACTCTCTTCAGGCGATAATGCTACCATATCCCCCTCAGTAACATGATATGGGTCTTTTGCCCTTCGCAAAACTTTGGTATAGTCAGGTTTCCCTGACCTTTTCTCCTCAGTCACATGCCTAGTATATTGAGTTAAGTGTTTCAGAAAGGCTTGCTGGTCCTGGCACCTAAAACAACACAGGATGCAGAAAAACGGCGTCCTGTCCATGGGAACGTGTTCCTTCAAAATATGGCCCTCTATGCGGCTCCTGCGATCAACTTTAGTGCAGTACTTACAGCGATACGCTCTACGCTTAAAGTTGCCGACACGGTTCATTGTCTGAAAATACACAAACCAACAACTCTTTAGAGTACGGAGACAAATCGATCGCAGAGACTGACTCTGTGCTCACATCTTCGAATATCGGTACGCGATTAGTTAAGTTCCTTTAGTATTCTTCATTAGATTTAGTGTTTTTTTGTTCGCTTATTTCCTACTATTCTTATTATTACTATTATTATTAAGACGATTAATAAAATAATTTTCAACAGTATTTTGTGCGGTTTAATAGTTAGTTTCGGACACACATTTACGCACACCTGTTAAACAGCCTTTTACGCAGTTTGGATGCCCATAACGGAGGGTTTATTCCCTTATAGGGTTTCAGCTTATCGTGATGGACAACCAACGTTTGTCCGTTTTTGTTAAGCTGGATCACAAAATTTATAGGCGACCGTTTTGCAGTTATTAAAAAGGGACCATCAAATGCCCTTTCCAGTTTTGAACTAACACCTACACGTCTAGTTTCATGGAGGCACCACACATAATCACCAAGCTCATAATTATGAAACACCAGTTTCTTATCATAGAATTCCTCACTTCGTTTAGCTTCGCTTGCTAAATGTTTCCTAGCCACCTCATGCGCTCTTCTCATAGTTTCTCTAAGGTTTAAAACATACGTGCAAGTATCTTCTTGCTCAGAGCTGCTTGGGTTCAAGTCTGAGAACATCATATCAGCGGGAAGTCGAACTTCACGCCCCAGAGTCATCATGTTTGGGGATAACCTTGTTGCCTCATGTGGGGTTGCACGATAGGCGCCTGCCAAACATCCCAGGTGTTGATCCCAGTCGCTTTGTTCCCCTTTTAAAAATGCCTTGATCATCTTAAGAAGAGTGCGGTTGTTCCGTTCCACTTGCCCATTACCTTTAGGATTTCTTGCACTCGACCTAGTCTTCTTTATTTCTAGAGTTCTACATAGCTCCTGAAATACTCTGCTCTCAAATGCCGCCCCCTGGTCTGAGTGAAGTGACAATGGAGCACCCCACCTGGCTATTACATCATTCATCAATCTCTGCGCGCATTCTTCCGCCGTTTGATTTGGAACAGCCAAAACCTCTGTGTACTTAGTAAAGTGGTCGGTCAGTACCAAAATATATCTATTTTGTGCTCTTGTTACTGGGAGTGGTCCCATAAAGTCTAGCGCCACTCTTTCCCATGGCCCGCCTGATTTCAAATGGCCCAAAGGAGCTCTCGGTTTCTTGTTCGGCTTCTTGTCAGCTTCACAAGTATCACATCGTTGGATGTACAGTCTGACATCTTCCTTCATGCGGAACCAGTAATAGCTTCGTATCAAATTGGCTTTGGTTTTCTTAACACCCAGATGACCCGCCATAATAGTGTCATGTACAGCCTTCAACGCTCTAGATCTAATGTTAGCTGGAAGTATTATCTGGGTTGCTTCACCTGTACCATCCTTCTTTAGTTTTGTCCTACATAGTACACCATCTATGATCTTGAGGTGATCCCAAATCAACCAGTAATGTCTGGTTTCCGGGCTTAGCTCTGCCACATCAGCCCATGGTGGTTTGGAAGCGGACATCAGTCCTTCATAGATTGGCTTGATATTGATATCAATAGCTTGAAGATTCGCCACTTCGGTAGTAGACATTTCACATGCCCACGAAAGGTTGTTATTCTGTTCTTTAGTCACTCGTACGTTATCGCTTATGCTGGCCACCTTTACACCTTCAACCTGCTTACTATTCCCAGCAGCTTCATCGGTATTGGTGTCAACATTCAAAGAGTGCTCTACATTAGCATCATTTTGATGGACCTCTGATGGCTCTCTACTTTCTACTAAAGTACCATGCGGCTGAAATTCCATAATTTCTGCCTTATGCTTACATCGGCTGCATGGTCCGCATTTTAGGGGTTCACTCATATCGACCTCGTGACATGTACAACCCCTTGGCGTTTCACAGCGCGACAGGGCATCACAATGCGGTTGAAGCTTTCCTGCGCGATACTCAATCTGAAAATCGAACGGTGACAGGATTTCGATCCATCGGGCGATTTTGCCGTTAGGCTCTTTCAAAGAGAAAAGCCAAGTAAGGGCTTGATGGTCGCTTCTGACGATGAAACGTCTTCCCAGAAGGTACTGCCTGAAGTATTGTGTGAAATAGACAACGGCGAGTAGCTCTCGCTCTGTCACACAATAGTCACGCTCAGCTTTGTTAAGGGACCTACTCGCGTAACTGATCACCTTTTCGCGACCTTGCTGCTCCTGTGCCAGAACGCCACCTATTCCGCACCCGGACGCATCGACATCCAAATAGAAAATACCACCACCGTTCAATGGATAACCCATCACTTCAGGGCTAACCAATGCCTTCTTAATGGCTTCAAAGGATTTCTGACATTGTTCAGTCCAAAGAAAAGGTGCCTCTTTTTTTGTCAGGTCAATCACTGGTCTGGCTATTTTAGCAAAGTCCCTTACAAACCTTCTGTAGTAAGAACCTGTAGCCACGAATTGCTTTACTTGTTTTGCAGTTTGTGGAATAGGCCAATTTATTATCTTTTCAACATGACTCGTGTCCGGTTTGATCCCCTCTTTTGACACTATATGTCCAAGGAAGACAACTTCTGTTTGCAGTATGCGGCACTTCTCAGGCTTGAACTTTAGACCTGCGCCTTGAATACGCGCCAGGACCTCATCAACGCGGACAATGTGGTCAACGACATTTTCACCAAACACAATAATATCGTCAATGTAGACGAGACACGTCTGCCACTGGAGACCTTGAAGTGCTAATTCCATGGTACGCTGAAAAGTGCTAGCAGCATTGTTAAGACCAAATGCCATCCGTGTCATTTCAAACTGTCCGAACTTACACACGAAAGCGCTTTTCGGTACATCTTCCTTTTTCAGAGGTATCTGGAAGTAGCCGGACGTCAAATCAAAGCTACTAAAATACTTGGACCCAGCCACGGCATCCAAGCAGTCCAGGACTCGCGGAAGCGGAAACCCGTCTGGCTTAACCAAAGCATTGACGCGCCGGTAGTCGACGCACGGCCTAACCGCGCCTGATTTCTTTCGCACTAGCACTATCGGACTAGCCAAGGCGAACTGCTCTTCAGGATCACCCCTTTCTTCATCAGATCTTCGATTGCGTTCCTTTCTTCGTCGACATAAGCTAACGGTACCCGACGAGGCCTTTGTTTCACTGGAGCGGCATCTCCGGTATTGATGCAATGCTCTGTTAAATGGGTTAGACCTATATCCCAGTCATCTTTAGAAAATGTATCGCTGTATTTGTGAAGCAAACCTGCAACAACGGCTTTCTCGTGTTCCGTTTTACCTACTGTAGAGCGCTCGTGAAGATCTTTAAGATGAGCTGGTAGTTCTTTTAAACCTGTTTGGGCAAGTGCTTCTACATTACCAGGCAATTTTTGATTCGGTCTTACAGCAATTAGTCTTATACTTATGTTATTCGCCACATCTTCGCTCTCTTTATCAACGACGACACTTACCACCCTATCAATGCGTTCTGCACGTGCTATTTCGGCATCCTGCTTCAGCATTGCTTCTTCAGGGAACGGATTTATAAGCCTCACCTTGCAAGTAGGGGCTGAGTTGATGTTAACTAATGTTGCAGCCAAAACTAGACCATACCGCTCTTGGAACATATCAGTGGCTTCAATGATAAAGTCAGGCTTCCCTCCGTCATCAGCCTCTTCTCTTTCCACATACACTTCTATCACAGCTTCTGAGTTCCCTGGAACTAGCACATCGTCTGCAACAGTTACCTTTCGCATTTGCCTCAGCCTTTTCTGTATACAAGGTATATCTTTGCCATCTAAAGAAATTATACTGCGACTCAAAATGATATCAGCTGGACTCTCAGCGTTCCCCAACACGTCACAGCCCAACAGCACGTCATCTTCTATGTCGGCTACTATAGCTTCTTGAAGCCTCTGGACTGGCCCAAGCTGCATTCTGAAGGCTCCTCGACCCATTACCTTAATGGGCATACCCCCAGCTCCCCGCAAACCTATGGCACCAGTTAACTTTGGCTTCTCACTCTCTCTAAGCCGATTGAAGATCCTCGAAGACACAATAGTTTTCGAGGCACCAGTGTCAGTAGTAAAAACGACAGGGGTATCTTCCACTGTACCCTCAATGTACAGGCCATCCCCATAGTCCCTGTCGTTACAACTGCTCACTGGCTCTGTCGCTGTTGTGGTTTCCTTTTGGCCCTCCAATACTAGATCATTTACATGGACCTCCCTTTGGCCGCAAGGGCTGGTCCTTTCCCGTTTAAAGGCTTCTGTTTTTCATCAGCTGTTCTGTTAAAACCGTTCTTTTGCTCTTGATTTGGGCATTCCCTTGCATAGTGTCCCTTCTGTTGGCATCTAAAGCAAGTCACATCTTTCTTGAAGTTTCTCTTTTGAGGTGTGTTTCGCTCTGCCTCTAGTTTTTCGATCCTCGTCAATAGCTCTTTTATTGTAGATGCTTCGCTCTTGCTGTCATCTTCGTTTT
Source organism: Dreissena polymorpha (assembly GCF_020536995.1). NCBI lineage: Eukaryota > Metazoa > Mollusca > Bivalvia > Myida > Dreissenidae > Dreissena > Dreissena polymorpha. The sequence continues at coordinate 1,118,472 of NC_068368.1, read as the reverse complement.
TTACTCGCGAAGGATTTGTTTTTGCATCTGCCCCCTTAATTGCGAAAGCCTTTTCTTCCTCGTCTGCAACGGTACTATCATAATCGTCGTGTTCAGTTCTCCTGGCATTATAACGGTTTCGTCTTTCAGCTTTGTTTGAACCCCGGATTTCTATCAGGTTCACGGCAAAATAAACCGCCTCATCTATATTCCGCGGTTCTTTGTTAACTCCACCTCGAATTTGACGTCGTCGTCGTTTAGTCCATCTAGAAATCTTCGTACAAGATCTTCGTTCCTAGTACGCCGATCTCTCCAGCCATGAGCCTTGTCATAGAGTTGCTTTAACCCCGCTGCATACTCTTCGAGAGTCTCGCCATGTCGTTGCGACCTTCGGCTGAACTTTGACACAAAAGAGCGCGGCGTTTCGATGACACGGAAACGGCTGTCTAATTCTTCCACGAAAGATTGATAGTCATTTAGCAAATTTGGGGAGAGTTGCGAGAATGCAAACTGGGCTGCCAAACCTTCGAGTCTGGGTAGCAACTGGTCCAGCATTTCGTCTTGGCTCCAATTGTTCCTTTTTGCGATCGCTTCAAACTGCGATTTCCAAGTCACCCAGTCCTCTTTACCACTAAATGATGCCATCTTTACAGTTGGAAGTCTTCGCTGCTGATTTGGACGATGACCGTCCATGTAGCCAGGAGTCTGGTGCTCGTATCTGCCACGGGCATTTTCGCACCTGGTATTTGAAACCCCAGGTTGCGCATACGGCTGTCCATTGTCAGTTTGCCGTTCGTAATTACGGTCAATCACAAAGCCGTTGTTAAGAAACCGCGGCGCTTGCGGTTCCGGCTGCGACTCCCTCACCTCGGGCACTCTGTTGCCAACTCTAGAATCAACCCGGCTATCACCCGCACTACGTAGATCATCATCTAGATCACCCACACGCCTGTGTACCGTCGCAACAAATGTGTTGTTGTTCGCGTTGTTAGCAGTCGAAGATGTGGTACCCCGCCCTGCTTCCTTCAGCTGCTTTAACTCCACAACGACATCACGCACAACGGAAGCCATATTCGACATTTGATCGTGTAGCGCTCGTACCCCGTCGTCAGGTACATGTTGACTTCCGTACGCGACCTCCGCGTCCGACTCAGGTGCGTCTTCATCGCCACGAGCCGACGAACCACTTCCGTCACGGAAGGTTACCTCACTGTCTACCGCCCTCGGATCACTCATATTTGACTTATACGATCGTAATAAATTATTGTATAAAATAACACTTTCAACCCACTGTTTGCACTTTGATTTTTGAAATTACTAGTACGTTTATTTAAAACATATGCCTACATTTGTGTGAACGCGCGTAACAACAGTCCGATGTTTGACCCGAAAAAAGTGACTATTGTATATGACAAATGGTAGCGTAATAAAAAGTAACAATTTTCCCTTTAAACGTAGATAAGCGTCGGATTCATATCGCTGGATTGAGTTTAAAACATCAATCCCACCGCTGCCACCAAAAATGTTACGTACCTCTGCTTTGAGGTATACCGTATTAATGACTTGATTACTTATAGCTTTCAAATAGCTGTTAATATAGTGTTACGATTGTTCCATCCGTTTTGAAGTATGACACAAGTCCATAGTAAACGTTTAAACAATAATTTATTCATGCGAAGACAATAATCGCAATAAACTTCGTGCGAAGACAATAATCGCAATAAACTTCGTGCGAAGACAATAATCGCAATAAACCACCCGTTAGACAGCAACACAATGTAAGTGATTCCTAACCGCCAGCTTCCCGTTAATTACACTAGGGTAGTATTTACAAAGTTAATGGCGAGTGACGCACAATCAGTCAGTTCTGCGTTCTTGCAGTATTTATGTGTAAATAATACAATAAAAGTGTTAAAATGCTTCCAAAATCAGTGTTACTTAATGTAAACAATCTTCAATTTATTGGATTATTACTATAAAACATGTGATAACGACTAAAAGGTATTTACTTCGAAAAATGAATGACTCTTGACAAAAATTACGTCTATCCTAGATCTTGACTAAAACTCCTGTTTACTATTTTTACTTATTGTTCAATACTGATGACCAAAATTGGTCAGTGACCAAGATTCTGGGCAATGACCAAGATTCTGGTCATTAATGACCAGAATTCTGGGCACCAGTGACCAAAATTGGTCAGTCACGTGACTGACCAAAAATAATGACCCAGAAATTCGAACGTTTTATGACGTCGTTTACAAAACGTCATAACAATAAGACATATTGGCGCCTTATTTAGAAAAACAATGAAAATTACAAAGAATTAGACATGGAATTATTTTGATGTGATACATCTTCTTGCGACAACAAAGTTGAACTCTCAAACTGTCAAAGTGACATTCAGGAAAGGGAATTTCCCAGAATTCAATAAAACAAATGGCTACCAACATTACAAGGTGCCACTTGAAGCAAATAGGTAAATAGGTACATGTAAGCTGGCAGAAATTGTAAAATATTGAAATGTACTACTAAGAAACAAAATTCTATAACATGGATGGCTTACAACTTGATGAAAGTTCTGGTGATGTTTAGATTATATACATTCACTTGAGAAAATATGCCAATTGATTTATATAGTCACATAATGTCACCAGTACGAACAACTTCACAGTCCATGAGAAAAGGTAAGTGTTACTGTCACACCTGGGGTGTATCACTACGACGAGAGGACCAACGCGCATTCATCAACATCATTAGAATGCCATCCGAGATGTTCTATGAGATTCTCGCACGAGTGGGCCCAAGGAAATCGAAACAGCGCAACAACTACAGACATCCAATTTAACCAGGGATGAAGCTAACAATTGCGCTGCAGCGTCTTGTGTCTGGTTCAAAGTACCGTGATATGCGATTCGGCTGGAGGGTACCCCACAACACTATTTCTCTTCTCGTGCCAGAAGTAAGAACCGCTTAATTTACTATGGTGCTAAAATTAATTTTAAAAGGCTTCTGTAAGACATTTTAAGATATTTATATATTTTAATGTCTACTTCTATCATCATTTCATATGAATTGCATTGTGTTTAGTTATCCCCGCTAGTTTATCATACTGTTATCTTTTACACGTCAGGTTTGTAGAGCAGTCATAGATGCAAATATCCACCATGATCCGGGTCTACGTATTTTAGCTACAAGAAGTACTTCTCCGTTGTCCTGCTACCTCTGGTGGATTCTGACTACAAGTTCGCCTGACATTGGAGGCCGCGGTGCTGCATCCGATGCACATTTGTGGAACGAGTCAGACCTGAAGGCAGCAGCTGATAACGGAGACCTTGACCTGCAAGAACCTGAAGCTTTTCCACATGATACTGAGGATGTACCCTACTTTTTCATCGGACAGAAACTATAAAAGTGTTCGACCGGCCAAGATTTATTTATTTTATTTTTGGCGTAAGTGTACATACACATTCATGATAAAGAAACAAACAAGCATATGCATTAAAAACAAAGCAAATAAAATTATGATACTTTAAAATATAAATAAAGTATGACATAAAATGACCGTTTATTGTACGTTGGTGTTCGGTACTTGTCCGTTTCTCTCACGTTGGGAGAACGTTTTGTCCGGTACTAATGCGCTACACTGCCGTTTTATCCGTAAGAAGTCCGTTACTCGCACGGTAATACCCGTAAGCCAACCGTTAATCATCCGGTACATATCCGTTAAACGTACGTTTTTTTCCGTTACACCACCGGAATTGTGCGGTCATTGTGTATTTCATACGCTTCACACACGGATTGCGAGCGTCTTGAGCGGCAGAGCAGGTAAATTTTATCACCGGATAACCAAAGTATGCATATTTTGTCCGTTTTCTCTCCGTTACATATTCGTTAGTCGGTCTGACCGGGCCTTTACTGTTATAGAATTAAGTCTTTATTGAAATAAATCATAAAGTCAGTTATATGAAATAAAACATGTACTTTATGAATACACTTTCGCTTGTCATTTCAAGAATTTTTTTTCAATTATTGCATGTATCATAAGTCAATCCGCTATGTGGATCATAATTTCTCCAAAAGTAATGTTTTGTTTTAGGTAAACGGTATAAAAGTCTAGTCGTCTAAAACATAAATTGAAAACACAAATGATGGAACTTATTATTGATTAAAAAAACAACATCTGAGAGGATAGGGATTTAGGCTTTATATCTTATTCGAAAAATACCAACTTTACGTTGAACTTTCCGCTGGACATGCATTTAATAACACAATAATGTCGAGAAGGACAACGCATCGATAATGAAAGCATTTCTCAAATCACTCATTTTCCACGGCGTAGACGCATATCAGTGGCTTTTCTGTCAAAATGCTGTCTCACTGTTCATTCTTCACTGCCTCTCTGTCATAAACAAGAAAAATGGATGATCGTAAATCACAAAGCAGGTAAGAAAATCTCAAAATAAAACCCGTACACACATTTGCGCATAAAAAGAGGTGGTCCATGAGTTGAAGCATATATCCAGCTACAGGTTCACAGTATTCCGCAGGTACAAACACTTATCACAAACTCTATCAAATATGGAATGATGACGAGGGTGGTGGAACAATCTTGCATACATGCCACTTTGTGACATTTTAACATAGCTTTTCCGTAATATGTAAAATATCTAGTGTCATTGATATCATCTTTATGATCCAAACTTTACGTTCAATGTACGCTATATGTAATTTTCATCAATTTTACTTAAAAAACATCTACTTTCGCTTTCGTTGTGACACGGAAAGCCTCCCGATCGGCTCACTATTCTGGCACGGAAAGCCTAGTCGTCGAACTAAACCGCTTAATAATAATAATAATAATAATAATAATAATAATAATAATAATAATAATAATAATAATAATAATAATCACTTTATTTCGGAAGGTAACTCATTAAGACAACACATTGATACAAAGTCATGCAAATGGTTTAACAATGACAATCTTTATGATGCCTTCAAACAACTATGGTATGTATAATGCATTTCTACATTATAATGCAAACATGTAGACTTCGACGGACATAAGAGTACTGTAACAGTGTCATAAAAAGCAAGTATATTATATGCATTATCTTATTAATTTCTCTTCCAATATTGAAATGGTCTCAATGAACAAATATTTATTAACAGAAAGTATTTAAGAATATAAATGTATTGTTGATTACATTTTCCCATATGCACACACTCTAACGCACCCGCACGCACACACCTATACACACACACACACACTTATACAATTACCATATCTTAATTAACACTTCCAATAACAATCACAAAAAGTTAACAAAAACAGCCGCGTACATTGTTTTACAAAGTTAGAGTTTAAAAACGTGGAATACATTATTCTTTTAATAGTTTACGATTGACAGAAGTGGCTGATATACACAAATATTATAATTACAGAAAACAATATTCATGACCAGTGTTGTTCACAATAGGATATGAAATTACACAACTCTATGAAGAAAAGCCTGCACCTCCTTGCTGTATAAATAGTTTGAAAAAGCAATATGTATATTTGTTTGCAGAAATTAAATCTACAGTAATAATTACGACACTTTTGGAGGAGTATTTGACTATTGAATAAGAGGAAAAACAGAAAAATGTTACTACGCATGAGACTCATTTTGCGCCTCGAAGAGGAAATATTTCTTAAGCCTATGTTTGAAAGTGGTGAGAGTGAGAGATTGGCGAATACTTACCGGTATGTGGTTCCATATTTCCATACCAGAGTAACTAAACGACTTTTTAAAAAGGTTTGAGTGAGGTGTTTTATGCGTCAAATCATTGTTTGATATCGATCTTAAATTGTAATTATTGTTTTCACCAGTTTTATCAAGTCGTCAATATATGTTGGCGTTAAATTATGAAGAGATTTGTAAATAATTATAGCTGTGAAATATTTACATCTATTTTCAAAAGAAAGCCATTGAATTTTTGTGATAAATCATAATCATTAATATTTAAACCATTACGTAATATTACTCTTAAAAACCTTCTTTGCAGTTTTGATATTCTGTTTATGTCTCTAGTATTTGCATTTTGCCATGTGACACATCCATAATCAATAATTGGTATTACATACGCATTATAGAACATAATTTTCATCTCAGGTGTTAGAAAATATTGTATACGCCTGAACAGTGATAATTTCGAAACAAGTTTTGAACAAGTTTTATCAACATTGGCCTTCCAATTTAAATGTTTATCAATATGGATACCTAGAAGTTTTTGGGCTGCAACATGTTTTATTTTGAGTTATTTACAAACAAATTTAGATCTTCTGAATGTTTAAGTTTTTGGCGTGATCCTATAGTCATGCAAGTAGTTTTAACTGTGTTGACTGCCATATTATTTATCATACACCAATTGTGTGACCTTAGTAAGTCGTCTTGAAGTGTGCAATTTATCATAGTTATATTATTCCCTTTACAGTGGATTGTTACATCATCAGCATTCATGTCAGATTCTGATGTTAGTTTTAAGGGTAGATCATTCACGTAAAGTAAAAATAACAAAGGTCCTAAAATGGAGCCTTGCGGTACACCGGAACTTATCATGCAGGTGTCTGATGTTACTCCATCTGCCCGAATTAGTTGCAAGCGGTTTTGTAGATATAATTAAAACAAGAAATATCTTTAAAAAAGATATACGGCGTAAATAGTTTAATGAATGAGATCAAGTATAGCGAATGTCTTTTTCTGTGCAGTTCTTAGCTGCATCACACGCAGTACGGGATGTTACGGGGAGTTTTCGCGGCTTATTTTACATTATAACATATTGCTGGTCATAAACCTATAGATACAAAACAGAAAACCAAAAGAAGAATGGAAGTGAAATTTAAACATATGAGTCAACCGGCCACACGAGAAGTATCCGTATTTATAGGCGCGTTCTTCGAACAAACCTGTTTTAGTGGTTTGTCGGGCATTGCTATTTGATTCGATTATTAACAGTATCAATTATCATCGTGCTAATGCTTAAAGTGATATTATGGGCATTTTGCACTGTTGAATTGAGCTGAAAAGAATTAACAGGTCAAAATAGTTAGTTAAAATGTGGTTACTGATTTATTATCTGCAACTCACCTTGCTACCAGTTGTTTATAAAAATATATTTTATATTCGATATTCTTACGTGACCCACCCAGTCCTGTAAGCTGAAATGATCCGTAAAACAATTTCGTGTCTTTGTGTCGTATGAACAAATCTGCACTAAAACTAAATTTAGGTTCAACTCGTAAACGTATGATCAGTTGTCAAACGAAAGTACGGTTGATATTCAAATGCATTATTTTTCTCTTTCTGGTATATTGTTTTAGTATGATGATGCTGCATTAATTAATATAAGTGTATATGAAGTAGAAACATCAAAAATAATCAACGGTTGCGATAGACACCTATAAACTGTTACATGCTCATAATATCACTTTAGTACATTAGGCAATATGGACGAATAATTATTGTTAAATTTATCAACAATAATATTTATCATTGTATTGTTGAAAACACATTAAGAATCTATTATTTACTTACCATAATTATATTGCTGAATATCTTCATTTAACATATTTCTGGTCTAAAGAAAATTCCAGGTCACCTAGTTCACGGATAGCGTCTTTATTATATAACGATTATTTTACTGGCCGCCAACTCCGGTGATGACCTGTATATAAACTCTGAATGTCCGCGAATTGACCCGATATACCTCGCGGGTTGAAATGCAATGCTTTAAAGTGAGGCCTCGCTTCCATTGCTCTTTATACTTTTACACGTTAACATGTTGACAGGAATAAGGAAGTAAGTACTAAATATGAGAACATAGCCTTTTAAGTATAAACGCTCTTGCGCTGGTAATACTCTGAAAATAAAAGGTGTACGCACAAACTGTATTGATGTCGAGAATTGAGTGTAAAACTGTTCTATCTATTAAGCCTTTTCATTCGAGATAAAATTGTTTCATACAGTAAAACAGTGTTACAAAGACGGGGATATGTTTCCAATGTTCTGGTGGTATACTCAAATCAGCCAATGGAATAAATGAAGTGTATTCATTCGTACCTAGCCGCGGGAAATTTTATTGGAATTTTATTGGACACTTACAAAGGTCAGGCTAAGGTGAAAAGCTGGCTTATGCAGCTTACGCCGAAAAACTTCAGAGACGAATCCGAAAAATGATATAGTTTCAATTTGTGCAGAAGAATGGTGTGGTCTACTAAGTCAAATGCTTTTTTGAAATCCACAAAAACAGTTCCTATCATATAACCATCGTCCATACAATTTAACCATGAAAATAAAACCATGCTTGATATATCAAAGTTCTCTTCTCGAGTGGATATGACTTTTTATAGGCTATACGTTTACAAAATTGAATCTTGTATGTGTGCCCTTTTTTAACTGTAAATATTTCATTTGCTCCACTGGCCAGAGGCCAGCGGGGCTTATGTCATGGTCCTGTGTCCGTCGTGTGTGCGTGCGTGCGTCCGTGCGTGCGTCCGTGCGTGCGTTAACTTTTTCTTTAAACATCTTCTTCTTCTAAACTACTGGTCCAATTCTGATGAAATTTCTCAGGAATGTTCCTGTGGTGAACATTTTTCAAATTTGTTCAAATTATGCCCCTGGGGTCAAATTTGACCCTGCCCCGGGTGGTCAAAAAATTGAAAATTTGCTTATATAAGGCCTATTTTGTGAAAACATGCGAGACAACTTTTCTAAATATTGCATTTATGTTTACAGTAGTTATTTCCCTTTGATTATTAATGTTTTCATAATAATACAGTGTAGTTGTGTGTATCATTTATGTGTTTATTGTTATTAGAGGTTGAGTGTTTTGAGCTCCACTGGCCAGAGGCCAGCGGGGCTTATGTCATGGTCCTGTGTCTGTCGTGCGTGCGTCCGTGCGTGCATTAACTTTTCCTTAAAACATCTTCTTCTCCTAAACTACTGGTCCAATTTTGATGAAATTTCTCAGGAATGTTTCTGGGGTAAACCTCTTTCAAATTTGTTCAAATTATGCCCTTGGGGTAAAATTTGACCCTGCCCCGGGGGTCACAAAAATGAAAATTTGCTTATATAAGGCCTATTTTGTGAAAACTTTCAAAATCTTATCGTCCATAACTATTGGGTCTAGGGCTATCAAATTTGGTATATAGAGAAATCTAATAGTCCTCTACCAAATTTCTTCAAATTATGCCCCTGGGGTCAAATTTGACCCTGCCCCGGGGGGTAACAAAATTGAACATATGCTTATGTAAGGCCTATTTTGTGAAAACTTTCAAAATCTTCTCGTCCATAACCATCTGGCCTAGGGCTATCAAATTTGGTATGTTGAGACATCTAATAGTCCTCTATTAAATTTCTTCAAATGATGCCCCTGGGGTCAAATTTGATCCTGCCCCGGGAGTCACAAAATTGAACATATGCTTATAGAAGGCCTATTTTGTGAAAACTTTCAAAATCTCGTCCATAACCATTGGGCCAGGGCTATCAAATTTGGTATGTAGAGACATCCTATAGTCCTCTACCAAATTTCTTCAAATTTTGCCCCTGGGGTCAAATTTGACCCTGCCCCGGGGGTCAAAGAAATGAAAATTTGGTTATATTAGGCCTATTTTGTGAAAACTTTCAAAATTTTCTCGTCCATAACAATTGGGCCTAGGTCTATCAAATTTGGTATGTAGAGACATCTAAAAGTCCTCTACCAAATTTCTTCAAATTATGCCCCTGGGGTCAAATTTGACCCTGCCGCGGGGGTCACAAAATTGAACATATGCTTATATAAGGCCTATTTTGTGAAAACTTTCAAGATTTTCTCATCCATAACCATTTGGCCTAGGTCTTTCAAATTTGCTATGTAGAGACATCTTTTAGTCCTCTAGACTACCAAATTTCTTCAAACTATGCCCCTTGGGTCAAATTTGACCCTGCCCCCGGGGTCACAAAATTGAACATATGCTTATATAAGGCCTATATTGTGAAAACTTTCAAAATCTTCTCGTCCATAACCGTATGGCATAGGGTTATCAAATTTGGTATGTAGAGACATCTTATAGTCTTCTACCAAATTTATTCAAATTATGCCCCTGGGGTCAAATTTGACCCTGCCCCGGGGTCACAAAATTGAACATATGCTTATATAGGGCCTATTTTGTGAAAACTTTCAAAATTTTCTTGTCCATAAACGTATGGCATAGGGCTACCAAATTTGGTATGTAGTGACATGTTATAGTTCTCTTCTTAGTTTGTTCAAATTATGCCCCTGGGGTCAAATTTGAAACTGCCCCAGGGGTCACAAAATTGAATATATGCTTATAAAGGGCTTAATTTGTGAAAACGTTAAAATCTTTCTGTCCATTACCATTGGGTCTAGGGCTACCAAATTTGGTATGTAGTGACATCTTATAGTCCTCTACCAAGTTTGTTCAAATAATGCCCCTGGGGTCAAATTTGACCCTGCCCTGGGGGTCACAAAATTAAACATACGCTTATATAAGGCCTCTTTTGTGAAAACTATCAAAATCTTTCTGTCCATAAACATTGGGCCTAGGGCTACCACATTTGGTATGTAGTGAAATCTTATAGTTCTCTACCAAGTTTGTTCAAATTATGCCCCTGGGGTTAAATTTGATCCTGCCCCGGGGGATTACAAAATTGAACATATGCTTATATAAGGCCTATTTTGTGAAAACTTCAAAATGTCTTGTCAATAACCATCCAGCCTAGGGCTATCAAATTTGGTATGTAGTGACATCTTATAGTCCTCTACCAAGTTTGTTGAAATTATGCCCCTGGGGTAAATTTGACCCTGCCCTGGGGGTCACAAAATTGAACATATGCTTATATAATGCCTATTTTGTGAAAACTTTAAAAAATGTCTTGTCCATAACCATTGCTCCAAGGGCTAGACAATTTGGTATGTAGTGACATTGTATGGTCCTCCACTTAGGTTGTTCAAATTATGCCCCAGGAGTCAAATTTGACCCTGCCCTGGGGGCCACAAAATCGATTATATGCTTATATAGTGCCTATTTTGTGAAAACTTTAAAATTATTTTGTCCATAAGGCATAGGGCTACAAAAATTGGTATGTAGTGACATCTTATAGTTTTATACCAAGTTTGTTCAAATTATGCCCCTTGGGTCAATTTCGACCCTGCCTGGGGGGTCACAAAACTGAACATACGCTTATATGGGGCCTATTTTGTGAAAACTTAAGAATTCTTCTGTCCATAATCATTGGGCCTAGGGCTACCAAATTTGGTATGTAATGACATCCAATAAACCTCTACCAAATTTGTTCAAATAATGCCTCTGGGGTCAACTTTGACCCTGGGGGGGGGGGGTCACAAAATTGAATAAACGCTTATAAAGCGCCTATTTTGTTAAATCTTTAAAAATCTTCTTGTCGCAAACCATTCAGACTATGGCTACCAAATTTGGTATGCAGTAACATATTAAAGTCCTCTACCAAGTTTGTTCAAATTATGCCCTTTGGGTCAAATTTGACCCTGACCCGCAGGTCACAAAATTGAACATTATATACGCTTATATCTTGCTTATTTTGTGATAACTTTTTAAAATATTATTGTTCTTCACTCTAGGACCTAGGGCTACCATATTTTGTATGTACATGTAGTGAGATATAGTAGTCCTCTGCAAAGTTTGCTCAAATTATGCCCCTGGGGTTAAATTTTAACCAAGCCCAGGGGGTTACAAAAGTGTACATGTGCTTAAATAGGGCCTATATTTAAGTATTTGCACATTCAGAGAATATTCGTTTCAGCCTTTTTTTAGCAGTGGAGCGATACAGGGCCATCATGGCCCTCTTGTTTTTAATTATGTCTGCACACAATTTTGTGTTTTTGGCTATTGGCGAAAATTGAAAGATAAAAAATGCTATCAAATGAATAAATTTTGATACCAGGGCTCAGTGAACCAGGAAGCAATAAGTCCGAGTCAATGGACAGAGACGGAATGATACTTATTGACTGGTTCATCCACTTGTAAAAAGACGTTTTAAAAGGACCAAATATACAATGGGCTTTTTTGATAATCTAAGCCTAGCCGGCGACAAGTTACTTGACTTGCACAAGAAAATCCATGAACTTGTGGCAGTTTACCGAATCTTCGGTTTTTGCATTAAGTACTGTAAACACGTTGTCACCAATATGTGTTTATTATTTCTGCAATTCATCATCGCGATCTTCATTACTGACGGATTTATACATGAACATTAAGATACTTCAAATATGTAGCCGATAGCGAAAAATAAAAAGGTCAATCGACGACTAGGCTTCCCGTGCCAGAAAAGTAAGCCGATCGAGAGGCTTTCCGTGTCACAACGAAAGCGAAAGTAGGCATTTTTTAAGTGAAATTGATGAAAATTACTATATAGCGTACACTGAACGTAAATATTTGATCATAAAGATAATATCAATGACACTAGATATTTTACATATTACGGAAAAGCTATGTTAAAAAGTTATCAAAGTGGCATGTATGCACGATTGTTCCACCACCCTCGTCATAATTCCATCTTCGATAGAGTTTTTGATAAGTGTTTGTACCTGCGGAATACTGTGAAACTGTTGCTGGATATATGCTTCAACTCATGGACCACCTCTTTTTATGCACAAATGTGTTGACGGGTTTTAATTTTATATTTTCTTACCAGTTTTGTGAATTACGATCATCCATTTTTAGTGTGAGCGTTAGCTCACACTAATGTTACAGACCATATTTTGCAAATCAGTATGTGCTTAGAAGCCTTAGGTATGGTATGGAAAGACAACCGCTGCCTGTTGCAGCAGACGACAAATGCTTTATAGAGCGTCTGCTAGGAAAGATAACCACCACATTTGCCTGTTAATACTTCACCACTGGTACACTGCAGAGGGCTTATATGACTAAGTGTTAAACAGCTTGTAAGACGAGATTGGCCAGTCTAGTGTTTATCATTGAAATCTGTACATATTGGCTGCTTTCATGGAAAACGGGGCTTAATGCATGTCAAATAAGATTAGCCTGTGCATACTGATTAGCCTGTGCAATGCGCACAAGCTAATCAAGGACGACATTTTACAACAGCGAACACCTACAGTGCCTTCCGCGCTTTGATTCTTGTTTATGACAGAGAGGCAGCAAAGAATGAACAGAGAGGCAGCATTTTGACAGAAAAGCCACCGATATGCGTCTACGCCGTGAGTTTCAGTTGTATCTATTGGCTGTTTTAGTGCACAACCCCCGGTCGATCGTTTTAATTGTGTCCATTTAAAACAAAGCACGAACTTTGTAAAAGCGGTGTTCCAAGTGCAAAGGAGAACATTTATCTAACAACGTTCCAAAGAGTATTTAAGTAACTTGATTCCGATATGCAGGCAGCCGAACAATTCTTGTAGAGATATGTTCAATAACAAGATCCTAAATCAGACTTGATTAGCGTTTATTTTCAATAAATGGGTCGTGCTCCGTGAAAAAAGGGTTTAATGTGTGTAAAGTGTCGTCCCAGATTAGCCAGGCTTATCAGGGAGGGCAGTTTTTGCCTAAACTGTAGTTTTGCTAAGAAGAGACTTTCTTTAAACGAAACATACCATAAAAGCGGAAAGTGTCGTCCTTGATGCATTAAACCTCCTTTTCACAGAGCATGGCCCATATGTAAAATAAATCGCATTTATAAATGTGCCTATTGTCATCGAAAATACATCCGACATACTAACTTTATGTTAAAAACAAAAATATAACGCTAACGCACATAACCTAAAGTAAGAATAGTACATGCGATTTCCTTAAGTCTACATTCAATCCAAAAATAACCTGTAAATAAATGTAAAATAATAACGTTTTAGTATGAACGGCGAGTAGTTAAAAATATGTACACGTTGTTGATGTGCTTTAAAATAGTTATTGTTGTAGTGAATGTAAGATTAACATTAGAGACAACTCTCACGGGGTCTAGTATTCAGTATTACACAGAAATGTCACTTGAACAATTTCTTGACAATATGTTACAGCTTATAATCTGTTTCTTTATTTCAATGGTGATCATATAACAAAATATATCTAATTGAAACGAGTCCGTTTTCCAGGACTAAGAACCAGACAAACCAGTATTGATGTCTTTGGGAAGATCGAAAGAACGCTCCCAATGGGGGAATCCAACACGTGACCTATCGGTCGCTAGGCGGACACCATATCCACTACACCATGGCGACTGTTAAGTTAGTTATTAGCTAGTGTCCATGTACTATAATTTGAACGTACTTTTTTGCCAACATATGACAGTACATAATTATATTTGGTTTCTTCGTCTCTTCCTTTAAATGGACCTTCGAACATGAAATCACAGTGCGATTTGAACGATTCAAATGCTTGGTGTAAGTCAGGACTGCCCCAGGCCATCTTCAGTGTTTGGCCTTTAATGTGTTCACTTTCCATCTTTTTATATTCAGCAGAATGTCACAATTAGCACACATTAATAAAATCCTTGAAAATAATGAATGCATTACAATACAAGTTCCATTGGATTTATTCGAAGTTTCTAATTTCTGGCACAATGTTGTCTAGACGGTGTAAATTATGCAACGTAAGGCGAATGTAGCTACATGTTCATACATTCAGTAGAGATTAACAGTAGAGACAACACTTATTGGATAAAGAATTCAGTATAAGACAGTAATGTCCCTTTACTTATTTCTTGACAAATGTAACAGTTAAAACTCTGAATAAGTGGTCTGGTCTGCTTCTTCATCAATTGTTAAAATGCCTGTACTGCTCATGCTTCCGATGTATTGCATAAAACGTTATATGGTGAAATAGTGCTTGTTTATCGTGGTTTGCAGTAATAACATAAATAAAGTGTTATCGCAAATCATAGAGTATGATCGTTAAAGTATCAGCACAACTTACTTCACCAGATATATGCAATAAACATTGGTGCAAACCTATTTTTCATTTTGATAGTTATTTATAGAATAACAAAACATGAGCTGGAAAGACTTCAATACAATAAAAAAAACGAAAATCAGAATGGTTTGACACATTTATACGAAGTTTTGATGTTCCGTATCTCAACTTGACATATAAATTTTTTATCATAGGTTCGTCGCTATCCTTTATGTATACCGTTACAATCTTGGAATCCCAATCTATCACCCTCACTTTTTATCACGTACGGTAATACGAAAACAAACGTTATCGAGCGTAAGCGTGTGTCTCCGCCAAGGTTAACACTGGGCAAAATGCCATGTGACGAGAATTTGATTAATACGGAACGCCAGTTATGTCAGAAGTGTAACATATCACAAAAAGTTAACAGAGCTTTTTTCATAAACTTTTTACGACACATATGCATTCACAACAAAAAGAAGGATCAAACAGGTAAAGCCCGTTTTCGTAGAGTTCTTTGGTAACTTGCACAACCCAACTCAATGTCGAATCCTCTCATAGCCTGCCATAGGTTTCATTCCACACGTGGTCGAAAGCTTTCTCAAAGATCACTCTGAAGTAGATATTATATTCCAATTTGCTCCGTCCAGCGCTGCATCCAGCCTGATCTTCCGATAAAAGTTTCTTACTTTCGAAACGATTGAGGATGAGGCGTTGCATAGATTTGCTGGGATGACTGATGACGCTGACGGTGCGGTAATTCTAGCACAGCTTGAGGTTGCTCTCTTTCGGTAGGTGGATTACCAGAAACTGGACCCACTCATTGAGGATCTTCTTCCCGCCTACATCTTTCGGCAAAGTGCCGTCATTGCCGTGTGCTACTAATTGTATTCCGCATAACAACAAGTAATTAAAATCACCAATGCCAGCAGTTGAATTGATAAACCCTGACCACTTAAATGTCATAAGACACTTCCTCCCGCCACGCTCATATTAAAAATAATCAAAAACAATCAAGACAACCGTGATTGTTGCGCTATGTGCACGCGATTATGTAAGTTGGTACCCATATACATAATTTCGTATGTCTGGGTGCTTTTGATTGTACATGTATATAGAAAATAAATGGGTACTGGTCTATAATGCAAATGTTAAGGGATATGTTCTAAAACTCTCCGTCGTCCTAAATGTATAATATTGGCACGCATTTTCACAGATTTGAACAGGAGATGGGAAATGTTTATTTTGGATTTTAACTTTATTCCTATTGTATTAATTATTTTGTACTTGTACTTTCTTTTCATTAATATGTTATGATTAAGAAATTTTAAAAGAAACACGGTTGGTTAAAAAAATGTATATTTTCAATCATGACATTTTTCATCTCAAGTGTAGCCGAAATTAAGATTTTTGCATCGCGCAAATATTACACGTTGGAGTGAGCTTACAATAATACTTACCCAAATTTGAACATCACCATAACGTAGGTGATTACCGGTAAGTTGTTTTCCAATTATCTACAAAAGATATAGAATTACAAGCACCATAGCAATAAATGCAGTGTGAAAACCAATGGCGCAAAATGCCAATTCAATAACTGACTGTTTGAATTCTATCCGAATATAAAGCATATAAGTAATTTATCTCACTGCAGGCAAATACTCATGTTTCGCTTGTCGTGTTTTAAAAATAAATGTCATCACCATTTCAGGCTTCCGTAGTATAGTCATCAAGGAAATCCCCTATATGTTTTGTTTTTATTCTACTGCGCAGTTAAGTAGATGTGAAGCTCAGTTGAAGACAAACTGTTTAAAACAACGAGTGGATTAACGAGGGAACTTCAATATGTTTGTGGTTGTTTCAGATTTTGTCGCAATTGTAGGAATTGTACGTAAAGTCGGTATACCGTTTCGTAAGAATAAGCATTATTCTGCCATCAAGGTATGTGCATGAATGAAATATCTCGGCTGCTGCGTCTCGTGCCATTGTCCTGTAGCTCTTGAAACTTGCAGAGTACGTAAGAATATATTTCGCTCAAAATGGATTGCCCTGTGATGATTAATTTGGACGAACACCGATTTGGCAGAGTTGAAATTAATATTTTACAGTTGATAGTTTCCGTGCCTGTAGAATGTTTCGATATAAATCTGGACACTATCGAATTTTTAAACAGGTGTCAAAATGCTGGACTGATTATACCTAACGACGTCACTATAAGACAATTGAAAGAAAAAGAAAGGTCATCGTTTTGCCGCGGTTTGGTTTTGTGTCTTATGATTTACAATGGAGTTGATTCAGTGATTGGCGTTCTAATGAACCAAAGTAAGGGGTTTGTTAACATTTGTTTCCATCTGAAACGGAATCTAATTAGCGCAAATATTGATGGTTTCAATCGGGAATTCGATGGAAATCCGGATGTAGATATTCTGATTGCAGAGCACGTTATGCGAGAGTATGTAAAGTTCCAAAATACCACCGACCCTACCGTTTGCAACAGACAGCGTCTAAAAGAGTTAGCAAGGGACTGTATGGAGCAGTTGAGAACGATAAACGATCCAGCTGAACACCAAAGGAAAGCAGACCTGCTGGTAGTTGTGACCAGAATTCGCTCACAGCTCTGTCCCGATAATAACGCAGTCAAAGTCATGATTGAGGAGATGTGGCATTGTTTGCCTGCTTGTGTGAATAAGTTTTACGCCAATCTGGTGTATCACGGACGGGACATTATTGGGGCAGCGGAGCAGGGTGACGTTGCTAGAGTCAGAGCGTACGGGGAAGAGCTTGAAAAATTGTGTCTTCGATGTACTCGCATTAGTATAATGCCTATGTTTCATCACAGAATGGTGTTCGTGCTCCGAAAGTTATATCAGGTGACACAAACAGTTGAGATTAGACAACTAGCGTTACATCACTGCGACTATGGTTTCAAGTATGCACAGGTTTTGAACACCGACTTTCTGATTTATTTCAGAAAGTTTTTCTTGATGAGCGAGGTTCTCATTCGACTTGGAGTAAACGTTGATTACACGCGCATGGCCATCGAGCACGTCTCTGCACCGGACAATATTCGTATGGCCCGAGAGAAGCTGAACGAACTTTACACCGGTTACGTTGATGAGATGGTCCCTGAAGAATTACTGGCTTATAACTTCTGCCAAGGTCGAATCTTCGAAGGAGTCGACGTGCGTCAAGCAATAGAGTACATGCAAGAAGTGATTCGCATTTACGAAAGAGGACTTACTTTTCCAGTGAATCAGGTGCATGTGCGGAGCTACCATGCCCATTTAAACGAAATGAGCAGGCGTCAGCCAAGACAACCCATGTTGATGTCCTACTAAAGAATGAAGCTCATGGAAAACAACACATAATAATTAAGTAATATATTTCATAGTGTACATTAAGTAAAGACTGCCGTTCAGTACTTGAAAACAAGTGTTAGTCATATCGGCATTATTGAATTGTATCGTGTAGGTATTTAGCTGACATACTACTTGGGGCTTGAGTCTATTCATTATGCTAACAGCAAAAACAAATGAGCTTCATTTGGGTTATTCATTCTAAATGCTTTAAGTACTATTTACACACATATACTTGTTTTGGATTAAATATATGCTTTATTGCAATTATTGACCTATTGCACTTAAATGGCAATATTTTATTTCAATTAAAATTAAACTAGTTGTATAATGTTTGAATATAATGCGTGTAGACATACAAAAATACATAATTGCATTTGCATTTTGCTTCAGGTTTTGCCGAGTATTCTGAAACAGATATGAGCAAAACGTGAGAATATGTATAATCGAAAGGGATTAATTAATACATTTTCTTTCTTTATTGTTCACACGCAACAACAGTAAAAACATTCAAAACTATTTCATGTGGTTTAAAGAAATTAACAGTTTGTTGACGTATTACATTTAATTATTTGAGTTCGAGTTATAACGTTGATATATAGGTCATTAGGTGGCAATGTCCGCATTTTACACTTGATGTAAACACTGATTTTCTGAAAACGCAAACAGTACACTTTACCGATGATACATTTTGGAATCCCGTGCTCAGCTATAATTATCACTGGAAGTGGGTCTTGTGTTTTATTCACACAAATCTGTCTAGTCAGTCTCTATGTTTTCTCAATCTCCACCCCAGAATCTCCACACATAACTCTGAACATTTTTTCAATTTATTTATTTATTTGATAAACTGTGTCAAACAATTTGCCAAAATGATGAGTAATGGAAACAATGTTTTAGTTATTTTATAACTGTTCATTATCCATCAAATATGATCTTCTTACATTTTTTCAAAACACATACAATGATGTGATTAATAAAAAATACAATTTAAGTTCAGAAGAACAAAATAAAAAAAAGGCAAAGTGTGTTTTACTTTAATAATCGTCTGCTGTACAGCAGAAAACTACTTCATTACATACCACAGGTGTTGGGCGCGTGGCCAATTCAATAGAACACTTTTAATATGTCATCAAACAACATTTTTCATCACTTTGACAAAAATAAAATTCTGATATAATATATATGTCAGAGCAAAATTGTCAAATTTATAAAAAAAAATGTTTGATGACATATTGATAGTGTTTCAGTGAATTGGCCACGCGCCAAACACATGTGATTCATACATGCGAGTGCATGGAACGACAACTACAGTATGTATGGTGATTGTCTTGCAAATTCGTTCGTACGACACAGTTTCGGTTTTGCAACAAATACGAGTAAACGTCTCGGTATCGTCTTCGACTGTTCTTTTTAAATTTCAAAGACGTATACATTATTTGATTAATGATGTTACATAAAGATTACTAATTATTTTTATATAACATTCCTTTTTCATATTATAAGTGAGTTTAGATTTGCGAGAATAAAATGTTGACATTGAAATCGTGTAGTAATGTTCCCCCAAAATAAAATTTATTTAGGGGGGGGGAGCATATAGTCGCCGCTTCGTCTGTCCGTGCGTGTGTGTGTGCGTCTGTCTGTCCGTCCGTGCACAATTTTTGTCCGGGCTATTTCTCAGCAACTAATGACCGGAATTCAGTGAAACTTTATGGGAAGCTTCACAACCAAGAGAAGATGTGCATATTATCAGCGGGTTCTGGTCAATTGATTTTTTTCACAGAGTTATGGCCCTTTGAAATTTTCTATAAAAAATTATTGTCCCCCCAACTACTGTGCCCTCAAGACGTTTCCTTTTATCTGAATATATAGTGCAATATTGTGACAAAAACAACTTTGGGGAGCATCACTCGTCTTCGACGGTTTCTTGTTTATTACATGTTTGTATAATTTATTTGAAAGTTTCTTATGTTTCATAATGTATATAAAAATTATTTTATATATAGATCTGTTGTTATGTTGTTTAATTTTGTTGTTTTTGTTTAATTTTTACCATCAGATTTGTATATCTAAAACACGATAACTTATAGAAGTTATGTCTCTGTTTTCAATTGCCATATCTGTATCACATCTGTTGATTTTTTTCTGCGTTTAATATATACGTTATTGGGGTTGCTGTATATTCTGTGCATAAAATGATAACCATCGCTTATGTCAAATCAATGAAGTTGATTTCTATTTGTTGACTAAGTTATTTCAAATTTCGTTAAGTCATCATATAATTTGAATGATTATGAGTTAAATACGTTTATTAATATTCATGATGCTGACGAATGTTCTCAATGTACTCTGGTCGTCCGATGTTGCATCAGTGGCGTGATGTGTATTACCTTATCACACTGGACAGGTCACTCTCAATCTCGGTCAGGAAACGATGTATTGCATCAATCTATCTTACGGAGTTTTATAGATAGTTGATTTATCATGATTTTGGACACGGCGCACTCTTGAAACCCTTTCCTACTCAGAAGCAAAGTGAAAATGGCTATGTGCAAACAGCATAAAAGCAGAACAACCTGTGGGTAACTCGCAGTCAGTTCAGGTTTTATGCTGTTTGCTGCACATAAGTATCTAAGGGTTAGAAATGAAGCCTTTTAAACTTGAATCTATTAAGAAAGGCCTTTAATTAAAAAAAATTAATTACCTTTCTAAGGGACTGCAAATGCGTAAAAATACGTATCTAAGTGGTAAAGCGTCAAATATGTATCTAAGTGGTAAAGGGTTAAATACGTATCTAAGTGGGAAATGGTTAAATACGTATCCGAGTGGTAAAGGATTATTGGTGTACGTGTTTCTGTAATCCAATTAAAATCACAATCTTATGAAATATTGGTTATATTTAAATTTTCATTTTAACTTATTTAATAATTTTAATAAATCATAATTAATAAAAGTTTAATTAATTTAAATTAACAAAATTTTAAAATAACTATTGCATTTTGTTTAAAATTATTATCGTATATTGTTTAAAATAGCTATTGCATATTGTTAGAAATTTTGAAAAAGCATTAAGCCCAGTTTTCACAAAACCACATCGGTATACTTTTTGTGCCAGGTGAGCTACAAACTCTAACATATTGATAACTACCTTGATGTACTATAAGAAAACAGCTTAAATTAGCTTCATTTGGGTTATTTATTCTAAATGCGTAAAGTACTATTTCCCCACATATACTTGTTTTGGATTAAATATTCTTTATTGCAATTATTG
Source organism: Dreissena polymorpha (assembly GCF_020536995.1). Classification (NCBI taxonomy): domain Eukaryota; kingdom Metazoa; phylum Mollusca; class Bivalvia; order Myida; family Dreissenidae; genus Dreissena; species Dreissena polymorpha. The sequence goes on along the minus strand of NC_068368.1, from coordinate 1,096,943 downwards.
ACGTATTGCACTTAAATGGCAATATTTTATTTCAATGGCATTAAACTAGTTGTATAATGTTTGAATATGATGCGTGTAGACATACAGAAATACATAATTGCATTTGAAGGTTTTGCCGAGTATTCAGAAACAGATATATGAGCAAACGTGAGAATATTTATAACCGAAAGGGATTAATAAATACATTTTCTTTCTTTATTGTTCAAAGGCAACAACAGTTAAAACATTTAAAACTAGTTCATGTGGTTGAAAAAAAATAACAGTTTGTTGACGTATTTACGTATAATAATTTGAGTTCCAGTTTTAAAGGGGCCTTTTCACAGATTTTGGCATTTTTTTAACTTATTCATTAAATGCTTATATTGATAAATGTAAACATTGGATCGTAAAAGCTCCAGTAAAAAATCAAGAAAAAAAAAATAAAAAAAGGAAAAGAACATGGCCCGGAGCAGATTTCGAACCAGTGACCCCTGGAGTCCTGCCAGAGTCCTGAAGTAAAAACGCTCTAGCCTACTGAGCTATTCCGCCGAATACACATTCAAGACGTATTTTATACGTTATATAAGCAATCTTCGTAGTTTCACAAAATTTAACGACAAAAACAGAACTCTCCAAATTATTCAATCGTTTCGCGTTGCAACGCTTTATAATTTTTAGGTTTTAAAATCGTCAAAAGATGCATATAATGGCTATATTATAGCATGGTTAATATTCAGTATTAATTACTGTTTCCTCACAAATATCATAACTAAAACGAAAACTTACGAATCTGAAACAACTTTTTTCAATTTTGTCAATTTACCAAAGCGTGAAAAGATCCCTTTAACGTTGATATGTAGGTCATTAGGTGGCAATGTCCGTGTTTTACACTTGACGTAAACACTGATTTTCCATTCTATACATAGATGGTGACGTCACTACGTTATTGTCAGTAAGACCGGTGTGTACACAATGCTGATTTTCTGAAAACGCAAACAGTACACTTCACTGATGATAAATGTTGGAATCCCGTGCTGAGTTATAATTATCACTGAAAGTGGGTCTTGTGCCCGTCTTGTGTTTTATTCACCGCAGACAGTCGGTTCAGATTTGCGAGAATAATTTGTTGACATTGAAATCGTGTAGTTTATTACATGTTTGTATAATTTATTTGAAAGTTTCTTTGTTATGTTTGATAATTTATGTAAACTTTATTTTATATATAGATCTGTTGTTATGTTGTTTTATTTTGTTTTATTTTGTTGTTTTTGTTTCATTTTTACCATCAGATTTGTTTATCTGTACAATAACTTGTAAAAGTTATGTCTCTGTTTTCAATTGCCATATCTGTATCACATCTGTTGATTTTTTTGCGTTTGTAATATACGTTGTTGGGGTGCTGTATGTTCTGTGCATACAAACGATAACCATCGTTTATGTCAAATCAATGAAGTTAATTTCCATTTGTTCACTAAGTTATTTCAAATTTCGTCAAGTCGTCATATTATTTGAATGAGTTAAATACGTGCATTAATATTCTTGATGCTGACGAATGTTCTCAATGTACTTTGGTCGTCCGATGTTGCATCAGTGACGCGATGTGTATTACCTTATCTCAGTGCCGAAAGTGGACAGGTCACTCTCAATCTCGGTCAGCAAACGATTTATTCCATCAATCTATCTTACGGAGTTTTATAGATAGTTGATCTATCATGATTTTGAACACGGCGCACTCCTTAACTCGAAAGGAAAGTGAAAATGGGCAAACAGCATTAAACCAGAACAACCTGTGGGTAACTCGCAGACTGTTCAGGTTTTATGCTGTTTGCTGTACATCAGTATCTAAGGGTTGGAAATGAAGCCTTTAAAACTTGAATCTATTAAGAACGGCCTTTAATGTAAATAATTTAATTTACTTTCTATGGGACTGCAAATGCGTAAAATACGTATCTAACTGGTACAGGATTAAATACGTATCTAAGTGGTAAAGGGTTAAATACGTATCTAAGTGGTAAAGGGTTAGATACGTATCTAAGTGGTAAGTGGTTAAATAAGTATCTAAGTGGTAAAGGGTTATTGGTGTACTTGTTTCACTCTTGGAATGTAACGTGAAGAGTTGACACAGCAAAATTAATAGTATGTCTTGATCTGATACGTTTTAATATATGCTTATTAAAATTCAAGTCTCATGAAGACCCATTCAATGTTCAACATTTTTGGTAGAATGTTTTTAATTATATTAACTTTCTTCAATTTTTACGATTCTTTTGTTAATTGACGAACTTAATAACATAAAGCAGTCTATTATGTTTATTAGACTGCATTTTGTTTTGAATGCAAAAACACGATAGCATTACTTTGTGTCTTTCATTTAGTTTCTTGTGCATGTAATCATGTTCCTGATATTTTAAAGTATTGTATATAGGATGTATGAGAGTCTTATACTTTCAATATAACTGGTCAGCTTCTTAACCCTTTGCATGCTGGGAAATTTGTCGTCTGCTAAAATATCGTCTGCTGAATTTCTAAAATTAGCATTTTCTTCGATTTTTTTCAAAGAATATTATCAGAATAGCAAACAGTTTGGATCCTGATGAGACGCCACGTTTTGTGGCGTCTCATCTCAATCCAAACTGTGTGCAAAGGCCTTCAAAATTCGGTTCCCGCACTGAAAGGGTTAATGTATTATTCAAATACTAAAGTAGATACATGCTGGCCTTTTATTGCAGTATCGGCTCCTCAAAACACGAATCAGCCTATACAGCATAAGCTTATCATAAACATCAATTAATAAAATATTGATTGATAAGTGCAATCCTCCATAATTACATACACGATAAATAGTGAAGAGTACCAACGATAACCCAGGTGTAAAGATACATATTACTTGTTATTATTTTTACTTCTGAGTTGTATTTTTGTATATATTAAAATTATGTATTATATTATGTATGATATGTAAATAAAACAATGAATTTCACATAATTGCGAATGTATTTGGCGATAATATTGTCTTTCCTTCTTTTCTGTTCTGAATTATTCAATCTGTTACGCATCCATTCGTCCTGGTCCATAATGATCCTGTTATATCAAAGGCAGTTAAACTCGATGTTAAGGCGATAGGACATCAATTAAGCCTGTGATTTAGAAAAACGGTCTTTGCTGAAAGATTTATGTTGATGATAAGTTTACATATCGCTTAAGTTATACATTTGCAAGTTGATTATTATTTTTAAATGAGCATCTTTATTTGGTTTTTGTTTCAAGTGTGGTTTATGTTTTGATAATCGTTCATCGTATTGTTTACACGTCTTCTGCGAGGCATTTGTTTTATATCAAAATCATGACAAATGCATTTGCTAAAAGCAACTATCACTCTTATGTTCATTACATTTTCTTAACTTGTTGCTTGTGTGGGTTTTTAGAAATGCGCATTGCTTTAAAATGGTAGAAAAAAGTTAAGAACTTCGACGAAATTAATTATAGTATTTCATCTCAAATCAGTCATCAAACGTAGCATGTGTCACCAACCACTGTTGACTGTCGCGTCTTGTTTATACAGATAATCAGTGTGTGCTTTTCAGCTGGAGTTGAACGAATTTTGTTTATTTTATAAGGGAGAAAACTATTAAAAAGCAAATTGCTTGAGTGCAACATAAGTTGCGCACACTTATTAGTGTTAAATGGTTTTGATACTTTCGTGTTTGTATTTCTAGCTGTATGACAGTTACGTTACTACTTCATTTAGCTATCAAAGTAACGCAAATGGTTGATATTTCAGTTCAGAGAATTTATTTGGCGAATAAGAAGTGATCTCATAAATGAAAGCTGGCTTTTCATTGATTTTTGTTGTTGTTGTTTTTCCAGAAATTTGCAAATATTGTTGACGACGTGTAACTTAATTTTATTTTAGATTGTTTTAAGTCGGTTTACCTGCAGATTAAATTGTTTATTTAGCGTTCCGAAGATCAAACATTAACAGTAATATATTCGGCTTATTTCATGAATATGATTTGTATAACTGTTCTCAGCTTTTTAGTCGTCAATAATTTTGTTTATTAATTAGTTTATAATTGTTTCTTTCAAAACATTGTTAATATACTATACCGAAATATATATACACACATGTAATTTTATATTTTGGTAATACTATCATACACAATAAAAGGACTTTTACACATGTGTTTGTTTGTTTCAATTATCACAGGGGTTACCTGGAATTGTCTCCGTGATGATAAATTTGGTGCAAAATGAATGCTTATGGATTCAATTGGGACGCATGTAAAATCTATGGTGACATAACATTAATGACTTGTCTTTTAGTTCACTTAGCAGATATATAAAGGTTACCATGACCTGTTTATGTCTACGAGACATCTACATGTGTCATTTGTTTGTATGTGTTTGTCAGACGCAAATGCTTTTAGAGTAAATTGCCATAAAAATGAATACAACGTAAATTAGAATATGTATTTAAACAATCTTTTTAGAAAATACATGGAAGGTTTTTAGATGAAAGTTACATGCCTATTAATCATGTGGTTTTACACTTTTAATGAAAACTATAATTAAAAACGCGCTCGCATATTATACTGTTAATAAACCTAAGCTGAAAAAGGCACACACTTTGAAAGATTACTTCCGCGAATAAAACAGCAATATGACACTGGACCGTTGCGAATAAAACAAAGACGCATGACTTATGCTGCCGTGAAAAAAATGCTCAGGCTTGATTAACTCGGTATATAGATTTGACCATATGGGTATTATACAAGTGAAAACCTACTCGTGATCCTGCGACAACTCAAACAGTAACAAGACATGCTGATGCAATCCTGTTTTAACCCATTTATGCCTAGTAGACTCCCCCATCCTTCTAAATTAGATCAATTTATTTCAAAAATAAGAGATGTCTAGTATATTTATTCCTATATTTAGAATATTTCTTTCAGAAATTCCTTTAAGCAAACAGCGCAGACCCTGGTGAGACGCATCATGCGGCGTCTCATCTGGGGCCCGTATTCACCAACCGATTCTTAGACTTAAGAATAAAGAATAGACTTGGAACCAAGAAAAATTAGTTCAGTGTTTGAATATATACAGGCCTCCACTGGTGATTATGCCATTAACAAAAGGTACTATATGAAGAATAATATAGATAGAGATGTTTACTGCAGAGTTAAACCTCAAAATTAAAGAAAGTCTTGAATATTCTAATTTAAAGAATTTTCTTTATTCGAAGACTTAAGTCTAAGAATTGTTTGGTGAATACAGGCCCAGGTCTACGCTGTTTGCCAAGGCCTTTTTTTCTAGACGCTAGGCATAAATGGGTTAACCTTTCTTTATAATCAACATATTTTTTGTTTTGTAAAGGATTCTGGATTGACGTTTAATTGTCTATAAAAACATAACAAAAATATGGAAGACAATCAGTGCCTTCATTTTATTTACTTGTTTACTGTCTATCAATTTCCTGCAATTTAAATAAAGAGTTACAAACCATTGGTTAAAAAAACGTAGATTTAAGTTGTGATGAATCGCTATAAAACATCTTAAGAGAGAACAAATAATAGTACTTGCAATTTATTAGAATTTAAAATATCAAATAATAATGAAGTATAAGAATAATTATTATTAACGATTACTGTTTATATATGCACGTATGATATTTACATCAAACTATTTTCTTGAAGTCCTTGCACGAATATTATATTTACCTTGGGCAGAATCTCTAGGCCATGTGTGTGAGAGTATTTCCTTTAATTGACTTATATTGCCTGTTGGGCTATCCTTTAAAAATCACGAACGTCAGGCATCTGCGCGATTGATCACCGAAAATTAGAGGTATAGGTGGCTTGGATTGTTACTTTGAACTTTAAACAAACTGTTAATATACTGTTGGAGCTTGTTAAGGAAGCTGGAAGGTAAATAAACCATTTTAATCGCACGAGATATAAATTTCTAATATATAAATAATATATATTTATTAACATGGCAATAAGCTATTGTTTAAATAAATATTTATAGTATGAAATATATAGTGCATGTTAAGACCGTATTATGGTTAATTATGCAAAAAATCGTCATTAAAGCCTCTAAAACGCTCAAAATCAACGAAAATTTCGTACAATAATTCGTAAAATTGAGTTAAACAATTAAAAATCAGTGTTCCGAATGGCAATTGCCGAAATTTCACCGCCAGATGTGGTCTGGTAAAATAGATGTTTGTAGATACAAAATGCTCGTTTGTATTATTGTTTTGCATATTTAATTCAATTTTTTATTTCCCGCATCGATATCTATTCATACGACACATGAACACTAACATGGTACCATTTTAGTTTGCGTGAGTCGTATGAATAGATATATTCGCGGGAAAGTAAAATGGAATTAATTGTGTCACAAATAAATAAAAACGAGCATCTACAAAAATCTATGTAATCATACCACATCTAGCGTTGAAAATGTGGCTATTGCTATAATGAACACTGATTGTTTAGGTGTTAACTTTATTTAACGAAATACTTAACGAAATTTTCGTTGATTTTGAGCGTTATAGATACTTTAAAGACGGTGTAAAGAATGAACATCTAATTTAATTTCTTTCTCCAGATGCGTTATATTCAAGGATATAGGCGATTCATTATGAAAGTCGCCATACTCATTATATGTCTGCAACAAGCAACACGTGTGCTCAGCAGAGAAGTTGACGAGAACGATTGCCATGAAAGCGATGACGTCAGTTCGGCCAATGATGACAATTTAGTTGAAGGTATAAACGGACCAATGAGAGAGGACACGTGTAATCGCGAAAAGGAGTCAAACTACGATAAGGTGATATTTAGGTCCGATGACAGCATTGCAGATGCAGACATGACCTTAGAATCAGGACAGGAAAAACAGCTGAATGATGCCATTGAGATCTTTAAAAATGGAATGAATAACATGCTTGGTGACATGCTGGAGGATGATTCCAACAGGAACCTTTATGAACTATTTGCTGGTTTGTTAGCGGCGGATGAAGACGACACAGTGCAACCAGAAGGCGAACCTTCGTTCGAGTACCCGAAATTGCAGCGAATTGATCCTGTCGAAGTTGGTCATGAGCAATGGAAGGACGTTGGGGAAAGTAAGCGTGTAAAACTGTTAACTCGCGCTGTTCATCCTCCAATCTTTGAAATACCCCCAATTTCTGTCGGATGACGAATGTAATTACATTATTGACGCGTCGAATAAACGAGGCTTCCAAACTAGTTCCGTTTTCGCTAACAAAAACGCAACGATTGTGACAAGCAAATCAAGAATAAGTAATAGTACAGCCATGACAGCTAATGAGCAAAACGTCGAGTTTTTGACAAATCTGCAAACTAAGGTCGCAACTCTGCTTGGAGTTCCAGTTGAAGTCATCAAGTACAGTCAACCGCTGACCATTTCGCAATACTGGCCGGGAGGGTATTATCACGCCCATCTTGACTCGAGTTTTTCACCTCGAAGCAAACCGTGTTGTTTTCAGACAGAATGCCCTTCAATAAACGGGACAGACATTGATAGTATTGAATGCTGCCAACTTTGCCGCGTGGCCACGGTGTTGCATTACCTTGAAGACGTCGACGAAGGGGGCGAGACGGCGTTTGTATTTGCTGACAAACCCTTGTCACACATTCACAAAACAATGGAGACCGAGGAATGGTCAAATTTATCGAAAAACTGCGAACAAGCGGCGTTGAGAATTAAGCCTAAGAAAGGAACAACCATACTGTGGTACAATCACTTTCTGGACCGACGGGGATACCTTAGTGCAGTGGACCAAAGAAGCCACCATGGGGGATGCGATGTTAAAAGGGGCATCAAATATATTGCTACAAATTGGGTGCAGACGCCATTCTATCGGTATCGACTGCTGCCAAGCAAATATTTAAAGAAATAATTCAGTTTGGAATCAAATAAGATGAGTGGATAAAATATAACCACATGCAAGCCGGTCACCATTGCAAAAGCACTAATATTGAACCTACAGATGAAATGCAAATGATATTACAGCGAAAATGTTTGTTTTATATATCCATGTATATTGGAAAAGTGTAATACAAAACCATTTAATGGATTTTTCATTTTTATTTTGGAAAACTGTTTTGAAAAATCTTAAAGTGGCTGTGTTATGTATTTACATCGTGCATCTCAATCGCCTTTCTCCCAGCGCTACGTAGTCTGTTTGAGAACGTGCCTCAATATTAACGCATTTATGCCTAGTGGACTCTCCCATCCTTCTAAATTAGATCAATTTATTTCCAAAATTAGGGGTGTCTAGTATATTAATTTCTATATTTAGAATATTTTTTACAGAAATTCATTTTAGCAAACAGCGCAAAACATGATGCGGCGTCTCATCTGGGTCTACGCTGTTTGCCAAGGCCTTTTTTCTAGACGCTAGGCATAAATGGGTTAAACTGTGTCACTCATCGGACGGCGGACGGTTTCGATGTGTCCAGTCTTGCCGATGCCTGGAGATCGGACACATCGGCCGGCGACCGGATTATTTGTGACTGAGGCAATAGTCATGTAACAGCCAAGCGTCTTAAAGCATTCTTATTTACAACTGTAATTATGGATCAACTTTTATCCACATGCACTCGGCATTTGTTGCTAACCCCCCCCCCTCGCCTGCTGCTCCCCCCTCCCAAAACCCTTAAAATTGTCCAGTTGTTATGCAAAGTTTAAAAACAACAAGAGTTAGTCAAATTTCAACAAACTTTTGCTTTTGATAATAGACAATTTTGAGGGCTTTTAAAGGGGAGTGTGCAGCTGGGGGAGAGCAACTAATGCCGAGTGCCTGTGCTTATAACGAGTTAATACTTTTGCACACGTCCCTGCCCAATATAACGATATAAGACTTTTACACACGTCCCTGTCCAATATAACCCGAATTGATTAATAAATATTACTTCACTTGACTTGACTTGTGTTAAGGCTTTTGCACACGCCCCTGCCAAATACTCATCGTATGTTCTCATGTTTTCTGCTTATCAGTATCTAAAGGTCGGAAATGAAGCCTTTTAAACTTGAATCTAGTAAGAACGGTCTTTACTAAAATTTAACAACAAATGTGACAAAAAGTATTTAAATGGTAAAGGGTTAAAAAAAGTGTGTCCAAATTGTCACACAATTCGTATAAATGGTTCCCGTGTTCCGCGTAACCAGCATCGGGCCGTATAAATGGTTCCCGTGTCCCGCGTAACCAGCATCGGGCCGTATAGATGGTTCCTTCATTATGCGTAACCAACATCAGGCCGTATAGATGGTTCCTACGTTCCGCGTAACCAGCATCGGGCCGTATAAATGGTTCCCTCGTCCCGCGTTACCAGCATCGGGCCGTATAAATGGCTCCCGTGTCCCGCGTAACCAGCATCGGGCCGTATAGATGGTTCCCGTGTCCCGCGTAACCAGCATCGGGCCGTAAAGATGGTTATCTCGTCTCGCGTAACCAGCATCGGGCGGTAAAATGGTTTCCGTGTCCCGCGTAACCAGCATCGGGCCGTAAAGATGGTTCCCGTGTCCCGCGTAACCAGCATCGGGGCGTATAAATGGTTCCCGTGTCCAGCGTAACCAACATCGGTCCGTAGAAATGGTTCCCGTGTCCCGCGTAACCAGCATCGGGCCGTATAGATGGTTCCCGTGTCCAGTGTAACCAGCATCGGGACGTATAAATGGTTCCCGTGTCCCGCGTAACCAGCATCGGGTCGGATAGATGGTACCCTCGTACCGCGTAACCAGCATCGAAGTCGTATAAATGGTTCTCGTTTCGCACGTAACCAGCATCGGGCCGTATAGATGGTTCCCGTGTCCCGCGTAACCAGCATCGGGCCGTATAGATGGTTCCCGTGTCCCGTGTAACTTGCATTGGGCAAACGTTTCCCATGATCTTTTTTGTTAAAAGTATTTTTTCAGTAAAGTGCAAACGCGCGTTTGTAATTTAAAGTCCCCACACTGATCCGACATTTTTCTAACCGTTCAAACGCGCGGTTGCACTTTACTGGAAAAATTATTTTTTTTTAAGATCATGATATCTATAGAAAACTCTCACGAATGAGCGGGCTCTCAACTTTATCCCATTACAAATGGTGAAATATTTAAAAAGACATCATAAAAACATTTTAACTGGGTCGCGCTTTATTCTCCCAACACAGATCCGAAAAAGTCACGTTGTATAGGAACGAGTACACGTGACCCCCAAAAGATCACGAGACGATTTTGCATCCTAGCATTAACTGCTATGAAATTCTGTATACCGGTTCCGCATCATTGGTAGGTTATTCTTCCGAACTCTCTAGCAGACGCAAATGTTATTGTAAGGCAAAACAAAGTCAAGTTCGAATGCAAAAAAAAGAATATTCACACGGTTATGATTTTTATGCTCACAAAGTGGCTATAATTGTATTTTGTTTTAGTAAAATTGATACATTTAAACTGAAATGGTCGATGATATCAAGATTTTTAGAAAATATAACGTTCTGTATCGTTCGGATTCAAAGTACGAACTATACATTCCTGGCATCACGAGCGTTTAACCCATTTATGCCTAGTGAACTCTCCAATCCTGATAAATTGGATCAATTTATTGCCAAAATTAGTGATGTCTGGTATATTTATTTCTATATTAAGAATATTTCTTACAGAAATTTCTTTAAGCAAACAGCGAAGACCCAGATGAGACGCCGCATAGACCCAGATGAGACGCCGCATCATGCGGCGTCTCATCCTGGTCTACGCTGTTTGCCAATGCCTTTTTTCTATACGCTAGGCATCAATGGTTTAAAAATAAACAATGTTTTGCATGCGCGAAATTAGGGTTAATCGAATTTTAGTTTCGTATGCTTACGTCAGCTTTCGGATACAAAGTATTCAGAATACATCAAACAACCACATTTAAATTCGAAAATATATTCACACTGCAATAGTTATTAAAATACAAAAAAAAGTAATATTTCTTAACTATGTCAATAGTTTGACTGTTCAAAGCTAAATGACGGAAAATCGCCAAATACCTCGATTTCCTCGTGCACACTTTCAGTGCGCCTAAGCGATCATTGCATTGCATTATGGGAAAAAAATTCTTTTAATTCGTAAACTCAAAAGATGATTATATATGTATAAAGTAAACAATTCCAAAATATAATCGTTTTGCTGGTTTGCATGTGCTGCGTTGTCGTAAAGCGTGCATTTTGAATCAGGAACGTGGACAATTAGGAAATAATTTCAGTCAAGTATATCCAAGTTCCATCCTATACAGCCGAGATAACCCATTTTATTGACCACAGTTGTTAAATATCAACATTTATTTCCCTGCAATCATTAGTATTGAAAAGCGGAAACGCTTTAACAAATCTCTCCCCAATACGTTAAAAAATTACCTGGGGCTAAATAGTATGTATATGTACATTCATGGTCATCCTCTTTTGCAGATATTTTGACACGTACTCAATGCAATAGCCAATAACATTTAAGTAGTCAATAAATGTCGGTTCTAATTTCCCCGAACGAATATATGTATTTCCGCAATCGGTTTAGCGAAATATGACCAGATATACGGTATGTTGTTTTTATGCATTTATACATTATTTTTTATTACGTGTATAATCGTTGAAACAAGTATTCGGCTAAAGGTGTAATAAGTTGTACGAAAGTGCTGAAAATACAATGAATTTAAAAAGCTGTATCAATTCGTAATTAAAGGAAAACAAAATATTAGTTTTACTCGAAGCTATAAAGCAAACGTCTATAACTTTACATGTTAATGTCTTCCGCGCGTTTTCATCAAAAGCTGATGCACATTTTAATTACATGTATTTAAACGGCATTGTTGACTCCATTTAAAAAATTGCACACGTACAATATTTTTTTAATATTTATTTAAGTCAGGAATGTAATTTTAATTGTATGAAAATAATGCACATATTCATTGTAATCATATGATTTTTGTAAATGGTCAGTCTGATACATTCTGTGAAAAAATCCAATGACGTACACTGTTAATAAGACAGTGGTTTCTATAGCTAGTTTCTACAGCTATAGTATCTCAAAAAGAAAACTTTATATTATCGTATGTGGTCGTTTTTCAATTTACAGTTTGAAATAGATTGCGATTAAATTAATCTAAATGGGCAAAATAGCCCTTACTCCTTTATATAATTTCCTTGTTGATCATAGATGTTAAAAAGATTTTAACTCTATACATTGTGTATTGTTAATTTATATGGGCCTTGCTCTGTGAAAAGGGGGTTTAATGCAGGACGACACTTAACGCTCATGCATTAAACCCCTTTTTCACAGACAAATGGTTATATATTGATTATTAGAGTCGTTTACGATACACAACTAAATCCACACCTTAATTTGCCATGTATAATCGCTTTTATTGATATGGGCCGTGCTCTGTGAAAAGGGGGTTTAATGCAGGTGCGTAAAGTGTCGTCCTAGATAAGCCTGTGCAGTCCGCACAGGTTTATCAGGGAAGACACTTTCCGCTTTTATGATATTTTTCGTTTAAAGAAAGTAAATTCTTAGTAAAAATCCAGTTTAGGCTGAAAGGGTCGTCCCTGATAATATGGGACGACACTTTACGCACATGCATTAAACCCCCTTTTCACGGAGCACACCTCATATATATATATATAATTTTAATAGGAGCAAGTCACTGAACAGAACAGTACTTTATTCGTTTTCCCAGGTTACAAAACAGTACACACTTATGAAAAATGAATCTATGTATTACAGATTATTCATAATAATCATTTAAAAATATACAACAAAGAGAAGAAATACATCATTTGATTTCATGCTGCAGATGAGAACCACTGGAAAGTCTGGTCGACTACAGGCTGTACTCGTCATACTGATATTTCTCATGTACTCCACGCAAGAGGGACATTGTGACGATGACGTTGCCAGCTCCTGCGTGAAACTGGACGCTGACGTAACACGTGATAATGTAGGGCATGCAATGGTTGACTCGATGGACACTAATACCGCTTGGAACTATTTTTCAACAATAGTTGAGTTCATGAACAATAAAGTCGAATGCATCATGACCCACATTACAATAACAGCCGATCATTTGCAGACGACATTGACACACGAGAAACAATCGTCAGAAATTTCGGATGACAACGCAGACAGTGTAAAACATGACGCCCACAACAAGTTCAGTGACATGCTCAATCAGGATTTCAAATTTTCTGTCGATAAGCTTCTAAGCGACTTCCTGCCAGCGGATGAAGACGCCACAGTTCAACCCGAAGGAGGTGAAGTTGTTTTCGAGTATCCGAAGATGGAACAGATCAAACCAGTCAAGGTTGGACATGAACAAAGCGTCGACATCGGCGATGAAACCTCTGTAAAGGTAATAACGTTGTCGGTGAATCCACCACTATTTGAAATTCCTGATTTCATGTCGAATGAAGACAGCGACTACATAATTGAGGCTTCGAACGAGAAGGGTCTGCACACGAGCCGTGTGTTTGCGACAGGAAACGAGACACGTTCGAACAGCGACTATGATAAAGGAAGAGTAAGTAATTCTACACTCATACTAGAGAGCAAAGAAAATGTCGCGTTTTTGACAAAGTTGCAGAAAAGGGCAGCGGGACTTCTTCGAGTGCCTGTTGAAGTTATCCGGTACAGTCAGCCGTTGGCAGTTGGGCAATACTATCCTGGAGGGTTTTACCACTCTCACATGGATTCTAACATAGCGGATGCAGACAAGCCATGTTGCTTTCAAACGACATGTCCTTACATAAATGGAACCGAACGTGAACATTTGGAGTGCTGTCAAATGTGCCGCATGGCTACGTTGTTGTATTACCTTGATAACGTCGAAGAAGGGGGCGAGACCGCGTTCCCGTTTGCCGACAAAAGCCTGCCTGATATGATTCGATCTATGCAAGATCAACAATGGCACAATTTAACCAAGAATTGCGAGCAGGCTGCAGTTAGAGTGAAGCCTCAAAAAGGCAAAGCTATTCTTTGGTACAATCATTTTCTGGACAAACGAGGATATCTGGGTGCAGTAAATAAACGCGGCTACCACGGCGGATGTAATGTTAAGAAAGGCGTTAAGTGGATAGCTACGCATTGGATTCAATATCCCAAATACGAACATCGTCTGCTGCCGAGTAAATATTTTATGAAATCCGCTGTTTAAATAAAAATATTTTTGATTTTTAAATGCGTCATCTGTGTGTGTTAAATGCAAGTAATGAACATGTCTAACGCCTTTAAATCGTACGAAGAATGCTGTTATGTGCATATCAGTAGTTTCGATGTAAGGCAAAGCAGTTAATTAATGTTTCTTTGCTCAGACCCCGCCGAAAAGGTTTTATAACGCCCGCCTTAATTTTCTATGGCTGGCAAAAAATGTAAAAGAATACTCTTTTTTTCATACACCGAATGATGCAAAAGGAAAATAACCGCCGTAACGCGACAAACCCATTGTGCAGTATAATCTACCATATAAAACGGTAGAGACAGCATTTAAAAATGAAATCCTTCCATATTATGGTAGGATTCTAGTTTGTCATTGAGTCGTGTTCTGAGAAAACTGGGAATAATGCATGTGCGTAAAGTGTCGTCCCAGATTAGCCTGTGCAGTCCACACAGGCTAATCAGGGGCGACACTTTCCGCTTTTATGACATTTTTCGTTTAAATAAAGTATCTTCTTAGCAAAAATCCAATTTACGCACATGCATTCAGACCTGTTTTCTCAGAACTTGACCCAAATGATTATTGTTTTATTCTGATCCATGCTATGGTCACTATAATTGAATAGTTGTGTATGGTTAACATTCTACGTTGAATACAACAAAATAAGATTTATAATAATGTTAAATACACTTATATTTGTATCGACCATGATTACGAGCATGGTGTAAAAGGTGGCCGGGATAGGATATGCTCGGAAATGCTGGGAACTATAATATTGTCATAGTTAAAGTTCTAGGTAGTCATCGTTTAAAGGGACCTTTTTCACGTTTTGGTTAATTGACAAAATAAAAAAATGTTTCAGATTCGCACATTTTCGTTGTAGTTATGATATTTGTGAGGAAACAGTAATACTGAACATTCACCATGCTCTATCCATGATATGCAACATTTGACGATTTAAAAACCTGAAAATTATAAAGCGTTGCATCGCGAAACGATTGAATAATTTAGAGCGTTCCGTTGCTGTCTTTATATTTTGTGACTTTAGGAGGATTGCTTATATAAAGTATAAAATACAGCACTCATGGTATGAGCACGGATGGCCGACTGGTCTAAGCGTTAGACTTTTACTCCAGGGGTCAGTGGTTCGAGCCCATTTAAGGGTTACTTTTTTTCTTTAATTTTATTCTTCTTTTTACTAGAGCTTTTTAGATCAAATTTTAACATTTATCAATAAAGCATTTAATGAGAAACTTCGATACATGCCAAAATCTGTGAAAAGGCCCCTTTAAAATTCTAGGTAGTCATGGTTTAACATGAAGTGGAGTTTTATAAGACATAAAATATACCAAAGAATTACGATACGTTTTAATCATGAATAGAGTGTTACGCTGGTTAGGGATCATTTGGTTTCATCTTTATGTTAAGTGCCTGTTGTTAGCCTGTTTCAAAGAAAACACATGTTGTAAAATTATTTTGAGAGCCAAATATGCGTTTACTAATGGTTGTTTTCTACATGTTAAAGCCGTTGTTCATAAAAATCGTCGATATAAATATTGTGTTACATGAAAACTCTCACCTAAGGAAAAACATAACTGAACACAATAGTGGTTTAAAAAGTCTGTCCTCCATCATATTTGTTAAAGATCATTAAAATGGCTTGATAAAAAAGTTCCTTATATCGTGTTTACTGCATATTAACAAAGACGCACATCTACGTCTCTGATATTAAAAAATGTTAAAATTTCAATGAAACGGTTTTGGTTTCCTTCAACACCAAACACCTTAAACAAAATTCATGGAAAAACATGCTTAGTTGTAGGTCTCTCTTTTAACTCTTATAGTGTGGGAACCGAATTTTGAAGGCCTTTGCAAACAGTTTGGATCCAGATGAGACGCCACGTTCTGTTTGAACCAACCTGTTTGCTATTCTGATAGAATTCTTTGAAAAAAATCGAAGAAAATGCCAATTTTAGAAACTCAGCAGACGACATTTTAGCAGACGACAAATTTCCCAGCATGCAAAGGGTTAAATTGATCAACAACCAGCGTCATAATAAAGACGATCAAAACAAACTTGAAAGTGAACTGTTCTGTGTAAAAGGCATCGTTTCCTACAAAAAGGTTAATGTTATACTTATAATAATAAATTTTTATACAATATTGTATATATAACATAAATATTAAAGAATGAAGTTCAATTAAACTAAGTATAACACGCAGTAATTTTAAGAATGCAAACATAATATGTCAAAAAAATGTCCAAGAAAAAAAATCGACATTCTTCGGAAGGCAGTCACTTTTTAAAAATCAATCCAGAAGATTCAAAACTTACAAAACTATTACGTTTGGAATAGTTTTATATAAGTATACGTATATGGAAAGACAAATCAATAATGTACCGGCCTTGGATTTCTAACCCGCTTCTTCCAGAAGCAAAAGTATACGTGCTACAACTGCAAAACGCAGGATTTCATATTTTAAAGTAAGTTTAAACGCTATTTCTGTTTACATGCGTTTTAAATTATCAATCAAATGCGTTGTGTTTAGTCTTGTTTCAATTGACAGCTTTTTACAGATTGGCGTAAAAAATAATCCATTCATGCCTAGCGTCCTGAAAAAAGGACATTGCAAACAGCGTAGACCTAGATGGGACGTCGCATAATGCGGCGTCTCATATGGGTCTGCGCTGTTTGCTTAAAGAAATTTCTGTAAGAAATATTCTAAATATAGAAATAAATATACCAGACACCCCTACTTTTGGAAATAAATTGATCCAATTTAGAAGGATGGGAGAGTCCACTGGGCATAAATGGGTTAATCACCTTGGGCAAAATAGCACTTAACTCCCTGTAACTATTTTCTGTGTTGGTCATTTTTGCATGTGTACGTACTTACGCAAGCATTAATGTTTGATTTGCTTTGTGCGTGCTTTGTTCTAGGATATCACTGTAAGGAAGGTAATTTATTCTGAATTACAAATGTTTTTGTGTATTTATTTTCAGTGTAATTTGGCAAATATAATAATCAATGTTTATATTCACGAATCGGTTTTAAAAACGTAACAGACTTTCAAATTCTACGTAAACAGTTATATGTTATTGATAAAAGTCAGTTAAAAGGGAGCCTGTCAAATATGAAAATAAATGGGCCTTGCTTGTTCTGTGAAAAAAAGGTTTAATGCATGTGCATAAAGTGTCGTCCCAGATTAGCATGTACAGTCCGCACAGTCAATCAGGGACGACACTTTCCGCCTAAACTGGATTTTACTATGAAAAGACTATCTTTAATTGAAAAAGATCATAAGAGCGGAAAGCGTCTTCCCTGATTAGCCTGTGCGGACTGCACAGGCTAAGCTGGGACGACACTTTACGTGCATGCATTAAACCCTCTTTTCACAGAGCAAGGCCCAAATCTATTTCTTACAGCGTAAAAAGGTTATTATACATAGTATGTTAGAAAAAGTTTAAATAAATAATTCGATTCCATGCTGCAGATGAGAATTACTGGAAAGCCTGGTCGACTGAAGGCAGTCATTGCCATTCTGATATTTCTCATTTACTCCACACAAAAGGGACATTGTAAAGATGACGTTGCCAGCTCCTGCGTAAAACTGGACGCTTACGTAACACGTGATCATTTGTCATGTTCGACTATAGGGTATGTGAGGGATGACTCGCATGACACCAATACAGCCAGGAACTATTTTATAACAATAGTAGATTTTATATATAAAAAAGTCAAAGGCTTCATTACCTACCTCATCAAAACAGCCGATCATTTGCAGACGACATTGGCATACGAGGAGCGATCACGAGAAATGATAGATGGCTTTACATCGGAAGAAGTTTTGGATGACATCGGAAGCAGTGTAAACTATATGGCACACAACATGCTAGGTGACGTGCTAAATCAGGATTTCAAATTTTCTGTCGATAAGCTTCTAAGCGACTTCCTGCCAGCGGAAGAAGATGCCACAGTTGGAACAGATCAAACCAGTCAAGGTTGGACATGAACAAAGCGTCGACATCGGCGATGAAACCTCTGTGAAGCTAATAACGTTGTCGGTGAATCCACCAATATTTGAAATTCCCGATTTCCTGTCGAATGATGACTGCGACTACATTATTGATGAATCGAACAAACACGGTCTGCGCACGATCCGCTGGTTTGTTACAGTAAACAACACAGTTTCGAACAAAGAGCAAAGAATATCGAACTAAACAGACGTGCTACCGAGCAAACAAAATGTCGCGTTTTGACAAAGTTGCAGAAGAGGGTGGCCGGACTTCTGGGAGTGCCTGTTGAAGTTATCAAGTACAGTCAGCCGTTGGTTGTTGGACAATACTGGCCTGGAGGGTTTTACCACTCTCACCTGGATTCTAATATTGTGAATGCAGACAAGCCATGTTGCTTCCACATGAATTGCTCTGTCGTAAATGGTACAGAACTTGAAGATACGCACTGCTGCAATAAGTGCCGCATGGCTACGTTGATGTATTACCTAAACAACGTCGAAGAAGGGGGCGAGAAATGATGATAAAAAGGGCCACAATGTACACCTATTTGGACCAATATGCAACACTGGCAAATGCAAAATCACACAATCAAAAAGCAAAAGCGCTTGAAAATCATTCTGAATATCATTATACACTTTTCTCACACAATTAATTTTCAATCAACAGCAGTTTCCATTGCATGGTTTAATACATGCATAAGACAAATACCAGGAGACTTAATATATCTTTAATTAAAATAGTTCTCTAAAAAACAAACACACAAGTAATTCATTACTCTTTCTACAATTTTTCATTAAAACTCACCACATTCAGTTGCTAATTTTGCAAAAACAACTTAAAAAATAAAATAAAAGCAATACCATTATGCTATTAACGTGCAGTCTTAAATTATCATAACATATAAAATATTTCAAATTTGAAAAATAATAATCCTTTTACAGAGCAGAAAATTAGTTACCAGAATTTCAATTAAACGTTCCAGGTTTTTCAAGCTTTTTCAGATATTATTTTTTATATTTAACTCACCTAAATACCCATGTAAAACAGATATGTCCTTATATTTGTTTTGCATTTACATCATACAGTGCCTACCCCAAAATTACACAAACAGGTTATTAAGCATAATGAATCTAAGACTCACTCCTCAAGTACCTGACTCCAAAATATAATTGATAAATTGGACGGTTATATGTATGGCACTGCTTGTAGTATGTTTACAAAAATATGTTTTATTTTAACAACGTATGTGACTTAAAATATAATGATGAAATTAATACACTTGAAATGTGGCATGGCATATATATTACTACACAATATTATGTGCAATTAAAACCTATTGATACTGGAGATAAAAACTTTGGGAGGGGAATGTCAGAATAAAAATACCCAAACCAATTCAGAAAAATTAAAAAAGAAAAGGAAACTCACAGTGTAAAAACAGGAAAATCACAAGAAAAGACAGAACAATTAATGGTAAAAATCAGTGAAATAAATGCAAAATTATGAATGCATTTTCAATGCATATAACACTTACAATAATACATTGTGTCATTTAAAAAACTAAATACATTTGATGTAAGTAATGATCACGGTTAAAACAATACAAAGCTTTAATACTTCAATGAACTTGTAAACATCTTAATATATTTTAAAACATATCACAGACTGTTGGAATGATTGCTTGTAAAAATACATATGCATACAAAAGGTATTAAAAAGCTTATCAGTCCAACACTTTTTTTATATCATGGCTGATGGATTTCAAAAATTTAGATGGTTAATGAATAAAAGGTTAAAGATAATGTGCTGACTGTATTTATACCATACAACACTTATAAATAATTGGATGGCTAAAAAAATATATATTCTTATTATATAACCCTCAAATTTGTTAATATAAAAAGGTTGTAATACATGATTCGCGTTTGGTGAATTAAAGGGGCTTTTTGAAAGATTTTCATTTTTTTTTAGAACACGGCATACTTTCTTACATATCAGTTTTGGTCATTGAGGCTATTTTTCTTGTTTATAAATAATATACATGTATACGTTCTTTTTCAAATCCAATACCATTTGTTTAATTCTTACATTGCAAATCTGCAAATAAATCCCTCTAAAGATGTTCCTTTATGGTTATATTTATTGAAATTTACTTAGTTTTTGTATTTTTCTTAACTGATTGTAATTCTGGCTACCAAAATAAAGTAAGTATTAACTGTATTTTAATTATAAGCATTTCATCTCATCAATAGTACTTTAAAATGTATTTCATTCAAAACTAAGAAAAAACACATGTTTAACTAAAAATACACCTTCAGAGTCATACACATTGAGATATTTACTTAACAACAAAACTTAGTGAAAGCCATAAGATGGATAGAACATGATGGCAGTCAGAACTTTATTTTAGAACACTTATAATGACCCATAATAAAATATTATGCCTTTGTCTTTTGTCATTCAGAATGTATTTAAAACAGTGTGACTTGTATCCAATTTAACCACGCTCTGAACCACATTGGATATGCCGGGATGCCGGGACTAGAAGTTACTCTTTGCATTCATCAACAATCTTCAGGATTGCAGCACAACTCTCCTGTGCCTGCTTTATTGCACCATCAATCTCCTCTCCAATCTGAAAATAAGTTAATAATGTAAAAGTAGAAAAACAGCATGTCAAAATGGCAGGGCATATTAACCCTTTCCCACTCAGAAGGAAAGTGAAAATGGCTATGTGCAAACAAACGTGCTCTGTGAAAAGAGGGTTTAATGCCTGTGCAGAAAGTGTCGTCCAAGATAAGCCTGTGCAGTCTGCATAGGCTAATCAGGGACAACACTTTCCGCCTAAACTGGATTTTTGCTAAGAAGAGACCATACAATCGGAAAGTGTCGTCCCTGATTAGCCTGTGCAGACTGCACAGGCTAATCTGGGACAACACTTTACGCATATGCATTAAAACCCCTTTTCACAGAGCACGGTTTAATGTTAAATTAATTAGACAAGGAGATTAATTAATCAACGAGCAAATAATGGAACAATATATTTTTGAAGCAAATGTGATGGCTCAATGAGGCTCAAACATTAAACACTTTATTTAGCTTGATTTTGTCATATTTCAGGTTATTTCAAGTGATTAATGAAATTTCCCAATTGATAAGTTGGCAGACAGAATATTAAGTCAAACAAATACACCTGATTTTAATATAATGGGACATCAGGGCAAGAAAGCCATATCCAAGTATATGAGTATGCATGACATACCTTTGTCCTGAACTCGACATCTGCGATATCCTTCAGGTTTGTCTTCACATTTTAGTAGGCCCCCCCACACAGCTGTCTCCAGCATACGGACACCCACCTGATAATACACAGGCTTTAACCCTTTACAACATAGATAGGCTCCCCACACAGCTGTCTCCAGCATACGGACACCCACCTGATAATACACAGGCTTTAACCCTTTACAACATAGATAGGCTCCCCACACAGCTGTCTCCAGCATACGGGCACCCACCTGATAATACACAGGCTTTAACCCTGTACAACATAGAAAGGCTCCCCACACAGCTGTCTCAAGCATACGGGCACCCACCTGATAATACACAGGCTTTAACCCTTTACAACATAGATAGGCTCCCCACACAGCTGTCTCCAGCATACGGACACCCACCTGATAATACACAGGCTTTAACCCTTTACAACATAGATGTAGGCTCCCCACACAGCTGTCTCCAGCATACGGACACCCACCTGATAATACACAGGCTTAAACCCTTTACAACATAGATGTAGGCTCCCCACACAGCCGTCTCCAGCATACGGACACCCACCTGATAATACACAGGCTTTAACCCTTTACAACATAGATAGGCTCCCCACACAGCTGTCTCCAGCATACGGACACCCACCTGATAATCACACATTCACAAAACAATGGAGACCGAGGAATGGTCAAATTTATCGAACAACTGCGAACAGGCGGCGTTAAGAATTAGGCCTAAGAAAGGAACAACCATACTTGGGTACAATCACTTTCTGGACCGACGGGGATACCTTAGTGCAGTGGATCAAAGAAGCTACCATGGGAGATGCGATGTGAAAAAGGGCATCAAAATATTGCTATGAATTGGGTGAAGACGCCATTCTATCGTTATCGACTGCTGCCAAGCAAATATTTAAAGTTATAATTCAGTTTGGAATCAAATAAGATGAGTGGATAAATATAACCCCATGCAAGCCGATCACCATTGCAAAAGCACTAATATTGAACCTACAGATGAAATGCAAATGATATTACAGCGAAAATGTTTGTTTAATATATTCATGTATATTGGAAACGTGTGATATAAAATCATTTAATGGATTTTTCATTTTTATTTTGGAAAACTGTTTTTAAAAATCTTAATGTGGCTGTGTTATGTATTTGTATCGTGCATCTCAATCGCCTTTCTCCCAGCGCTACGTAGTCTGTTTGAGAATGTCAACCCATTTATGCCCAGTGGACTCTCCCATCCTTCTAAATTGGATCAATTTAGTTCCAAAATAAGGGTTGTCTAGTATATTTATTTCTATATTGAGAATATTTCTTACAGAAATTCATTTAAGCAAACAGCGCAGACCATGATGAGACGCCGCATGATGCGGCATCTCATCTGGGTCTACGCTGTTTGTCAAGGCCTTTTTTTCTAGACGCTAGGCATAAATGGGTTAAACTGTTTCACTCATCGGACGGCGGACTGTTTCGATGTGTCCAGACTTGCCGATGCCTGGAGATCGGACACATCGGCCGGCGACCGGATTATTTGTGACCGAGGCAATAGTCATGTAACGGCCAAGCGTCTTAAACCATTCTAATTTACAACTGTAATTATGGATAAACTTTTAACCACATGCACTCGGCATTAGTTGCTAAGCCCCCCCCCCCAACCCCCCCCCCCCTCGCCTGCTGCTCTCCCCTCCCACAACCCTTAAAATTGTCCAGTTGTTATACAAAATTTAAAAACAACAAAAGTTAGTCAAATTTCAACAAATTTTTGCTTTTGATAATAGACAATTTTGAGGACTTTTAGAGGGGAGTGTGCAGCTGGGGGGAAGGGAGCAACTAATGCCGAGTGCCTGTGCTTATAACGAGTTAATACTTTTGCACACGTCCCTGTCCAATATAACGATACAAGACTTTTACATACGTCCCTATCCGATATAACCCGACTTGATAAATAAATATTACTTGACTTGACTTGACGTGTGTTAAGGCTTTTGCACACGCCCCTGCCAAATACTCATCGTATGTTCTCATGTTTGCTGCTCATCAGTATCTAAAGGTCGAAAATGAAGCCTTTGAAACTTGAATCTAGTAAGAACGGTCTTTACTAAAATTAAACTTTCAAAGAGACAACAAATGTGTCAAAAAGTATCTAAATGGTAAAGGGTTAAAAAAGTATGTCCAAATTGTCACACAATTCGTATAAATGGTTCCCGTGTCCCGCGTAACCAGAAGCGGGTCGTATAAATGGTTCCCATGTCCCGCGTAGCCAGCATCGGGACGTAAAGATGGTTCCTTCGTTCCGCGTAACCAGCATCGGACCGTATAAATGGTTCATGTGTCCCGCGTAACCAGCATCGGGCCGTATAGATGGTTCCCTCGTCCCGCGTAAACAGCATCAGGCCGTATAAATGGTTCCCGTGTCCCGCGTAACCAGCATCGGGCCATATAGGTGGTTCCCGTGTCCCGCGTAACCAGCATCGGGCCGTATAAATGGTTCCCGTGTCCCGCGTAACCAACATCGGTCCGTATAAATTGTTCCCGTTTCCCGCGTAACCAGCATCAGGCCGTATAAATGGTTCCCGGGCCCCGCGTAACCAGCATCGGTTCGTAAAGATGGTACCCTCGTCCCGCGTAACCAGCATCGGGTCGTATAAATGGTTTCCGTGTCCCGCGTAACCAGCATCGGGTGTATAGATGGTTACCGCGTCCCGCGTAACCAGCATCGGGCCGTATAGATGGTTTACGTGTCCCGTGCAACTTGCATTGGGCAAACGTTTCCTATAATATGTTCATTTTCCATCTACACCACGGTGCCTATACCACATGACTTTTTAAGATCTGTATTGATAGAATAAAGCGCGACCCAGTTAACATTTTTTATGTTAAATATTTCACCATTTTTAATGGAATAAAGTGGAGAACCCGCACATTCGTGAGAGTTTTCTATTGGTATCATGATCTTATTTGTTAAAAAGTATTTTTTTCCAGTAAAGTGCAACCGCGAGTTTGTAATAAAGTCCCCACACTGATCCGACATTTTTCTAACCGTTCAAACGTGCGGTTGCACTTTATTGGAAAAATACTTTTTTTTTTAGAGAGATCATGATACCTATAACAAACTCTCACGAATGAGCGGGCTCTCAACTTTATCCCTTTAAAAATGGTGAAATATTTAAAAAAAGACATCATAAAAACATGTTAATTGGGTCGCGCTTTATTCTCCCAACACAGATCCGAAAAAGTCACGTGGTATAGGCACCGTGTACACGTGACCCCCAAAAGATCACGAGACGATTTTGCATCCTAGCATAAATTGCATAAATTGAAATTATGTATACCGGTTCCGAATCATTTGTAGGTTACTCTTCCGAATTCTCTAGCAGACGCAAATGTTATTCTTAGGCAAAACAAAATCAAGTTCGAATGCAAAATACGCATATTCACACGGTTATGATTTGTTATGCTCACATAGTGGCTATAATTGTATTTTGTTTAAGTAAATTTGATACATTTAAACTGAAATGGTCGATCATATCAAGATTTTTAGAAAATGTAACGTTCTGTATCGTTCGGATTCAAAGTACGAACTATACATTCCTGGCATCACGAGCGTTTAACCCATTTATGCCTAGTGAACTCTCCCATCCTGCTAAATTGGATCAATTTATTGCCAAAATTAGAGATGTCTGGTATATTTATTTCTATTTTAAGAATATATTTTACAGAAATTTCTTTAAGCAAACAGCGTAGACCCAGTTGGGACGCCGCATAGACCCAGATGAGACGCCGCATCATGCGGCGTCTTATCTGGGTCTATGCTGTTTGCCAATGCCTTTTTTCTATACGCTAGGCATCAATGGGTTAAAATTAAATCATGTTTTACATGCGCGAAATTTGGGATAATCGAATTTTAGTTTCGTATGCTTACATCGGCATTCGGATACAAAGTATTCAGAACAACCACATTTAAAATTCGAAAATGTATTCACACTACAAAAAATGTACTATGTCTTAACTATGTCAATAGTTTGACTGTTCAAAGCAAAATGACGGAAAATCGCCAAATACCTCGATTTCCTCGTGCACACTTTCAGTGCGCCTAAGCGATCATTGAATTGCATTATGGGAAAAAAAATCTTCTAATTCGTAAACTCAAAAGATGATTATATATGTATAATGTAAACAATTCCAAAATATAATCGTTTTGCTGGTTTGCATGTGCTGCGTTGTCGTAAAGCGTGCATTTTGAATCAGGAACGTGGGCAATTAGGAAAAGAATTTCAGTCAAGTATGTTCAAGTTCCATCCTATACAGCCGAGATAACCCATTTTGTTGACCACAGTTGTTAAATATCAACATTTATTTCCCTGCAATCATTAGTATTGAAAAGCGGAAACGCTTAAAAAATCTCTTCCCAATTCGTTAAAAAATTACCTGGGGCTAAATAGTATGTATATGTACATTCATGGTCATCCTCTTTAGCAGATATTTTGACATGTACTGCAATGCAATAGCCAATAACATTTAAGCAGTCAATAAATGTCGGTCCTAATTTTCCCGAACGAATATATGTATTTCCGCAATCGGTTTAGCGAAATATGACCAGATATACGGTATGTTGTTTTTATGCATTTATACATTATTTTTTATTACGTGTATAATCGTTGAAACAAGTATTCGGCTAAAGGTGTAATAAGTTGTACGAAAGTGCTGAAAATACAATGAATTTAAAAAGCTGTATCAATTCGTAATTAAAGGAAAACAAAATATTAGTTTTACTCGAAGCTATAAAGCAAACGTCTATAACTTTACATGTTAATGTCTTCCGCGCGTTTTCATCAAAAGCTGATGCACATTTTAATTACATGTATTTAAACGGCATTGTTGACTCCATTTAAAAAATTGCACACGTACAATATTTTTTAAATATTTATTTAAGTCAGGAATGTAATTTTAATTGTATGAAAATAATGCACATATTCATTGTAATCATATGCGTTTTGTAAATGGTCAGTCTGATACATTCTGTGAACAAATCCAAAGACGTTCACTGTTAATAAGACAGTGGTTTCTATAGCTAGTTTCTACAGCTATAGTATCTCAAAAAGAAAACTTTATATTATCGTATGTGGTCGTTTTTCAATTACAGTTTGAAATGCGATTAAATTAATCTAAATGGGCAAAATAACCCTTACTCCTTTATATAATTTCCTTGTTGATCATAGATGTTAAAAAGATTTTAACTCTATTCATTGTGTATTGTTAATTTATATGGGCCTTGCTCTGTGAAAAGGGGGTTTAATGCATGTGCGTAAATTGTCGCCCCAGCAGTCCGCACAGGTTAATCAGGGACGAAACTTTCCGCTTTTATGATATTTTTCGTTTAAAGAAAGTAAAATTCAGTTTAGGCTGAAAGATCGTCCCTGATAATCTGGGACGACACTTAACGCACATGCATTAAACCCCCTTTTCACGGAGCACGGCTCATATATATATGTATATAATTTTAATAGGAGCAAGTCACTGAACAGAACAGTACTTTATTCGTTTTCACAGGTTACAAAACAGTACACACCTATGAAAAATAAATATATGTATTACAGATTATTCATAATAATCATTTAAAAATATACAACAAAAAGAAGAAATACATAATTTTATTTCATGCTGCAGATAAGAACCACTGGAAAGTCTGGTCGACTACAGGCTGTACTCGTCATACTGATATTTCTCATGTACTCCACGCAAGAGGGACATTGTGACGATGACGTTGCCAGCTCCTGCGTGAAACTGGACGCTGACGTAACACGTGATAATGTAGGGCATGCACTGGTTGACTCGATGGACACAAATACCGCTTGGAACTATTTTTCAACAATAGTTGAGTTCATGTACCATAAAGTCGAATGCATCATGACCTACATTACAATAACAGCCGATCATTTGCAGACGACATTGACACACGAGAAGAAATCGTCAGAAATTTCGGATGACAACGCAGACAGTGTAAAACATGACGCCCACAACAAGTTCAATGACATGCTCAATCAGGATTTCAAATTGAATGTCGATAAGCTGCTAAGCGACTTCCTGCCAGCGGATGAAGACGCCACAGATCAACCCGAAGGAGGTGAAGTTGTTTTCGAGTATCCGAAGATGGAACAGATCAAACCAGTCAAGGTTGGACATGAACAAAGCGTCGACATCGGCGATGAAACCTCTGTAAAGGTAATAACGTTGTCGGTGAATCCACCAATATTTGAAATTCCCGATTTCCTGTCGAATGATGACTGCGACTACATTATTGATGAATCGAACAAACACGTTCTGCACACGATTCGCTGGTTTGCTACAGTAAACAACACAGTTTTGAACAAAGAGCAAAGAATATCCAACCAAACAGACGTGCTACCGAGCAAAGAAAATGTCGCGTTTTTGACAAAGTTGCAGAAGAGGGCGGCCGGACTTCTGGGAGTGCCTGTTAAAGTTATCAAGTACAGTCAGCCGTTGGTTGTTGGACAATACTGGCCCGGAGGGTTTTACCACTCTCATCTGGATTCTAATATTGTGAATGCAGACAAGCCATGTTGCTTCCACACGAATTGCTCTGTCGTAAATGGTAAAGAACTTGAAGATACGCACTGCTGCAATAAGTGCCGCATGGCTACGATGATGTATTACCTTAACAACGTCGAAGAAGGTGGCGAGACCGCGTTCCCGTTTGCCGACAAAAGCCTGCCTGATATGAATCGATCTATGCAAGATAAACAATGGCATAATTTAACCAAAAATTGCGAGCAGGCTTCAGTAAGAGTGAAGCCTCAAAAGGGCAAAGCTATCCTATGGTACAATCATTTTCTGGACAAAAGAGGATACCTCGGTGCGGTAAATACACGCAGCTACCACGGTGGATGCAATGTTAAGAAAGGCGTCAAGTGGGTTGGTCTACATTTGGTGCAAACGCCCCACTACCGACACCGTTTGCTGTCGAGCAAATTTGCTATAAGATTCGCTGATGTGTACTAAACCGATTCTTACTACTCGCAGTATGCTTCGCCTACAGTGATACGTTGTGTGCCTCATCATGCGAAAATGGGTCTTATGCCATATGCTGCAAGCATAGCTCAAAACCAGCCAGCGTATTGGCCCAGTCACGTCTACTAATGGAATCACGAAACTTGTGTGATTTTACAGCGCACAGAGTAGCTCTGGAGCTACGTTGGTCGGATATCCCTTAAGACTCATGTTCGCATGACGCGGGTTTTATATGAGTTTCAGTGGTACTTGAAAGCAGCTAAAAGAAACACATGTCGTTTAAAATAAAGGGCAACAAACGACTGCAAGAATTTTAAAGAAACGTTAACCTTTTGATACGATTTTCCTAGCGAAACCCAGCTTATTTTCTAAAATTCAATGACGGATATACGGACTATATGAGGCGGGGAAAATCTAAATTATTGATATATACATTTGCAATTATAATTAACTTTTATTATAAAATGTGCTAACGCATTCTGGAAAAAAATTGTTTCACGATTGTGTGTGACCATATTTTCCATCAAAATGTTCGTCTCATTTCACTTTAAATTATAACATTATTGTCTAACTGTTCACATTGTATAAACATGTTTGTGCAGACTTTAACGACAAATGTGTCGAGTGATTTCATTCACAAACACACCCACACGCGACATGTCGGATTGAAAAACCACGATGTATCATTGGTGTGCTTTTTCAACTTTCGATACTACAATTTAAATTTGACCACGCATTTAACTTGATACTTTTGACGTAAAAAATGTCAAAGGTTGCAGTGACGAGTAAGCCCCACGATTTAAAGGGGCCTGTTCACAGATTTTGGCATGTATTGAAGTTTGTCATTAAAAAATGTTAACATTCGATCCAAAAAGCTCCAGTAAAAAACAAGAATACAATTAAAGAAAAAAAGTAACCTTCAACTGGACTCGAACCACTGACCCCTGGAGTAAAAAACTATCGCTACACCACTCGGCCATCCGTGCTCATACAATGAGTGATGTATTTATACTTTATATAAGCAATCCTGGTAGTATTACAAAATATAACGACAACAACAAAACTCTCCAAATTATTCAATTTTGCCTTGCAATGCTTTATAATTTTCAGGTTTTTAAATCCTCAAAAGATGCATATAATGGATATTTTAGAGCATGGTAAATGTTCAGTATTACTGTATTCTCACAAATGTATAACTACAACGAAAATTTGCGAATCTGAAACATTTTTTTTATTTTGTCAATTTACCAAAACGTGAAAATGTCATTTTAATACGAAAATTATAGACAACGTTCAAGTAATAAGGTACAAAAGTAATTACAATGTACTTTTTATGCTGTTCCAGCATGATATAACGCCAACAGTGTCCACAACCATTAATTTCGAAAGGTTAATGTACAGTTTATATAATTACATAGCGAATCATATCGAACACGTTGCTATGTACATTAACTTTGATTATCAACATCTATAGCGATGCCAATAATGTGTTACCGAGCATTGCTTAATGTCTTACACGATTTGAAGGACATCATGCATTTAAAAATATTCCAACAACACAAGAGTCAACAAAAACTTGTATATTTCGGGTTGCAGTAACAGTATTTTAAGCTAAACACAACAGAAAAAGTTGCAATTTTCACACTTAGCTCCAAAACTATGCAAATAATTATGCATTAATTTTATATGAGAATTTAAAGACTTCTAAATCGTGCCATAATTAATTAGTTATCCACATACATGAAACCAACTGCCTGCTGTTTGAAAGTAAAGGATGGACAAAATGTGATATTAAGGACAGAACAAGATATGTGTTTGTCAGAAACACTATCTCCCCTTTTGCGCCGCTTTGAAGCTATATATTTGACCTTTGACCTTGAAGGATGACCTTGACCTTTCACCACTCAGAATGTGCAGCTCCATGAGATACACATGCATGCCAAACATCAAGTTGCTATCTTCAATATTTCAAAAGTTATTGCAAATGTTAAAGTTGGCGCAAACAAACAAGCAAACACACAAACAAACCAACAGACAGGGCAAAAACAATATGTCCCCCACTATAGTGGTGGGGGACATAAAAATAAACTTTCAACAGTATGAGGTCTTAACTCGCATTGTAATTTGTAAAACCCTACATACATGATGTATGAATGTTCCTATAATGCATAAAATACAAGGCCACTATCATACTAATGTTACAGTTAATTTTAAGCCATTGGTAAAATATTATGTCATTATGCATGAATAAAACAGGATGAAATGAAATTTAAAAGCAAGACCAAACTTAATACCCAACAACATGGTGTAGGTACAAATCATGAAAAACGTTGTTGAAACCAATGTTCTTAAATTGTCAAGCTGAGCATAATGCAGTATAAACATTGTACTTATTTATACCTTTGATAATGTACAAACAGCGAAAATACCTACTTACGTAGTAAAATAAGCAAACCATTTGATAATAAGTCGAAGCTATAACAATAATAATGTAAAACCACACTTAACAATAAATAGCTTATGGTGGCAAGCTTAACCCTTTCCCACTCAGAAGCAAAGTGAAAATGGCTTTTGCAACCAGCATAAAACCAGAACAGCTTGCGAATGAGTTTTATCACTGTATAAGCCCAGTCATGAGAAAATGGGTCTTATGCCACATGTGGTCAGCATTGTTCCAGACCAGCATGCGCACAATACTGGTCTGGAGCTACCCTGTTCACTATGGAATCAGAAACAGTTTCACATGATTTGGGTCATATCTTCCTATAATACTGATTGTATAATTGACCTTCGTGTTTACATACATAAACCCTGATAAAATAGTTACAATTACTACCGAGGATGTGTCAATCATTCAACAAATGTATAAAATAGCAGGTACCATTCAAAAAATGAGCCCCGCTCAGTGTAAAAGGGGTTTAATACATGTGCGTAAAAAGTCGTTCCAGATTAGCCTGTGCAGTCCGCGGAGTCTAATCAGGAACGACACGTTCCGCCTAAACTTGATTTTTTGCTAAGAAGAGACTTTCTTGAAACGAAATTTATCATAAAGGCGGAAAGTGTCGTCTCTGATTAGACAGTTCAGACTGCACAGGTAAATCTGGGACGACACTTTATGCACATGCATTCAACCCCTTTTTCACAGAGCACGGCCCAAATGTTTATAATAATTTTAAAGTCTTGTACTTGTTCTACTCTAGTTTGAGCCTTGGGTAAACATAAATTAAAAACAATGTGTGACCACATATTTGAAACAATTGGAACTTATAATGCTAAGACACAAACTTCTTAAATACACATACTCATACAATAAGACATGTATATAAACCGTGCTCTGTGAAAAAGTGGTTTAATGCATGGGCGTAAAGTGTCGTCCCAGATTAGCCTGTGCAGTTCGCACAAGCAAATGAGGGACAACACTTTCCGCAAAAACTTAATTTTTGCTAAGGAAAGACTTTCTTGAAACAAAAACTATCATAAAAGCTTAAAGTGTCATCCCATATTAGCCTGTGCTGACTGCACAGGCTAATCCGGGACAACACCTTACACACATTCCCTTTTCGCAAAGCGCGGCTCATAAAAATGATGATAAAAGGGCCACAATGTACACCTATTGAAGCAATATGCAACAATGGCAAATGCAAAATCACACAATCAAAAAGCAAAAGCGCTTGAAAATCATTCTGAATATCATTATACACTTTTCTCACACAATTAATTTTCAATTAACAGCAGTTTCCATTGCATGGTTTAATACATGCATAAGACAAATACCAGGAGACTTAATATATCTTTAATTAAAATAGTTCTCTAAAAAACAAACACACAAGTAATTCATTACTCTTTCTACAATTTTTCATTAAAACTCACCACATTCAGTTGCTAATTTTGCAAAAACAACTTAAAAAATAAAATAAAAGCAAAACCATTATGCTGTTAACTTGCAGTCTTAAATTATCATAACATATAAAATAGTTCAAGTTTGAAAAATAACAATCCTTTTACAGAGCAGAAAATTAGTTACCAGAATTTCAATTAAACGTTCCAGGTTTTTCAAGCTTTTTCAGATATTATTTTTTATATTTAACTCACCTAAATACCCATGTAAAACAGATATGTCCTTATATTTGTTTTGCATTTACATCATACAGTGCCTACCCCAAAATTACACAAACAGGTTATTAAGCATAATGGATCGAAGACTCACTCCTCAAGTACCTGACTCTAAAATATAATTGATAAATTGGACGGTTATATGTATGACCCTGCTTGTAACTGGTAATATGTTTACAAAAATATGTTTTATTTTAACAACGTATGTGACTTAAAATATCATGATGAAATTAGTACACTTGAAAAAGCACTAATATTGAACCTACAGATGAAATGCAAATGATATTACAGCGAAAATGTTTGTCTTATATATTCATGTATATCGGAAAAGTGTGATACAAAACCATTTAATGGATTTGTTATTTTTATTTTGGAAAACTGTTTTGAAAAATCTTAAAGTGGTTGTGTTATGTATTTGTATCGTGCATCTCAATCGCATTTCTCCCAGCGTTACGTAGTCTATTTGAGAACGTGCCTCAATATTAACGCATTTATGCCTAGTGGATCATCTGGTTCTACGCTGTTTGCCAAGGCCTTTTTTCTAGACGCTAGGCATAAATGGGTTAAACTGTGTCACTCATCGGACGGCGGACGGTTTCGGTTTTGTC
The DNA here is from genome assembly GCF_020536995.1 of Dreissena polymorpha. Lineage (NCBI taxonomy): Eukaryota > Metazoa > Mollusca > Bivalvia > Myida > Dreissenidae > Dreissena > Dreissena polymorpha. Next base: position 1,063,726 of record NC_068368.1, on the reverse strand, counting down.
CAGTCTTGCCGATGCCTGGAGATCGGACACATCGGCCGGCGACCGGATTATTTGTGACTGAGGCAATAGTCATGTAACAGCCAAGCGTCTTAAACCATTCTTATTTACAACGGTAATTATGGATCAACTTTTATCCACATGCACTCGGCATTTGTTGCTACCCCCCCCCCCCCCTCGCCTGCTGCTCCCCCCTCCCAAAACCCTTAAAATTGTCCAGTTGTTATACAAAATTTAAAAACAACAAGAGTTAGTCAAATTTCAACAAACTTTTGCTTTTGATAATAGACAATTTTGAGGGCTTTTGGAGGGAAGTGTGCAGCTGGGGGGGGGAGGGGGGGGGAACTAATGCCGAGTGCTTGTGCTTATAACGAGTTAATACTTTTGCACACGTCCCTGCCCAATATAACGATATAAGACTTTTACACACGTCCCTGTCCAATATAACCCGAATTGATTAATAAATATTACTTGACTTGACTTGACTTGTGTTAAGGCTTTTGCACACGCCCCTGCCAAATACTCATCGTATGCTCTCATGTTTGCTGCTCATCAGTATCTAAAGGTCGAAAAATGAAGCCTTTTAAACTTGAATCTAGTAAGAACGGTCTTTACTCAAATTTAACAACAAATGTGACAAAAAGTATTTAAATGGTAAAGGGTTAAAAAAAGTATGTCCAAATTGTCACACAATTCGTATAAATGGTTCCCGTGTTCCGCGTAACCAGCATCGGGCCGTATAAATGGTTCCCGTGTCCCGCGTAACCAGCATCGGGCCGTATAGATGGTTCCTTCGTTCCGCGTAACCAACATCGGGCCGTATAGATGGTTCCTACGTTCCGCGTAACCAGCATCGGGCCGAATAAATGGTTCCCTCGTCCCGCGTTACCAGCATCGGGCCGTATAAATGGCTCCCGTGTCCCGCGTAACCAGCATCGGGCCGTATAGATGGTTCCCGTGTCCCGCGTAACCAGCATCGGGCCGTAAAGATGGTTATCTCGTCTCGCGTAACCAGCATCGGGCGGTAAAAATGGTTTCCGTGTCCCGCGTAACCAGCATCGGGCCGTAAAGATGGTTCCCGTGTCCCGCGTAACCAGCATCGGGCCGTATAAATGGTTCCCGTGTCCAGCGTAACCAACATCGGTCCGTAGAAATGGTTCCCGTGTCCCGCGTAACCAGCATCGGGCCGTATAGATGGTTCCCGTGTCCAGTGTAACCAGCATCGGGACGTATAAATGGTTCCCGTGTCCCGCGTAACCAGCATCGGGTCGGATAGATGGTACCCTCGTACCGCGTAACCAGCATCGAAGTCGTATAAATGGTTCTCGTTTCGCACGTAACCAGCATCGGGCCGTATAGATGGTTCCCGTGTCCCGCGTAACCAGCATCGGGCCGTATAGATGGTTCCCGTGTCCCGTGTAACTTGCATTGGGCAAACGTTTCCCATGATCTTTTTTGTTAAAAGTATTTTTTCAGTAAAGTGCAAACGCGCGTTTGTAATATAAAGTCCCCACACTGATCCGACATTTTTCTAACCGTTCAAACGCGCGGTTGCACTTTACTGGAAAAATTATTTTTTTTAAAGATCATGATATCTATAGAAAACTCTCACGAATGAGCGGGCTCTCAACTTTATCCCATTAAAAATGGTGAAATATTTAAAAAGACATCATAAAAACATTTTAACTGGGTCGCGCTTTATTCTCCCAACACAGATCCGAAAAAGTCACGTTGTAAAGGAACGAGTACACGTGACCCCCAAAAGATCACGAGACGATTTTGCATCCTAGCATAAACTGCTATGAAATTCTGTATACCGGTTCCGCATCATTGGTAGGTTATTCTTCCGAACTCTCTAGCAGACGCAAATGTTATTGTAAGGCAAAACAAAGTCAAGTTCGAATGCAAAAAAAAGAATATTCACACGGTTATGATTTTTATGCTCACACAGTGGCTATAATTGTATTTTGTTTTAGTAAAATTGATACATTTAATCTGAAATGGTCGATGATATCAAGATTTTTAGAAAATATAACGTTCTGTATCGTTCGGATTCAAAGTACGAACTATACATTCCTGGCATCACGAGCGTTTAACCCATTTATGCCTAGTGAACTCTCCAATCCTGATAAATTGGATCAATTTATTGCCAAAATTAGGGATGTCTGGTATATTTATTTCTATATTAAGAATATTTCTTACAGAAATTTCTTTAAGCAAACAGCGAAGACCCAGATGAGACGCCGCATAGACCCAGATGAGACGCCGCATCATGCGGCGTCTCATCCTGGTCTACGCTGTTTACCAATGCCTTTTTTCTATACGCAAGGCATCAATGGTTTAAAAATAAACAATGTTTTGCATGCGCGAAATTAGGGTTAATCGAATTTTAGTTTCGTATGCTTACATCAGCTTTCGGATACAAAGTATTCAGAATACATCAAACAACCACATTTAAATTCGAAAATATATTCACACTGCAATAGTTATTAAAATACAAAAAAAAGTAATATGTCTTAACTATGTCAATAGTTTAATTGTTCAAAGCAAAATGACGGAAAATCGCCAAATACCTCGATTTCCTCGTGCACACTTTCAGTGCGCCTAAGCGATCATTAAATTGCATTATGGTAAAAATAATTCTTCTAATTCGTAAACTCAAAAGATGATTATATATGTATAATGTAAACAATTCCAAAATATAATCGTTTTGCTGGTTTGCATGTGCTGCTTTGTCGTAAATCGTGCATTTTGAATCAGGAACGTTGACAATTAGGAATTTCAGTCAAGTATATTCAAGTTCCATCCTATACAGCCGAGATAACCCATTTTCTTGACCACAGTTGTTAAATATCAACATTTATTTCCCTGCAATAATTAGTGTTGAAAAGCGGAAACGCTTTTATAAATCTCTCCCCAATGCATTAAAAAATTACCTGGGGCTTAATAGTATGTACATGTACATTCATGGTCATCCTCTTTAGCAGATATTTTTACACGTACTCAATGCAATAGCCAATAACATTTAAGCAGTCAATAAATGTCGGTTCTAATTTTCCCGAACGAATATATGTATTTCCGCAATCGGTTTAGCGAAATATGACCAGATATACGGTATGTTGTTTTTATGCATTTATACATTATTTTTTATTACGTGTATAATTGTTGGAACAAGTATTCAGCTCAAGGTGCAATAAGTTGTACGAAAGTGCTGAAAATACAATGAATTTAAAAGCTGTATCAATTCGTAATTAAAGGAAAATAAAATATTAGTTTTACTCGAAGCTATAAAGCCAACGTCTATAACTTTACATGTTAATGTCTTCCGCGCGTTTTCATCAAAAGCTGATGCACATTTTAATTACATGTATTTAAACGGCATTGTTGACTCCATTTAAAAAATTGCACACGTACAATATTTTTTAAATATTTATTTAAGTCAGGAATGTAATTTTAATTGTATGAAAATAATGCACATATTCATTGTAATCATATGCTTTTTGTAAATGGTCAGTCTGATAAATTCTGTGAAAAAATCCAATGACGTACACTGTTAATAAGACAGTGGTTTCTATAGCTAGTTTCTACAGCTATAGTATCTCAAAAAGAAAACTTTATATTATCTAAAGTGGTCTTTTTTCAATTTATAGTTTGAAATAGATTGCGATTAAATTAATCTAAATGGGCAAAATAACCCTTACTCCTTTATATTATTTCCTTGTTGATCATAGATGGTAAAAAGATTTTAACTCTATACATTGTGTATTGTTAATTTATATGGGCCTTGCTCTGTGAAAAGGGGGTTTAATGCATGTGCGTAAATTGTCGCCCCAGCAGTCCGCACAGGTTAATCAGGGACGAAACTTTCCGCTTTTATGATATTTTTCGTTTAAAGAAAGTAAAATTCAGTTTAGGCTGAAAGATCGTCCCTGATAATCTGGGACGACACTTAACGCACATGCATTAAACCCCCTTTTCACGGAGCACGGCTCATATATATATATATATATATAATTTTAATAGGAGCAAGTCACTGAACAGAACAGTACTTTATTCGTTTTCCCAGGTTACAAAACAGTACACACTTATGAAAAATGAATCTATGTATTACAGATTATTCATAATAATCATTTAAAAATATACAACAAAAAGAAGAAATACATAATTTTATTTCATGCTACAGATGAGAACCAATGGAAAGTCTGGTCGACTACAGGCAGTACTCGTCATACTGATATTTCTCATGTACTCCACGCAAGAGGGACATTGTGACGATGACGTTGCCAGCTCCTGCGTGAAACTGGACGCTGACGTAACACGTGATAATGTGGCATGTTCGACTATAGGGCATGCACTGGTTGACACGATGGACACTTATACCGCGTGGAACTATTTTTCAACAATAGTTGAGTTCATGTACCATAAAGTCGAATGCATCATGACCTACATTACAATAACAGCCGATCATTTGCAGACGACATTGACACACGAGAAGAAATCGTCAGAAATTTCGAATGACAACGCAGACAGTGTAAAACATGACGCCCACAACAAGCTCAGTGACATGCTCAATCAGGATTTCAAATTTTCTGTCGATAACCTTCTAAGCGACTTTCTGCCAGCGGATGAAGACGCCACAGTTCAACCCGAAGGGGGTGAAGTTGTTTTCGAGTATCCCAAGATGGAACACATCAAACCAGTCAAGGTTGGACATGAACAAAGCGTCGACATCGGCGATGAAACCTCTGTAAAGGTAATAACGTTGTCGGTGAATCCACCAATATTTGAAATTCCCGATTTCCTGTCGAATGATGACTACGACTACATTATTGATGAATCGAACAAACACGTTCTGCACACGATTCGCTGGTTTGCTACAGTAAACAACACAGTTTTGAACAAAGAGCAAAGAATATCTAACCAAACAGACGTGCTACCGAGCAAAGAAAATGTCGCGTTTTTGACAAAGTTGCAGAAGAGGGCGGCCGGACTTCTTGGAGTGCCTGTTAAAGTTATCAAGTACAGTCAGCCGTTGGTTGTTGGACAATACTGGCCCGGAGGGTTTTACCACTCTCATCTGGATTCTAATATTGTGAATGCAGACAAGCCATGTTGCTTCCACACGAATTGCTCTGTCGTAAATGGTAAAGAACTTGAAGATACGCACTGCTGCAATAAGTGCCGCATGGCTACGATGATGTATTACCTTAACAACGTCGAAGAAGGGGGCAAGACCGCGTTCCCGTTTGCCGACAAAAGCCTGCCTGATATGAATCGATCTATGCAAGATCAACAATGGCATAATTAAACAAAGAATTGCGAGCAGGCTTCAGTAAAAGTGAAGCCTCAAAAGGGCAAAGCTATCCTTTGGTACAATCATTTTCTGGACAAAAGAGGATACCTCGGTGCGGTTAATACACGCAGCTACCACGGTGGATGCAATGTTAAGAAAGGCGTCAAGTGGGTTGGTATACATTTGGTGCAAACGCCCCACTACCGACACCGTTTGCTGTCGAGCAAATTTGCTATAAGATTCGCTGATGTGTACTAAACCGATTCTTCCTACTCTCAGTATGCTTCGCCTACAGTGATACGTTGTGTGCCTCATCATGCGAAAATGGGTCTTATGCCATATGCTGCAAGCATAGCTCAAAACCAGCCAGCGTATTGGCCCAGTCAGGTCTACTAATGGAACCACGAAACTTGCGTGATTTTACAGCGCACAGAGTAGCTCTGGAGATACGTTGGTCGGATATCCCTTAAGACTCATGTTCGCATGACGCGGGTTTTATATGAGTTTCAGTGGTACTTGAAAGCAGCTAAAAGAAACACATGTCGTTTAAAGTAAAGGGCAACAAACGACTGCAAGAATTTTAAAGAAACGTTAACCTTTTGATACGATTTTTCTAGCGAAACCCAGCTTATTTTCTAATATTGAATGACGGATATACGGACAATATGAGGCGGAGAAAATCTAAATTATTGATATAAACATTTGCAATTATAGGTAACTTTTATTATAAAATGTGCTAACGCATTCTGGAGAAAAATTGTTTCACGATTGTTTGTGACCATATTTTCCATCAAAATGTTCGTCTCATTTCACTTTAAATTATAACATTATTGTCTAACTGTTCACATTGTATAAACATGCTTGTGCAGACTTTAACGACAAATGTGTCAAGTGAATTCATTCACAAACACACCCACACGCGACATGTCGGATTGAAAAACAACGATGTATCATTGGTGTGCTTTTTCAACTTTCGATACTATAATTTAAATTTGACCACGCATTTAACTTGATACCTTTGACGTAAAAAAGGTTGCAGTGACGAGTAAGCCCTATGATTTAAAGGGGTCTGTTCACAGATTTTGGCATGTATTGAAGTTTGTCATTAAAAAATGTTAACTTACGATCCAAAAAGCTCCAGTAAACAAACAAGAATACAATAAAGAAAAAAAAGGAACCTTCAACTGGGCTCGAACCACTGACCCCTGGAGTAAAAAACTATCGCTAGACCACTCGGCCATCCGTGCTCATACAATGAGTGATGTATTTAATACTTTATATAAGCAATCCTGGTAGTATAACAAAATATAACGACAACAACAAAACTCTCCAAATTATTCAATTTCGCCTTGCAATGCTTTATAATTTTCAGGTTTTTAAATCCTCAAAAGATGCATATAATGGATATTTTAGAGCATGGTAAATGTTCAGTATTACTGTATTCTCACAAATGTATAACTACAACGAAAATTTGCGAATCTGAAACATTTTTTTTATTTTGTCAATTTACCAAAACGTGCAAATGTCATTTTAATACGAAAATTATAGACAACGTTCAAGTAATAAGGTACAAAAGTAATTACAATGTACTTTTTATGCTGTTCCAGCATGATATAACGCCAACAGTGTCCACAACCATTAATTTCGAAAGGTTAATGTACAGTTTCTATAATTACATAGCGAATCATATCGAAGACGTTGCTATGTACATTAACTTTGATTATCAACATCTATAGCGATGCCAATAATGTGTTACCGAACATTGCTTAATGTCTTACACGATTTGAAGGACATCATGCATTTAAAAATATTCCAACAACACAAGAGTCAACAAAAACTTGTATATTTCGGGTTGCAGTAACAGTATTTTAAGCTAAACACAACAGAAAAAGTTGCAATTTTCACACTTAGCTCCAAAACTATGAAAATCATTATGCATTAATTTTATATAAGAATTTAAAGACTTCTAAATCGTGCCATATTTAATTAGTTATCCACATACATTAAACCAACTGCCTGCTGTTTGAAAGTAAAGGATGGACAAAATGTGATATTAAGGACAGAACAAGATATGTGTTTGTCAGAAACACTATCTCCCTTTTTACGCCGCTTTGAAGCTATATATTTGACCTTTGACCTTGAAGGATGACCTTGACCTTTCACCACTCAGAATGTGCAGCTCCATGAGATACACATGCATGCCAAACATCAAGTTGCTATCTTCAATATTTCAAAAGTTATTGCAAATGTTAAAGTTGGCGCACACAAACAAGCAAACACACAAACAAACCAACAGACAGGGCAAAAACAATATGTCCCCCACTATAGTGGTGGGGGACATAAAAATAAAACTTTCAACAGTATGAGGTCTTAACTCGCATTGTAATTTGTAAAACCCTACATACATGATGTATGAATGTTCCTATAATGCATAAAATACAAGGCCACTATCATACTAATGTTACAGTTAATTTTAAGCCATTGGTAAAATATTAAGTCATTATGCATAAATAAAACAGGATGAAATGAAATTTAAAAGCAAGACCAAACTTAATACCCCAAAACATGGTGTAGGTACAAATCATGAAAAACATTGTACTTATTTATACCTTTGATAATGTACAAACAGCGAAAATACCTACTTACGTAGTAAAATAAGCAAACCATTTGATAATAAGTCGAAGCTATAACAATAATAATGTAAAACCACACTTAACAATAAATAGCTTATGGTGGCAAGCTTAACCCTTTCCCACTCAGAAGCAAAGTGAAAATGGCTTTTGCAACCAGCATAAAACCAGAACAGCTTGCGAATGAGTTTTATCACTGTATAAGCCCAGTCATGAGAAAATGGGTCTTATGCCACATGTGGTCAGCATTGTTCCAGACCAGCATGCGCACAATACTGGTCTGGAGCTACCCTGTTCACTATGAAATCAGAAACAGTTTCACATGATTTGGGTCATATCTTCCTATAATACTGATTGTATAATTGACCTTCGTGTTTACATACATAAACCCTGATAAAATAGTTACAATTACTACCGAGGATGTGTCAATCATTCAACAAATGTATAAAATAGCAGGTACCATTCAAAAAATGAGCCCCGCTCAGTGTAAAAGGGGTTTAATACATGTGCGTAAAAAGTCGTTCCAGATTAGCCTGTGCAGTCCGCAGAGTCTAATCAGGAACGACACGTTCCGCCTAAACTTGATTTTTTGCTAAGAAGAGACTTTCTTGAAACGAAATTTATCATAAAGGCGGAAAGTGTCGTCTCTGATTAGACAGTTCAGATTGCACAGGTAAATCTGGGACGACACTTTATGCACATGCATTCAACCCCTTTTTCACAGAGCACGGCCCAAATGTTTATAATAATTTAAAAGTCTTGTACTTGTTCTACTCTAGTTTGAGCCTTGGGTAAACATAAATTAAAAACAATGTGTGACCACATATTTGAAACAATTGGAACTTATAATGCTAAGACACAAACTTCTTAAATACACATACTCATACAATAAGACATGTATATGAACCGTGCTCTGTGAAAAAGTGGTTTAATGCATGGGCGTAAAGTGTCGTCCCAGATTAGCCTGTGCAGTTCGCACAAGCAAATGAGGGACAACACTTTCCGCAAAAACTTGATTTTTGCTAAGGAAAGACTTTCTTGAAACAAAAAATATCATAAAAGCTTAAAGTGTCATCCCATATTAGCCTGTGCTGACTGCACATGCTAATCCGGGACAACACCTTACACACATTCCCTTTTCACAAAGCGCGGCTCATAAAAATGATGATAAAAGGGCCACAATGTACACCTATTGAAGCAATATGCAACAATGACAAATGCAAAATCACACAATCAAAAAGCAAAAGCGCTTGAAAATCATTCTGAATATCATTATACACTTTTCTCACACAATTAATTTTCAATCAACAGCAGTTTCCATTGCATGGTTTAATACATGCATAAGACAAATACCAGGAGACTTAATATATCTTTAATTAAAATAGTTCTCTAAAAAACAAATATACAAGTAATTCATTACTCTTTCTACAATTTTTCATTAAAACTCACCACATTCAGTTGCTAATTTTGCAAAAACAACTTAAAAAATAAAATAAAAGCAAAACCATTATGCTGTTAACTTGCAGTCTTAAATTATCATAACATATAAAATAGTTCAAGTTTGAAAAATAACAATCCTTTTACAGAGCAGAAAATTAGTTACCAGAATTTCAGTTAAACGTTCCAGGTTTTTCAAGCTTTTTCAGATATTATTTTTTATATTTAACTCACCTAAATACCCATGTAAAACAGATATGTCCTTATATTTGTTTTGCATTTACATCATACAGTGCCTACCCCAAAAATTACACAAACAGGTTATTAAGCATAATGGATCTAAGACTCACTCCTCAAGTACCTGACTCTAAAATATAATTGATAAATTGGACGGTTATATGTATGACCCTGCTTGTAACTGGTAATATGTTTACAAAAATATGTTTTATTTTAACAACGTATGTGACATAAAATATCATGATGAAATTAGTACACTTGAAAAAGCACTAATATTGAACCTACAGATGAAATGCAAATGATATTACAGCGAAAATGTTTGTCTTATATATTCATGTATATCGGAAAAGTGTGATACAAAACCATTTAATGGATTTTTTATTTTTATTTTGGAAAACTGTTTTGAAAAATCTTAAAGTGGTTGTGTTATGTATTTGTATCGTGCATCTCAATCGCATTTCCCCCAGCGTTACGTAGTCTATTTGAGAACGTGCCTCAATATTAACGCATTTATGCCTAGTGGATCATCTGGTTCTACGCTGTATGCCAAGGCCTTTTTTCCAGACGCATAAATGGGTTAAACTGTGTCACTCATCGGACGGCGGACGGTTTCGGTTTTGTCCAGTCTTGCCGTAGCCTGGAGATCGGACACATCGGCCGGCGACCGGATTATTTGTGACTGAGGCAATAGTCATGTAACAGCCAAGCGTCTTAAACCATTCTAATTGACAACGGTAATTATGGATCAACTTTTATCCACATGCACTCGGCATTTGTTGCTACCCCCCCCCCCCCTCGCCTGCTGCTCCCCCCTCCCAAAACACTTAAAATTGTCCAGTTGTTATACAAAATTTAAAAACAACAAGAGTTAGTCAAATTTCAACAAACTTTTGCTTTTGATAATAGACAATTTTGAGGGCTTTTGGAGGGAAGTGTGCAGCTGGGGGGGGGGAGGGGGGGGGAACTAATGCCGAGTGCTTGTGCTTATAACGAGTTAATACTTTTGCACACGTCCCTGCCCAATATAACGATATAAGACTTTTACACACGTCCCTGTCCAATATAACCTGAATTGATTAATAAATATTACTTGACTTGACTTGACTTGTGTTAAGGCTTTTGCACACGCCCCTGCCAAATACTCATCGTATGCTCTCATGTTTGCTGCTCATCAGTATCTAAAGGTCGAAAATGAAGCCTTTTAAACTTGAATCTAGTAAGAACGGTCTTTACTAAAATTTAACAACAAATGTGACAAAAAGTATTTAAATGGTAAAGGGTTAAAAAAAGTATGTCCAAATTGTCACACAATTCGTATAAATGGTTCCCGTGTTCCGCGTAACCAGCATCGGGCCGTATAAATGGTTCCCGTGTCCCGCGTAACCAGCATCGGGCCGTATAGATGGTTCCTTCATTCCGCGTAACCAACATCGGGCCGTATAGATGGTTCCTACGTTCCGCGTAACCAGCATCGGGCCGTATAAATGGTTCCCTCGTCCCGCGTTACCAGCATCGGGCCGTATAAATGGCTCCCGTGTCCCGCGTAACCAGCATCGGGCCGTATAGATGGTTCCCGTGTCCCGCGTAACCAGCATCGGGCCGTAAAGATGGTTATCTCGTCTCGCGTAACCAGCATCGGGCGGTAAAAATGGTTTCCGTGTCCCGCGTAACCAGAATCGGGCCGTAAAGATGGTTCCCGTGTCCCGCGTAACCAGCATCGGGCCGTATAAATGGTTCCCGTGTCCAGCGTAACCAACATCGGTCCGTAGAAATGGTTCCCGTGTCCCGCGTAACCAGCATCGGGCCGTATAGATGGTTCCCGTGTCCAGTGTAACCAGCATCGGGACGTATAAATGGTTCCCGTGTCCCGCGTAACCAGCATCGGGTCGGATAGATGGTACCCTCGTACCGCGTAACCAGCATCGAAGTCGTATAAATGGTTCTCGTTTCGCACGTAACCAGCATCGGGCCGTATAGATGGTTCCCGTGTCCCGCGTAACCAGCATCGGGCCGTATAGATGGTTCCCGTGTCCCGTGTAACTTGCATTGGGCAAACGTTTCCCATAATATGCTCATTTTACATCTACACCACGGTGCCTATACCACGTGACTTTTTAGGATCTGTGTTGGGATAATAAAGCGCGACCCAGTTAAAAAAAAATTATGATGTCTTTTTAAATATTTCACCATTTTTAATGGGATAAAGTGGAGAGCTCGCTCATTCGTGAGAGTTTTATATTGGTATCATGATCTTTTTTGTTAAAAGTATTTTTTCAGTAAAGTGCAACCGCGCGTTTGTAATATAAAGTCCCCACACTAATCCGACATTTTTCTTACCGTTCAAACGCGCGGTTGCACTTTACTGGAAAAAATAACTTTTTTTTTTTTTTTAAAGATCATGATACCTATAACAAACTTTCACGAATAAGCGGGCTCTCAACTTTATCCCATTAAAAATGGTGAAATATTAAAAAAAAAACATCATAAAAACATGCTTACTGGGTCGCGCTTTATTCTCCCAACACAGATCCGAAAAAGTCACGTGGTATAGGCACCGTGTACACGTGACCCCCAAAAGATCACGAGAGGATTTTGCATCCTAGCATAAATTGCTATGAAATTATGTATACCGGTTCCGCATCATTTGTAGGTTATTCTTCCGAACTCTCTAGCAGACGCAAATGTTATTCTAAGGCAAAACAAAATCAAGTTCGAATGCAAAAAAAGCATATTCACACGGTTATGATTTTTTATGCTCACACAGTGGCTATAATTGTATTTTGTTTTCGTATATTGATACATTTAAACTGAAATGGTCGATGATATCAAGATTTTTAGAAAATGTAACGTTCTGTATCGTTCGGATTCAAACTACGAACAATACATTCCTGGCATCACGAGCGTTTAACCAATTTATGCCTAGTGAACTCTCCCATCCTGCTTAATTGGATCAATTTATTGCCAAAATTAGGGATGTCTGGTATATTTATTTCTATATTAAGAATATTTCTTACAGAAATTTCTTTAAGCAAACAGCGTAGACCCAGTTGAGACGCCGCATAGACCCAGATGAGACGCCGCATCATCTGGGTCTTCGCTGTTTGCCAATGCCTTTTTTCTATACGCTAGGCATCAATGGGTTAAAATTAAACCATGTTTTATATGCGCGACATTTGGGATAATCGTATTTTAGTTTCGTATGCTTACATCGGCATTCGGATACAAAGTATTCAGCACAACCACATTTAAATTCGAAAATGTATTAACACTGCAATAGTTATTAAAATACAAAAAAGTACTATGTCTTAACTATTTCAATAGTTTGACTGTTCAAAGCTGATGACGGAAAATCGCCAAATACCTCGATTTCCTCGTGCACACTTTCAGTGCGCCTAAGCGATCATTGCATTGCATTATGGGAAAAAAAATCTTCTAATTCGTAAACAATTCCAAAATATAATCGTTTTGCTGGTTTGCATGTGCTGCGTTGTCGTAAAGCGTGCATTTTGAATCAGGAACGTGGACAATTAGGAAAGAATTTCAGTCAAGTATATCCAAGTTCCATCCTATACAGCCGAGATAACCCATTTTATTGACCACAGTTGTTAAATATCAACATTTATTTCCCTGCAATAATTAGTATTGAAAAGCGGAAACGCTTTTAAAAATCTCTCCCCAATGCGTTAAAAAATTACCTGGGGCATAATAGTATGTACATGTACATTCATGGTCATCCTCGTTAACAGATATTTTGACACGTACTCAATGCAATAGCCAATAACATTTAAGCAGTCAATAAATGTCGGTTCTAATTTCCCCGAACGAATATATGTATTTCCGCAATCGGTTTAGCGAAATATGACAAGATATACGGTATGTTGTTTTTATGCATTTATACATTATTTTTTATTACGTGTGCAATAAGTTGTACGAAAGTGCTGAAAATACAATGTATCAATTCGTAATTAAAGGAAAATAAAATATTAGTTTTACTCGAAGCTATAAAGCCAACGTCTATAACTTTACATGTTAATGTCTTCCGCGCGTTTTCATCAAAAGCTGATGCACATTTTAATTACATGTATTTAAACGGCATTGTTGACTCCATTTAAAAAATTGCACACGTACAATATTTTTTAAATATTTATTTAAGTCAGGAATGTAATTTTAATTGTATGAAAATAATGCACATATTCATTGTAATCATATGATTTTTGTAAATGGTCAGTCTGATAAATTCCGTGAAAAAATCCAATGACGTACACTGTTAATAAGACAGTGGTTTCTATAGCTAGTTTCTACAGCTATAGTATCTCAAAAAGAAAACTTTATATTATCTAATGTGGTCGTTTTTCAATTACAGTTTGAAATAGATTGCGATTAAATTAATCTAAATGGGCAAAATAGCCCTTACTCCTTTATATTATTTCCTTGTTGATCATAGATGTTAAAAAGATTTTAACTCTATACATTGTGTATTGTTAATTTATATGGGCCTTGCTCTGTGAAAAAGGGGGTTTAATGCATGTGCGTAAATTGTCGCCCCAGCAGTCCGCACAGGTTAATCAGGGACGAAACTTTCCGCTTTTATGATATTTTTCGTTTAAAGAAAGTAAAATTCAGTTTAGGCTGAAAGATCGTCCCTGATAATCTGGGACGACACTTAACGCACATGCATTAAACCCCCTTTTCACGGAGCACGGCTCATATATATATATATATATATATATATATATATATATATATATATATATATATATATATATATATATATATATATATATATATATATAATTTTAATAGGAGCAAGTCACTGAACAGAACAGTTCTTTATTCGTTGTCACAGGTTACAAAACAGTACACACTTATGAAAAATGAATCTATGTATTACAGATTATTCATAATAATCATTTAAAAATATACAACAAAAAGAAGAAATACATAATTTGATTTCATGCTGCAGATGAGAACCACTGGAAAGTCTGGTCGACTACAGGCAGTACTCGTCATACTGATATTTCTCATGTACTCCACGCAAGAGGGACATTGTGACGATGACGTTGCCAGCTCCTGCGTGAAACTGGACGCTGACGTAACACGTGATAATGTAGGGCATGCACTGGTTGACTCGATGGACACTAATACCTCTTGGAACTATTTTTCAACAATAGTTGAGTTCATGAACAATAAAGTCGAATGCATCATGACCTACATTACAATAACAGCCGATCATTTGCAGACGACATTGACACACGAGAAACAATCGTCAGAAATTTCGGATGACAACGCAGACAGTGTAAAACATGACGCCCACAACAAGTTCAGTGACATGCTCAATCAGGATTTCAAATTTTCTGTCGATAAGCTTCTAAGCGACTTCCTGCCAGCGGATGAAGACGCCACAGTTCAACCCGAAGGAGGTGAAGTTGTTTTCGAGTATCCGAAGATGGAACAGATCAAACCAGTCAAGGTTGGACATGAACAAAGCGTCAACATCGGCGATGAAACCTCTGTAAAGGTAATAACGTTGTCGGTGAATCCACCACTATTTGAAATTCCTGATTTCATGTCGAATGAAGACAGCGACTACATAATTGAGGCTTCGAACGAGAAGGGTCTGCACACGAGCCGTGTGTTTGCGACAGGAAACGAGACACGTTCGAACAGCGACTATGATAAAGGAAGAGTAAGTAATTCTACACTCATACTAGAGAGCAAAGAAAATGTCGCGTTTTTGACAAAGTTGCAGAAAAGGGCAGCGGGACTTCTTCGAGTGCCTGTTGAAGTTATCCGGTACAGTCAGCCGTTGGCAGTTGGGCAATACTATCCTGGAGGGTTTTACCACTCTCACATGGATTCTAACATAGCGGATGCAGACAAGCCATGTTGCTTTCAAACGACATGTCCTTATATAAATGGAACCGAACGTGAACATTTGGAGTGCTGTCAAATGTGCCGCATGGCTACGTTGTTGTATTACCTTGATAACGTCGAAGAAGGGGGCGAGACCGCGTTCCCGTTTGCCGACAAAAGCCTGCCTGATATGATTCGATCTATGCAAGATCAACAATGGCACAATTTAACCAAGAATTGCGAGCAAGCTGCAGTTAGAGTGAAGCCTCAAAAAGGCAAAGCTATTCTTTGGTACAATCATTTTCTGGACAAACGAGGATATCTGGGTGCAGTAAATAAACGCGGCTACCACGGCGGATGTAATGTTAAGAAAGGTGTTAAGTGGATAGCTACGCATTGGATTCAATATCCCAAATACGAACATCGTCTGCTGCCGAGTAAATATTTTATGAAATCCGCTGTTTAAATAAATATATTTTTGATTTTTAAATGCGTCATCTGTGTGTGCTAAATGCAAGTAATGAACATGTCTAACGCCTTTAAATCGTACGAAGAATGCTGTTATGTGCATATCAGTAGTTCGGATGTAAGGCAAAGCAGTTAATTAATGTTTCTTTGCTCAGACCCCGCCGAAAAGGTTTTATAACGCCCGCCTTAATTTTCTATGGCTGGCAAAAAATGTAAAAGAATACTCTTTTTTCATACACCGAATGGAAAATAACCGCCGTAACGCGACAAACTCATTGTGCAGTATAATCTACCATATAAAACGGTAGAGACAGCATTTAAAAATGAAATCCTTCCATATTATGGTAGGATTTCTAGTTTGTCATTGAGTCGTGTTCTGAGAAAACTGGGAATAATGCATGTGCGTAAAGTGTCGTCCCAGATTAGCCTGTGCAGTCCACACAGGCTAATCAGGGACGACACTTTCCGCTTTTATGACATTTTTCGTTTAAATAAAGTATCTTCTTAGCAAAAATCCAATTTAGGCGGAAAGTGTCGTCCCTGATTAGCCTGTGCGGACTGCACAGGCTAATCTGGGACGACACTTTACGCACATGCATTCAGACCTGTTTTCTCAGAACGTGACTCAAATGATTTTTGTTTTATGTTGATCCATGTTATGGTCACTATAATTGAACAGTTGTGTATGGTTAACATTCTACATTGAATACAATCAAATAAAGATTTATAATAATAATGTTAAATACACTAATATTTGTATCGACCTTGATTATGAGCATGGTGTTAAAGATGGCCGGGATAGGATACGCTCGGAAATGCTGGGAACTATAATATTGTCATAGTTAAAATTCTAGGAAGTCATGGTTTAAAGGGACCTTTCACGTTTTGGTAAATTGATAACATAATGTAACAAAAATGTTTCAGATTCGCACATTTTCGTTGTAGTTATGATATTTGTGAGGAATCAGAAACAGTTTCACATGATTTTGGTCATATCTTCCTATAATACTGATTGTATAATTGACCTTAGTGTTTACATACATAAACCCTGATAAAATAGTTACAATTACTACCGAGGATGTGTCAATCATTCAAGAAATGTATAAAATAGCAGGTACCATTAAAAAAAATAGCCCCGCTCAGTGAACAGGGGGTTTAATGCATGTGCGTAAAAAGTCGTTCCAGATTAGCCTGTGCAGTCCGCAGAGTCTAATCAGGAACGACACGTTCCGCCTAAACTTGATTTTTGCTAAGAAGAGACTTTCTTGAAACGAAATTTATCATAAAGGCGGAAAGTGTCGTCTCTGATTAGACAGTTCAGACTGCACAGGCTAATCTGGGACGACACTTTACGCCCATGCATTAAACCACTTTTTCACAGAGCACGGTTCATATACATGTCTTATTGTATGAGTATGTGTATTTAAGAAGTTTGTGTCTTAGCATTAGAAGTTCCAATCGTTTCAAATATGTGGTCATACATTGTTTTTAACTTTTGTTAACCAAGGCTCAAACAAGAGTAGAACAAGTACAAGACTTAAAAATAATTTTAAACATTTGGGCCGTGCAGACTGCCCAGGCTAATCTGGGACAACACTTTACGCATATGCATTAAAACCCCTTTTCACAGAGCACGGTTTAATGTTAAATTAATTAGACAAGGAGATTAATTAATCAAAGAGCAAATAATGGAACAATATATTTTTGAAGCAAATGTGATGGCTCAATGAGGCTCAAACATTAAACACTTTATTTAGCTTGATTTTGTCATATTTCAGGTTATTTCAAGTGATAAATGAAATTTCCCAATTGATAGTTTGGCAGACAGAATATTAAGTCAAACAAATACATCTGATTTTAATATAATGGGACATCAGAGCAAGAAAGCCATATCCAAGTATATGAGTATGTATGACATACCTTTGTTCTGAACTCGACATCTGCGATATCCTTCAGGTTTGTCTTCACATTGTAGTAGGCTCCCCACTCAACTGAGTCCAGCATACGGACACTTCTACTTGTTACTCCCGAACAATCAATCCTGACTATGATTGGGAGACACCCACCTGATAATCACACATTCGCAAAACAATGGAGATCGAGGAATAGTTAAATTTATCTAAAAACTGCGAACATGCGGCGTTAAGAATTAAGCCTAAGAAAGGAACAATCATACTTTGGTACAATCACTTTCTGGACCGACGGGGATACCTTAGTGCAGTGGATCAAAGAAGCTACCATGGGGGATGCGATGTGAAAAAGGGCATCAAATATATTGCTACGAATTGAGTGCAGACGCCATTCTATCGGTATCGACTGCTGCCAAGCAAATATTTAAAGAAATAATTCAGTTTGGAATCAAATAAGATGAGTGGATAAAATATAACCCCATGCAAGCCGGTCACCATTGCAAAAGCACTAATATTGAACCTACAGATGAAATGCAAATGATATTACAGCGAAAATGTTTGTTTTATATATTCATGTATATTGGAAAGTGTGATAAAAAATCATTTAATGGATTTAACATTTTTATTTTGGAAAACTGTTTTTAAAAATCTTAAAGTGGCTGTGTTATGTATTTGTATCGTGCATCTCAATCGCATTTCTCCCAGCGCTACGTAGTCTGTTTGAGAACGTGCCTCAATATTAACGCATTTATGCCTAGTGGACTCTCCCATCCTTCTAAATTGGATTAATTTATTTCCAAAATTTGGGTTGTCTAGTATATTTATTTCTATATTGAGAATATTTCTTACAGAAATTCATTTAAGCAAACAGCGCAGACCATGATGAGACGCCGCATAATGCGGCGTCTCATCTGGGTCTACGCTGTTTGTCAATGCCTTTTTTTTCTAGACGCTAGGCATAAATGGGTTAAACTGTTTCACTCATCGGACGGCGGACTGTTTCGATGTGTCCAGACTTGCCGATGCCTGGAGATCGGACACATCGGTCGGCGACCGGATTATTTGTGACCGAGGCAATAGTCATGTAACAGCCAAGCGTCTTAAACCATTCTAATTTACAACTGTAATTATGGATAAACTTTTAACCACATGCACTCGGCATTAGTTGCTAAGCCCTCCCCCCCCCCCTTCGCCTGCTGCTCCCCCCTCCCACAACCCTTAAAATTGTCCAGTTGTTATACAAAATTTAAAAACAACAAAAGTTAGTTAAATTTCAACAAACTTTTGCTTTTGATAATAGACAATTTTGAGGGCTTTTAGAGGGGAGTGTGCAGCTGGGGGGGGGGGGGAGCAACTAATGCCGAGTGCCTGTGCTTATAACGAGTTAATACTTTTGCACACGTCCCTGCCCAATATAACGATATAAGACTTTTACACACGTCCCTATCCAATATAACCCGAATTGATAAATAAATATTACTTGACTTGACGTGTGTTAAGGCTTTTGCACACGCCCCTGCCAAATACTCATCGTATGTTCTCATGTTTGCTGCTCATCAGTATCTAAAGGTCGGAAATGAAGCCTTTTAAACTCGAATCTAGTAAGAACGGTCTTTACTAAAATTTAACTTTAAAAGAGACAACAAATGTGTCAAAAAGTATCTAAATGGTAAAGGGATAAAAAAGTATGTCCAAATTGTCACACAATTCGTATAAATGGTTCCCGTGTCCCGCGTAACCAGAATCGGGCCGTATAAATGGTTCCCGTGTCCCGCGTTACCAGCATCGGGTGTATAGATGGTTACCGCGTCCCGCGTAACCAGCATCGGGCCGTATAGATGGTTTCCGTGTCCCGTGCAACTTGCATTGGGCAAACGTTTCCTATAATATGTTCATTTTCCCTCTACACCACGGTGCCTATACCACATGACTTTTTAAGATCTGTGTTGAGAGAATAAAGCGCGACCCAGTTAACATTTTTATGTTTAATATTTCACCATTTTTAATGGAATAAAGTGGAGAGCCCGCTCATTCGTGAGAGTTTTCTATTGGTATCATGATCTTATTTGTTAAAAGTATTTTTTCAGTAAAGTGCAACCGCGCGTTTGTAATAAATAAAGTCCCCACACTGATCCGACATTTTTCGAACCGTTCAAACGCGCGGTTGCACTTTACTGGAAAAATACTTTTTTTAGAGATCATAATACCTATAACAAACTCTCACGAATGAGCGGGCTCTCAACTTTATCCCATTAAAAATGGTGAAATATTTAAAAAGACATCATAAAAACATGTTAATTGGGTCGCGCTTTATTCTCCCAACAGAGATCCGAAAAAGTCACGTGGTATAGGCACCGTGTACACGTGACCCCCAAAAGATCACGAGACGATTTTGCATCCTAGCATAAATTGCTATGAAAGCATGTATACCGGTTCCGCATCATTTGTAGGTTATTCTTCCGAACTCTCTAGCAGACGCAAATGTTATTCTAAGGAAAAACAAAGTCAAGTTCGAATGCAAAAAAAGCATATTCACACGGTAATGATTTTTTATGCTCACACAGTGGCTATAATTGTATTTTGTTTTAGTAAAACTGATACATTTAAACTGAAATGGTCGATGATATCAAGATTTTTAGAAAATGTAACGTTCTGTATCGTTCGGATTCAAAGTACGAACTATACATTCCTGTCATCACGAGCGTTTAACCCATTTATGTCTAGTGAACTCTCCCATCCTGCTAAATTGGGTCAATTTATTGCCAAAATTAGAGATGTCTGGTATATTTATTTCTATATTAAGAACATTTTTTACAGAAATTTCTTTAAGCAAACAGCGAAGACCCAGTTGAGACGCCGCATAGACCCATATGAGACGCCGCATCATGCGGCGTCTCATCTGGGTCTACGTTGTTTGACAATGCCTTTTTTCTATACGCTAGGCAGCAATTGGTTAAAATTAAACAATGTTTTACATGCGCGAAATTTGGGATAATCGAATTTTAGTTTCGTATGCTTACATCGGCATTCGGATACAAAGTATTCAGAACAACCACATTTAAAATTCAAAATTGTATTCACACTGCAATAGTTATTAAATTACAAAAAAGTACTATGTCTTAACTATGTCAATAGTTTGACTGTTCAAAGCAAAATGACGGAAAATCGCCAAATACCTCGATTTCCTCGTGCACACTTTCAGTGCGCCTAAGCGATCATTGAATTGCATTATGGGAAAAAAATCTTCTAATTCGTAAACTCAAAAGATGATTATATATGTATAATGTAAACAATTCCAAAATATAATCGTTTTGCTGGTTTGCATGTGCTGCTTTGTCGTGAAGCGTGCATTTTGAATCAGGAACGTGGACAATTAGGAAAGAATTTCAGTCAAGTACATTCCAGTTCCATCCTATACAGCCGAGATAACCCATTTTGTTGACCACAGTTGTTAAATATCAACATTTATTTCCCTGCAATAATTAGTATTGAAAAGCGGAAACGCTTTTAAAAATCTCTCCCCAATGCATTAAAAAATTACCTGGGGCTAAATAGTATGTACATGTACATTCATGGTCATCCTCTTTAACAGATATTTTGACACGTACTCAATGCAATAGCCAATAACATTTAAGCAGTCAATAAATGTCGATTCTAATTTTCCCGAACGAATATATGTATTTCCGCAATCGGTTTAGCGAAATATGACCAGATATACGGTATGTTGTTTTTATGCATGTATACATTATTTTTTATTACGTGTATAATCATTGGAACAAGAACTAAAGGTGCAATAAGTTGTACGAAAGTGCTGAAAATACAATGAATTTAAAAAGCTGTATCAATTCGTAATTAAAGGAAAACAAAATATTACTTTTACTCGAAGCTATAAAGCAAACGTCTATAACTTTACATGTTAATGTCTTCCGCGCGTTTTCATCAAAAGCTGATGCACATTTTAATTACATGTATTTAAACGGCATTGTTGACTCCATTTAAAAAATTGCACACGTATAATATTTTTTAAATATTTATTTAAGTCAGGAATGTAATTTTAATTGTATCAAAATAATGCACATATTCATTGTAATCATATGCTTTTTGTAAACGGTCAGTCTGATACATTCTGTGAACAAATCCAAAGACGTACACTATTAATAAGACAGTGGTTTCTATAGCTAGTTTCTACAGCTATAGTATCTCAAAAAGAAAACTTTATATTATCTAATGTGGTCGTTTTTCAATTTACAGTTTGAAATAGATTGCGATTAAATTCATCTAAATGGGCAAAATAACCCTTACTCCTTTATATTATTTCCTTGTTGATCATAGATGCTAAAAAGATTTTAACTCTATTCATTGTGTATTGTTAATTTATATGGGCCTTGCTCTGTGAAAAGGGGGTTTAATGCATACGCGTAAAGTGTCGCCCCAGATTAGCCTGTGCAGTCCGCATAGGCTAATCAGGGACGACACTTTTTGCGTTTATAATATTTTTCGTTTCAAGAACGTCTCTTCTCACTGAAAATCAAGTCAAAGCGGAAATTGTCGTCCCTGATTAGCCTGCGCGGACTACACTGCTTATCCAGGACGACACTTAACGCTCATGCATTAAACCCCTTTTTCACAGACAAATGGTTATATATTGATTATTAGAGTCGTTTACGATACACAACTAAATCCACACCTTAATTTGCCATGTATAATCGCTTTTATTGATATGGGCCGTGCTCTGTGAAAAGGGGGTTTAATGCAGGTGCGTAAAGTGTCGTCCTAGATAAGCCTGTGCAGTCCGCACAGGTTTATCAGGGAAGACACTTTCCGCTTTTATGATATTTTTCGTTTAAAGAAAGTAAATTCTTAGTAAAAATCCAGTTTAGGCTGAAAGGGTCGTCCCTGATAATATGGGACGACACTTTACGCACATGCATTAAACCCCCTTTTCACGGAGCACACCTCATATATATATATATAATTTTAATAGGAGCAAGTCACTGAACAGAACAGTACTTTATTCGTTTTCACAGGTTACAAAACAGTACACACTTATGAAAAATACATCTATGTATTACAGATTATTCATAATAATCATTTAAAAATATACAACAAAAAGAAGAAATACATAATTTTATTTCATGCTGCAGATGAGAACCAATGGAAAGTCTGGTCGACTACAGGCTGTACTTGTCATACTGATATTTCTCATGTACTCCACGCAAGAGGGACATTGTGACGATGACGTTGCCAGCTCCTGCGTGAAACTGGACGCTGACGTAACACGTGATAATGTGGCATGTTCGACTATAGGGCATGCACTGGTTGACTCGATGGACACTAATACCGCTTGGAACTATTTTTCAACAATAGTTGAGTTCATGAACAATAAAGTCGAATGCATCATGACCTACATTACAATAACAGCCGATCATTTACAGACGACATTGACACACGAGAAACAATCGTCAGAAATTTCGGATGACAACGCAGACAGTGT
This sequence comes from Dreissena polymorpha, assembly GCF_020536995.1. NCBI lineage: Eukaryota > Metazoa > Mollusca > Bivalvia > Myida > Dreissenidae > Dreissena > Dreissena polymorpha. Next base: position 1,040,407 of record NC_068368.1, on the reverse strand, counting down.
AAAACATGACGCCCACAACAAGTTCAGTGACATGCTCAATCAGGATTTCAAATTTTATGTCGATAAGCTTCTAAGCGACTTCCTGCCAGCGGATGAAGACGCCACAGTTCAACCCGAAGGAGGTGAAGTTGTTTTCGAGTATCCGAAGATGGAACAGATCAAACCAGTCAAGGTTGGACATGAACAAAGCGTCAACATCGGCGATGAAACCTCTGTAAAGGTAATAACGTTGTCGGTGAATCCACCACTATTTGAAATTCCTGATTTCATGTCGAATGAAGACAGCGACTACATAATTGAGGCTTCGAACGAGAAGGGTCTGCACACGAGCCGTGTGTTTGCGACAGGAAACGAGACACGTTCGAACAGCGACTATGATAAAGGAAGAGTAAGTAATTCTACACTCATACTAGAGAGCAAAGAAAATGTCGCGTTTTTGACAAAGTTGCAGAAAAGGGCAGCGGGACTTCTTCGAGTGCCTGTTGAAGTTATCCGGTACAGTAAGCCGTTGGCAGTTGGGCAATACTATCCTGGAGGGTTTTACCACTCTCACATGGATTCTAACATAGCGGATGCAGACAAGCCATGTTGCTTTCAAACGACATGTCCTTATATAAATGGAACCGAACGTGAACATTTGGAGTGCTGTCAAATGTGCCGCATGGCTACGTTGTTGTATTACCTTGATAACGTCGAAGAAGGGGGCGAGACCGCGTTCCCGTTTGCCGACAAAAGCCTGCCTGACATGAATCGTTCTATGCAAGATCAACAATGGCACAATTTAACCAAGAATTGCGAGCAAGCTGCAGTTAGAGTGAAGCCTCAAAAAGGCAAAGCTATTCTTTGGTACAATCATTTTCTGGACAAACGAGGATATCTGGGTGCAGTAAATAAACGCGGCTACCACGGCGGATGCAATGTTAAGAAAGGCGTTAAGTGGATAGCTACGCATTGGATTCAATATCCCAAATACGAACATCGTCTGCTGCCGAGTAAATATTTTATGAAATCCGCTGTTTAAATAAATATATTTTTGATTTTTAAATGCGTCATCTGTGTTTGTTAAATGCAAGTAATGAACATGTCTAACGCCTTTAAATCGTACGAAGAATGCTGTTATGTGCATATCAGTAGTTTCGATGTAAGGCAAAGCAGTTAATTAATGTTTCTTTGCTCAGACCCCGCCGAAAAGGTTTTATAACGCCCGCCTTAATTTTCTATGGCTGGCAAAAAATGTAAAAGAATACTCTTTTTTTCATACACCGAATGATGCAAAAGGAAAATAACCGCCGTAACGCGACAAACCCATTGTGCAGTATAATCTACCATATAAAACGGTAGAGACAGCATTTAAAAATGAAATCCTTCCATATTATGGTAGGATTTCTAGTTTGTCATTGAGTCGTGTTCTGAGAAAACTGGGAATAATGCATGTGCGTAAAGTGTCGTCCCAGATTAGCCTGTGCAGTCAACACAGGCTAATCAGGGGCGACACTTTCCGCTTTTATGACATTTTTCGTTTAAATAAAGTATCTTCTTAGCAAAAATCCAATTTACGCACATGCATTCAGACCTGTTTTCTCAGAACTTGACCCAAATGATTATTGTTTTATTCTGATCCATGCTATGGTCACTATAATTGAATAGTTGTGTATGGTTAACATTCTACGTTGAATACAACAAAATAAGATTTATAATAATGTTAAATACACTTATATTTGTATCGACCATGATTACGAGCATGGTGTAAAAGGTGGCCGGGATAGGATATGCTCGGAAATGCTGGGAACTATAATATTGTCATAGTTAAAGTTCTAGGTTGTCATCGTTTAAAGGGACCTTTTCACGTTTTGGTTAATTGACAAAATAAAAAAAATGTTTCAGATTCGCACATTTTCGTTGTAGTTATGATATTTGTGAGGAAACAGTAATACTGAACATTCACCATGCTCTATCCATGATATGCAACATTTGACGATTTAAAAACCTGAAAATTATAAAGCGTTGCACCGCGAAACGATTGAATAATTTGGAGCGTTCCGTTGTTGTCTTTATATTTTGTGACTCTACGAGGATTGCTTATATAAAGTATAAAATACAGCACTCACTGTATGAGCATGGATGGCCGACTGGTCTATGCATTAGACTTTTACTCCAGGGGTCAGTGGTTCGAGCCCAGTTGAGGGTTACTTTTTTCTTTCTTTAATTTTATTCTTCTTTTTACTAGAGCTTTTTAGATCAAATTTTAACATTTATCAATAAAGCATTTAATGAGAAACTTCGATACATGCCAAAATCTGTGAAAAGGCCCCTTTAAAATTCTAGGTAGTCATGGTTTAACATGAAGTGGAGTTTTATAAGACATAAAATATACCAACGAATTACGATAATAAAAATAATAATAATAATAATAATAATAATAACTTTATTTCACGAAGATAACACATTAAGAAATAGCATATCTTTTTTACAATGTGGTCTTCAAAAAACACAGTATATGTAAATATAACTCAACAATGTCTAGCATACTGCAATCAGCCTTAAAATAATTACAAAAGCATCATATAATGAAAATAATAATACTAATACAAATAATATTAATAATATAAAATAATAGTAATATAATTACAATAATAATAATAATAATAATAATAATAATAATAATAATAATAATAATAATAATAAATAATAGTAATAATAATAATAATAATAATAATAATAATAATAATAATAATAACAATAATAATAGTAATAATAATAATTATAATAATATAATAATAATAATAATGGTTATTTCATTCTTTCATAACAACAGACAATCACAAAGCAAAAAGAAGAAGAATAAAATACCCAAAGGCGGTATTTTAATCCATACAACCCACAATATCAAAAAAAGTTTTGCGTTTGTAGCAAATGATTTTTAAGGTGCCGTTTAAAGGAAATAATTGTAGGTGCTTTTCTTATATTATTTGGAATAAGGTTCCATATATTTCTCGCACAAAAGGAAAAAGTACGCTTTCCGTAATTCGTTTTAAATGCAACATATGATAAATCGTTGTGGGTGGTGGACCTAAGAACGTAGGTATTGTTATTTGATACAAAAATAACGTCATCAAAATAAGGAGTGATTGAGCGATCTAAAACTTTGTACACTATAGTCCCAACAAGAAATTTACACCTATTTTCAAATGACAACCAGCCCAGTTCATTGAAAATCGGAATTGAAGGAGAGGAAAACGGCTTATTCATTATTATTTTTGCGGCACGTTTCTGTATCGAAATTACCTTCTTTAAATTTGATCTTGTGGCTGAGCACCATATTGTACAACAATAGTCCATATGTGGTAAGATGTATGAATTATAAAACAACTTCATTGTTTCATAATTTAGTAGGGTTTAATGCGTTTTAATAAGGCTAGCTTTGAGTTGAGCTTTCGACAGACGTTATTTATATGCAGTTTCCAAGTGAGATCTTTGTCAACAGTTATACCAAGTAAATTATAATGTTCAACTTGATCAATAACAATGTTGTTCATTTTAAGTAATAAGGTGTTTGCAGACTTATTAGCACTGGATAATATCATGCATTTAGTTTTGTTTGGATGTATTAACATATTGTTAAAAGAGCACCAATTTGATATTATGGCTAAGCCATTTTGCAAAGTACTTTGAATGCTTTTAATGTCAACATCAGCTACATGATACGTTTTAATCATGAATAGAGTGTTACGCTGGTAAGGGATCCTTTGGTTTCATCTTTATGTTAAGTGCCTGTTGTTAGCCTGTTTCAAAGAAAACACATGTTGTAAAATTATTTTGAGAGCCAAATATGCGTTTACTAATGGTTGTTTTCTACATGTTAAAGCCGTTGTTCATAAAAATCGTCGATATAAATATTGTGTTACATGAAAACTCTCACCTAAGGAAAAACATAACTGAACACAATACTGGTTTAAAAAGTTTGTCCCCCATCATATTTGTTAAAGATCATTCAAATGGCTTGAGAAAAAAGTTCCTTATATCGTGTTTACTGCATATTAACAAAAACGCACATCTACGTCTCTGATATTAAAAAAAATGTTAAAATTTCAATGAAACGGTTTTGGTTTCCTTCAACACCAAACACCTAAAACAAAATTCATGGAAAAACATGCTTAGTTGTAGGTCTCTCTTTTAACTCTTTCAGTGCGGGAACCGAATTTTGAAGGCCTTTGCAAACAGTTTGGATCCAGATGAGACGCCACAGAACATGGCGTCTCATCTGGATCCAAACTGTTTGCTATTCTGATAGTATTCTTTATAAAAAAATCGAAGAAAATGCTAATTTTAGAAATTCAGCAGACGACATTTTAGCAGACGACAAATTTCCCAGCATGCAAAAGGGTTAAATTGATCAACAACCAGCGTCATAATAAAGACGATCAAAACAAACTTGAAAGTGAACAGTTCTGTGTAAAAGGCATCGTTTCCCACAAAAAGGTTAATGTTATACTTATAATAATACATTTTTATACAATATTGTATATATTACATAAATATTAAAGAAGGAAGTTCAATTAAACTAAGTTTAACACTAGCAGTAATTTTGAGAATGCAAACATAATATGTCGAAAAATGTCCAAGAAAAAAATCGACATTCTTCGGAAGGCAGTCATTTTTTAAACATCAATCCAGAAGATTCAAAACTTACAAAATTATTACGTTTGGAATAGTTTTATATAATTATACGTATATGGAAAGACAAATCAATAATATACCGGCCTTGGATTTCTAACCCGCTTCTTCCAGATGCAAAAGTCTACGTGCTACAACTGCAAAACGCAGGATTTTCTATTTAAAATTCTAACACGGCACGTGACTTGTTTTCTATAGACAAAGAAGGAAATCAAGCGTGGGTTATTCTGCAATAACTTATGGGCAGAGCTTATACACTGAAAGCACGCGCTGTAGCTAAACAAAACATGCCGATACATTTTCCACCAGCGTAATAATCCGGTATTTTATGAATGAAAGTCACGTGACAAAATACTACGCTATGAACAGAAATGCGTAAACTTGACCCAATTTCCCACGGTGTTCGTCTGCTGCTTCGATACTGAAATGGCTGAAGTTCGAATCGGAGTTGTTGTCTTGTAGATTCAACACTCTTGCGTTAATTTAAAGAGTACAATGAAAACATATTAGTTTACGCAAGTTGTTGTTCTTAGTTAACCAAACGTGAGAAATGAAATGGGTTTTTTCCATCCAGTTTGGCTGTTATTGAGGGCGGAGATCTGATCGACAGAACAGCCGAAAGCTATTTTTATGGGCGGAGCTCCACATAAAATAGTATGCAAGACAAATAAGATACATTCTATAAATCTTTAGTAAAAATCGTGTTAGAATCGAAATAATTCGTGTACGTTATAGTTTGTGGTCGAATAACCCACGGCCGGAAGTTTAGATGCGTGGTTTCAAATCACTCGTGCTTCGCACTCGTGATTTAATCCCTACGCATCTAAACTTCCGGCCGTGGGTTATTCGACAACAAACTATAACGTACACGAATTATTTCTTAAGTAAGTTTAAACGCTTTTTCTTTTTACATGCGTTTTAAATTAGCAATCAAAAGCGTTTCCGCGTTGTGTTTAGTCTTGTTTCCATTGACAGCTTTTTACAGATTGGCGTAAAAATTAACCCATTCATGCCTAGCGTCCTGAAAAAAGGACATTGCAAACAGCGTAGACCCAGATGAGACGCCGCATAATGCGGCGTCTCATCTGGGTCTGCGCTGTTTGCTTAAAGAAATTTCTGTAAGAAATATTCTAAATATAGAAATAAATATACCAGACACCCCTACTTTTGGAAATAAATTGATCCAATTTAGAAGGATGGGAGAGTCCACTGGGCATAAATGGGTTAATCACCTTGGGCAAAATAGCACTTAACTCCCTGTAACTATTTCTGTGTTGGTCATTTTTGCACGTGTACGTACTTACGCAAGCATTAATGTTTGATTTGCTTTGTGCATGCTTTATTCTGGGATATCACTGTAAGGAAGGTAATTTATTCTGAATTACAAATGAATTTGTGTATTTATTTTCAGTGTAATTTGGCAAATATAATAATCAATCTTTTTATTCACGAATCGGTTTTAAAAACGTAAGAGACTTCCAAATTCTACGTAAACAGTTATATGCTATTGATAAAAGTCAGTTAAAAGGGAGCCTGTCATATATGAAAATAAATGGGCCTTGCTTGTTCTGTGAAAAAAAGGTTTAATGCGTGTGCGTAAAGTGTCGTCCCATATTAGCACTTACAGTCCGCAAAGCCAATCAGGGACGACACTTTCCGCCTAAACTGGATTTTTGCTATGAAGAGACTCTCTTTAATTGAAAAAGATCATAAGAGATGGGACGACACTTTACGCGCATGCATTAAGCCCCCTTTTCACATAGCAAGGCCCAAATCTATTTCTTACAGCGTAAAAAGGTTATTATACACAGTATGTTAGAACAAGATTAAATAAATAATTCGATTCCATGCTGAAGATGAGAACCACTGGAAAGTCTGGTCGACTGAAGGCAGTCATTGTCATTCTGATATTTCTCATTTACTCCACACAAAAGGGACATTGTGACGATGACGTTGCCAGCTCCTGCGTAAAACTGGACGCTAACGTAACACGTGAACATTCGGCATGTTCGACTATAGGGCATGTGAGGGATGACTCGCATGACACCAATACAGCCAGGAACTATTTTATAACAATAGTAGATTTTATATATATAAAAAAGTCAAAGGCTTCATTACCTACCTCATCAAAACAGCCGACATTAGCGTACGAGGAGCGATCACGAGAAATGATAGATGGCTTTACCTCGGAAGAAGTTTTTGATGACATCGCAAGCAGTGTAAAACATATGGCACATAACATGCTAGGTGACGTGCTAAATCAGGATTTCAAATTGAATGTCGATAAGCTTCTAAGTTACTTCCTGCCAGCGGAAGAAGACGCCACAGTTCAGCCCGAAGGAGGTGAAGTTGTTTTCGAGTATCCGAAGATGGAACAGATCAAACCAGTCAAGGTTGGACATGAACAAAGCGTCGACATCGGCGATGAAACCTCCTATCCTTTGGTACAATCATTTTCTGGACAAAAGAGGATACCTCGGTGCGGTAAATACAGCTACCACGGTGGATGCAATGTTAAGAAACGCGTCAAATGGATTGGTCTACATTTGGTGCAAACGCCCCACTACCGACACCGTTTTCTGTCGAGCAAATTTGCTATAAGATTCGCTGATGTGTACTAAACCGATTCTTCCTACTCTCAGTATGCTTTGCCTATAGTGATACGTCGTGTGCCTCATCATGCGAAAATGGGTCTTATGCCATATGCTGCAAGCATAGCTCAAAACCAGCCAGCGTATCGAACAACTGCGAACAGGCGGCGTTAAGAATTAAGCCTAAGAAAGGAACAACCATACTTTGGTACAATCACTTTCTGGACCGACGGGGATACCTTAGTGCAGTTGATCAAAGAAGCTACCATGGGGGATGCGATGTGAAAAAGGGCATCAAATATATTGCTACGAATTGGGTGCAGACGCCATTCTATCGGTATCGACTGCTGCCAAGCAAATTTTTTAAGAAATAATTCAGTTTGGAATTAAATAAGATGAGTGGATAAATATAACCCCGTGCAAGCCGGTCACCATTGCAAAAGCACTAATATTGAACCTACAGATGAAATGCAAATGATATTACAGCGAAAATGTTTGTCTTATATATTCATGTATATCGGAAAAGTGTGATACAAAACCATTTAATGGATTTTTTATTTTTATTTTGGAAAACTGTTTTGAAAAATCTTAAAGTGGCTGTGTTATGTAATTGTATCGTGCATCTCAATCGCCTTTCTCCCAGCGCTACGTAGTCTGTTTGAGAACGTGCCTCAATATTAACGCGTTTATGCCTAGTGGACTCTCCCATCCTTCTAAATTGGATCAATTTATTTCCAAAATAAGAGTTGTCTAGTATATTTATTTCTATATTGAGAATATTTCTAACAGAAATTCATTTAAGCAAACAGCGCAGACCATGATGAGACGCCGCATGATGCGGCGTCTCATCTGGGTCTACGCTGTTTGCCAAGGCCTTTTTTCTAGACGCTAGGCATAAATGGGTTAAACTGTGTCAGTCATCGGACGGCGGACGGTTCCGATGTGTCCAGTCTTGCCGATGCCTGGAGATCGGACACATCGGCCGGCGACCGGTTTATTTGTGACTGAGGCAATAGTCATGTAACAGCCAAGCGTCTTAAACCATTCTAATTTACAACTGTTATTATGGATAAACTTTTAACCACATGCACTCGGCATTAGTTGCTAAGCCCCCCCCCCCCCCCTCGCCTGCTGCTCCCACCTCCCAAACCCCTTAAAATTGTCCAGTTGTTATGCAAAGTTTAAAAACAACAAAAGTTAGTCAGATTTCAACAAACTTTGCTTTTGATAATAGACAATTTTGAGGGCTTTTGGAGGGGAGTGTGCAGCTGGGTGGGGGGAGCAACTAATGCCGAGTGCCTGTGCTTATAACGAGTTAATTCTTTTGCACACGTCCCTGCCCAATATAACGATATAAGACTTTTACACACGTCCCTGTCCAATATAACCCGACTTGATAAATAAATATTACTTGACTTGACTTGACTTGTGTTAAGGCTTTTGCACACGCCCCTGCCAAATACTCATCGTATGTTCTCATGTTTTCTGCTCATCAGTATCTAAAGGTCGGAAATGAAGCATTTTAAACTTGAATCTAGTAAGAACGGTCTTTACTAAAATTTAACTTTCAAAAGAGACAACAAATGTGTCAAAAAGTATCTAAATGGTAAAGGGTTAAAAAAGTATGTCCAAATTGTCACACAATTCGTATAAATGGTTCCCGTGTCCCGCGTAACCAGCATCGGGCCGTATGAATGGTTCCCGTGTCCCGCGTAACCAGCATCGGGCCGTATAGATGGTTCCTTCGTTCCGCGTAACCAGCATCGGGCCGTATAAATGGTTCCCGTGTCCCGCGTAACCAGCATCGGGCCGTATAAATGGTTCCCGTGTCCCGCGTAACCAGCATCGGGCCGTATAAATGGTTCCCGTGTCCCGCGTAACAAGCATCGGGTCATATAGATGGTACCCTCGTCCCGCGTAACCAGCATCGGGTCGTATAAATGGTTCCCGTGTCCCGCGTAACCAGCATCGGGTGTATAGATGGTTCCCATGTCCCGCGTAACCAGCATCGGGCCGTATAGATGGTTCCCGTGTCCCGTGTAACTTGCATTGGGCAAACGTTTCCCATAATATGCTCATTTTACATCTACACCACGGTGCCTATACCACGTGACTTTTTAGGATCTGTGTTGGGATAATAAAGCGCGACCCAGTTAAAAAAAAAATATGATGTCTTTTTAAATATTTCACCATTTTTAATGGGATAAAGTGGAGAGCTCGCTCATTCGTGAGAGTTTTATATTGGTATCATGATCTTTTTTGTTAAAAGTATTTTTTCAGTAAAGTGCAACCGCGCGTTTGTAATATAAAGTCCCCACACTAATCCGACATTTTTCTTACCGTTCAAACGCGCGGTTGCACTTTACTGGAAAAAATAACTTTTTTTTTTTTTTTTAAAGATCATGATACCTATAACAAACTTTCACGAATAAGCGGGCTCTCAACTTTATCCCATTAAAAATGGTGAAATATTAAAAAAAAAAAACATCATAAAAACATGCTTACTGGGTCGCGCTTTATTCTCCCAACACAGATCCGAAAAAGTCACGTGGTATAGGCACCGTGTACACGTGACCCCCAAAAGATCACGAGAGGATTTTGCATCCTAGCATAAATTGCTATGAAATTATGTATACCGGTTCCGCATCATTTGTAGGTTATTCTTCCGAACTCTCTAGCAGACGCAAATGTTATTCTAAGGCAAAACAAAATCAAGTTCGAATGCAAAAAAAGCATATTCACACGGTTATGATTTTTTATGCTCACACAGTGGCTATAATTGTATTTTGTTTTCGTATATTGATACATTTAAACTGAAATGGTCGATGATATCAAGATTTTTAGAAAATGTAACGTTCTGTATCGTTCGGATTCAAACTACGAACAATACATTCCTGGCATCACGAGCGTTTAACCAATTTATGCCTAGTGAACTCTCCCATCCTGCTTAATTGGATCAATTTATTGCCAAAATTAGGGATGTCTGGTATATTTATTTCTATATTAAGAATATTTCTTACAGAAATTTCTTTAAGCAAACAGCGTAGACCCAGTTGAGACGCCGCATAGACCCAGATGAGACGCCGCATCATCTGGGTCTTCGCTGTTTGCCAATGCCTTTTTTCTATACGCTAGGCATCAATGGGTTAAAATTAAACCATGTTTTATATGCGCGACATTTGGGATAATCGTATTTTAGTTTCGTATGCTTACATCGGCATTCGGATACAAAGTATTCAGCACAACCACATTTAAATTCGAAAATGTATTAACACTGCAATAGTTATTAAAATACAAAAAAGTACTATGTCTTAACTATTTCAATAGTTTGACTGTTCAAAGCTGATGACGGAAAATCGCCAAATACCTCGATTTCCTCGTGCACACTTTCAGTGCGCCTAAGCGATCATTGCATTGCATTATGGGAAAAAAAATCTTCTAATTCGTAAACAATTCCAAAATATAATCGTTTTGCTGGTTTGCATGTGCTGCGTTGTCGTAAAGCGTGCATTTTGAATCAGGAACGTGGACAATTAGGAAAGAATTTCAGTCAAGTATATCCAAGTTCCATCCTATACAGCCGAGATAACCCATTTTCTTGACCACAGTTGTTAAATATCAACATTTATTTCCCTGCAATAATTAGTATTGAAAAGCGGAAACGCTTTTAAAAATCTCTCCCCATTGCATTAAAAAATTACCTGGGGCTTAATTGTATGTACATGTACATTCATGGTCATCCTCTTTAACAGATATTTTGACACGTACTCAATGCAATAGCCAATAACATTTAAGCAGTCAATAAATGTCGGTTCTAATTTCCCCGAACGAATATATGTATTTCCGCAATCGGTTTAGCGAAATATGACAAGATATACGGTATGTTGTTTTTATGCATTTATACATTATTTTTTATTACGTGTGCAATAAGTTGTACGAAAGTGCTGAAAATACAATGTATCAATTCGTAATTAAAGGAAAATAAAATATTAGTTTTACTCGAAGCTATAAAGCCAACGTCTATAACTTTACATGTTAATGTCTTCCGCGCGTTTTCATCAAAAGCTGATGCACATTTTAATTACATGTATTTAAACGGCATTGTTGACTCCATTTAAAAAATTGCACACGTACAATATTTTTTAAATATTTATTTAAGTCAGGAATGTAATTTTAATTGTATGAAAATAATGCACATATTCATTGTAATCATATGATTTTTGTAAATGGTCAGTCTGATAAATTCCGTGAAAAAATCCAATGACGTACACTGTTAATAAGACAGTGGTTTCTATAGCTAGTTTCTACAGCTATAGTATCTCAAAAAGAAAACTTTATATTATCTAATGTGGTCGTTTTTCAATTTACAGTTTGAAATAGATTGCGATTAAATTAATCTAAATGGGCAAAATAGCCCTTACTCCTTTATATAATTTCCTTGTTGATCATAGATGTTAAAAAGATTTTAACTCTAAACATTGTGTATTGTTAATTTATATGGACCTTTCTCTGTGAAAAGGGGGTTTAATGCATGTGCGTAAAGTGTCGCCCAAGATTAGCCTGTGCAGTCCGCATAGGCTAATCAGGGACGACACTTTTCGCGTTTATAATATTTTTCGTTTCAAGAACGTCTCTTCTTACTGAAAATCAAGTCAAAGCGGAAATTGTCGTCCCTGATTAGCCTGCGCGGACTACACTGCTAATCCAGGCAGACACTTAACGCTCATGCATTAAACCCCTTTTTCACAGACAAATGGTCATATATTGATTATTAGAGTCGTTTACGATACACAACTAAATCCACACCTTAATTTGCCATGTATAATCGCTTGTATTGATATGGGCCGTGCTCTGTGAAAAGAGGGTTTAATGCAGGTGCGTAAAGTGTCGTCCTAGATAAGCCTGTGCAGTCCGCACAGGTTAATCAGGGACGAAACTTTCCGCTTTTATGATATTTTTCGTTTAAAAAAAGTACATTCTTAGTAAAAATCCAGTTTAGGCTGAAAGGGTCGTCCCTGATAATCTGGGAAGACATTTAACGCACATGCATTAAACCCCCTTTTCACGGAGCACACCTCATATATATATATAATTTTAATAGGAGCAAGTCACTGAACAGAACAGTACTTTATTCGTTTCCCCAGGTTACAAAACAGTACACACTTATGAAAAATAAATCTATGTATTACAGATTATTCATAATAATCATTTAAAAATATACAACAAAAAGAAGAAATACATAATTTGATTTCATGCTGCAGATGAGAACCACTGGAAAGTCTGGTCGACTACAGGCAGTACTCGTCATACTGATATTTCTCATGTACTCCACGCAAGAGGGACATTGTGACGATGACGTTGCCAGCTCCTGCGTGAAACTGGACGCTGACGTAACACGTGATAATGTGGCATGTTCGACTATAGGGCATGCACTGGTTGACACGATGGACACAAATACCGCGTGGAACTATTTTTCAACAATAGTTGAGTTCATGTACCATAAAGTCGAATGCATCATGACCTACATTACAATAACAGCCGATCATTTGCAGACGACATTGACACACGAGAAGCAATCGTCAGAAATTTCGGATGACAACGCAGACAGTGTAAAACATGACGCCCACAACAAGTTCAGTGGCATGCTCAATCAGGATTTCAAATCTTCTGTCGATAAGCTTCTAAGCGACTTCCTGCCAGCGGATGAAGACGCCACAGTTCAACCCGAAGGAGGTGAAGTTGTTTTCGAGTATCCCAAGATGGAACAGATCAAACCAGTCAATGTTGGACATGAACAAAGCGTCGACATCGGCGATGAAACCTCTGTAAAGGTAATAACGTTGTCGGTGAATCCACCAATATTTGAAATTCCCGATTTCCTGTCGAATGATGACTGCGACTACATTATTGATGAATCGAACAATCACGGTCTGCAAACGATCCGCTGGTTTGCTACGGTAAACAACACAGTTTCGAACAAAGAGCAAAGAATATCCAACCAAACAGACGTGCTACCGAGCAAAGAAAATGTCGCGTTTTTGACAAAGTTGCAGAAGAGGGCGGCCGGACTTCTGGGAGTGCCTGTTGAAGTTATCAAGTACAGTCAGCCGTTGGTTGTTGGACAATACTGGCCTGGAGGGTTTTACCACTCTCACCTGGATTCTAATATTGTGAATGCAGACAAGCCATGTTGCTTCCACATGAATTGCTCTGTCGTAAATGGTAAAGAACTTGAAGATACGCACTGCTGCAATAAGTGCCGCATGGCTACGATGATGTATTACCTTAACAACGTCGAAGAAGGGGGCGAGACCGCGTTCCCGTTTGCCGACAAAAGCCTGCCTGACATGAATCGTTCTATGCAAGATCAACAATGGCATAATTTAACCAAGAATTGCGAACAGGCTTCAGTAAGAGTGAAGCCTCAAAAGGGCAAAGCTATCCTTTGGTACAATCATTTTCTGGACAAAAGAGGATACCTCGGTGCGGTAAATACACGTAGCTACCACGGTGGATGCAATGTTAAGAAAGGCGTCAAGTGGGTTGGTATACATTTGGTGCAAACGCCCCACTACCGACACCGTTTGCTGTCGAGCAAATTTGCTATAAGATTCGCTGATGTGTACTAAACCGAGTCTTCCTTCTCTCAGTATACTTCGCCTACAGTGATACGTTGTGTGCCTCATCATGCGAAAATGGGTCTTATGCCATATGCTGCAAGCATAGCTCAAAACCAACCAGCGTATTAGCCCAGTCAGGTCTACTAATGGAACCACGAAACTTGTGTGATTTTACAGCGCACAGAGTAGCTCTGGAGCTACGTTGGTTGGATTTCCCCTAAGACTCATGTTCGCATGACGCGGGTTTTATATGAGTTTCAGTGGTACTTGAAAGCAGCTAAAAGAAACACATGTCGTTTATAGTAAAGGGCAACACACGACTGCAAGAATTTTAAAGAAACGTTAACCTTTTGATACGATTTTCCTAGCGAAACCCAGCTTATTTTCTAATATTAAATGACGGATATACGGACTATATGAGGCGGGTAAAATCTAAATTATTGATATAAACATTTGCAATTATAGTTAACTTTTATTATAAAATGTGCTAACGCATTCTGAAAAAAAATTGTTTCACGATTGTTTGTGACCATATTTTCCATCAAAATGTTCGTCTCATTTCACTTTAAATTATGACATTATTGTCTAACTGTTCACATTGTATAAACATGTTTGTGCAGACTTTAACGACAAATGTGTCAAGTGAATTCATTCACAAACACACCCACACGCGACATGTCGGATTGAAAAACCACGATGTATCATTGGTGTGCTTTTTCAACTTTCGATACTACAATTTAAATTTGACCACGCATTTTACTTGATACCTTTGACGTAAAAAAGTCAAAAGTTGCAGTGACGATTAAGCCCCATGATTTAAAGGGGCCTGTTCACAGATTTTGGCATGTATTGAAGTTTGTCATTAAAAAATGTTAACATTGGATCCAAAAAGCTCCAGTAAAAAACGAGAATACAATTAAAGAAAAAAATGTAACCTTCAACTGGGCTCGAACCACTGATCCCTGGAGTAAAAAAATATCGCCAGACCACTCGGCCATCCGTGCTCATACAATGAGTGATGTATTTAATACTTTATATAAGCAATCCTCGTAGTATTACAAAATATAACGACAACAACAAAACACTCCAAATTATTCAATTTCGCCTTGCAATGCTTTATAATTTTCAGGTTTTTAAATCCTCAAAAGATGCATATAATGGATATTTTGGAGCATGGTAAATGTTCAGTATTACTGTATTCTCACAAATATATAACTACAACGAAAATTCGCGAATCTGAAACATTTTTTTATTTTGTCAATTTACCAAAACGTGAAAATGTCATTTTAATACGAAAATTATAGACAACGTTCAAGTAATAAGGTACAAAAGTAATTACAATGTACTTTTTATGCTGTTCCAGCATGAAATGACGCCAACAGTGTCCACAACCGTTAATTTCGAAAGGTTAATGTACAGTTTATATGATACCATAGCGAATCATATCGAACACGTTGCTATGTACATTAACTTTGATTATCAACGTCTATAGCGATGCCAATAATGTGTAACCGAGCATTGCTTAATGTCTTACACGATTTGAAGGACATCATGCATTTAAAAATATTCCAACAACACAAGAGTCCACAAAAACTTGTATATTTCGGGTTGCAGTAACAGTATTTTAAGCTAAACACAACAGAAAAAGTTTGCAATTTTCACACAAAGCTCCAAAACTATGAAAATCATTATGCATTAATTTTATATAAGAATTTAAAGACTTCTAAATCGTGCCATAATTAATTAGTTATCCACATACGTTAAACCAACTGCCTGCTGTTTGAAAGTAAAGGATGGACAAAATGTGATATTAAGGACAGAACAATATATGAGTTTGTCAGAAACACTATCTCCCTTTATGCGCCGCTTTGAAGCTATATATTTGACCTTTGACCTTGAAGGATGACCTTGACCTTTCACCACTCAAAATGTGCAGCTCAATGAGATAAACATGCATGCCAAACATCAAGTTGCTATCTTCAATATTGCAAAAGTTATTGCAAATGTTAAAGTTGGCGCAAACAAACACACAAACAAACCAACAGACAGGGCAAAAACAATATGTTCCCCACTATAGTGGTGGGGTACATAAAAATAAACTTTCAACAGTATGAGGTCTTTACTCGCATTGTAATTTGTAAAACCTTACATACATGATGTATGAATGTTCCTATAATGCATAAAATACAAGGCCACTATCATACTAATGTTACAGTTAATTTTAAGCCATTGGTAAAATATTATGTCATTTTGCATGAATAAAACAGGATGAAATGAAATTTAAAAGCAAGACCAAACTTAATACCCAACAACATGGTGTAGGTACAAATCATGAAAAACGTTGTTGAAACCAATGTTCTTAAATTGTCAAGCTGAGCATAATGCAGTATAAACATTGTACTTATTTATACCTTTGATAATGTACAAACAGCGAAAATACCTACTTACGTAGTAAAATAAGCAAACCATTTGATAATAAGTGAAAGCTATAACAATATCAATGTAAAACCACACTTAACAATAAAAAAGCTTATGGTGGCAAGCTTAACCCTTTCCCACTCAGAAGCAAAGTGAAAATGGCTTTTTCAACCAGCATAAAACCAGAACAGACTGCGAATGAGTTTTATCACTGAATAAGCCCAGTCATGAGAAAATGGGTCTTATGCCACATGTGGCCAGCATTGTTCCATACCAGCCTGCGCACAATTCTGGTCTGGAGCTACTACCCTGTTCACTATGAAATCAGAAACAGTTTCACATGATTTGGGTCATATCTTCCTATAATACTGATTGTATAATTGACCTTCGTGTTTACATACATAAACCCTTATAAAATAGTTACAATTACTACTGAGGATGTGTCAATCATTCAACAAATGTATAAAATAGCAGGTACCATAAAAAAATGAGCCCCGCTCAGTGTAAAAGGGGTTTAATACATGTGCGTAAAAAGTCATTCCAGATTAGCCTGTGCAGTCCGCAGAGTCTAATCAGGAACGACACGTTCCGCCTAAACTTGATTTTTGCTAAGAAGAGACTTTCTTGAAACGAAATTTATCATAAAGGCGGAAAGTGTCGTCTCTGATTAGACAGTTCAGACTGCACAGGTAAATCTGGGACGACACTTTATGCACATGCATTAAACCCCTTTTTCACAGAGCACGGCCCAAATATTTATAATTATTTTATAGTCTTGTACTTGTTCTACTCTAGTTTGAGCCTTGGGTAAACATAAGTTAAAAACAATGTATGACCACATATTTGAAACAATTGGAACTTCTAATGCTAAGACACAAACTTCTTAAATACGCATACTCATACAATAAGACAGGTATATGAACCGTGCTCTGTGAAAAAGTGGTTTATTGCATGGGCGTAAAGTGTCGTCCCAGATTAGCCTGTGCAGTTCGCACAAGCAAATGAGGGACAACACTTTCCGCAAAAACTTGATTTTTGCTAAGGAAAGACTTTCTTGAAACAAAAAATATCATAAAAGCTTTAAGTGTCATCCCATATTAGCCTGTGCTGACTGCACAGGCTAATCCGGGACAACACCTTACACAAATTCCCTTTTCACAAAGCGCGGCTCATAAAAATGATGATAAAAAGGGCCACAATGTACACCTATTGAAGCAATATGCAACACTGGCAAATGCAAAATCACACAATCAAAAAGCAAAAGCGCTTGAAAATCATTCTGAATATCATTATACACTTTTCTCACACAATTAATTGTCAATCAACAGCAGTTTCCATTGCATGGTTTAATACATGCATAAGACAAATACCAGGAGACTTAATATATCTTTAATTAAAATAGTTCTCTAAAAAACAAACACACAAGTAATTCATTACTCTTTCTACAATTTTTCATTAAAACTCACCACATTCAGTTGCTAATTTTGCAAAACAACTCAAAAAATAAAATAAAAGCAAAACCATTATGCTTTTAACTTGCAGTCTTAAATTATCATAACATATAAAATATTTCAAGTTTGAAAAATAACAATCCTTTTACAGAGCAGAAAATTAGTTACCAGAATTTCAATTAAACGTTCCAGGTTTTTCAAGCTTTTTCAGATATTATTTTTTATATTTAACTTACCTAAATACCCATGTAAAACAGATATGTCCTTATATTTGTTTTGCATTTACATCATACAGTGCCTACCCCTAAATTACACAAACAGGTTATTAAGCACAATGAATCAAAGACTCACTCCTCAAGTACCTGACTCTAAAATATAAACGATAAATTGGACGGTTATATGTATGACCCTGCTTGTAACTGGTAATATGTTTACAAAAATATGTTTTATTTTAACAACGTATGTGACTTAAAATATAATGATGAATTAATACACTTGAAATGTGGCATGGCATATATATTACTACACAAAATTATGTGCAATTAAAACCTATTGATACTGGAGAAACAAACTTAGGGAGGGGAATGTCAAAATAAAATACCCAAACCAATTCAGAAAAATTAAAAAAGAAAACAAATCTTTCTGAAACTCACAGTGTAAAAACAGGAAAATCACAAGAAAAGACAGAACAATTAATGGTAAAAAGCAGTGAAATAAATGCAAAATTATGAATGCATTTTCAATGCATATAACACTTACAATAATCCATTGTGTCATTTAAAAAACTAAATACATTTGATGTAAGTAATGATCAAGGTTTAAACAATACAAAGCTTAAATACTTCAATGAACTTGTAAACGTCTTAATGTATTTTAAAACATATCACAGACTGTTGGAATGATTGCTTGTAAAAATACATATGCATACAAAAGGTATTAAAAAGCTTATCAGTCCAACACTATTTTTAAATCATGGCTGATGGATTTCAAAGATTTAGAGGGTTAATGAATAAAAGGTTAAAGATAATGTGCTGACTGTATTTATACCATACAACACTTATAAATAATTGGATGGCTAAAAAATTATTCTTATTATATAACCCTCAAATTTGTTAAAATAAAAAGGTTGTAATACATGATTCGCGTTTGGTGAATTAAAGGGGCTTTTTGAAAGATTGTCATTTTTTTAAGAACACGTCATTATTTCTTGCATATCAGTTTTGGTCATTGGGGCTATTTTTCTTGATTATAAATAATATACATGTATACATTCTTTTTCAAATCCAATACCATTTGTTTAATTCTCACATTGCAAATCTGCAAATAAATCCCTCTAAAGATGTTCCTTTATGGTTATTTTATTGAAATTTACGTAGTTTTTGTATTTTTCTTAACTGATTGTAATTCTGGCTAAAAATAAAGTAAGTATTAAATGTATTTTAATTATAAGCATTACATCTCATCAATAGTACTTTAAAATGTATCTCATTCAAAACTAAGAAAAAACACAATGTTTAACTAAAAATACACCTTCAGAGTCATACAGATATTTACTTAACAACATAACTTAGTGAAAGCCATAAGATGGATAGCACATGATGACAGTCAGAACTTTATTTTAGAACACTTATAATGACCCATAATAAAATATTATGCCTTTGTCTTTTGTCATTCAGAATGTTTTTAAAACAGTGTGACTTGTATCCAATTTAACCACGCTCTGAACCACATTGGTTATGCCGGGATGCCGGGACTAGAAGTTACTCTTTGCGTTCATCAACAATCTTCAGGATTGCAGCACAATTCTCCTGTGCCTGCTTTATTGCACCATCAATCTCCTCTCCAATCTGAAAATAAGGGCTGTTTGTAAAAAATGCATGCCCCCCCTATATGGGCTATAAGTTGTAGAAGCAGCCATTGTGTGAATACGTTTTTTGTCACTGTGAATGGTGGTGGTGGTGGTGGTGGTGGTGGTGGTGGTGGTGGTGGTGGTGGTGGTGGTGGTGGTGGTGGTGGTGGTGGTGGTGGTGGTGGTGGTGGCAGAAGAAATAATAATAGTAGTAGTAGTAGTAGTAGTAGTAGTAGTAGTAGTAGTAGTAGTAGTAGTATAGTAGTAGAAGTAGTAGTAGTAGTAGTAGTAGTAGTAGTAGTAGTAGTAGAAGTAGTAGTAGTAGTAGTAGTAGTAGTAGTAGTAGTAGTAGTAGTAGTAGTAGTAGTAGTAGTAGTAGTAGTAGTAGTCATAGTAGAAGTAGAAGTAGAAGTAGTAGTATATAGTAGCAGCAGCAGCAGCAGCAGCAGTAGTAGTAGTAGTAGTAGTAGTAGTATGCATTACAAAAATGCAGTTAGCCTTACATTTGGTAAAATTTAAATATATTACAAGGGAGGCAAATGCTGTAACAATAAATTTAAACTTATTGCATTTGTTTCCCCTGTATATAGGTAGATATAATAGTGAATTACCTCCCCTGTCCTGCTTGTATTTATATTAATCAACAAATTTAAACATTAACACAATATTTAATATACAAAATATACAAAAAATCTCATATTCTGATAATATTTTTACTGATCCACTGTATTTTACTAAAAGGATGATGTTTCATTGGACTGATAATTATAGATTTAGGATTACAGACCAGTTGCTTCAGTAATATTGTTCAGAGTGTGCCCTGTTGGCTGCGTATGCATTCTTGAGTTATCATTCAAAAAACCATTTTACTATTTCGAGTCACCGTGACCTTGACCTTTGACCTAGTGACCTCAAAATCAATAGGGGTCATCTGCGAGTCATGATCAATGTACCTATGAAGTTTCATGATCCTAGGCCCAAGCGTTCTTGAGTTATCGTATGACAACCACCTGGTGGACGGACGGACGGACCGACCGACATGAGCAAAGCAATATACCCCCTCTTCTTCGAAGGGGGGCATAATAAGTTAATAATGTAAAAGTAGAGAAACAGCATGTCAAAATGGCAGGGCATATTTACCCTTTCCCACTCAGAAGGAAAGTGAAAATGGCTATGTGCAAACAGCCGTGCTCTGTGAAAAGGGGGTTTAATGCCTGTGCAGAAAGTGTCGTCCAAGATAAGCCTGTGCAGTCTGCATAGGCTAATCAGGGACAACACTTTCTCTTGCTAAGAAGAGACCATACACTCGGAAAGTGTCGTCCCTGATTAGCCTGTGCAGACTGCACAGGCTAATCTGGGACAACACTTTACGCATATGCATTAAAACCCCTTTTCACAGAGCACGGTTTAATGTTAAATTAATTAGACAAGGAGATTAATTAATCAAAGAGCAAATAATGGAACAATATATTTTTGAAGCAAATGTGATGGCTCAATGAGGCTCACACATTAAACACTTTACTTAGCTTCAGAGTTTGTCATATTTCAGGTTATTTCAAGTGATTAATGAAATTTCCCAATTGATAATTTGGCAGACAGAATATTAAGTCAAACAAATACACCTGATTTTAATATAATGGGACATCAGGGCAAGAAAGCCATATCCAAGTATATGAGTATGCATGACATACCTTTGTCCTGAACTCGACATCTGCGATATCCTTCAGGTTTGTCTTCACATTGTAGTAGGCTCCCCACACAGCTGTCTCCAGCATACGGACACCCACCTGATAATACACATGCTTTTACCCTTTACAACATAGATACGTATTAAACCCATTACCACTTAGATACTTATTTATTTGACCAATTACCCCTTAGGAATCACCTTTGACCCATGTGTAGTCTCTTAGAAAATCAAATTCAATTTAAGACCATTCTTACTAGATTCACGTAATACTGAAGAGCAGCAAATAGCATATAACCTGAACAGGCTGCAAGTAACTTGCAGGCTGTTCTGGTTTTAAGCTGGTTGCATGTAGCCATTTTAACTTGTCTTCTGAGCAGGAAAGGGGTTAAGCTTAACCCTTTACCCTTTAAGTATCACTTAGATACTTATTTTGACGCATTTGCAGTCCCTTAGAAAGATGCATTCCCGAACAGACTGCGAGTTATTTGCAGGCTGTTCTGGTTTTATGCTGGTTGCATGTAGCCATTTTAACTTGTCTTCTGCGTGGGAAAGGGTTAAGAGGCAGAGCTTAACTGTTATGACTATCCAGATGTTATTGATTTGATCTTTTTGAAGATAGCAACCTTATACTTGGCCCATGAAATCTAACTTGGAATGATGAAAGGAGAAAAGAATGTTTCAACCTTTTAGATTTGATATACATGTACATTTCAGCAGTGTTTTCAGAGACTAAAAATAATCTATATTTTGTTAATACCGGTACCAATGGAATTATTATACAGTGTACGGGTATATTGTGCAAGAATTGCCTGTTGAAATTTCCTATACATGAATATTGATACTTTTGTAATACAATCTAAGAAGAAACTTTGAATTAAATAATTATTAAATTTAAAACCACATAGTTTTATTGGTCTAAGTTCTGAGCAGACTTTGACATGAAAAATCCCATTTATAATTCCGGAACATAACATTAACCCTTTCCCATTCACAATGCGGGGAATCAAGTGGTCAGATTTGAGAAAAAATGGCTGCCGATGTCTGGATTCGATGGAGAAATTGAGTCTTCAAACAGGTACATCTACCTTATTACTTACTTGTTTTTATTCGGATAACGCTTATCATGGGCCAACCAGAAGCGGTTTCAGCGAGTATCAACCGTTTTCCGCTGGTTCGTCTGAGTGTGGAGATAACTCATGGAATATTTCGCAATTTCCTGACGGTTCAGGAAATTCCCCGCATTGATTCAGAAGCAAAATGAAAATAGCTATGTGCAAACAGCATAAGAACAGAACAGCCTTCGAGTAACTTGCAGTTTGTTCAGGTTTTATGCTATTTGCTGCTCATCAGTATCAAAGGGTTAGAATTGAAGCCTTTAAAACTTGAATCTAGTCAGAAAGGTCTTTAATTAAATTTAACTGTCTAAGGGACTAAAAATGCATAAAAATGTGTATTTAAGTGGTAAAAGGTTAATAATTCTGGGGGCTGTTTTATAAACGATCGTACAACAATTTTAACTTACGAGAGAATTTTGTAATCTTAATAAGTAGACAAACTAGCTCGCCATGCTCATCAAATATATACCGCGCTTAATTAATTAATTAAATACTGAAAATTTAAAATCATATGATATGGACTTTAGTTATTATGTATCTTCGAAAAATGTATCGTATCGTAAATGTGTATAACGATGTTTATTGAAACGGTCCCGTGGAACACCACATTTTTCTTCCCTAATCCACCACATTTTTCTTCCCTAATCCACCACATTTTTCTTCCCTAATCTACCACATTTTTCTTTCCTAATCCACCACATTTTTCTTCCCTAATCCACCATGGCTGATCAAGAAGCTAAGCATTTGAGCCTTGGTAAGGGACAACTGGTCTTAATTTATGTGCGTAAAGTGTTGTCCCAGATTATCAGATAATCAATGAAAACACTTTCCACTTTATTTTTTCGTTTAAAGGAATTCCCTTCTAAAAAAAATTCAGTTTAGGCAGAAAGTGTCATCTCTGATTAGCCATGCACAGGCTAGTCTGAGACGACATTGTATGCACATGCATTAAGCCCAGTTTTCCCAGCCCATTTTCAAATAAAAATGGGTTCCAACAATGGGGTGAAGGTGGACTGAGTACCTGCAGATCAGACTTGCAGTTGATGTTGCCCACGGCAGCCAGCCCCCTCAGGGGACCCCACAGACTGTTACTGATCCTGGCCACTGTGAGGGGCACCTGCACCGCAGTACACAGCCCCTCCTGGAGGGCTGCGGTACGCCTGGGGTCAAGAGGAGAGAGTTGATGTTTCCATAAAAATTTAACTGATAAAATAA
Organism: Dreissena polymorpha; assembly: GCF_020536995.1. NCBI lineage: Eukaryota > Metazoa > Mollusca > Bivalvia > Myida > Dreissenidae > Dreissena > Dreissena polymorpha. The sequence continues at coordinate 1,016,784 of NC_068368.1, read as the reverse complement.
AAACCAACAACAAGCTTTTACATGAATTAATACATAGACATAAAACATACGCCACTGAGAGCTAGGCACCTGCAGTTTTTTATTTTTTTATTTGTAAATACATGTAAGTAATTCAATACAAACTTACACTCTATGTACATAAGGAAGACATTTCTATATTGCTAAACATTAAGACTGAAAAGAACAAATTGTTAGAATTGAGAAAAAAGCTTGAGGCTTATGCTATGTTTCTCTTCTGTGAGAACAGAGGAGAGTTCATGATTTCATAATAATTGCCCTGAATCAAGGGAAAAACAAGCTATTATGTGAATAAATATATGAACAAAACCTAGACCACTAGTGTATTTTTAGTACCAAATTGTTAAGGTAAGAAAGTTCAAACAATATGCTTTGTCTAAATGATGCATAAGTCCCTATTGCAACCCTTTCAATATTAATAAATAACGGCCCATTTGAAAAGCTCAAAGTTCAAACGTATGTCAATGTCAAGGTTAGGTAACATGGATGTGTTGATTGTATTCAAAAACATAATCTGTGCAAGTATCAAAGCTTTGTACCAAGCATTATTGATATTTAGACAAAAACAGGGAAATGCTATGAACCTGGCACATGTTTAAGGATAGTTTCACCAACAAAATAAATTTTATCAGAAGGTATCTTTGATGTGGCTTTTTTCTGTCTGAAGAGTTGAGAACAGAAATTTGCAAAGTATAAACATTGTATGCATATACAATGTTATGAACAATATTCTGATTACCCATGGGATACCTGTGCATATATAGTACATGAGCATGCTACATACATCAATTAACAATCAAATCAGGTGTCAACTTACACATTCTTTTCTTCTTCCGATTCTGCTGGTAATTTCAAGGCCAGCTACAACAAATGGTAAGTAAGATTACAAAGACAGGATTAGGATTATGTTAAAACTGAAGATATCATAATAAATCTTGCTGAGGTAATTCACTAAGCATAACAACATGAATCTTTAAGAGCACAGTAGACCTATTTAAAAGCCTCCATGCTTGAGAAATAGAACGTCACATAATGAACTTGTGCAATACAACCCATCAAAGCACCAGTCATTTAATATTTCCTATGAATGATATTATAAAAATATTATACTGAATTAGAGAGATATAATTAATATTGCAAACAGAGGTGAATGATGTTGACCAAGGTAAACTATTACCTTACATCCATATTCTGTAACAAGGCCCATGAGATTTGTAAATTAAAAATTATAAAAATAATAGAGTTTATTATGTGTGATATCATGGCCTATCATACAAAATTACGCAGGGTTAGGTATATAGAACTTTTCCATGGGGACAAACAAAAAGAGGCATAAAAAACAGATTTCTCCTACTACAATTTCAAAATATTTTCATGAACAAATATATGAGCCTTGTGTGCATTCTGCACAGGCTAATAATAGACGACACTTAATACTTGTATGCTATTTTTCATTCACAGATAATCTCTTCTCAGCAAAAATTCAACTTAGGCGGAATGTGTCGTTCCTGATTAGCCTGTGTGGATTGCATAGGCAAATCTGGGACAACACTTAACGCATATGCATTAAACCTCCTTTTAACTCTTTCAGTGCTGGAACCGAATTTTGAAGGCCTTTGCAAACAGTTTGGATCCAGATGAGACGCCACAGAACGTGGCGTCTCATCAGGATCCAAACTGTTTGCTATTCTGATAGTATTCTTTGTAAAAAATCGAAGAAAATGCTAATTTTAGAAATTCTGCAGACGACATTTTAGCAGACGACAAATTTCCCAGCATGCAAAGTGTTAACAGAGCACAGCTCATATCATAAAATCAATACCATATATTCACTGAAGGCTGCAGCGTCTGCATCAATGAAAGGCGTGAGGTCTTTCATGGCCTTGTACAAGGGTGGAATCAGCTGCCTCATTTGGGCATCCAGCTCAAAGAACTTCTTGTTGCCATAGGTGAGGAACCCTACCATTGAGCCTAGCGCTGCACCCTGGGAAACAAAGATTAATGTGAAATTAAAACCTGTGAATGTAAAGAGGCATTTCACATTATTTCCCTTAAATATGGGCCTTCTATGTGAAGAGGGTGTTTGATGCATGTGCGTAAAGTGTCGTTCCAGATTTGCCTGTGCAATCCGCACAGGCTAATAAGGGATGACACTTTGTGCTTGTACGAAATTTTTCTTTTACAGAAAGTCTCTTTTTAGCAAAAAATCCAGTGTAAGCGGAAAGTGTCATCCCTGATAAGTTTGTGCGGACTGAATTAGCAGTCCCCACAGGCTAATCAGGGACAACACTTTCCGCTTTTATGATTTTTTTCGTTTTAAGAAAGTCTATTCTAAGCAAAAATCCAGTTTAGTTGTAAAGTGTTGTTCCTGATAAGCCTGTGCATACTGCACAGGCTAATCTGGGACAACACGTACACACTTGCATTAAAACCCCTTTTCAAAGAGCAAGGCCCACTTCTTTTTCTGGTTGCATCTCCAATTAATATACTTACAGTGACCCCCACTTTCAAATTCAATAAATAGTTCCAATCAGATTGGAAATGACGGACGCCTACACAAAATGTCCACACAACTGACAACTTTACAAAATTGCAGTTCCCTTATTAATAGTTTGAATAACTGTTACATTATTATCAAGGTGACCTACCAATGACGCCGCCAGTGCTGCGACTGACCCCCCACCAGGGGTTGGTGACCTTGACCCCACAGTGAGGATGAAATCCTTCACATCCATGGTAACCAGGGGTCCCTCTCTCTCTTCTGAGATCATGTACCTGAACAACAAAAGCAGTAATGACAAGTCATGGAGTACGTACAAGCTTGTGCAAGATTTGGCTTTGATTTTTTCAACAAGGTCATATACAACAAGAGCTGTAACCATAGGATGACTTATGCCCCCTATAAACGCTTGATAGAAGTTATGAGCTTTTGTCGAAACCTAAAGGCAGATTTCGAAACCTAAACGCGGACCCTAAGTTCAAGGTAAAGGGGTCAAAATTTGTGTGCGTATGGAAAGGCCTTGTCCATATACACATGCATGCCAAATATGAAATTGCTATCTGAAGCGACATAGAAGTTATGAGCATTTTTCAAAACCTAAACGCTAAGTGTGACGGAATGATGGACGGACAGTCCGATCACTATATGCCCTCCTTGGGGGTATAAAAATATATGCTAGTCATAAAAAACGGAAACAATGTGATGAAATCTTTTTTGGCTGATAATTGCATTCCTTTTTAAATTCAATGAAAACAGTATAAGTAGGAGAGCAGAAAGGTGAAATTTGCATTTTTTTAAAAAAGAAAGCAATCACTGTAAAGTTTTATGCACATTGTCTTGTTATCAAACTTTGCCTGCATCTTATGTCAACAAACATTTCCAGAAAGTTATGTGAAGATTTGATGAAAAGAGTACGAGAGTAGGAGAGCAGAAACAGATAATTTCAAATGAATATAGGAAAATAACCCTAAAGTGCCTTGTGAGAACTGGCTGGTCATGTTAATTGGCTTAAAATTAATGTCAGCAACAAGTTTGGTGAAGAATTGATGAAAACTGTACAAGTATTTTAAGAGCAAAAATGGCAAAGTTGACATTTTTTGCATAAATGGAAAAGGTCTCCAAATATGTCAACAAACATTTCCACAAAGATTGGTGAAGTTTGGATCAAGGCTGCACAACTTCATGAGCGAAAATGGCCAATTTAGCATTTTCTTTATTTATAAAGGGAAACAACTCTGAAGTGCTAGGTTCAAATTGGCTAGGCTTCAAAGTTAGCCTCAATTTTATGCCAACAAACATATTCAGAAAGTATAAGATGATTCTTATAATGCAAACTGCATAACTTACTCAATAATTCTCTCTTTTGGACTAAATGCACCTAGCGAGTTTAAGCCAAGTCTGTTGATTACCTGAAATGCAATAAAATACATTGTACCATCAGTAAACTGTTGAAACAATATAAAAATATTCAAATATAATCGTCAAGTCGAGTCTCGCCTAACATAAATGGCAAAATAATTACTTCTGCACCGTATTATAGTCAAATGTCAAGTCAGTTGATTACAATATGTATGCTTAAGTAGGCTCTGCACTCAAAAAAGTTGAGAATGAACCATTAAACAGTCTGTTTCATAACAAGTATGAACCAGTCTGAGTTTTGTCAACAGCGTGTACAAAGCTGAGCTTTAAAGAGTTATGTACCAGTCTAAGTTTTATAATGAGTATCAACTAGTCTGAGTTTTGTCAGCACTATGAACGAGTATGATTTTTGTTAATACTGTATGAGTTCTAGGAAGAGTGTTCCATCAGTCAAAGTTTACTCATGAGTATGAACCAGTCCAAGTTTAGTCAACATTGTGTACCAGTCTGAGTGTTAAAAAGAGCATTGTACCAGTCTGAGTTTCTGGTCATCCTCCAGAATGAAGAGGCTGCTATTGTCCATGTAGTGCTGGGCAGTGGCCATCAGTGCCGCGAGGGGAACCAAACCAACTATCTGGGAACCAACCACTGCCAGGTTCAACTCCTAAAGATATAGCATATACTGGTTAAGGTAAAGGCAAGGGTTTAAAGTCTGATATTGATACTAGACCCTTCTTCAGCCAACTTTCACATCCATCCCCCCCCCCCATTATATGTGATAACAGTCATTTGTTTACGTTTGGCGCAGTTTACGGCCATGGCTTTTTACCCTCTCAGGTAACCATGTATTCTCCTAGGTAGGGAGGAACAGGCTGGGAATTATTTATGTTTTGCTAAGATAATGTCCTTGATCTAAGCAGAATTCTATCAAGAGACCAGATTGCTTGACCAGCATCCTAGCACTAGACCATAGTTGCACCATTGGTATCCCCACAGAAGTGTTTTCTAATATGTAGAAAATTTCAATAATAATAAAAAAAAGGAAATTCTAAGTTTACAAAGTGTGACAGACAGATGGATGGACGGAAAGTGCGATCACTATATGCCCTCGTTCGGGGGCATAAAAATGTGAATGTAGGCTTAATGTTATGATGAATATTATCTCCTCAAAGTATGTGATGTTTACAGACACCTGGGCCTCTCACCTCTGCATCCTTGCACACAGCCTCATATACTGTGTGTATACCAGTCTCCTCAAAATCTGTGATGTTTACAGACACCTGGGCCATGTTTGCCTCCTCAAGGTACCAGCCTATAGCCTGTACATGCTTCAGAAGGCCTGGCTGCAACAGCATGTAGATCACATTAAACCCTTTACCACTTAGATATGTATTTAACCTTTCCCCACTCAGATACGTATTTACTTTGCTTATGTCTAGTTACTATGTGTGCAAACTGATATAATAATGCATAAAAATTGGCACTGCAAACAAATTGTTTCTAGGCAAACTGTGTAAAGCTCATGTCCAGAAAAACATTTATAAAAGCTATAATACAGTACATTGATACTTTAATGTCAGTCATTTTGCATCATTGTTTTGTGTTCATTATATTAAATATTTAAGGGACAACAAAATCAGATACTTATCTAGCTGTGCAATGTTAACAAATGATTTTATAAACTACATTTCTTTAAAAACATTATTGAATAATAATGTTATAAACTTTCTAAAAACATATATTAATAGGTATATTAATTTAGAGTGAAGGTCAAGACAAAACATTTTAGTCAGGACAAGTGAAATTGTGGGGCACTAGTAAGACTGGACAAGTGAAATTGTGGGGCACTAGTAAGACTGGACAAGTGAAATTGTGAGGCATTAGTAGAACTGGACAAGTGAAATTGTGGGGCAGTAGTAAGACTGGACAAGTGAAATTGTGGGGCACTGATAAGACTGGACAAGTGAAATTGTTGGGCACTTAGTAAGACTGGACAAGTGATATTGTACGGCACTTGTAAGACTTGACAAGTGAAATTGTGGGCCACATGTAAGGATGGAAAAGTGAAATTAGGGGGCACTAGAAAGACGGCACAAGTGAAATTGTGGGGCCCAAGTAAGACTGGACAAGTGAAATTGTGGGGCACAAATAAGACTCGACAAGTGAAATTGTTGGGCACTAGTAAGACTTGACAAGTGAAATTGTGCGGCACTAGTAAGACTGGACAAGTGAAATTGTGGGGCACATGTAAGACTGGACAAGTGAAATTGTGGGGCACTAGAAAGACGGCACAAATGATATTGTAAGGCCCTAGTAAGACTGGACAAGTAAAATTGTGCGGCCCTAATAAGACTGGACAAGTGAAATTGTTGGGCACTAGTAAGACCTGACAAGTGAAACTCTGTGGCACATGTAAGACTGGAAAAGTGAAATTGTGCGGCACTAGTAAGACTGGACAAGTGAAATTGTGGGGCACATGTAAGACTGGATAAGTGAAATTGTGGGGCACTAAAAGTTAAAGTGTAGGGCCCTAGTTAGACTGGACAAGTGAAATTGTGGGGCACTAGTAAGACTGGACAAGTGGATTTACTAGTTAATGTCAAGCCATGGTGTGTATAAAATTAGCTTGTGTATTAAAATAAGTTATGTACCAGTATGAAAACAGGATGTGTGAAAACATATGTACAAAGATTGTGATAGCAAATTGGTAGCTTTGTGTACGGAAAAAGCTTGTGTACAATAAAAACTTCTGTACAAAATTAAGTTGAAACTATATTGATACCTCAAGAATGCTCTGAAATGAAAACAGTTTGTGTACAATAAAAAGTTGAATCCTGTTACAAGAAAAAAGGTTGTATAAAAATCAGTAGAGTACATAAAGGTTGTGTCTACAGATTGGATTTCTACATACTTAATAAAAGGAATAAGAACAAAAATATAATACAGTAGAAAAAATCAATAGGGGTCATCTGTGAGTCATGATCAATGTACCTATGAAGTTTCATGATCCTAGGCCCGAGCGTTCTTGAGTTATCATCTGACAACCACCTGGTGGACGGACCGACAGACCGACCGACATGAGCAAAGCAATATACCCCCTCTTCTTCGAAGGGGGGCATAACAAAAAAGTTGATTTACAAAAAATGTGTTATGTACAAAAATAAGTTGCGTACATAAACAGAAAATGTTGGCCAAAATATATAGAGTACAAAAATAAGTTGCATACAGATAAAGGTTGCTTAAAACAACAGTTCATTCACAAAGCAAGTTGCATGCACAAAAAATTGATTTGATGTAAATAAGCTGCAAACAAAAAAGCCATGTGCACAAAAAATTTGAACCTGGAGATATGTGTACCTCATCTTTGCTGCGACCCTGCTCTCGTATATTAAGTGCGATCCTGTGAGCCTGTTCCTTGGTACCCAGCAGGTTGATGTTAAACGCGATGAGGAACTTACGAGCGCCCGTAACGGTGGCACCCCAGGTTGGCACAAATTCTGCAGGGCCAAAATCTGGCTTCCATTCCGGTTTATGAATCTGCCACGGTAATTTGCATTTTAGAAGATTCTTTTTATGAGAATCAATAATTTCAATCATAATATTGAATTGAGAACTGCAATAATCTGGTGAATGTGATAGTATTGATGTGTTCCACATTCATAATCTAATGTCAGTCTTAAAATGATCAAACAGGAGAAATTGTCATTAATAATTCATCCACTTGTACAAAGTATTCTCTTTGAGAATGATGACACCTCAAGTTTAAAGGCCAATTTTGAACTAGGGAAATGATTAGAAAAAAAACTTAGTAAAAGAGAACTATATGATGTTACATAACTAAATAAACATGTCTTAGCATTTGTTAGGAGATTTTACAATTTTTACTTTATAAGTAAACATAAATTATGATACTAGGGTGTAACAAGTTTTAACTCTAGTGGCATGATTTGAAGATAAAACCAAATACTAAATCTCTGAGCCTTGCAGTTTAAGAAAATAATGTTTAAGTCGTCATATTTCACTGCCTTATACTTTCTTTCTGACCTCACATATTCCCGAGCCCACTTACTTGCTCTGGGAGCCCCTTATATTACCCAGCCCACCTACTTTCTCTGGGAGCCCCTCATATTCCCCTGCCCACTCACTTTCTCTTGGAGCCCCTCATATTCCCCAGCTCACTTACTTTCTCTGGGAGCCCCTCATATTCCCCTGCCCACTCACTTTCTCTTGGAGACCCTCATATTCCCCAGCTCACTTACTTTCTCTGGGAGCCCCTCATATTCCCCTGCCCAATCACTTTCTCTGGGAGCCCTTCATATTCCCCAGTCAACTTACTTTCTCTTGAAGCTCCTCATATTCCCCAGCCCACTAACTTTCTCTGGGAGCCCCTCATATTCCCCTGCCAACTTACTTTCTCTGGGAGCCCTTCATATTCTCCAGCCCACTTACTTTCTCTGGGAGCCCCTCATATTCCCCAGCCCACTTACTTTCTCTGGGAGCCCTTCATATTCCCCAGCCCACTTACTTTCTCTGGCAGCCCCTCATATTCCCCTGCCCACTTACTTTCTCTGGGAGCCCCTCATATTCCCCTGCCCACTTACTTTCTCTGGGTCCCCCTCATATTCCCCAGCCCATTTACTTTCTCTGGATCCCCTCATATTACCCAGCCCACCTACTTTCTCAGGCAGCCCCTCATATTCCCCACCCCACTTACTTTCTCTGGAAGCTCCTCATATTCCCCAGCTCACTTACTTTCTCTGGGAGCCCTTCATATTCACCAGCCCACTTACTTTCTCTGGGAACCCTTCATATTCTCCAGCCCACTTACTTTCTCTGGGAGCCCCTCCTCTTATTCCCCTGCCCACTTACTTTCTCTGGGAGCCCTTCATATTCCCCAGCCCACTTACTTTCTCTGGGAGCCCCTGATATTTCCCTGCCCACTCACTTTCTCTTAGAGCCCCTCATATTCCCCAGCTCACTTACTTTCTCTGGGAGCCCCTCATATTCCCCTGCCCAATCCCTTTCTCTTGAAGCTCCTCATATTCCCCAGCCCACTTATTTTCTCTGGGAGCCCCTCATATTCCCCTGCCAACTTACTTTCTCTGGGAGCCCCTCATATTCCCCTGCCCAATCACTTTCTCTGGGAGCCCCTCATATTCCCCAGCCCACTTACTTTCTCTTGAAGCTCCTCATATTCCCCAGCCCACTTATTTTCTCTGGGAGCCCCTCATGTTCCCCTGCCAAATTACTTTCTCTGGGAGCCCTTCATATTCCACAGCCCACTTACTTTCTCTGGGAGCCCCTCATATTCCCCTGTTCACTTACTTTCTCTGGGAGCCCCTCATATTCCCCAGCGCACTTACTTTCTCTGGGAGCCCCTCATATTCCCCAGCCCATTTACTTTCTCTGGGAGCCACTCATATTACACAGCCCACCTACTTTCTCAGGCAGCCCCTCATATTCCCACACCCACTTACTTTCTCTGGGAGCCCCTCATATTCCCCAGCTCACTTACTTTCTCTGGGAGCCCCTCATATTCCCCAGCCCACCTACTTTCTCAGGCAGCCCCTCATATTCCCCAGCTCACCTACTTTCTCAGGCAGCCCCTCATATTCCCCAGCCCACCTACTTTCTCAGGCAGCCCACATATTCCCCAGCCCATTTACTTTCTCTGGGAGCCACTCATATTACCCAGCCCACCTACTTTCTCAGGCAGCCCCTCATATTCCCACACCCACTTACTTTCTCTGGGAGCCCCTCATATTCCCCAGCTCACTTACTTTCTCTGGGAGCCCCTCATATTCCCCAGCCCACCTACTTTCTCAGGCAGCCCCTCATATTCCCCAGCTCTGATCTGAGGAAGAGTCTTCCGGTGACCGTCTATAGCAGCCTCTGCATATAGGTACACTGAAACACCATCAATTATGTCTATAGCAGCCTCTGCATATAGGTACACTGAAACACCATCAATTATGTCTATAGCAGCCTCTGCATATAGGTACACTGAAACACCATCAATTATGTCTATAGCAGCCTCTGCATATAGGTACACTGAAACACCATCAATTATGCTATTACTTCTCTGTATTTATGACTGACAGAAAACAATACTTCTATATCCCTCTGCCTTTGGAGGGGGATAATAAACATTCATACAGCAGTTTAAATTATAAAGATAAATTTAAAATACAAAATAATATTATTGTATATTTCAATTAATATAAAAAATAAATTCAATTATTAATTGATTTATTTAAAATCATGTGTTCTGAAAGTTTATTTTTCAACAACATCAAAATCAACTAACTAAATATCTAACAATAACTTTTAGTGTACCTAATGTATCTAATTAGTATAGATTTCGGAGTTAAAACTCAAACAATTAGACATAAGGTTCCACTCTGGCTGATAATTGTTTTTATAACATGACCTACGCTCCAGGAGTGAAATAACTTAATGCTCAATTTTGTTTATTACACGGGTGTTATTACACTAGTTATATAACTGTGAAATGACATCATTTTTTGATGAAATGACATCATTATTCCAGTGAATTTCTTCAGTTTAACTCTTTTACAATGTGAATAAACGGTGAAAAGAGCATAAATTAAAATGTAAATTTGTTGGTAATGTTATAAATAGAATCTTAGATTCGTGGTCATTTTGTATTGAATTTATTAAATTCGTCATCAAGACTAGTTTTTATCTTTATTTAGATGACTTGTTTAATAAATTCAATACAAAACGACCACTCATGCAAGATCCTATATATGAAGCAAAGTATTTTTCCCATTTTCAATACCTGGCACACCGAGTTCAATGGCAAGCTTTTCCCCGAATTCCTTTGCACACTCCACACATTCCTCCATGGTCACATTCTGTACTGGGATGAACGGACAGACATCCAACGCACCTATACGTGGGTGCTCACCTTCAAACAAGGACAGTTGGTATTGGAGAAATATCACTTAAAATACTTAAAGGGACTGTCAACCACGACGACGAAGAAAAGAAAAGTTGTAAAATACCATATTTTTTTTACATTTATTAGTTTATATTGATTAAAATATCATGACTTGTAGATTACATTATTTGAAAAGTTGTTAAGTTTTCATATACAGTATATTTGGTACTAAATTTTACTGGGTATGTCTACCACGTAACTATAAATAATGCCAGTAGATTGATCATCATCTACACGTGATAAACCCAGAAATGCAAATTGTGCATGCGTAGTGAATTGTATATATTTTATATATAAAATTATCAATCTACTTGCATTATTTATAGTGTGTAAATCGTTATGTCATCTATTTTCGCGATGTACTTTCGATTTCACATCGCCAAATTGTATTACCGAATATACTGAAAATATGAACTTTTTTCAATTAATGTAATATACCAGTCGTGATTTTTTAATCAATATAAACTAACAATTGTAAAAAAATACGGTATTTTAGAACTTTTCTTTTTTCGTCATTCGTGGTTGACAGTCCCATTAACAATAAAAAGCATAATATCAAAATGATCAAAATTATCAATCAACAAGAGCACCCCATAACGGGTGCCAACGCTCAGCTGCGGGTGCAGTTTTGAATAAATAAAAGCTTGTCAGATTTTTTCTTTCTTTTAGGTCACAGTGACCTTGACCTTTGACCTAGTAAACCAAAAATGGGTGTGGCGTGTAGAACTCATCAAGGTGCATCTACATATGAAAATTCAAAGTTGTAGGTGGAAGCACTTGGATTTAAGAGCAAATGTCAAGGTTTTAGCACGACACCGGCGGACAGCGGATGAAACGACAAAACAAGCTGGCTGTGACAATACCTTGGGTTTTCTCCAAAAAATGCCGAGCTAAAAATAACATTTCTATAACAGTAAAAATAAATGAATAATAGATGAATTCCTCCAGAACAAGTTAGATTTTTCCAGAACTTTTCAAATCCCTTTTTTTCACTCTTACCAGAGGTTCCCTTAAAATTGGACAGTCCAAAAGCAAAACCAATATGTCACACCTCTGAGGGTTCGTAAGATTTTTTTTCTTTTTTGTTTATTATTTTATTTGGACACTTGCATTGCATTTCAAACGGAGGATAACAGAAAAGTTGAACTAAATTTAGCTTATGTTTATGGTTATGCTTTGTTTAAGTAAAATAACAATGGGCAAAAAATCCATAGATATCAAAGAAAGAATTACCAGTAGGATTCGTGTACTATGTTCTACCTCTCAATGTCTACTATTTTTATATGAAGTTTCATTTGAATTCCTTACATTCCTACATGACCATTAAAATTACACTGTGTAATTGGGATCAGAACAAGAAAAGTAATAAGAAAAAAAAGCACTGAAGATAGTGTCAACACTTCTTGCACTCTACTCTTACCCTATGGTTTGAACCTAGATTCAAACTAAATTTCGATGCTACGTGATTTACTGTGGGATGTGGGATGATGCTCAGAGCAACATCTTGAAGTCATGACTAAATTATGAGTATTCTAATTGATTTCCAATTCTTTAGGGAAATTGAAACATCAACGCTGCAGATTTGTCAAATCAATCATTATGTGTTCTCTTTGTCATATATACTGTTATCAGCTCAAACCATTGTTGCTTGCCTGTCTTTGATCCTGAGTATCTAAACCTGAAGCGTCCTCTAATTGGTCATAAGCCGGCTCAGCAATATTTATGAGAAAGAAAAATTGCCAGCCAGTTCCCGAACAGTATATAATCCAGTGACAACAGAATTTGTACCAAGTGTATACCAACAATCTACTTTCTCATAATGTTTTCTTAAAATCTATAAAGTTTTATCTTCATAAAAACTAAACAAAGGGCAATAACTCTGTAAATAATTAAAAAAAAGTAATAAACTACTTTTATTCTTCACTTGATATCAAAGCCACTTTCCAACATATGAAGTTGCATTTGAAGCCATTCAGTGTTTTTTTCAATTTACCGTTTACACAAGAAAATCACACTATCTTATCATGTTTTGAATTAAGAATTATCTACCTAGATGGATGCGCATGTCAATGGCCTGGTAAGCGACCCGGGCACCAGCTAGCGCTCCCTCCACCACAGACTCTGGCGTACCCACGAATGTGTACACAGTCCGATTGGTAGAGAGTCCAGGGTCAACATCTAGCACGCTCACACCTTCAACCGACGCGATGGCTGTGGCTATGGCTTCTATGATCTGAATACAGGGAGAAAAACATAACTGATATTGAACATAAAAGAGAAAAGAGCTTTTTAAACATGATAAATTATAAAATATATTTGCATAGAAAAGCTGATTATAGAACAATTAAATACCTCTGAAGACTTTTATTTAAGCATCAAAGGAAACAAACAAAAGAACAACAGAATTAATACAATAAAGAACATGGCATCAACAAGAATTTATTAAAAATGTTACAGAACATAAATATTATCATAACAACTTTATTTATGAAGAATATGTTGAAATGTTTACCTACACACCAATTTTAGCAACATTAACCTGTAATTAAAGGACTATGAAAGAAAGTTGCAACACTAAATTCATAAGGATGCATTTCCAATTTACTGATAATTTCTTTACAACAAAAAGCAGATTTTGTGTCAATCTTATAAACCAGGCTACTTGATTTTAAACCATCTTAAGTTTGGTCGCAGTCATAATCTTAAATGCTAAGTGAATGGTAATAACAAATGTTACAAGCATTCTGATTGGTCAAAAAAAAGGTGTGCTGTCAATGCTCTCTTAACATTCATGAGTCCCCAAATAAAAATCATTCCTGCAAATGTCTTCAATTTTCCCTTCATTTTTTATTTTCAAATTATAAATAATCTATGCCTTCTTATCCAATTTACTGCATCATTGAATCTATGCTAAACATGAAGGGCCAATTCAGTTCTATAATCAACACAAGTACGGCTATAAAAGGCAACATGCCATGCATACCTTCCAATTTTAACTGGCATTTTGACACTGAAAGTCTTCTGTCTTAAATTCTTCATTATTTATGGGGTAAAAGCCATAAGGGACATCTCATTAACTTTGTGGCAAAATAAATCTGGCAATATCCAGTAACAGAACAATGTAATTCAGCTACTAAGTACATACCTAAATAAGCTGACACAACTATTGTGATGAAATTAAGCCTCAGCTCTTTATTAGACGCAGTATAAGATAAAATGCTATGGTAGTTACAAAGAGTACATCAACAGTTTCTCCATTTTATTATTATCTCTAAAAGCTTAACGGAAGCTCTTGATTAATGCTACTTAAAGATACACAAATACACTAAGATGCAAAACGATTCAAGTGCGTTTACTCAAAAGTGGTTAACCCTTTGCATGCTGGGAAATTTGTCGTCTGCTAAAATGTTGTCTGCTAAATTTCTAAAATTAGCATTTTCTTCGATTTTTTTCAAAGAATACTATCAAAATAGCAAATAGTTTGGATCCTGATGAGACGCCACGTTCTGTGGCGTCTCATCTGGATCCAAACTGTTTGCACAGGCCTTCAAAATTTGGTTCCCGCACTGAAAGAGTTAAAATATTTAAATATATTACATGACAGAGGGTAAACAGTAACTCAGTAAGTAATAAAAATAAACAATTGGTAATAATTATGAAACATAGTGCAACACAGAATGGATCAATGTAGTACGGCTTTTAAGTGTGTATAAAGAGTATATTTAAAACAAATACCGCCATAAATATGTGGCTTATAAAAGCAATGGCACATACTTCTTTGCCCTGAATTGGTATTGTTACAGTTGATTGTCAGTGCGCAGTGTTAGTTTGTTATTTAGTCCACCCAAAACCATTTTCATCAGTGAGTTTTTCAAAAGCAATATTGATAATCTGATATAACTTTGAAGAACAAAAACATGTTAAAAGATGTGTTCTGACCAGCGATTGCATGTGATTATTAAGCGTAAAAAAAGTTTCTGACTACGCTGGTTGTAAAATGGTGTAAGACCCATTTTCCCATGACACAGCTCATATTCTTTGTCATCTTAGAGAGAAGGCATACTCCTGCATAAGTGAATGAAACCAATTGTATGCTATATGGGCCAAAAATTAAAGTAAGCAGTTCTTAAAATAAACATAGACACAGCTGCACTGTTGGTGCTTACATTAAAGGCCAGAGCTGTATAATACCATTGACATTTTTAAAATAGACCAATATTATTATTAATTTAAGTAACATCAGAATCTACCCTTGTTTGCACTCCTTTGAACTTCTCAATATACATGTACAGCAGAAAATAAGGATTTAAACTAAAATAACATATAAGGAAAGAATATAGAATGGTGAAAACTGCACAGGCTAATCTGGGATTACACTTTACGCCCATGCATTAAAACCCTTTTTCACAGAGCACAGCCCATTTACTACACTTGATGAAAAGACTTAAGTCAGTTTAGCAGGATTATTTACTTTCCATATAAACTATGACAAAATCCCCCAAATTGATACTGAAGTCAGGGATTTCATTTTATCAATGAAATGTTATCTACACTGCACTCATAAAAGGGCATTGTAATTTCCATGGTATGGGTTTCATTACTTACATGTACAAGTTCAGAGTGTATCACACTTCAAGAAATCCAGCCAGTCAGAACTGTCAACATGTTCCTTTAGCCATCATTCATTTTTTGTTTGCAATAGCAGTGACTCACTATATGCATGCATCAACATGTGAATTATAGAAATAAAGGGGCAATGTCTCAATTTTGTTAAAACTTATATACCTCGCTGTGCAACAGAACAAATCACTTAAAACATGTTTTAATTTTAATAAAACATGAAAATTAAAATATTTACAAATAAACAAGAGGAGAGCCATATATTCCACAATTGACCTAATAGTATGAGTAATTTGTCAAGCATACAATAGAGTTGTGTTTGTCACCTGACTACATCACAGGTGGAAGTAACGTACCCAGGATAGTATTTTTTATATATTTTTTTTATGTTATGATTCCAATATCAGAGGGTGGGGATTTTTTTTCATGGCTCTTTGTCATTTTTTTTCTCATTAAACATGATTTTATATATTTATTTGAATATATTGCGCTCCTAAAATAAATTTAAAAAAATAAATAAAAATACTATCCAGGGTACGTTACTTCCACCTGTGGACTACATTACTGGATGTCATGTCTGTGCATTCACTTTGATCATGGTTACTGGCTTTGTTCCTAAATCATATTGTCATGTCTGTGCATTCACTTTGATCATGGTTACTGGCTTTGTTTCTAAATCATATTAATGTACTTTTGAATATGGAAAGACAATACAGTGTGTATTTTGACCAATTTGGGAATGGGACTGGGTCCCTTTCCATTATAATGAAAAATCACATTGTTTTGACTAAAATTGGAAAATATATTATTTTTTGTATTTATTGCTAGCAAATACTTTAAAATTGAGAATAATTTTTTTTATACCACATTTATATAGAGCCCTATTCATACTCGAGACGTGCATTCAAAAGCGCTTTACTTTTTTTTTGTTCAATATTGTTTAATACGTGTTCAATATTGTTCAATACGTGTTCAATATTATATCATTATGTACTAAGGCTTACAGAGCTGAATGGGAGTTGAACATATTGTTGAGATTTATATTAAAAAATATATATAATATATATAACAAGAGATTGCCAAGCAATATAGTCCCCTACCAGCTCCACCATTGTCAGAAATTCCACCACTGTCAGAATTTTTTAATTTTTTTATATATTTGTTGCCATAGCAACCAGAATTGTTGATGTAGGAACAAAATGAAATGACGTGCATTATGTCCATATTGCCATCTATCCCTGTTTCAAGTTTCATGAAAAAATATGAAGAACTTTTAAAGTTATCGCAGGATCCAGAAAACCACCATTTTAAGCAGTATTTCTAGTCTATTTGTTGCCATAGCAACCAGAATTTTTGATGTAGGAACAAAATGAAATGACATGCATAATGTCCATATTGCCATCTATCCATGTTTCAAGTTTCATGAAAAAATATTAAGAACTTGTAAAGTTATCGCAGGATCCAGAAAGTGTGACGGACAGACTGACAGACGGAGCGCAAACCAAAAGTCCCCTCCGGTGAAACCGGTAGGGGACAATAAATCAATTGGTGACTTCTATTTGGAATTTTAAAATTCCATTTGGGAAAAATATATACTTTTTTTCAACTGGAAATGGGTATCTATAACATCCCAGAATTTGAACAAACAAAAACGCTGCTATATGGTTCAAGTAAGTATTTTTCACCTTACATGGTTAATTGAACAATAATTGCATATATGCATTACAAAACATAACCACCTTAAATGTTCTTGCATACAGGTAATAGAAAGGCACTCATGTAATATGAAAAGAGGCCAAACGCGTATATAATTAGACTATTTTTTTAACACAATTGTTCAATTATGTCAAGGCCAATCTTGTTTGCCCTTTGCATGCTGGGAAATTTGTCGTCTGCTAAAATGTCGTCTGCTGAAATTCTAAAATTAGCATTTTCTTTGATTTTTTTCAAAGCATACAATCAGAATAGCAAACAGTTTGGATCCTGATGAGACGCCACGTTCTGTGGCTTCTCATCTGGATCCAAACTGTTTGCAATGGCCTTCAAGATTCGGTTCCAGCACTGAAAGAGTTATTCTTACCATATTATAAACAAAAGCTATCTGGTTTGGTGTACAGTCATGTCATGGGATGTCTTGTTATTATTACAATACTATATATGATAAAACATAAGTTATCTGGGTGTGTTTACAGCTCAAATGATTAAGGACCAGCATATAAAGCTAAATTGTAAACTCCCATCAACAATATCAAGATATTTTATTGATATTTATTCAAAAAGTGCATGTCATTCCCACATGACTTGGACTTTATATGTGCATTCAACATAGCCTGCAAAGACAGCAAACATGGTGACATTATAATCTAATAAAATATTGACATTCAGTTTCTAGTTCAGTTTAAGTGAGTGGAAATGGAAACATAAAATCACTTGGGTGTGTAAACTAAATCTACTGATAGTGTGCGCATGCATAAAAATGTGTTATTGATGTATGTTTGAAATATAGCATTAACTGAAAGCATTTCAGATTCAGCAGTTTATACAAATATATGATAAACTGGAGATGAAAATGATAATTGCCCAGTGTAATCTGAATAAAATATGACATGCAATTTGTTTACCTGTTAAAATTGTGAATGTCTAAATACCATTTTTTAGATAAAGAAGACTTCTTTTTAAAACCATTTTATATGCAGTTTATTGTTTTTTTCTTAAAAATAAAAATTATGTATGTTTGCATTATAAATTATAAACTTAATGTATGTTTAATAATATTTAGGTTAATTGTAATTTTGCAATAATTTTGATTTAAATTAAAACATATGTTGTTTTGTAATATGTTTGTCATAAATACCTTGAACTCAGCTCTGAAAGTATTGTTTTTTTCTTGAACTTTTGCAATGAGGGAGATATGATGGTGAATATATCTGAATTTGTAATGTACATTGAAACAATTGAACATACCAGTTATACAAGCAATAGTTTTTACATTGAAAATCCAATATCCAATGTCAATAGACTGTTTAACTAAATATTGAATTGCCAATATCCAATATTTATTTAATGCATTTAAAACATGCCAGCACAAGTTTAATGTGATATTATAATAATCTTGCAATAACTAATATTTTGAACCTAAGGCTTAATTTTGAGAAAATGAGTTTCAATTATAAAGTGTACACTGATTTCTGGAACAAAATTAATTAATTTTATGCTGGTATTACATATATACATGAAAGTGCAAATAATTAATCTAATAGAATATTTCTAACATAATGTTGTTTTTATCTGACCTGCTCAGTCTTCAAGCTTCAAAAGTAAGAAAGTTTTATTGGAAATTTAAAGAGCAAAAAGCACATTGAACAAAGTTTCAAAATCAATCAATGGTTATTGAAGATGCACTTTACAGTATATATCCTATAGTGATTGGATTCCAATCTATTATTCCAGGATTTGTGGTCATTGATTTTCTTATTAGAATCTCATGAAGGCTATACAATTAGTGCAGTAACTGTTAGTTTATTGGAAGATTCAATGATGGCCAAATATCTGAGAGCTTATTTCATTCACAATTGAAAGGCAATTTTCATATCCTAAAGTATCATGCACATAAAATTAAAATCTCAAAATTTAGATATTTTAATCTTTGTTAAATTGTTTAAGTGGACATGTGTTTTTGTTGTTGTTGTTTTATATCTAGATCTAAGTTTTTTAATTCAGCCTTTACATGATCTGGTGAAGAACTTGTATTCCTTAGTATAATACCATGTACATGTGCTGATAGTCATTTATTGAAAGTCATCATGTTAAAGACAAGGGACCTATACAAAACAAGTTTGAATAGGTCCCTTTAAAGACTAATAGCTCATACATGTACACAAATAAATATTTAATTGAATTAATAACTTATGATATATGAAGAACATTGATTGAGCCCTATGCTTTGAATGTTGTTTCAAATACACGTTCAATAATTAATATTGCATGAAGGGTATGGATAATATTATACCAAATCAATAATAAACTCAATTTATATTTCATTAGCAGATGATGCTGTGAGCAGTCAAGCGTGCGATTATCACAACGTGCAAATTAATTTGTTATCGCTACTAACCTCTTTACTTCTCCCGACGGAGAAATTGGGAACACATTCCACGATTTTCGGCATGTTTGTTTGCAACTGAATCTGTTTAACAACGTTAAACAAAGTTCTAACGCAAATGATAACCTAAAATTATCTCCTAACAGGTGTCTATTTCTCAGGTGCAGGACAGATCAAGTTCATGCCAATGTTTTGCGTAAAACGTCACCAAGCTTTGTGGTATTTCCCTGACGATGTTCCGTGACGTCATATCATTAGGCGTATAACGTTGTACACAGCACACCATCTTTGACACATGAAAACAGTGAAAAATATCATATATTTTCACGTTTTTCGAGGTAATTTCTTATGATTCCCTGTATGCGGTAATGTAAACTGATTGTATACTATAACTTTTATTATGAATTACATGCAATTCGTTTGATAGTAAATGGTTGTAGAGAAAATCAATAATCACTTTAAATATGAATGAGTTTTGTCCTATTTTAATTAAATTACTTCCCCTTTACGATAGCACTATCTAGAACTCTAGGTTCAGACTTAATTATTTATATATTTTGCTTTGTGCAGTAGTACAGCATCATGAAGTTTTCAGTCCATATTATGTACAGATGTAAATTGTGCGCACAATTATATTAAGGGGCCTTTTCACATTTTGACAAAATTAAAAAAAGTTGTTTCAGATTCGCAAATTTTTGATTTAGTTATGATATTTGTGAGGAAACAGTAATACTGAACATTTACTGTGCTCTAAAATATCCATCATATGCATCTTCGGACGATTTGAAAACCTGAAAATTATAAAGTGTTGCAACGGGTAGCGATTGGACAAATTGGAAAGTTCTGTTGTTGTCGTTATATTTTGTGAAACTAGGAGGATTGCTTATATACAGTAAAAAATACATGCTCTCATAGCATGAGCACGGATGGCCAAATGGTTTAAGCAGAATTTTTTTTTTAACTCCAGGATAGGGCTCGCGCTAGGGGGCGATGTGAGCGACTAAGTCGCTTTCTTATGCCAAATGTCGCCTAAAATTTAAGATTTGTAGATAAAAAGCAACTTCCAGTCTCCCTCTTATCGGAAGCTGTTTACATCCGGTTTTCTCAATGTCAAGGTCTGACTCAATTTTCCAATACACACTGTTGCAGCCCGGAGCATGTCGCAATTAAGCGACAGGTAATTTGAAGTAAACCCCGCCCCGATTCTCCCAACCTCCGAACTTATCTAATCGGAGATCAATATTGGTCGTCTCAGCATTCAAGTCACATGGTAGCTTGCCAATCAACATTGAGTTCGCTCACACATAATATTGGGTCATTCATGCGCAGACACTGTATTCTTGGAAATACACAGTTGATATTGTCCTCTGCCAACACTATAGCAGCCGATGGCAAATGTCGTATTTTAAGATAAACAAATAAAAAGGAGCCTAACAATAAAAAAAAATATTTCTTAGTTGATCACTTAGCATTTCAACCGACTATCGATCTGAATTAACAAAAGGATGATAATTAAATAATAAGATCATCTATGTCGATGATGTTACACCTTTCTGCCTATTATTGTTTGAAATTAAAAGGTGATAATTAAGTTGTTTTTTACCCACAAACTATGCTATTATAAAGCAATATGTCAATAAAATTGTATGTTAATTACGTATTTGCTAGGTTTCCGATTTTCACTTTTTTGCTGTCAAACGATATGCACAATTTGTTTCATGTGTGTAACGCGTACAATTTTTCAGTCTGTCGTTTTCGGATACATTATTTTTTGTCGATTATAATTTAATTTAGAAGTTCTTTAAAGAAGAAATAGAATGGAGAAATAGATGGGGTGATGCGGACGGTGTGGTTTATCATATTTCGAATTGTATTCACATGAAATTGCAATTGGAAAGACTATAAAAAATAACAAATAATTATTAAGAAAGCATATGCTAAATGCTCTTATTTAAAACATAAAAATTTATCTGGCCTGACAATTTTATTAAGCTTATATTATCTACTGCTTCATAAACATATTATCTTTGAAATACTTTAGTCTGCATAATATGATATTTACATCAAAATGGATTGAATATAGAGCTAGTAAAATTTTAGTTATTTATCTGTCGTGTCTATTATTACTTGGATTAATTAGAACTGCTGGAAAAATTAAGATACACAAAAGAAATATAATATGTGTACTACAGTGGCATACATCAATTATGTGATACACATACATGTATATGTGTGTTGTAACGCCCTACATGCAAACCCTTGTGTCCGAGTCTCTCCACTTCTCCCTAGAGTCTCCTCACTTCTCCCTAAATAAGTGTCCATTCTAATTGGCATAGATAAAATATTTTTCTTATATGCCAAATAAGGTGTGTTGTTTAAATCACACATGAACCCTTTCCCTCATAAGAAGCAAAGTGAAAATGGCTTTGGCAACCAGCATAAAACCAGAACAGCCTGCAAGTAACTCGCAGTCTGTTAAGGTTTTATGCTGTTTGCTGCTCATCAGTATCTAAGGATAAGAAATGAAGCCTTTAAAATTTAAATCAAGTAAGAAATGTCTTTAATTAAATTTAACTTTCTAAGGACCACACATGCATCAAATAAGTATCTAAGTGGTAATGGTCAATTCATGATATTTGGAGTGAATTGATCACATGTTAGGACTTGAACTTTCAGAATCAAGATGGTGCAAACAGTAAAGCGACGCCAGGCCAGTGTGCAGCGTGTACAGCAAATGATAAATGGCATTGCCTACATCCGCTCACAAAAACAGCTTACCAATCTAGAGAGGCTGTCAAGGTATTCTGAATACATTGTATTATAATTATGTACTTTGTGTTTGCATTTACTGAACTCGGGGAGGAATGTGCTGTAATTTTTTGTGGCTGGACTTCCAAATCGGACAATGCCAGTTACATGTATCAATGAAATCCATTACACCAAACATACAATAGTAGGAATATAGCATTTTCTTGTCCATGTAGATTGCAAGGAAGCATCTGTATGCTGCTGCTGATGAGGCTGAGGATGATGACTAAAATAGTGACTGTCATATATTTTAACTGTTTTCATATACATTTTATGAATGAATAATGTACAGAATCTTCCATACTAAATGACATTGAATCTCTTTGTTAAGAAGTCAACTTAGATATTCTTTACTTTATTAAATGTTTGGTAAATAAGATTTGTATACCCCCGGATAGAATAATAGGGGGTATATTGTTTTTGGCCTGTCTGTATGTAATTGTATGTGTCTGTCTGTCTGTCACAAACTTTAACCTTGGCTAAACTTTTGCAATAACTTTTGAAATATTGAAGATTGCAACTTGATATTTGCAATGCGTGTGTATCTCATGGTCAAGATCAAGGTCATTCCTCAAGGTCAAAGGTCAAATAAAAAGGGGGCATTGTGTTTCTGACAAACACATCTCTTGTTTCCAGATATCTCTTATCTGATGATGGACAGTGGCGTATATAGAGTAACTTGGAGATAAGCTTACAATTGTCTTTGTTTCAACAGATGGGGATCATGACCCATTGATCTACATTGGTCATTTCATAAAGATTTATCAAAATTTGGACAGTTCAAGAAGAAAATCTCAAAAAAGACTTTCATCAGATAAACTTTAAAAACTGAGCTGTAAACCCTTTCCCCCATAAGAAGCAAAATGAAAATGGCTTTTGCAACCAGCATACAACCAGAACAGACTGTGAGTAACTCGCAGTCTGTTCAGGTTTTATGCTGTTTGCTGCTCATTAGTATCTAAGGGTCAAAAATTAAGCCTTTAAAACTTTAATCTATTAAGAAAGGTCTGTAATGACATAAACATTTCTTAGGGACTGCAAATGTGTCAAAATACGTATCTGGGTGTTAAAAGGATAATATAATATAGACATCAAATTGTAGGTGCTTCAGTCTGTGTTTATTGTTCACACATTTCTGTTTCATAAATTGAATCTAGGTCAAGTTCTAAAAGCTTACTAGTATTTACATAACTTTAAAATAAAATGTCCGCATATGAACAGTAGTGTATAATGTTGGTATGTAAATGGATAATCAACATGTCCTTATAGTATGTGGTTTCTTTACCAAAAAATTCACATTGCCAAATTTTATAAAATATACATGTACTTATTTCTACATTCTTACCGCATGGATACGTATTTTGACAAATTTTTAGTCAAATAGAAAGTTAAATTTGATTAAATACTTTTCTTAATAAATTCAAGTTTTTAAGGCTTCATTTCCAACCCACAGATACTGATGAGCAGCAAACAGCATAAAACCTGAACAGACTGCGATTTACTCGCAGGCTGTTCTGGTCTTATGCTGTTTGCACATAGCTATTTTTATTTTGCTTCTGAATGAATTCGTTTTGCAGCTAATGGGGTTAAGCTTTTTCTTGTTTATGTTGAGTGGGATTTTTGTCAAATTTCCACTTTTTTGAGTCAAATCACAGCCTTCCAGCGCTTACCCACTCACACTTTTCCTTGGATAGCTTAGTATAGGGGTATTGATCCAAGGTACTGAATATCTGAAAGATTTGGAATCAGTTATGTGTGAATAAACAAGTGTCACTATCCATGGATAATTTTAATAATCAACAGAAATTAATGCTTGGGGAATACAAATGATCATTAAGGCACTTGTTACATGTATGTTGTTAGTTTATTTTGTTATTTAAACATGCTATGGGAACACAACAAACACAACTGTGCTAAAATGATTATTGTCAACTCATTACGTTGTTGATGCGTGTTCACAGGTTCATGAAATGTGAACACAACTGTGAAAAATTGATAATTGTCCACTGATAACATTGTTGAAGTGTGTTCACAGATACATGCAATGTGAACACAACTGTGCTGTATTAATAATTGTCAAGACATTACGTTGTTGGTATGTGTTCACAGATACATGAAATGTGATTATAATTGTGCTATATTGATCATTGTCAAAGCATTACATTGTTGTAATGTGTTCACAGATACATGAACACAACGGTGCTGTATTGATGACTGTCAGGGCATTATGTTGTTGATGTGTTTTCACAGATACATGCAATGTAAACACAATTGTGCTAAATTGATAATTGTCAGCTCATAACGTTGTTGATGTGTGTTAACAGGTGCATGAAATATGTATACAACTGAGCTAAATTGATTATTGTCAATTAATTATGTTGATGATATGTGTTAACAGGTACATGAAATATGTATACAACTGAGCTAAATTGATTATTGTCAACTAATTATGTTGATGATGTGTGTTCACAGGTACATGAAATGTGAACACAACTGTTATAAATTGATAATTGTCAAGGCATTACGTTGTTGATGTGTTTTCACAGATACATGGAGTGTGAACACAACTGTGCTATATTGATTATTGTAAAGGAATTACATTGTTGATGTGTGTTCACAGATACATGGAGCGTGAACACAACTGTGCTATATTGATCATTTTCAAGGAATTACATTATTGATGTGTGTTCACAGATACATGGAGTGTGAACACAACTGTGCTATATTGATTAATGTAAAGGAATTACATTGTTGCTGTGTGTTCACAGATACATGGAGCGTGAACACAACTGTGCTATATTGATTAATGTAAAGGAATTACATTGTTGCTGTGTGTTCACAGATACATGGAGCGTGAACACAATGTCACCAAGTCTGAGTTAGAGAGGCAGCTCCACTACGCAGTCCTGGACAACCTGATCCTGTCCTACACTGGGGTGGGATTCAAAGGGGCCAAGGTGGGCATCGAGTACGAGGGATTCAGAGTGCCGGAGCCTGGAGAACTGGAACTAGTAGGAACTATATTCAGTCTATTTAATCCTGAACCTCTCAAATGCGCATTTTTACGCAATTGTCACTTAAAAAAACAAATTAAATTTAAGACCTGTCTTACTAGAATCAAGTTTAAGAGCCTTCATTTCCATTCCTAAGATACTCATGAGCAACAAACATCATAAAACCTGAACAGACTGCGAGTTACTTGCAGGCTGATCTGGTTTAATGTTGTTTGCATATAGCCATTTACGCTTTTCCCCAAGAGGAAGGGGTTTAATCATGTATTTTATTGGACATGTGATTTAAAACTTTAGTTCGTTAGGTACTTAACAAGTTTCATTTTGATACATTTTTTCATTTGGACATTTTACCAAAAAACAAGTGCAGTTAAATCAGGTAAGAAATAATTGTTTGATTGTTTGCTATTAATTAATCATAAAGATTCTATACATACAATGTCTTCTGATGCATAATTATGGTGTAAATCAAATAAATACACAGTTTTCGCACTAAAAATAAAGTTAATTAGAATACTGCAAGATAAATGCATGCATTGACTATGTCATATACATGATAGCATGATACTCTGATAGCACAAACCTCCCCCATTGGACCATTGTCTGGTCTCCTGTAGCAGCACCATTATTATGTCCCCCACCACTATAGTGGGGGACATATTGTTCTTGCCCTGTCTGTTGGTCTGTTGGTTTGGTCAAACTTTAACATTTGCCATAACTTTTGCAATATTGAAGATAGCAACTTCATATTTGGCATGCATGTGTATCTCATGGAGTTGCACATTTTAAGTGGTGGAAGGTCAAGGTCATCCTTCAAGGTCAAAGGTAAAAAAAAAAAGAAAAAAAAGTCAAAGCGGTGCAGAAGGGGACATAGTGTTTCTGACAAACACATTTCTTGTTTTCATGTCTGTTACCGTTGCAAGTACTTGTAGGTAGATGCATTCACTGTCTACTGTTTGTACACATGATGCCTCTATGGCACAGGTCAATCACAAAACAGTCCCCATGAAAGACCAGTCAGCCCTCAGAATGCCAGTAACACTGCATGAAATTCAGGAAAAATTACAAAATACTGGCCTGTATGGCTGGTAAAAAAAAGGTCAAGTACCAAATTGTTGTTGACTGTTTAGCTAATTGTTAAAAGGACCAGTAATAGATACAAGATTACCAAACCTTGTTCAGTAATGGGACATTGACCCTTAACCACTTCCATACATTTTTCGACGCATTTGTCCCTCAGATAATTAAATTTAATGAAAGACCTTTCTTACGAGATTCAACTTTTAAAGGCTTCATTTCCAATCCTTAGATACTGATGAGCAGCAAATAGCATAAAACCTGAACAGACTGCATGTTACTGACAGGCTGTTCTGGTTTCATGCTGGTTGCAAAAGCCATTAATTTTGCTTCTTATGGGGGACAGGGTTTACAAAGAGACTGCTTCACTTGTATTATACAGGAGCTTATTCTGGCTAAGTATTGATAAAGGCGGTCAGCGCAAGAACATCTCAACTCTCAGCTGTAAGAATATGCCCATAGTCCTCCTCACACTCAGGATTGAGTCAGACTCAGCTGTAAGAATATGCCCATAGTCCTCCTCACACTCAGGATTGAGTCTCAGCTGTAAGAATATGCCCATAGTCCTCCTCACACTCATGATTGAGTCTCAGCTGTAAGAATATGCCCAAAGTCCTCCTCACACTCAGGATTGACTCTCAGCTGTAAGAATATGCCCAAAGTCCTCCTCACACTCAGGATTGAGTCAGACTCTCAGCTGTAAGAATATGCCCATAGTCCCCCTCACACTCATGATTTAGTCAGACTCTCAGCTGTAAGAATATGCCCATAGTCCCCCTCACACTCAGGATTGAGTCAGACTCTCAGCTGTAAGAATATGCACATAGTCCCCCTCACACTCAGAATTGAGTCACAGCTGTAAGAATATGCCCATAGTCCCCCTCACAATCAGGATTGACTCTCAGCTGTAAGAATATGCCCATAGTCCTCCTCACACTCTGGATTGAGTCAGACTCTCAGCTGTAAGAATATGCCCATAGTCCTCCTCACACTCAGGATTGAGTCAGACTCAGCTGTAAGAATATGCCCATAGTCCCCCTCACACTCAGGATTGAGTCAGACTCAGCTGTAAGAATATGCCCATAGTCCTCCTCATACTCAGGATTGAGTCAGACTCTCAGCTGTAAGAATATGCCCATAGTCCTCCTCACACTCAGGATTGAGTCTCAGCTGTAAGAATATGCCCATAGTCCTACTCACACTCTGGATTGAGTCAGACTCTCAGCTGTAAGAATATGACCATAGTCCTCCTCACACTCAGGATTGAGTCAGACTCTCAGCTGTAAGAATATGCCCATAGTCCTCCTCACACTCAGGATTGAGTCAGACTCAGCTGTAAGAATATGCCCATAGTCCTCCTGCACACTCAGGATTGAGTCAGACTCAGCTGTAAGAATATGCCCATAGTCCTCCTCACACTCAGGATTGAGTCAGACTCAGCTGTAAGAATATGCCTATAGTCCTCCTCACACTCAGGATTGAGTCAGACTCAGCTGTAAGGATATGCCCATAGTCACCCTCACACTCAGGATTGAGTCTCAGCTGTAAGAATATGCCCATAGTCCTCCTCACACTCAGGATTGAGTCAGACTCTCAGCTGTAAGAATATGCCCATAGTCCTCCTCACACTCAGGATTTAGTCAGACTCTCAGCTGTAAGAATATGCCCATAGTCCTCCTCACACTCACGATTGAGTCAGTCTATAAGAATATGCCCATAGTCCTCCTCACACTCAGGATTGAGTCTCAGCTGTAAGAATATGCCCATAGTCCCCCTCACACTCAGGATTGACTCTCAGCTGTAAGAATATGCCCATAGTTCTCCTCACGCTCAGGATTGAGTCTCAACTGTAAGAATATGCCCATAGTCCTCCTCACACTCAGGATTGAGTCTCAACTGTAAGAATATGCCCATAGTCCTCCTCACACTCAGGATTGAGTCTCAACTGTACGAATATGCCCATAGTCCTCCTCACACTCAGGATTGAGTCTCAACTGTAATAATATGCCCATAGTCCCCCTCACACTCATGATTGAGTCTCAGCTGTAAGAATATGCCCATAGTCCTCCTCACACTCAGGATTGAGTCTCAACTGTAAGAATATGCCCATAGTCCTCCTCACACTCAGGATTTAGTCAGACTCTCAGCTGTAAGAATATGCCCATAGTCCTCCTCACACTCTGGATTGAGTCAGACTCTCAGCTGTAAGAATATGCCCATAGTCCTCCTCACACTCTGGATTGAGTCTCAGCTGTAAGAATATGCCCATAGTCCTCCTCACACTCAGGATTGAGTCAGACTCTCAGCTGTAAGAATATGCCCATAGTCCTCCTCACACTCTGGATTGAGTCAGACTCTCAGCTGTAAGAATATGCCCATAGTCCTCCTCACACTCAGGATTGAGTCAGACTCTAAGCTGTAAGAATATGCCCATAGTCCCCCTCACACTTAGGATTGAGTCTCAGCTGTAAGAATATGCCCATAGTCCCCCTCACACTCACGATTGAGTCAGACTCAAAGCTGTAAGAATATGCCCATAGTCCTCCTCACACTCAGGATTGAGTCAGACACACAGCTGTAAGAATATGCCCATAGTCCCCCGCACACTCAGGATTAAGTCTCAGCTGTAAGAATATGCCCATAGTCCTCCTCACACTCAGAATTGAGTCTCAGCTGTAAGAATATGCCCATAGTCCTCCACACACTCAGGATTGAGTCTCAGCTGTAAGAATATGCCCATAGTCCCCCTCACACTCAGGATTGAGTCTCAGCTGTAAGAATATGCCCATAGTCCTCCTCACACTCAGGATTGAGTCAGACTCTCAGCTGTAAGAATATGCCCATAGTCCCCCTCACACTCAGGATTGAGTCAGACTCAAAGCTGTAAGAATATGCCCATAGTCCTCCTCACACTCAGGATTGAGTCAGACTCTCAGCTGTAAGAATATGCCCATAGTCCCCCTCACACTCAGGATTGAGTCTCAGCTATAAGAATATGCCCATAGTCCTCCTCACACTCAGGATTGAGTCTCAGCTGTAAGAATATGCCCATAGTCCTCCTCACACTCAGGATTGAGTCAGACTCTCAGCTGTAAGAATATGCCCATAGTCCTCTTCACACTCAGGATTGAGTCTCAGCTGTAAGAATATGCCCATAGTCCTCCTCACACTCAGGATTGAGTCTCAGCTGTAAGAATATGCCCATAGTCCCCCTCACACTCAGGATTGAGTCTCAGCTGTAAGAATATACCCATAGTCCTCCTCACACTCAGGATTGAGTCAGACTCAGTTGTAAGAATATGCCCATAGTCCCCCTCACACTCAGGATTGAGTCAGACTCAAAGCTGTAAGAATATGCCCATAGTCCTTCTCACACGCAGGATTGAGTCAGACTCTCAGCTGTAAGAATATGCCCATAGTCCCCCTCACACTCAGGATTGAGTCTCAGCTGTAAGAATATGCCCATAGTCCTCCTCACACTCAGGATTGAGTCAGACTCTCAGCTGTAAGAATATGCCCATAGTCCCCCTTACTCTCAGGATTGAGTCAGACTCAAAGCTGTAAGAATATGCCCATAGTCCTCCTCACACTCAGGATTGAGTCAGACTCTCAGCTGTAAGAATATGCCCATAGTCCCCCTCACACTCAGGATTGAGTCTCAGCTATAAGAATATGCCCATAGTCCTCCTCACACTCAGGATTGAGTCAGACTCTCAGCTGTAAGAATATGCCCATAGTCCTCCTCACACTCGGGATTGAGTCAGACTCTCAGCTGTAAGAATATGCCCATAGTCCTCCTCACACTCTGGATTGAGTCAGACTCTCAGCTGTAAGAATATGCCCATAGTCCTCCTCACACTCAGGATTGAGTCAGACTCTAAGCTGTAAGAATATGCCCATAGTCCCCCTCACGCTTAGGATTGAGTCTCAGCTGTAAGAATATGCCCATAGTCCCCCTCACACTCAGGATTGAGTCAGACTCAAAGCTGTAAGAATATGCCCATAGTCCTCCTCACACTCAGGATTGAGTCAGACACACAGCTGTAAGAATATGCCCATAGTCCCCCTCACACTTAGGATTGAGTCTCAGCTGTAAGAATATGCCCATAGTCCTCCTCACACTCAGGATTGAGTCTCAGCTGTAAGAATATGCCCATAGTCCTCCTCACACTCAGGATTGAGTCAGACTCTCAGCTGTAAGAATATGCCCATAGTCCTCTTCACACTCAGGATTGAGTCTCAGCTGTAAGAATATGCCCATAGTCATCCTCACACTCAGGATTGAGTCTCAGCTGTAAGAATATGCCCATAGTCCCCCTCACACTCAGGATTGAGTCTCAGCTGTAATAATATGCCCATAGTCCTCCTCACACTCAGGATTGAGTCAGACTCTCAGCTGTAAGAATATGCCCATAGTCCCCCTCACACTCAGGATTGAGTCAGACTCAAAGCTGTAAGAATATGCCCATAGTCCTCCTCACACTCAGGATTGAGTCAGACTCTCAGCTGTAAGAATATGCCCATAGTCCCCCTCACACTCAGGATTGAGTCTCAGCTGTAAGAATATGCCCATAGTCCTCCTCACACTCAGGATTGAGTCAGACTCTCAGCTGTAAGAATATGCCCATAGTCCCCCTCACACTCAGGATTGAGTCAGACTCAAAGCTGTAAGAATATGCCCATAGTCCTCCTCACACTCAGGATTGAGTCAGACTCTCATCTGTAAGGATATGCCCATAGTCCCCCTCACACTCAGGATTGAGTCTCAGCTATAAGAATATGCCCATAGTCCTCCTCACACTCAGGATTGAGTCAGACTCTCAGCTGTAAGAATATGCCCATAGTCCTCCTCACACTCAGGATTGAGTCAGACTCTCAGCTGTAAGAATATGCCCATAGTCCTCCTCACACGCAGGATTGAGTCAGACTCTCAGCTGTAAGAATATGCCCATAGTCCCCCTCACACTCAGGATTGAGTCAGACTCTAAGCTGTAAGAATATGCCCATAGTCCTCCTCACACTGAGGATTGAGTCAGACTCAGCTGTAGGAATATGCCCATAGTCCTCCTCACACTCAGGATTTACTCTCAGCTGTAAGAATATGCCTATAGTCCCCCTCACACTCAGGATTGAGTCTCAGCTGTAAGAATATGCCCATAGTCCTCCTCACACTCAGGATTGAGTCAGACTCAGCTGTAAGAATATGCCCATAGTCCCCCACACACTCAGGATTGACTCTCAGCTGTAAGAATATGCCCATAGTCCTCCTCACACTCAGGATTGAGTCAGACTCTGCTGTAAGAATATGCCCATAGTCCCCCTCACACTCAGGATTGAGTCTCAGCTGTAAGAATATGCCCATAGTCCTCCTCACACTCTGGATTGAGTCAGACTCAAAGCTGTAAGAATTCGCCCATAGTCCTTCTCACACTCAGGATTGAGTCAGACTCTCAGCTGTAAGAATATGCCCATAGTCCTCCTCACACTCAGGATTGAGTCAGACTCAGCTGTAAGAATATGCCCATAGTCCTCCTCACACTCAGGATTGAGTCTCAGCTGTAAGAATATGCCCATAGTCCCCCTCACACTCATGATTGAGTCTCAGCTGTAAGAATATGCCCATAGTCCTCCTCACACTCAGGATTGAGTCTCAACTGTAAGAATATGCCCATAGTCCTCCTCACACTCAGGATTGAGTCAGACTCTCAGCTGTAAGAATATGCCCATAGTCCTCCTCACACTCTTGATTGAGTCAGACTCAGCTGTAAGAATATGCCCATAGTCCTCCTCACACTCAGGATTGAGTCAGACTCTCAGCTGTAAGAATATGCCCATAGTCCTCCTCACACTCTGGATTGAGTCTCAGCTGTAAGAATATGCCCATAGTCCTCCTCACACACAGGATTGAGTCAGACTCTCAGCTGTAAGAATATGCCCATAGTCCCCCTCACACTCAGGATTGAGTCAGACTCAGCTGTAAGAATATGTCCATAGTCCTCCTCACACTCAGTATTGAGTCTCAACTGTAAGAATATGCCCATAGTCCTCCTCACACTCAGGATTGAGTCAGACTCTCAGCTGTAAGAATATGCCCATAGTCCTCCTCACACTCAGGATTGAGTCTCAGCTGTAAGAATATGCCCATAGTCCTCCTCACACTCAGGATTGAGTCAGACTTTCAGCTGTAAGAATATGCCCATAGTCCTCCTCACACTCAGGATTGAGTCAGACTCAGCTGTAAGAATATGCCCATAGTCCCCCTCACACTCAGGATTGAGTCAGACTCAAAGCTATAAAAAAATCAACACAAAATTCAGCATGATGCTGTGTTTCAGATTGGTCCCACTTTCCTCAGGGCAAATGTCCTAAATGGTCAATTTTTGTCAGGACAGTTGTCCTTATTCATGAAAAAACGTTCAGACAGTTAGGGTATCGTAAAATTGATGGAAAACAAGTAAAAACTAAATTCCACAACATTTTGCTTCAAATAACACTTAACTATAGACTTAGGAGAGTTCAATTATTCATGGTAAATTTCATAGGCACAGCTCTTTTCCATGCCTAAGCTGCTTCAAAGGTTAAGTCCTTTCTAGGCTTTCCATTAATTCTAATTCTCATTATCATGTCTTGAGTGTCTGAGTTAAGCCTGTGTTTCAAGGCTGTTAGAGTTTGATTTTCACCTGTGTTTTACAGGAGCCTATTCTGGCTCCCTGTTCCACACAGAAGCATATCTTGGCTCGCTGTTTCAGGACGACGATGGTCATGACTGGTACTGCTTTGAGTGCCACGGTCCAGGGGAGATGTACGCGTGTGCAGACTGCTGGCGGGTGTTCCATGCTGACTGTCAGGACGAGGACACCTCCGACATCAACTACATCTGTGCCGTGTGCAAGGTAGGCATACAAGGCTTGGATTTAAAGACACTGAAAGTTCTTACTTGTATTCAAATAAGGCAAAACTTGCAGAGCAACTACATCTGAGCAGTGTTAAAGGTAGGCAAAGCAATCTTGAGCAGTTTGGTTTTCAATATTAATAGAATTCAAAAATGAAAGGACATTGTATCGTTAATCAAATTGAAATGTGAAATAAGGCAGAGTCTTAAAACAAGGTAGGCATTGCAATAGAGAGCTTGGATAACAAAACATGAGGAATTCAGAAATGAAATAAGATTGTTTTTTTATGCCCCCATTTCGAAGAAAAGGGGGTATATAGTTTTCGCACTCTCAGTCGGTCAGTCGGTCACACTTTTCGTGTCCGCTCTCTAATTCAAATAGTTTTCATCCGATCTTTACCAAACTTGGTCAGAAGTTGTATCCAGACAATATCTAGGTCAAGTTCGAATATGGGTCATGCCGGGTCAAAAACTAGGTCACGGGGTCACTTAGTGCATTTCAAGGATTTAGCATGGTGTCCGCTCTCTAATTGAAGTAGTTTTCATCTGATCTTTACTAAACTTGGTAAGAAGTTGTATCAAGACAATATCTAGGTCAAGTTCGAATATTGGTCATGCCGGGTCAAAAACTAGGTCACGGGGTCACTTAGTGCATTTCAAGGATTAAGCATGTTGTCCGCTCTCTAGTTTATGTGGCTTTCTGATTTATTTTGATATTCTAAGACATTTTTATGCCCCCAAAGGAGGGGATATATTAATGGGACTGTCCGTTCGTCTGTCTGTCCGTCTGTCCGTCACACTTTGCGTTTAGATTTCGAAAAATGCTCATAACTTCTATGTCGTTTCAGATAGCAATTTCATATTTGGCATGCATGTGTATATGGACAAGGCCTTTCTATACGCACACAAATTTGGACCCCTGTGACCTTGACCTTGAATTAAGGATCCGCGTTTAGGTTTCAAAATCTGCGTTTAGGTTTCGAAAAAAGCTCATAACTTCTATCTAGCGTTTATAGGGGGCAAAAGTCATCCTATGGTGACAGCTCTTGTTGTTAATGAAATTGAATGGAGTAATAAGGCAGAGTTCTAAATATTTATTAAAACAAAACAAAATTACAAAAATGTATATAGCAACTAAGCACATTTTCAGAAGAAAAATTTGACTTGAGTATTCACCCCAAAAAGGACATTTTGACCCCTCAAGATTTCCATATAATAAGGGTCATTTAAGTGGCTTTCTGTGTAAATCGGTGATGGGACCTCAAAACCAGCTTAAAAATATATGTCCTGAGATTTTAAGTAGATATTTTTAAGCTTGGCCAGATCTTCATGTAATAGAAATGTGCAGAACCTTGTCATCATTTTACTGAATGTTTTTTTATGATTACAGGCTGTAATTTCCTGATTGTTCACTTTCTGCCAGTAAAAATTTAAAATCCCTGCAAAACGTTAAACTTTGCTTTTAAACTTTACTACAAGGCTACTATTTACATGAAAAAATATGTACTGCGAATTGTAAATTGTAAGAAATGCTTTGTATGTTTCAACAAAATCTGTGAGTAACATGATATAAGGATATTATGTGAAATAATTGTAATTTGAAGTACACCACCATACTCATGTATCAGATAGTGATAGATATAAAGTATTTAGTGTCTAGAAATAAAGTCCTTACATGTAGAATGTTTTCTTAAGTATAAACAAATACAAAAATTATTATGTTTGTCAGCGCTTCGTGTTTGCGTGCAAAGATTGTTACTTGCTTGAAATAGGTGCATGTTTGAGTGCCCAGTTATGATTGTGCTATATGTTACCAATCTTGTATTTAAAATGCATATTTATATGTATTTGTATGATTAATATGCATAGGGAATAAAGGTAAGCTATTTAGTTGTTCTTATTTGGATATTTCTTTAGTTAAGGTTTACATTCATTTTTAGCTCACCTGAGCACAATGTGCTTATGGTGAGCTTTTGTGATTGCCTTTTGTCCGTTGTGCATTGTGCAGCGCCAACACCTGCCTTGTTAGCACTCTACATGTCACATTTATTGTCCAATCTTCATGAAATTTAGTCAGAAAATTTATGCCAATGATATCTTGAACGAGTTTGAAAATGGTTCCTGTTGGGTGACAAACATGGCCGCAAAGGGGCAGGTCATTTTTCCTTATATGGCTATAGTAAAACCTTGTTTACACTCTTGCCACATTTATTGTCCGATCTTCATGAAACTTGGTCAGAAGATTTTTCCCAATGATATAAAAGAGTTTGAAAACGGTTCCGGTTGCTTGAAAAACATGGTCGCCAGGAGGTGGATCATTTTTCCTTATATGGCTATATTAATACCTTATCAACACTCCAGAGGCCATATTTATTGTCCGATCTTGGAGGAGTTCAAACGGTTCCGGTCTGTTGAAAAACATGGTCACCAGAAGGGCATTTATAGTTCACTCTTCATGAAACTAGGTCAAAACATTTGTTCTAATTATTTCTTGGGCTGCATAGAACAGGTCAGTTCCTTTGAATCTTAGTTGAGCGACTTTGGACCTTTCAAGCCCTCTTGTTTTTTGTTATTTTCATATTCATATTAAATTTGATGTTCTTCGAAAAACTGGATATATTAATTTTGGCACTGAAATGCTTTCTGTTTTAATTTGATTTAATCTTTATACACTTTCTGAGAAAATACTGGATATGATATCCAGGTAATTGGGGTAGTTTAGTCTCAGAAGTTAGGAAAACTTTAGTGGCCGAGGGGGTTTGTTCCATTTTTATGCCCCACCCTTTTATGCCCCTCCGAAGGGCATTTGTATGTCCCACTACTCTTGCGTGGACAACCATTGGTAAAAAGAGTGTTACTGTGACAATGACTACAGTTTAGTCTATTGATCTAGCTTAACTTGAATGGCAAGGGCCCCTCGTTACATGTATATGCCCCACCCTTTAAAATATGCAGCTCCCCTTCTATTGTTATGTTAAACCCTACATGTTTTTATTAGCCCTTAAAGGAGAACAGACAAGTTCAGACTTAAAAAGCACATTTTATAAATGAATATAATATAATAACATTGAAATAAAAACACAAAAATAAAAAAAAGATATAGTGCTAAAAAACGATGATTTTGATGATCGGTAATTTTCGTAATGCGTTCGGCACTTTCGCCACCATTTTCCCTGATGACGTAGTCGTGAGACAACTGTGCATGACCCAGAACAACCTTCATTTATTGTTATTTACGCACTGAAGCTTGCAATTTTCCCGCAAAACTTTAGAGTATAAAGAACTGTGTTTGTCAATTACTAGCATTAAAACAATTTTTAATCTAGACTGTGTTGATTTCCATTGGATTTGTAACGTGACATTTAGGATTTACCTATTTGTACGATGGTGCAGTGTGAAGCGTTTGGCTGCAACGCTCGTCCTGAGAAGGGGACAAAAGGATTCGGCTTTCAAGATCAAGATTTCCAAAGTGTGACAGGGCTGGACAATCGACGTTTGTTTTTAAGTTGTTGAATGTAACCTTTTTAAATAGCCTTTACTGTGAGGTGTGTTATTATTTACACGCGCCAATGTCCCTTTCGATCGCAATCGTTTGTTGATGACAGTTGATGGCAGTAGATGAATTATGTAAATATCTTTGTCTTTTTCATCTGCATTTGTCAATTGTTCATATCATCTTGTAATTGGGCTGTCCATGCATTGATTTGTACGTATCCTTACTATATTTCTGTTTGGAGATTGACATTTATTCAGTCCGAGTAAAAATGGCAACTTGTCTTTTCTTACTCTTTTAACAATCACTGTATGCATATATTTACACCTAATTTGTAACTTACAGTCCATCTAACATCACAGGCTTTTGGCTTTTCTGCATTGGTTGCAGAAAGTCGTACAACCAAAAATATGTTCTTTGTTTATAGTAAAATCAACATGATAGTTGAATAATAAACAGTGGCAGTGTCAGTGGCACTTCTTAACCCATTTATGCCAAGTGGACTCTCCCATCCATCAAAATTGGATCAATTTATTTCCAAAATAAGGGATGTCTAGTATATTTTTTTCTATATTTAGAATATTTCTCACAGAAATTCTTTAAGCAAACAGCGCAGACCCTGATGAGACGCCGCATCATGCTTTGTTCATCAAAGCATTACCCATAGTGTGTTTAAGTGTTAGTATAATATATTTCATGTCTCTACTTTTATTATCCCCTGCCATAGGCGGAGGGATATTGTTTTGGCGTTGTCCATCTTTCAGTCCGTCCGTCCGTCTGGCACTTTTGTGTCCGGAACCATATCTTGGAAGTGCTTTGACGGATTTCTTTGAAACTTGGTATGAGTATATATATGGATAAGAGGATGATGCACGCCAAATGGCATTGTACACCATCTGTTAATAATGGAGTTATGGCTCTTTTTATCTTGAAAAAATGCTTTTTTGAGTGTCAAATATAACACTTTTGTGTCCAGAAGCATATTGGCGGGGGATATCAATTCAACGAATTTGCTTGTTCTAACATGTTTTTGCCATTTAGTTTTTTTGTAAGTATTGCTTATTAAAATACTCAAGTGGCTCTCGGAATAAAGTTGTATTGCAACATTGTGCTGGTAAATCTTCTGTAGTAAATCCGTCCAATTTGCTAAAACGTGTTGTTATGGTAAGGGTGTTATGGTACACTTTGTTGTGTTGTGTCAGTGGTAATTTAAATTCTAAATGTTGCAATAAATTTGTGGGTTACATATAAAGTGTTGTGTAATCCATTTCAATAATATCTTAAGTGTAAATTTGACATGGTGCTTCTCCGTTATGATATAAATTCACCACGCTCGTGTTATGTACTATAAAACAATTAAATTCCTTCATATTAATATAAAATCAAAACAAGATTACTTATGAAGACAAGTAATTAATAAAAAGAGAGCAGAACTGAGGAAATTCATAGAAGTGAATGGCATCAACAACGAGTTCAATTTACCATAAATAAAAAATCGTGTGCAGAGACCACATCGGGTTTCAACAAAATGAACATGTCAGGATATGAGCAAAAGAAATGAAACGAATAATCTCGATTAATCCGTTTTAAATGACGTGACCATTGTAAGGATATACATTTCAAATTAACATTATTCATATTGACAATGTTATTGAAGTGTTAAAAGTTGAACGGTTAATTTGGACGTGCATTCGTACAACGATAAGTTTCTAGTTATAACTAAATTGATCAGTTCAACAAGTGTCATTTATAAAACCGTCTTGATTAAATCATAATTCAATAATGAACTTCATTAAATAACGCTGACCTGTATGTATAATACGTAAAATAGTCATTATTTTTCAGACTTTACAATGACACTCGCTTATAGCGAGTCTTTTGTTATGAATTGGAAGAAAGTTGTCTCAAGACT
Source organism: Dreissena polymorpha (assembly GCF_020536995.1). Lineage (NCBI taxonomy): Eukaryota > Metazoa > Mollusca > Bivalvia > Myida > Dreissenidae > Dreissena > Dreissena polymorpha. The sequence continues at coordinate 978,028 of NC_068368.1, read as the reverse complement.
ACGTCACTTCCGGTTTAAACAAAAATGTCGACTCGATCTCAAAGTGTGAAAATTCAGCATTATTATCGGCTGAATACTCGCTGAATGTGATGGTTTTAATTATAATCATTTACATTATAATCTCCCATAAAATTGGAATGTTTCAGCTTTTTTAAACCATGTCTGTTCTCCTTTAATGATTTTATAAAGGAACATAAAGTATAAGATAGTATTAGCATCAAATTTTTGTCAATGAGGAATATACCAAATGGATTTTATGCTGAATGCATTTTCAATTGAAGAGGTTCACTCTGGATAAATCTCTAGTTTGGTCAACCATCTGTTTGGACAGGAATATCATACAAAAGTTGCTTATTTTGTGCATAACAGATTACAAAATTATTAATGGCATTTTATAACATGTGAATGGGCCAGTATTTCATGAGAGGCACGCATGTATAATCAATAAATAAAGCAGGTATATTTAATGATCAATGGTAAAACATGTGACCAAAGATTACTTTACTTTTCATGATAACACATACTTTCATTATCTTAAAAATGACCAAAAAATACTTTAGCGGTTTTCGAAGAACATCAACAAACAGTTGTACTTTCCTGAGGCTATTTATGGTAACTGTTTTTGCATGCCTGTTGATAATTTTCTCGTGAATAGAAAGCAACTATCTCAGTCATGAATTATTATCTTATTATCTTCTGTTATTTTTAGGTTTTTATTGGCTTTCACATTAGTCCTGCATTATAATTTTGAATACAGACATGTAATGGTTTTGTCAACTCCATGTGCACTTAGGGTCATTGCTGTTTCTTGTTCTCCCGTGCACAGTAGAATGGGAATGGCAGAACTTGCACAGCTGGGCTATTAGTCTATGAATAACATACTTCCTTATGTTAATAATGTTGCATAGTTGTTCGAACATCGTGCGCATTTTGTGTGATGACCTGAATCGTATTAACTGAGTGAATGCATTTTATTACGCAGCGAATATGGCATTTTGGTCCCATTCTCCTATTGTCAATTCATTCGTATAATAACGTGCTATAAAATATACAACAGCAAAGGCAGAGTTGAATTCAAGTCCAATTTGATATCCGTTTCAATTTCTGTATATATAGTTCATTTCTCTAAAAATGTAATAATTCTACATTCACAAATTTGTCCATGATTAAGTAAGATAAAAACAGTTTCATTCCATTAGTGACAACATGATTAGATGGACACTTAAAGTGTCAATCCAAATCTGTGCGCAGAGTGTGTCCTTTCTAACAAAACATTCACATTTATATTGACAGGTACATGAACATAAAACTAAAATAGCTCTTATTTATTTTTTGATTGGTCAATATAACTCCGCCTTGCACTTGATCATTGTTGATTGGCCAACTGGCTAATGAGCCAATTAAATTATGCGGTAGGAAATGTGCTAGACTACATTATCACGTTTGACCTGTTTGACGGATATTTTTGATGGTCGATAAGATTATAATTCTCGGGGCATGGGAACTGCACTTTGATAAGAAACCATTTTGACATCTATTACATATTTCAACTGTCTTGGCATCTACTATGTATACAGCCTTAAGGAGAATGTTGACCTGCAATATTTACTATTTATGCTATAATATTCTTCATAATAAAACACCTTTTATTAATTTTCCAACTCTGAGTATTCCATTTCTATATATATGGCTATTATGATAAAAGATTTATCAATATTTTTTTTAATTTGATTATTATATTTATACAAAATGATGTATTAATAAATAATAATTTATAAAAGGGTTAGATTTGGTAAGAATGGAATTTAGCATTTACTAATCAATTAATTGTTATATATATTACGGGTATGTTAAATCTAACAAAAAATTACCATTATTTGAAATGTACAGTGTTTGTCGTGTTAATGCATGATGTATCAATCCGGTTGTCACGTCTGCTGTTTCTGTTATTCATTCATGGTTTGTTGTAAAAATCCAAGTTGGTGTATGATGGAAAAAAATAATTTCTTTCATGTTTCAGTCATCCAGAAAGAAAAAGAAGACCAAGCGGAAGTTGTTGAATACCCTGCTAAGTTACACCATTGTTAGATTGAAAGAAAAGGTAGGGATGTTGGGGAAAAATCTTTACTGAACATCAGCTGCAATTGTTGTTTTAACAGCTCATTATATTGGCTTCCATTTATGACAAATTGTTTGCTTTTTAGCTCACCTGAGCTCAACGTGCTCATGGTGAGCTTTTGTGATTGCCTTTTGTCCGTTGTCCGTCGTGCGTTTTCAACATTTGCCTTGTTAACACTCTAGAGGCCACATTTATTGTCCAATCTTCATGAAATTTGGTCAGAAGATTGGTCTTAATGATATCTTGGATGAGTTCGAAAATGGTTACGTTTGCTTGAAAAACATGGCTGCCAAGTGGCGGGGCATTTTTCCTTATATGGCTATATATGGCTATAGTAAAACCTTGTTAACACTCTAGAGGCCTCATTTATTGTCCGATCTTCATGAAACTTGGTCAGAAGATTCATCCCAATAATATCTTGGCCGAGTTCAAAAATGATGCTGGTTGGTTGAAAAACATGGCCGCCAGGGTGCGGGGTATTTTTCCTTAAATGGCTAAAGTAAAACCTTGTTAACACATAAGAGGCCACATATTTATTGTCCAATCTTTATGAAATTTGGTCAGAAGATTGGTTTCAATGATATCTTGGTTAATATTCGAAAATGGTCACATTTGCTTGAAAAAACATGGCTGCCAAGGGGCGGGGCATTTTTCATTATATGGCTTTGTATGGCTATAGTAAAACCTTGTTAACACTCTAGAGGCCTCATTTATTGTCCGATCTTCATGAAACTTGGTCAGTAGAGTCATCCCAAAAATATCTTGGACGAGTATAAAAATGATGCCGGTTGGTTGAAAAACATGGCCATCAGGGGGCGGGGCATTTTTCCTTGTATGGCTATATTAAAACCTTGTTAACACTCTAGGGGCCACATTTATTTTTCGATCTTCATGAAACTTGGTCAGAAGATTTGTCCCAATGATATCTTGGATGAGTTCGAAAATGGTTGCGGTTGCTTTAAAAACATGGCCACCAATGGGCGGGGCATTTTTCCTAATATGGATATATATTGTTTTAGTCAAACCTTATTAACACTCTAGAGGCCACATTTATTGTCAGATCATCATGAAACTTGGCCAGACAATTTGTCCCAATGATATCTTGGATGAGTTCGAAGATGGTTCCGGTTGGTGGAAAAACATGGCCGCCAAGGGGTCGTGGCATTTTTCCTTATATAACTATAGTAAAACCTTGTTAACACTCTAGAAGCCACATTTTTTGTCCGATCATCATGAAACTCAGAAGATTTCTCCCAATGATATCTCTGACAAGTTCGAAAATGGTTCTAGTTGCTTGAAAAACATGGCCACCAGGGGGCGGGGCATTTTTCCTTATATGGCTTCATGAATCTTCATGAAACTTTGTCAGAATATTTGTTTAAATGATATCTTGGATGTGTATGAAAATGGTTCTGGTCTGTTGAAAAACGTGGCTGCCAGAGTGTTCACTTGTCATGAAAGTTGGTTAGAACATTTGTTTTAATGACATCTTGGGCTGCACAGAACAGAGATCAGTTCCTTTGAATCTCAGGTGAGTGACTTTGGGCCTTTCAGGCCCTCTTGTCATGTTTTTCACATATAAAGTGGTTTCGGAAGGATGAGCTGTTACCACTGCCTTTTGTCTGTTATTTGTTAAGTTTCATTCAAACAAAATCTCTTGAAATGCTGGACAAATTTTAAGATAACTGATAGGAATAATTATTGGCTGAACCACTTTAAAAGTAGTTCAAATTGTTCCAGTCAGCTGCTTGTATTTTAAGAGATGAAAATATATTTAAAAATTAAACCTTTCAAAATCTCTTAAACAACAAGAGTCAGGGGTTTAATATTTGATGTGCAATATCTAATAGTGGTCTTAAGTTGTTCAAATCATGTTCCTTAGATTAAAACTGGCCACACCCCAAGTGTCACATGATGTATATTAACTTAAACAGGGAAATAACTTATAAAACCTCTCAAACAACAAGAGCAGTGGTCCTTTAATGTTCTAATCATGCTTTTTAGGTTCAAAGTGACCATGTCTGTGGTTAAATGTTGCATATGGCATTGGGCCATGCTCTGTGGAAAATGGGGTTTAATGCATGTCGTCATCATGTGCGTAAAGTGTCATCCCAGATTATCATGTGCAGTTGGCACAGGCTAATTAGGGACGACACTTTCCTTTTTGTCCCCTACTGGTTTTACCGGAGGGGACTTATGGTTTGCGCTCTGTGCGTCTGTCTGTGAGTCTGTCTTTGAGTTTAAAAGTTCTTAATATTTTTTCATGAAACTTGCAACATGGATAGATGGCAATATGGACATTATGCACGTCATTTCATTTTGTTCCTACGTCAAACATTGTGGTTGCTATGGCAACCAAATTATTTTTTTTAATCTGAAAATGGTGGAATTTCTGACAATGGTGGAGCCGGTAGGGGACCATATTGCTTGACAATAGCCTTGTTTATGATAAATTTTCAGACCAATTCCGGGACATTGAGCTAAATTGTCCGGGACATTTGCCAATTTTCCGGGACATGTATACATATAGCGATATATATAGACATATATGCATTTTTGGTACGCATTTTTTTCACATCATAAATTGCTAAGTTCGAAAGCCTACAGTATCCAAAATACACTCGATTTATTAACGTCAAATTAAACATTACTACTTCCGTTACTAAATACAAGCCATGTGTTTTTCATGTTAGAAAAGAGCACCAAATTGCTATTGTGTACATGTCACATCATCTGCAGGAAGAAAAACTAAGTAAAGTTAAAAGTATAATGTTCTTGGATACATTTAGGGTGTCTGAAAAATAAGAGCGTCCGAAAATCTAGTGCAATAATGGCAAGTCACAATGGTGCTTACAATTGCTAACGCAATTCAAATTCACATATTATTTTTATTGGTATAATTACTGGAGGATTAAAACAAGACAGAAATAAACCTAGTGAGGATGACAATTTTATATGCTTAACTTTTGTACTCGACTTCTTTGCCGCTTAAACGTGTGAACATACCCTGCTTTGAGTTTTTTACTCAACGATGTTGGACTTCAGATGTGTGAACAATTCCTTTGCCCTTACGCAGAGGGAAATTATATCTTAGTATATTAAAGCCAATTAACAACCACATTAAACAATGCCGCCTTTTCGGTTTGACTGCAAACGTGAGACAATCCATATGATAACAGGACCCCTGTTAATTGATCGATTTTGACACGTAGCGTAGTCACCTATTCGGGTAGGCATTGTCATGGAGATGCTGCAGATTAGAGGGAACACAGATTAGAGGTGCAGTTAAGCCTAAGATAAGGTAAATGTATGTTTGGATTTTGTAAAATCCGGGACATTTGACAGATATCCGGGACTGCGGGACACGTTCTTCATTTCCGGGACAATACCAGACAATCCGGGATGTATGGCATGTATGCTACATGGAAACCTTGTTAACACTCTAGAAGTCATTTTATGGTTTAATCTTCATGAAACTTGTTCACAACAATTTTTATGTCCCCCACTATAGTAGTGGGGGACATATTGTTTTTGCCCTGTCTGTTGGTTGGTTGGTTGGCTGGTCTGTTGGTCTGTTGGTTGGTTTGCGCCAACTTTAACATTTGCAATATTGAAGATAGCAACTTGATATTTGGCATGCATATGTATCTCATGGAGCTGCACATTTTGAGTGGTGAAAGGTCAAGGTCATCCTTCAAGGTCAAAGGTCAAATATATAGGTCAAAATCGCTCATTTAATGTACACATTTGCAATAACTTTTGCAATATTGAAGATAGCAACTTGATATTTGGCATGCATGTGTATCTCATGGAGCTTCACATTTTGAGTGGTGAAAGTTCAAGGTCATCCTTCAAGGTCAAAGGTCAAATATATGTGGCCAAAATCGCTCATTTTATGAGTAGGTACTTTTGCAATATTGAAGATAGCAACTTGATATTTGGCATGCAAGTGTATCTCATGGAGCTGCACATTTCGAGTGGTGAAAGGTCAAGGTCATCCTTCACGGTCAGGGTCAAATATATGTGGCCCAAATCGCTTATTTTATAAATACTTTTGCAATATTGAAGATAGCAACTTAATATTTGGCATGCATGTGTATCTCATGGAGCTGCACATTTTGAGTGGTGAAAGGTCAAGGTCATCTTTCATGGTCAAATATATGGGTCAAAATTGCTCATGTAATGTCACAAATATTAAAGCTAGCAATTTTATATTTCAAATGCTTGTGTATCTCATGGAACTGCACATTTTGAGTGGTAAAGGGTCAAGGTCAAACGTCATATAGGGGGACATTGTGTTTCACAAACACATCTTGTTTATAAATAATTTCTTGGCTGAGTTTGAAAATGGTTCGGGTCTGTTAATGCATTTCCACCAGGGAACAGGACAAGTTTCCTTATATGGCTATAGTTACTTCTATCAGAAGTGACAATTACAGTCCAATCTTCATGAAATTTTGGTAAGATCATTTATTCTAATGATATGTTGGCTGCATTTCAAAAATGGTTTTGGTTCCTTGAAATGTATGGCTGCCATTGGGCATGGCAGTTTTCCTTATTGAGACACCTTGTTAATGCTACAATAGCCACATTTAAATTTGCCATTTTTATTGGCCAATCTTAATGAAACCTAGTCAGAACATTTGTCCCCATGAAATCTTGGCTTAGGATGAAACTGGGTATTGTAAGATACAAAAATAGGTCACTAGGTCAAATTTAAAAATGCATCTTTATGCTCAAGAAGTCACTTGCTTTGTCAAATGTTCATGAACCTTGGTCAGAATGATTGTTCTAATTATATTTATTAGCTGAGTTCAAAAATAAAAATATGCCAAAAAATCATTTATGTTTCATAAAGTACTTTCATTATTTTGAACTCCAACTTGTGAGAATAGTTTATTTCCTTAGGATCTCAGGTGAGCGCCTTAGTTGCTTAGGTGCCCTTGTTTCAATACCGGTAAATTAACAACATTTTCCTCAATTCAGAGACACAATATAGCACTTGCATCTACTTCTTGACTGTCTGGTACATTCAAGAGCTGAGAACTTCATCAAAACATGATAATCGGATAGCATGGCTGGATATTTCTGGACATAACAACTATATTCAAGCTCAAGAACTTCATAAAATTTCCCAGTATTTCTAGACTTAAACTTCAAACACTGCTATTTCAGGAACTGAGAACTTAATTCAGTAATGAGATATTGATAGCATTTCCTTGTTTTTTTTTCTAGACACGAGAACTTCACCGTATTGGTCACAGGGACGAGGAGAAAAAAAACATGCATCTGTTTGTGTACAAGTCCATTGACCTAAACAAGATGGAGGCTAAAGTGATTGCGCACAAATACAAATGTATTGAGGAGTTCCTGGCGGACACTCACCTTATCCTGCATAATATGGTGTTGATCTACGGAGGTAACTTTAGTATGAGCCTGGGTCTGGGAAAACTGAGCCCAATGCATTGAGTGTTGTCCCAGATAAATCTGCACAGTCCACACAGGCTGATCATGAAAACTGAGCCCAATGCATTGAGTGTTGTCCCAGATAAATCTGCACAGCCCACACAGGCTGATCATGAAAACTGAGCCCAATGCATTGACTGTTGTCCCAGATAAATCTGCACAGTCCACACAGGCTGATCATGAAAACTGAGCCCAATGCATTGACTGTTGTCCCAGATAAATATGCACAGTCCACACAGGCTGATCATGAAAACTGAGCCCAATGCATTGACTGTTGTCCCAGATAAATCTGCACAGCCCACACAGGATGATCATGAAAACTAAGCCCAATGCATGACTGTTGTCCCAGATAAATCTGCACAGTCCACACAGGCTGATCATGAAAACTGAGCCCAATGCATTGACTGTTGTCCCAGATAAATCTGCACAGTCCACACAGGCTGATCATGAAAACCCGCCCAATGCATTGAGTAATGTCCCATATAAATCTGCACAGCCTACACAGGCTGATCATGAAAACTGAGCCCAATGCATTGACTGTTGTCCCAGATAAATCTGCACAGTCCACACAGGCTGATCATGAAAACTGAGCCCAATGCATTGACTGTTGTCCCAGATAAATCTGCACAGCCCACAAAGGCTGATCATGAAAACTGAGCCCAATGCATTGACTGTCGTCTCAGATAAATCTGCACAGTCCACACAGGCTGATCATGAAAACTGAGCCCAATGCATTGACTGTTGTCTCAGATAAATCTGCACAGTCCACACAGGCTGATCATGAAAACTGAGCCCAATGCATTGACTGTTGTCTCAGATAAATCTGCACAGTCCACACAGGCTGATCATGAAAACTGAGCCCAATGCATTGACTGTCGTCTCAGATAAATCTGCACAGTCCACACAGGCTGATCATGAAAACTGAGCCCAATGCATTGACTGTTGTCCAAGATAAATCTGCACAGCCCACAAAGGCTGATCATGAAAACTGAGCCCAATGCATTGACTGTTGTCTCAGATAAATCTGCACAGTCCACACAGGCTGAACATGAAAACTGAGCCCAATGCATTGACTGTTGTCTCAGATAAATCTGCACAGTCCACACAGGCTGATCATGAAAACTGAGCCCAATGCATTGACTGTTGTCTCAGATACATCTGCACAGTCCACACAGGCTGATCATGAAAACTGAGCCCAATGCATTGACTGTTGTCCAAGATAAATCTGCACAGTCCACACAGGCTGATCATGAAAACTGAGCCCAATGCATTGACTGTTGTCCCAGATAAATATGCACAGCCCACACAGGCTGATCATGAAAACTGAGCCCAATGCATTGACTGTTGTCCCAGATAAATCTGCACAGCCCACACAGGCTGATCATGAAAACTGAGCCCAATGCATTGACTGTTGTCTCAGATACATCTGCACAGTCCACACAGGCTGATCATGAAAACTGAGCCCAATGCATTGACTGTTGTCCCAGATAAATGTGCACAGTCCACACAGGCTGATCATGAAAACTGAGCCCAATGCAATGACTGTTGTCCCAGATAAATCTGCACAATCCACACAGGCTGATCATGAAAACTGAGCCCAATGCATTGACTGTTGTCCCAGATAAATCTGCACAGTCCACACAGGCTGATCATGAAAACTGAGCCCAATGCATTGACTGTTGTCCCAGATAAATCTGCACAGCCCACAAAGGCTGATCATGAAAACTGAGCCCAATGCATTGACTGTTGTCCTAGATAAATCTGCTCAGTCCACACAGGCTGATCATGAAAACTGAGCCCAATGCATTGACTGTCGTCTCAGATAAATCTGCTCAGTCCACACAGGCTGATCATGAAAACTGAGCCCAATGCATTGACTGTCGTCTCAGATAAATCTGCTCAGTCCACACAGGCTGATCGTGGAAACTGAGCCCAATGCATTGACTGTTGTCCAAGATAAATCTGCACAGTCCACACAGGCTGATCATGAAAACTGAGCCCAATGCATTGACTGTCGTCCCAGATAAATCTGCACAGCCCACACAGGCTGATCATGAAAACTGAGCCCAATGCATTGACTGTTGAGTGTTGTCCGAGATAAATCTGCACAGCCCACACAGGCTGATCATGAAAACTGAGCCCAATGCATTGACTATTGTCCCAGATAAATCTGCACAGTCCACACAGGCTGATCATGAAAACTGAGCCCAATGCATTGACTGTTGAGTGTTGTCCCACATAAATCTGCACAGTCCACACAGGCTGATCATGAAAACTGAGCCCAATGCATTGACTGTTGTCCCAGATAAATTTGCACAGTCCACACAGGCTGATCATGAAAACTGAGCCCAATGCATTGACTGTTGTCCCAGATAAATCTGCACAGTCCACACAGGCTGATCATGAAAACTGAGCCCAATGCATTGCCTGTTGTCCCAGATAAATCTGCACAGTCCACACAGGCTGATCATGAAAACTGAGCCCAATGCATTGAGTGTTGTCTCAGATAAATCTGCAGAGTCCACACAGGCTGATCATGAATACTGAGCCCAATGCAATGACTGTTGTCCCAGATAAATCTGCACAGTCCACACAGGCTGATCATGAAAACTGAGCCCAATGCATTGACTGTTGTCCCAGATAAATCTGCACAGTCCACACAGGCTGATCATGAAAACTGAGCCCAATGCATTGACTGTTGTCCCAGATAAATCTGCACAGTCCACACAGGCTGATCATGAAAACTGAGCCCAATGCATTGACTGTTGTCTCAGATAAATCTGCACAGTCCACACAGGCTGATCATGAAAACTGAGCCCAATGCAATGACTGTTGTCCCAGATAAATCTGCACAGTCCACACAGGCTGATCATGAAAACTGAGCCCAATGCATTGACTGTTGTCTCAGATAAATCTGCACAGTCCACACAGGCTGATCATGAAAACTGAGCCCAATGCATTGACTGTTGAGTGTTGTCCCAGATAAATCTGCACAGTCCACACAGGCTGATCATGAAAACTGAGCCCAATGCATTGACTGTTGTCCCAGATAAATCTGCACAGTCCACACAGGCTGATCATGAAAACTGAGCCCAATGCATTTACTGTTGTCTCAGATAAATCTGCACAGTCCACACAGGCTGATCAGGAACATTTTCGGCTTTTATCTAATTTTTCTATATAAAAGTCTGTTCTTTGAAAAGATCTATTTGAGGCAAAAAGTGTTGTCCCTGATTTGCCTTTGCTGACTTCACATGCTAATCTGGGACAACCTTTTAACGCACATGAATTAAGCCCCAATATCCCTATAATGGCAGTGGCCAATCTGATATAACTTTGCATGCACAGACTTATTCAGATTTTCTGTATAATATTTAGTTCATTGATTCCATATCTGCTCTTGATCACTTTGATACAACACTATAATGCAGATAATACTAATTTTATTATAATTGGAAAAACAATTTGCTCAAGAATTTAAGTGAAGTTTTTTTTTTAAATGTATGGATTTAAAAACTCTACTGCAAACAGTCGCTAACCCCAACTTTCAAAACAATTATGTTTGTAAAAGTGTTCACAACTCTTTATATCTTCCAATAATATATATTTATATATACGAAAGATGAGCATTCAATACGCTTAAACGTTGGTTTGATTTTACCTCTACATTTGGAATGTGCTCTATTAAAAGGGGGTTTAATGATTATGCTTAAAGTGTCCGCACAGGCTAATCAGGGAAGACACTTTCCACTTTTATGATATTTTTTTCAAGAAAATCTTCTTAGCAAAAATCTAGATAGGCAGAAAGTGTCGTCCCTAAATAAGCCTGTGCAGACTTCACAGTAGCTTGTGCAGACTGCACAGGCTAATCTGTTACAACACTTTACGCACATGCATTAAACCCTCTTTTCAAAGAGCACGGCACATTTATGTTTTCTTCTGATTACAGATGAAGTACCTGGTGGAATGACAGAACTTGCTAAAATCATGATTAGAGATTGTAAATATGATGTAAGTGTGCCCTGCATTTCATTTAACTTGTGATTTGCGATGATATAAAAAAGTAAATAGTAAATAAATAGTTATGTTAATTACATTTATTATGCCCTCCTTCGAATAAGAGGGGGTATATTGTTTTGCACATGTCAGTCGTTCGTTCCGTCCACCAGATGGTTTCAGGATGATAACTCAAGAATGCTTAGGCCAAGGATCATGAAACTTCATAGGTACATTGATCATGACTCGCAGATGACCCCTAATGATTCTCAGGTCAGTAGGTCAAAGGTCAAGGTCACAGTGACTCGAAACAGTAAAATGGTTTCAGGACGATGACTCAAGAATGCTAACGCCTAGGATCATGAAACTTCATAGGTACATTAATAATGACTGGCAGATGACCCCTATTGATTTTCAGATCACTAGGTCAAAGGTCAAGGTCACAGTGACTCAAAACAGTTAAATGGTTTCCTGATGATAACTCAAGAATAATTAGGCATAGGATCATGAAACTTCATAGGTACATTGATCATGACTGGTAGATGACCCCTATTGATTTTCAGGTTACTAGGTCAAGGGTCAAGGTCACAGTGACAAAAAATGTATTCACACAATGGCTGCAACTAAAACTGACAGCCCATATGGGGGGCATGCATGTTTTACAAACAGCCCTTGTTGTCCCCTACTGGTTTCACCGGAGGGGACTTATGGTTTGCGCTCTGTGTGTCCGTCTGTCTGTGAGTTTGTCTGTCACACTTTTCTTGATCCTGCGATAACTTTAAAAGTTCTTAATATTTTTTCATGAAACTTGAAACATGGATAGATGGCAATATGGACATTATGCACATCATTTCATTTTGTTCATACGTCTTAAATTCTGGTTGCTATGGCAACAAATAGACTAGAAATACTGCGGAAAATGGTGGTTTTCTGGATCCTGCGATAACTTTAGTTTTTCACGCAACTTGCAACATGGATAGATGGCAATATGGACATTATGCACGTCATTTAATTTTGTTCCTACGTCAAAAATTGTGGTTGCTATGGCAACCAAAAATATATAAAAATATGATTGTGCGTAAAGTGTCGTCCCAGATTATCCTTTGGAGTCCGCACAGGCTAATCAGGGACAACACTTTCTGCTTTTATGACATTTTTCATTTAAATGAAGTCTATTCTTAGCAAAAAATCCAATTTAGGCGGAAAGTGTCGTCCCTGATTAACCTGTGGGGACTCCATAGGATTATCTGGGACGACACTTTATGCACAATCATAAAGCCCAGTTTTTTCAGAACAAGGCTCAAATGTGTGCTTGCATGGGTCAGTTCGAGCTTGTTGAGACTGTAAATTCTATCACCCATTGCTATTATTGTTAACTTCCACAACTGTTCCATGTGATGAAATGACATTTTGCTCAAGATAAGAGTAAGAGGGTATAGATCAAAATGTGTAATAATAAGGCTTGACTTGTCCCTTTCCCACTAAGAAGTAACGTGAAAATGGCTTTTGCAAACAGCATAAAACCAAAACAGCCTGTGAGTAACTCGCAGTATGTTCAGGTTTTATGCTGTTTACTGCTCATCAGTATCAGGGTTAGAAATGAAGCCTTAAAAAATTGAATCTAGTAAGAAAGATCTGTAATTAAATTAAACTTTTTAAGGGACTACAAATGTGTAAAAATACGTATCTAAGTGATACAGGGTTAACTGTCACTTCATTATTTGTCACAAAGTTTAAAATTTAATTACCACAAACATTCCCCATGCCCATAGCTCAAAGATCAATGTCACACATAAAGATCAAGGTCAAATTAAGGCAGATTTTTTAGACTGTAACTACATAATTATTCAGGAATACTTATTTACCGCAAATTTTAAGCATGTGGCTATGGCATGTTGCTGAGATTTACATTTGTGATTGTAAGAATCATTTTATGTCATTTTTATGCCCCCAGATCGAATGATCAGGGGGTATATTGTTTTTGGCCTGTCTGTCTGTCATTGTGTGTGTCTGTCCCAAAACTTTAATCTTGCTCATAAAATGAAAACTCTTGGGTCTATGTTCTTTAAACTTCACGTGTGCATGCATCTGATTGAGATCTACAATCAAACATGGTTTGAGGTCACTAGGTAAAAGGTCAAGGTAACTGTGGCCTTTGCATTATAATATATACCATTTTCGCTTAAATAGCTTCTGTTCTGCTTCACGCGCAGTAGGGGGAATTGTGTTTGACAAACACAGCTCTTGTTGGGTTCTTAAAACCTGAATTTGAAACATATTTGTTATATACACCATATTGAATTGCTTATCTACTAATATATACTGTATTCATGGATTATTTGTCATAGACTATGATTTCTTCATATGTTTGTAGATTGATGAGATGGCACAGTGCCAGAATTGTTACTACATGTCCAATGCAAAACCCAAGCATTGGTTTGCGCAACCCTGTGTAAGTTGGAATCATTTGAGTTGTTATTTATATTCTTGTATTGGTAATATTTTTTATACCCATCTTTGGTCACAATCACGCTTTACGCTGGGTTTAATTGAAATCTGATGTCATTCTTGTGGATTATAGAATAACAGGTAAATTTGTTTCTAAACAATTTAATATTATCTTTGCTAAACATGTAATCTAATATGACATTTTTATATGAAAATTAAAGCTTGAGAGCAAAGTGTACAAATGGATAAAACTATACATGACAAAAGGAATTTGAATAAAGCTTAGGAAAAAGGGGCTTAACCCTTTCAGTGCGGTAACCGAATTTTAAAGGCCTTTGCAAACAGTTTGGATCCAGATGAGATGCCACAGAACGTGGCGTCTCATCAGGATCCAAACTGTTTGCTATTCTGATAGTATTCTTTGGAAAAAATTCGAAGAAAATGCTAAATTTAGAAATTCAGCAGACGACATTTTTGCAGACGACAAATTTCCCAGCATGCAATGGGTTAATACATTTGGAGACTGCGCAGGCTATTCTGAGAGAACACTTTTTGCACATGTATAAGGCTGCAGTGACCCTAAGCACTGGAATGTATAAAAACATGGTTTGTAACGACAGAAAGGGATATCATAAGAGCTATTCTGGGAATCAGTCAACTCTCTGTATAAAGGGCGTGATAATTTGACTTATAATTGGACACTTGTCCCCTCTCCCAGGACCCGCCCCACGAGCTTGTGTACGCCAAGCTGAAAGGCTACAGCTACTGGCCGGCCAAGGTGATAAACTATGTGGACAGCGAGCGATACGATGTGAGATTCTTCGGTGGACTCCACCAGAGGGCAGTCATTCCAAAGGATCAGATAAAGCCCATTGATGCTGATCTCAAAAAACTAAGCATAAAACGCACTTCAGGTGGGTGATCATGTGTCTATTGCAAAACTTTGGAATATTTAAGAATAGGATTGTTATGCCCCAGCATGCCCATTTTGACAAAATCTTGGCCAAGGTAGAATCTGGGTCTATAACGGTAAAATCTTAAAAAAATCTTTCACAAACTTGTATTGTGAATAGCTTCTTAATGCTCTGCAAGGTTTCTTATTCAAACATTTAATGTTTCTTTATGAAGAGGGGATAAACAAAATGCAAAGTTACAATCTTTGAGTTCTTTAAATGTCGTTGCAAAATAACTGGGACTCTTATTACAAAAATGACTTACCTAACAAAATATTTCATCAAGTCGACAATTGTATGATACATGTAAGACAAATGAATATGGAAATATATAATGTAATTTCATCATTTCAGTTTTAAGAAAATACCCAAGTAAATGTGTACTGCACAGGCTAATCTTGAACAACACTTAACACACATGCATTAACCCTTTCCCTCTCAGAAGCAAAGTGAAAATGTGCAAACAGCATGAAACCAGAACAGCCTGCGAGTAACTCGCAGTCTGTTCAGGTTTTATGCTGTTTGCTGCTCATCAGTATGTAAGAGTTAGAGATGAAGCCTTAAAAACTTGAATCTATTAAGAAAGGTTTTTAATTGAATTTAACTTTCTAAGGGACTACACAAATATGTCCAAATACGTATCTAAGTGGTAAAGGTTAAACCCCCTTTTCACAGAGCGAGGTTTGCTTGTTATCCCCCGCCATAGGCGGAGGGATATTGTTTTGGCCTTGTCCGTCCGTACGTCTTTCCGTCCGTCCGTAGCCATATCTTGGAAGTGCTTTGGCGGATTTCATTGAAACGTGGTATGAGTATATATATGGATAAGAGGATGATGCATGCCAAATGGCATTGTACACCATCAGTAAATAACAGAGTTATGGCCCTTTGTGTCTTGAAAAAATGCTTTTGTGTGTGTCCAGAGTCATATCTTGGAAGTGCTTTGGCGGATTTCATTGAAACTTGGATAAGAGGATAATGCACGCCAAATAGCATTGTACAACATCTGTTAATATTAAAGTTATGGCCCTTGGTATCTTGAAAAAATGCTTTTTTGAGTGTCAAATATAACATTTTGTGTCCAGACGCATATTTTGGCGGGGTATATCAATTCAACGAATTTGCTTGTTTATTTCAGGGTTTGCGAAGGCACTGCAGGAACTAAAGGTCCACCAGGATCTGCTATCAGAGGTAGAGCCCAAGCAGGGTGGAGATGATGAGGACGAGGAGGAGGAGGAGGAAGAGGAGGAGGTACAAAAGGTGTCCTCAACATCCATCACAACCAGTAAAGAGGCCAAGCGCAAACGGGTGAGCATTTACAGAGCAACAATGGCAACAGTTTTTAAGAAAAATTTACTGATACTTTTTGTTAAATTCTTCCAAAATATCAGTGAAGGAAGTATTAACACTTCCAAATAATGCTAAAGATTTCCAATCCCCAACTCCTTAAAGGGAGGCATTATAAATCAACGTTAACTACAGGTCTCGAAAAGCGTAATTACACTTTAGGTTTCCGACACTTAAAAATAGTAGGGATGGCAAAATCATTCGAATAATCGAATATTCGATTGAATGGTCAGCATTCGAATAATAAAAATGATATTCCCATTTTTTTCCAAACGTAATTTCACCAATATTTAATGACCTGCGAACCGCTTACTAAAAAGCAACCGAAATCACTTGGGAGTAACATGTTTGACGTGACGTTCTTCGTGTCAAACTGAAAACGCGGCCCGTATCAGTGTTGATTGCGCAATGCGATACACACGCTCTAAGAAAGGCCTCGACTGTTGTTTGCAAATGGGGTGCCAATTAACGGTTTCAATTGACTGGCGAATAATAATTAAGTTTTGTGATCACAGTATGTACAGCCATTAAAATGTGTGAATTACTCAAATCGCGCAATGCAATATACTTACTATAAGAAAGGGCCCGAACTGTTGTTTGTCAATTAGGTACCAATTAAGGGCTTCAATTTACTTGCGAATAATAATTTAGTTTTTGTGATCACAGTTTGAACAGACATTTGAATATGTGAATTACTCAAAAGTAACAGATGATATAAATTAAACAATCATCAAGGAACCATCATTAAAATCTGAAAATGCCACCAGCCCCTTCTGCAGTATGGAATACTTTACACGGTCTGTGGATAAGAAGACCGCAACGTAAAATGTGTGTAAACTTAGTTTTACATATGCACGGTCTGCTACAAATCTGTGAAATCATTAAAAAATAAAATTCTATGACATGATGTTTTTCATTCTATTTGTGCCAGATCACAGTATCGGTCATAGTATTAGTCGACAGCGATACAATTATTTGATAGCAACGTTAATAAACAGCCTCGTATTTAGCAAACGAATATAACTTACAAACCAATCGAAATTAACACATAACAAGGTAAAATCAATCCAGCCGTTTATGCGAATATTCGATTAAATGAATTTGCGAACATTCGAATACCGATATTGGTATTCGATGCCATCCCTAAAAAATAGTTTTAAAAAGTGTGTCCGAAAATTTTGATACGAAACATATTTAAAAAATACGAGTGTCTGAACATTAAGAGACAGACTGCACAGGCTAATCTTGGAGAACACTTTACACACATGCATTATACCCCCTTTTTACAGGGCACTGCCCAAATATTAAAGGGAAATCAGAGGCAAGTTATCAAATATTAAAAATATGCACTTGATTGCTCTCATTCTACTTAAGACTTATGATTTGTTGGGTCACATTTCAATGAGTCAGTAAGACCAAGCCATGTTCAAAGGTCGAATTCAAAGGATACAATCATTTATGCGCTGTACATTAAATAAAGAAATTTACTGTTCAATTTATATTAAGAATACATACAATCAAGGTACATCTACTTCAGAAGTACACAAAAATGCAGGAAAGATAATTTTGACTGCTTTTAAAAGTGCCCTTTTATTTTGTGGTATTATGTTGATAAATCATAAGTATGGGGGACTTTGTTTCAGTTCTTCATGCCAGACAACAAAGTCCCAATGTCTGACAAGTACACATATAATAATGAAATACTCCTGACTGCACCATCGTAATTTTGAATTGTTAAAAATTACTTAATGAAATTCAAACTCAATTCTCCTATAAATGGGATTTGATTTCAGGTCTCAATGCGAGAGATACACGGGCACCCTTTCTGACTACATGTTTTACTCATTAAATGAAATACCTCTTAATGCAAAATTTTTTAATTTGACCAAAATGTATTTGGTACTGTTATACTTCATAAAATTTTAACTCAATTCATGCCTCCAATGGTATATCACTTTAGGTCTCTAGTGTTTTTCCCAGGAGGGCAAAGGGGCATGGCACATTACTTTCAAAAAGGGCATTTTAGCGCGCAGTTTAGGCAAAAAAGGGCAAAAACGTTCCTTGAATACCTGAATTACGGGGAAACATGTATTCGCATCAGAAGCAGTTGTGGAAAAAATAACATATAAACAAGCACATTTAATGGTAATAGATGTATTTAACTTACTATGATTTATATTAATATATTTACCTTGCAATGTACATTTAAGTTCCATGCTGTTTCAATAAACTGTACAGCACGACAAACATAATAAAGCAATATATGCATATGAATCTGATTATACACAGATCCACTAACATATAAATGAAACCATGTTTGTCTTATCCCATTTTCTAACAATAATCTCGACAGATGTTTAAAATAACATTGCGAGTAAATTGATCGCTAACAATATGCAAACACTCGTTTCTGTGACATACATCCACCGAGTAGATTACAAATAAATAAATAATGTTGTTGCTATCTAAAACATTTTTATGCATCGTTGATTATCACAGACATTTAATTAATTCCTTCTTAATGTATAATCTCCATCGTTAATTCGATCGTTTACGACGTTATTTGCCATTTTTGCCGAGTCACAATTTAATTCTGTATAATCCGCCATGTTGATAAAATGTCAAAGGATGTAAGCGACAGGTGCGCATAGCAACGTTAAATCGTATACGCGATTCGCATTTTGTTAAATTAGTATACGTTTCAGTAATTATTTCAATAATTAGATCTCATTATCTTAAAGACGAAAACGATAAAGAATAAATTTGTTTGTGATTTTAAATGTAATTATGCGTAAAAATATATGTTTTGATATAACTGAATAATGCATGCAATGCACAATTGCCACGAGAATAACATCGAGTTTTTCATCAAAAGTCTCCGAAGTAATGATTTTATCGTGGAGGAGTACATATTGCCGAGCGAAAAGTGCGCTTGGTATAACATAGCCTCCGGCATTATCGATTGATACTGACACGGGGTTATTCACGCATGACTAATTCACAGCTTTGGAGCAGTCAGTAAGACCTACCTATAATTCGAGCACTGTTATAGATTAAACCTGCTCAATTAATATAGTCGATTAGACGTGACGGCTCTCGAGTAAATCAAGCACAGTCAGAGCGTCACAGACAATCAAGGAAGCTGATTTTGCGGACCTTTAGATCGTAAGGCAATAAAGATGTTATCGATAAGGGCGTGTGGCGAAATTTGCTTTTGAAAAAAAGGGCGCGTGGCGAAATTTGCCTTTGAAAAAAAGGGCGCGTGGCGAAATTTGCCTTTGAAAAGGGCAGCGTGGCGATCCGGGAGGGCGGCGTGGCTTTTCGCCACGTTAAAATGGCCTGGGAAAAACACTAGGTCTCAATGCCTGAAGACACATTGACATTATCTGACAAGTACTCATATAACATTAAACTCCTTTCTTCACAAACGTTACTGTGTACTGTTGTTTAAAATTACTCCCTGCTATTAAACCCTTTCCCCCATAAGAAGCAAAGAGAAAATGGCTTTTGCAACCAGCATGAAACCAGAACAACCTGCGAGTAACTCGCAGTCTGTTCAGGTTTTAAGCTGTTTGCTACACATCAGTACCTCAGGGTTGGAAATAAAGCCTTTCAAACTTGAATATATTAAGAATGGACTTAAATTTAATTTGCTTTTCTGAAGGACTTCAAATGCGACAAAATATGTATCAAAGTGGTAAAGGGTTTAACCTTTAATTCACCCCTTCAATAGGATTTCTGTTCAGATCTCAATTCCTGATGACACAGACACATTGTCTGACAAGTATACATGACATGAAATGCTCCTGACTGCATTTTGTTAAAAATTGCTTCCTGTAATGTAAACTGAATTGAAGCCTCTGATAGGATTTAACTTCAGGGCTAAATTTAAACTCAAATCACATCTCCAATGGGATTTCACTTCAGGGCTCAATTTAAATTCAAATCACATCTCCAATGGGATTTCACTTCAGGGCTCAATTTAAACTCAAATCACATCTCCAAAGGGATTTCACTTCAGGACTCAATTTAGACTCAAATCATGTCTCCAATGGGATTTCATTTCAGGGCTCAATTTAAACTCAAATCAAGTCTCCAATGGGATTTCACTTCAGGACTCAATTTAAACTCAAATCATGTCTCCAATGGGATTTCATTTCAGGGCTCAATTTAAACTCAAATCAAGTCTCCAATGGGATTTCACTTCAGGACTCAATTTAAACTCATATCACGTGTCCAATGGTATTTCACTTCAGGACTCAATTTAAACTCAAATCACGTGTCCAAAGGTATTTCACTTCAGGTCTCAATTTAAACTCAAATCACATGTCCAATGGTATTTCACTTCAGGGCTCAATTTTAACTCAAATCACGTCTCCAATGGGATTTCATTTCAGGGCTCAATTTAAACTCAAATCACGTCTCTAATGGGATTTCACTTTAGGACTCAATTTAAACTCAAATCACGTGTATAGTGGTATTTTACTTCAGGACTCTATTTAAACTCAAATCATGTCTCAATTGGATTTTACTACAGTGCTCAATTTAAATTCAAATCTTGTCTCAAATGGGATTTCACTACAGGCTCAATTTAAACTCAAATCACATCTCCAATGGGATTTCACTACAGGGCTCAATTTAAACTCAAATCACGTGTCCAATGGTATTTCACTTCAGGGCTCAATTTGAACTCAAATCACGTCTTCAATGAGTTTCATTTCAGGACTCAATTTAAACTCAAATCACGTGTCCAAAGGTATTTCACTTCAGGACTCAATTTAAACTCAAATCACGTCTCTAATGGGATTTCACTTCAGGACTCAATTTAAACTCAAATCACGTGTATAGTGGTATTTTACTTCAGGGCTCAATTTTAACTAAAATCACGTCTCCAATGGTATTTCACTTCAGGGCTCAATTTATACTCAAATCACGTCTCTAATGGTATTTCACTTCAGGACTCAATTTTAACTCAAATCACGTGTCCAAAGGTATTTCACTTCAGGACTCAATTTAAACTCAAATCACGTGTTCAATGGTATTTCACTTCAGGGCTCAATTTTAACTCAAATCACGTCTCCAATGGGATTTCATTTCAGGACTCAATTTCAACTCAAATCACGTCTCCAATGGTATTTCATTTCAGGACTCAATTTAAACTCAAATCACGTCTCTAATGGGATTTCACTTCAGGTCTCAATTTAAACTCAAATCACGTTTCTAATGGTATTTCACTTCAGGTCTCAATTTCAACTCAAATCATGTCTCCAATGGGATTTTATTTCAGGGCTCAATTTAAACTCAAATCACGTGTCCAATGGTATTTCACTTCAGGTCTCAATTTAAAGTCAAATCACGTGTCCAATGGTATTTCACTTCAGGACTCAATTTAAACTCAAATCACGTGTCCAATGGTATTTCACTTCAGGTCTCAATTTAAACTCAAATCACGTCTCCAATGGGATTTCATTTCAGGACTCAATTTAAACTCAAATCACGTGTCCAATGGTATTTCATTTCAGGACTCAATTTAAACTCAAATCACGTCTTCAATGGGATTTCACCTTAGGTCTCAATTTAAAGTCAAATCACGTGTCCAATGGTATTTCACTTCAGGACTCAATTTAAACTCAAATCACGTGTCCAATGGTATTTCATTTCAGGACTCAATTTAAACTCAAATCACGTGTCCAATGGGATTTCATTTCAGGACTCAATTTAAAGTCAAATCACGTGTCCAATGGTATTTCACTTCAGGGCTCAATTTAAACTCAAATCACGTGTCCAATGGTATTTCACTTCAGGTCTCAATTTTAACTCAAATCACGTCTCCAATGGGATTTCATTTCAGGACTCAATTTAAACTCAAATCACGTGTCCAATGGTATTTCATTTCAGGACTCAATTTAAACTCAAATCACGTCTTCAATGGGATTTCACCTTAGGACTCAATTTAAACTCAAATCACGTGTCCAATGGTATTTCATTTCAGGACTCAATTTAAACTCAAATCACGTCTTCAATGGGATTTCACTTTAGGACTCAATTTAAACTCAAATCACGTCTCCAATGGTATTTCACTTCAGGGCTCAATTTAAACTCAAATCACGTGTCCAATGGTATTTCACTTCAGGTCTCAATGCCAGATAACACAGTCACATCATCTGAGGAGTACCATCCACAGAGACAACGCGTACCGTCCATAGATGAGTACACCTTCAATGGAGAGGAGGTCAAAGAACCCCCCAAAAAACGGTCGCGACTCTCCACCAATAATACTGCGTCTCAAACCAGCAAAAAGGTATGTAAGTCGCTTCAGTGTTGAAGTTATTGATAGCTTTTCAATGTTGAACTGGTGTTTCTAAAAATCTATGTTTTGTAGAGAGGGACAGTTTCTAATTTTGCTTCTTAAAGAGTCGAGCATGTAGACGCTGAATTCTGATTAAAATGAGTTTGCATGGGTGAGACACACATTTCACTGATAATCTGTCCTCTTTGATGTCTGTTGTTCCGTTGAATGCTTTGTCTCTACAGGTCTAAGACACTTCTGACCATAATTTGAAGAATCCTTATATGTATTTACTATATAGGGTCAACAAATGCAAATTGTGAGTTCAATTTGATCCAATCATTTTTTTCAGGAAATGTTATCTTAGGTATATACCATGACATTTTGATAAATTTTGTGTTTCAGCTCTAGATCTCTGGATCTAAGGTTTTGAATTACATTGAACTAAGTCGTATCCCAATAGAGTGGATATGTGCATATTGTAAGGTTGGTCCTTGTAAAAGATTTGTCAAGGAGTTACTGCCCTTTGATAATAAATGGAAATGTTTGTTTTTGCTAAAAACATATTAACTTTCAATGCCCTATTGATAAAACTATATACAGTGTCCATTTAGGGTGGACACTCACAGGATGTCAGATTCTTTCATTCCACTGGTTTTTAGGGAAATACTGATTTCATAAAAATTGTAGCGGTTTTTATTGCAAATCAAAATCTCTTATACTTGGTCACCTTTTTCGAATTTTAGGAGGCTGCCCTATAAAGGGGCCATGTGCATATTGTTAGATTGCTAGGTACATTCATAGTTCATGGATCCATTGTCTCAATGTCTATACCTATGCTTT
Organism: Dreissena polymorpha; assembly: GCF_020536995.1. Lineage (NCBI taxonomy): Eukaryota > Metazoa > Mollusca > Bivalvia > Myida > Dreissenidae > Dreissena > Dreissena polymorpha. Next base: position 954,570 of record NC_068368.1, on the reverse strand, counting down.
TAATCAACCGATACATTAATGAAGTGCTTTATCAGGGAGCATCCATCAGTTTTGCTGATAGTGTTGTTTAACCCTTTACAATTTAGATACGCATTTTTATGTCCCCCACTATAGTAGTGGGGGACATATTGTTTTTGCCCTGTCTGTTGGTCTGTCTGTTGGTCTGTTGGTCTGTCTGTTTGCGCCAACTTTAACATTTTGCAATAACTTTTGCTATATTGAAGATAGCAACTTCATATTTGGCATGCATGTGTATCTCATGAAGCTGCACATTTTGAGTGGTGAAAGGTCAAGGTCAAGGTCATCCTTCAAGGTCAGAGGTCAAATATATGTGGCCAAAATCGCTCATTTTATGAATACTTTTGCAATATTGAAGATAGCAACTTGATATTTGGCATGCATGTGTATCTCATGGAGCTGCACATTTTGAGTGGTGAAAGGTCAAGGTCAAGGTCATCCTTCAAGGTCAGAGGTCAAATATATGTGGCCCAAGTCGCTTATTTTATAAATACTTTTGCAATATAGAAGATAGCAACTTGATATTTGGCATGCATGTGCATCTCATGGAGCTGCACATTTTGAGTGGTGAAAGGTCAAGGTCAAGGTCATCCTTCAAGGTCAGAGGTCATATATATGTGGCCCAAATCGCTTATTTTATGAATACTTTTACAATATTGAAGATAGCAACTTGATATTTGGCATGCACATTTGGAGTGGTGAAAGGTCAAGGTCAAGGTCATCCTTCACAAGGTCAAGGTCATCCTACAAGGTCAAACATCATATAGGGGGACATTGTGTTTCACAAACACATCTTGTTTGTCCCTTAGCAAGTCAAATTTAATTATAGACCTTTCTTACTAGATTCAAGTTTTAAAGGCTTCATTGCCAACCCATAGATACTGATGAGCAGCAAACAGCATCAAACCTGAACAGACTTCGAGTTGCTTGCAAGCTGTTCTGGTATTATGCTGTTTGCCATTTTCACTTTGCTTCTGAGTGGGACAGGGTTAAAATAATTATTATGGCTTGCATGACCAAAATGCTTGTGCTGATCATATCGTTCTTGTCCTTCGTGAAACCCGCATAATTGCAACTTTAACAATAGAATAAAACAAAAACTACCAATTAGTTTAAGAAAATCTTATGTTAACAATAATATTGTCCTTGAATTGACCCGTTCATAATAACATGTTAAAGGGTCCTTTTCACAGATTTTGGCATGCATTGACGTTTGTCATAAAATGCTTTATATTGGTAAAATTAAACATTGGACCTAAAAATCCCCAGTAAACAAACAATAATACAATTTAAGAAAAAAAGAAACCCTCAACTGGACTCGAACCACTGACCCCTGGGGTCCTGGAGTAGAAATTCTTCCGCTTAGACCACTCGGCCATCAATGCTCGTGTTATGAAGGGATGTATTTTTTACTTTATATAAGCAGTCCTTGTAGTTTCACAAAATTTAACGACAGCGACAGAACTTTCCAAATTATTTAATCGTTTCGCGTTGCAACGCTTTATAATTTACAGGTTTTCAAATTGTCAAAAGATGCATGTAATGGATATTTTAGAGCATGGTTAATGTTAAGTATTACTATTTCCTCACAAATATCATAACTTAAACGAAAATTTGCGAATCTGAAACAACTTTTGTTTTTGGCCTGTCTGTCTGTCTGTCTGTCTGTCTGTCTGTCTGTCTGTCTGTCTGTCTGTCTGTCTGTCTGTCTGTCTGTCTGTCTGTCTGTCTGTCTGTCTGTCATTGATTGTATGTTTGTGTCCCAAAACTGTAACCTTTGTTAAAGTTTTGCAATAACTTTATCATTATTGAAGATAGCAACTTGATATTTGGCATGCATGCGTATCTCATGGAGCTGCACATTTTAAGTGGTTAAAGGTCAAGGTCATCCTTTAAGGTCAAAGGTCAAATATAGCTCTTCAAAGCCGTGCAATAGGGGGCATTGTGTTTCTGACAAACACATCTCTTGTTTTAATTTCGTCAATTTACCAAAACTTGAAAAGGCCCCTTTAATGTACACAAAAATGCAAGCTATAGCCACTTTGCTATAAAGCGGTAAAATTAACAAATCATCAAGCACAGCAACTAAGAAATATCATTAAAACCTAAGAACAGAGTAAAGAAAGTTCAAGACTTCAGTCATTTTAACTGTAAATTTTGTCTTTATTTTTAGCTCACCTGAGCACAACGTGCTCATGGTGAGCTTTTGTGATCGCCTTTTGTCCGTCGTCCGTTGTCCGTCGTGCGTTGTGTGACGTCAACATTTGCCTTGTTCAATCCTCTAGAGGCCACATTTATTGTCCAATCTTCATGAAATTCGGTCAGAAGATTGGTTTTAATGATATCTTGGATGAGTTCGAAAATGGTTACGTTTGCTTGAAAAACATGGCTGCCAAGGGGCGGGGCATTTTTCCTTATATGGCTATATATGGCTATAGCAAAATCTTGTTAACACTCTAGAGGCCACATTTATTGTCCAATCCTCATAAAACTTGGTCAGAAGATTCATCCCAATGATATCTTGGATGAGTTCGAAAATGATGTTGGTTGGTTGAAAACATGGCCGCCAGGGGGCGGGGCATTTTACCTTATATGGCTATTGTAAAACCTTGTTAACACTCTTTAGGCCACATTTATTTTCTGATCTTCATGAAACTTGCTCAGATGATTTATCCCAATGATATCTTGGATGAGTTCAAAAATGGTAACCTTGGCTTGAAAAACATGGCTGCCAAGGGGCGGGCATTTTTCCTTATATGGCTATATATGGCTATAGTAAAATCTTGTTAACTTTCTAGTTTGCTCAATCTTCATGAAATTTGGTCAGAACATTGGTTTCCTGTGTAGTAAAGTTTGGTTTTATTATGAATTTTCATGGTTAACATAACTGTTTTAGTCATTAACACTTATGATAAGCCTTTCAACTAAGAGATAACTGAAAGAAAGACAACATGTACATGATTTTGCAGTATTTATGCAGTATTTATCTCCCTTGTTTAACCTGGTTCAGTAATCTATTTTTAGTTCTGCTCTGGAATTTGGGAAGATATCGATCATAGATAAATGCACAGTTCTGAGGGAAAATTGACTACTCTGCCATTGATCTCTTCTGAACTGTATAAAATAAGCTGTTTTGGCAGATTTAAACACCTCTTGATGGTTTCTTGAAAAGTTAACAGCTCTTGAAAAAGGTTGGAATTTTGAAATAATGAAACTCTAAATTATTTTTAACTCCAGCATCAAGACATTTTGGCATTATTTTCTAAATTATTCTTTTTATTTAGATTATTTTTATTTGGCATTTTTAAAATTAGAAAGACTCTATTCTATTTCAATAACTGTAGTAAATTTTTCTTCTTTTTTTACATTTGATTCATTGAAGTTTCCTAATCTCCATAAATATTGTTCTTTAGATTAAATTAGACCTATTTTGTAAACTAGATTTTTGAAGCACTTTCTAGAATAACAGTAACTTATATTTATATCAGTTTTTTTGACAGATTTTGAACTTCTTTTTACATTCATTAAGGTATTTGCTGTATGTTGTTCATTTTTGTAACGAAACTTAGATCCTTTAGACTTGGCTTGTACCTGTTCTTAATGTTCTGTCATTGTTCTTCATTTTCCGAGTTCTTGGAATAAAAATTTGTTATTTTTGTTAAAGCTGCCTTGGTTTTCACTTACAAATAAATTCTTTGAGTGTATTTAGGCGTCCCTGACTGAACGCCTTTAGTTACTTGAACTACAACCAGTCAGTATATTCATCCTGTCTGGAAATAAGAGTTTGTCAAATAAATATTTCAGCATTACATAAGTGCTTACAAAGTTACATAACTTGTAACCGTCCTGTGACCGGTTCATTTGCGTTAGCGAAGGAGACCGCACTACCACACCTGGATAGGACAGTTGAGTTTGATAATGGTTTGGATCGGTAAAAAAACATGGCCACCAGGGGGGGGGTCTTTTTCCTTATATTTATATAGTAAAAAAGCTTGTGAACACTCTAGAAGTCACATGTTTTGCCTAATCATCATGAAATTTTGTCAAAACATTAGTTATGTGGATGTCTCGGACGAGTTTGAAAATGGTCGTGATCAGTGAAAAAACATGGCCGCCAGGGAGTGGGGCAGTTTTCTTTATATGTATATTGTGACAACTTGTGAACAGTCTAGAAGACACTTTTTTCCCAATCTTCATGAAATTTGGACATACCTTGGAAGAGTTAAAAAATGGTTCAGGTCTGTTAAAAAAACATGGCCGCCAAGGGGCCATTTTTTGTTCATTCTTCATGATACTTGGTAAGAACATTTGTTCCATTGATATCTTGGGCTGCAAAGAACAGGTCATTTCTTTTTATCTCAGGTGTGCAACTTTGGGCCTTTCAGGCCCTCTTGTTTGTGCTTCATTGTCTATTCCTCTCATTCCAGCGCTCCACGTTAACGTCAGAAATATCAACCCAGACAGATGACCCAGTTCCCATAGTAACCACAGAAACAACCCCCAGCTCTTTGCAGACCATTGCAACAGAAACCCCGGTAACAGAGGAAACAATAGCCGATCAGGAAAAAGCTTCGGATCAGGTTGACATATCTGTGCAGGGCAGCGAGGACGAAACAGGTTAGGGCTTGAAAGTGCTTAGAGGGTCTTGGGTCCCAACAATATTGTCACTTTAGTAAAGGTTCTATCCCAGTTGTCCGAACTCTGCATTTGAAAAACTTTTTATAACCTCCATAATGGAATTAAAAAGGGTGTACAGGAACAGTTCACATGGACATTTTGCAATCGTGGTATTCACATATTTGTCTGATGATGTTCTACTAAACTTTTTAAGGTGCAACATTCACACTTGCATTCATTGTTCCATATGATATGATGTTGTGCATGTATGATTTTTTACCATCCTAAGTAAAAAAATGCAAAAAAACGTATGCCCCTTTTTGACCTTGGCATTTTATAACATCATGCTGCACATTATGACAAACAGGGGGGGGGGGGGCACTGTTATGACAAATTCTAGTTTTAAAGTTTGAAAGAATTATGTGAATAGTTCTGATAAAAAAAGTTCTAATAAAGCCCATTTGCACTCAAAATCACAAATATTTCGTACAATATTGTAACAAAATAAAGTTGACACGTATACAAATCAATGTTTCATATAGCAGTAGCCAAAATTTACACGCTAGATGTGGTCTGGTAACATAGATTTAATGCGATACTAAATGACAAAATGCTGTTATTATTGTTTTGTGTCACAATATATTCCATGTGAATTTCCGGCTACGATATCCAAATATTTACGAGCGAAGGCGAGATTGCCTTGGGGCAGTTTAGGAAGCATGACTTACACCCATTTTTAGCTCGGCTGTTTTCATATCATAAATACGTTACCTGTTATCTCTAGCTACCCCTTTCCAAGGGAGTTATTTCATCCGGAAAATATTCAAGCGCTGGGAATCGTCCACCTCTATAAGAATCCAAATCAGGTTAAACATAGTACAATGCAACCTAACAGGAAATCAAGAACCACAACTCATCTTTCCTTTCCGGATAAAACCATGTGCACGCCTATTTTAGGCTCAGGACTTATGTGTTCTTTTCACTGTGTTTTTGGCGGAGTTTAAAAGGATAAAGTTTATTTATCTTTTATTTGTATCATTCGGTTTATATTTCTATACTTTTTGTTGCAGTAATTGTCATATTTCTGCTTTTGCTGGGTTTCTTTGTTTGCATCGTCGCTCATGTACATGACGTCATGAGCACGTGAACCACGAGGAATTCGTGCCTATTCCCCAATAAGTAATTGAGGTCAATTGGACAGCGTTCTTTGTGTTTACATTTTGTGGTTTAACTTTTTATTTGAATTTATAATCATTAATTTGTCTTTTGTAGGTTCTTTCTGTTTCTTTTATTTCAGAATGAACTTACAGGATAGAGGTTCTTGTGGTCATATCAAAGCAAGGTGGGATTCCCACGATACTTGCTTGGCATGTACCGGTTGCACATTTAATAACAAATGTGCGGTTTGCGATTTGTGGGCTTACGACGTATGGACAAAAGCAGGTCGCCGGAGGACGTCGATCAGCCGCAAACGCAACGAACCTCCATCCGACGTTGATTACCCGGTGACTCCACTGGTCAAGGATGACCAGCGGTTTTGTCAGTCACTGGGTACCGGGCAAGATGGTGTTGTTGTCAGTCGATCGTCATCAGATCTTATGACTCACACCATGCATACCGGCGACATTGATCATGGAACGACTGGATCAATGTCAGACCACATGGCAGCCGCCATTCTACGGTCTTTGTCCGGTGACGTAACCGGTCATAATATGACCGGCCGGTCACCGGTCCGGTCATGTCACCGGTCCGGTCATGTCACCGGTCCGGTCCAGTCACTGGTCCGGTCCGGTCATTGATCACCGGTCCGGTCACCGGTCCGGTCCGGTCACCGGTCCGGTCCGGTCACCGGTCAACAGTCATCAGTTGGGCCTGCCACCGATAACACCAATCGCCGGTCAAGAAGAACTCGGTCTTCATCATCGGCGTATTCTTCTACATCCGATTCGTCGTCGAATACATCGTCTTAATCAAGGAGTGGACATCGGACACGCTCTTCTTCGTCGAGCAGTTATCATCGTCGCGGCGCTCATAAGCGATCACGTCGTCACTCACGGAGACGGTATTCCAAAAAATCTCGATCTCATCTCAGCCGATCCACATCTCGACAGCGCAGCCGATCCAGATCTCGACATTGCAGGAAACGAGGACGTCGGCAACGTTCACGTAGACAGCATCGGACTTACCATACGTATAGTCGTTCACCATCGTGTTCCGTTATGGAATCGCATGTTTCCATGCCAAATGTGTCGGTTCCAACGTTGACTGCCACACGTATTGCATCTTCAGGAGCTCATCTCACTACTACGACGTCAGTGTCAACACCACGGGTATCATCTACAGTATCTAGTCGTGTACCCCCTACAGCTACCCTGTCGAATCCTGATACACTATGGATACAGAATTCGGCGGGACATTTTGTACCGGTCAATGCTGATAATTTACCTTCTTCCGGTTTACATTATCAGTTTACTGACGTCGGGGATGATCATTCGCTGTTACCAGACAATTACAATCCGGTACAAGATATTCTCACTTCTGTTCCTGCTGATTCTATACAAACCGCTGGTGTTGTAGAGAGTGAGGCTGATTCAGATGCAGAATCTAATGTTGAGACGGATCAATATTTAGCTCCGATTGGTCAGATCTATGAACTGATGTTTCGTACTCTTGGTGAAGATTACTGTCCAAGACCTGCTGAAATGCCTTCAAATGCGACGATTTCTGTGACAGAACAACTTTTTCGTACATTTGATCCCAACAGGGTTATTAAGTCGACGGCTCGTCCTGACCCACGACTTCCCATTGGTTCTACTGTTCTATCTGTTCTTCAATCATTGGAATCAGCTAATAAGACTATTCCAAAACAAGGAGAAACATGGAAAATTCCTAAGGAACTAGCTGATCCAAAACACCAGGAAGGTAGTAAAAGTTACAAACCTCCTGTACCACATGCAACATCTGGGTTGGATTTTTCAAAACTTCCGGTTCCAGATCCGGACATAAGCAAGCTATCTCTTGTAATGCCAAGTGGTTCCAATTCAGTTTCTGTTCCGTTTTCAATGTTGGAAACTTGGGAAATGAGGGAACGTAGATCATTAGGTTTGACTAACCAAATTGACTTCATGCTAGCGACAATTTTACAAATGGTGTGTGATTGGTCGGAATCTGTTCCGGAGGAACTCCGTGATTTGTTAATTCATCTCTCATGGACCACACTGGCCTTATCTCACACTTCTGCTTCTTCAATGTCCGAGATGCTAAGGATTCGTAGAGATCTTATCCTTACTTCTTTACCTAAAGATTTTCTGTTGGAACCTGGTATGAACTCGCTCAGAACAGCTCCTCTCACATCAGGGTTTCTTTTTGGTGGAAGGATACAAGAAGCAATCACAGCTGACAAGGATGACCAACTTCATGCTTCTTTAGCTAGAAACAACTCTGGACAACGCCAAGGGGTCTTTAAGCATCCTGCTTCTAGGCCACCAGCAGTTCCAGCATTCAAGACGGCTAAGAGAAATAACCTTTTCTCTAAAAAGCCTTCTTTTAATCCACGGTCAGGTCCTAATCGGCATTCTTCCTATAACAGACCTTCTTTGTCACACAAGTCTTCTAATAAAGATTCTGGGAAAAAGGGCAAACCCAAGCCGGGACAGAGGAATTTCAAACCTTCTACCGGCAGGGGCGCACCTCCTGCTTATCAGCCCTAGGTCCCTTCCCTTTCTACCGCCACAACCTCCGATGCCGGAAATACCAGTCGGGGCCAGACTTTTCCACTTCTCAAATCGATGGCTTCAAATTACTTCAGACGCATGGGTTCATTCTCTTGTGACAAAAGGCCTTACTTTTCAATTCGAAAAAAGGCCTCCACTTTCTCGCGTCCCTATAGAGCTGGTATCTCGGCATCCACATATTCCAGAGTCCATTCTCGGGCTCTTGGAAAAACAGGCGGTAGAAAGGGTTCAAGATCCTTATTCTCCAGGATTTTACAGTCGTCTTTTTCTTGTTCAAAAGAAAAATGGTTCCTGGAGACCAGTTATAGATTTAAAAGTGTTCAACATGTATCTCCTCAAACCAACTTTCAAAATGGAGACTCCTTCTTTCATACGGGAATCCATCAAACCCCTGCACTGGGGGGTGTCTTTGGATCTGGAAGATGCTTACTTCCATGTTCCTATACATCCCAACTACCGAAAGTACTTGCGATTCGCCTTTCAAGGCCAAGTCTACCAGTTCCGGTCTATGCCTTTCGGGTTGGCGACAGCCCCACGAGTTTTTACCAAACTAATGTCGGCAGTCGGATCACACCTCAGAGTTCACGGGATTATTCTTCTTCAGTATTTCGACGACTGGCTCTTACACCAGCTCGATCGTCAATTGCTTCTGTACAACCTAGAATTCTCTTGGAAGGAGCTGCTCTCGTTAGGGCTCCTTCTCAATGCAGACAAATCAGACCTCATTTCTTCACAGGACTTTACGTTTGTGGGAATTAATTTCTTGACCCACATCAATCGGGTCAGAGTGTCTATTCAACGTATATCAGACCTTCTGATGAAGGTCAACTGGGTTTTGTCCCAATCTCATATAACAGCTCAAGAATTCCTCTCTCTCAACGGTATCCTGAGCTCAGTAGCAGACTTTGTGCAGTTGGGACGTCTCTTCCTACGTCCTCTTCAGCACTATCTCTCAGCTTGTTGGAAATGGTCTCCAGGCAATCTATTAACACAGATTCCAATCCTTCCCTCCTTAAGGTCTCATCTTCAGTGGTGGCTAGACGAGGAGACTCTGTTGGCAGGAGTACCCCTTCTTCCCCCGCAACCGTCATTATATCTAATAACGGATGCGAGCAAGGAAGGGTGGGGTGCTCACCTGGAACCTCTCAGTCTGATAATTTCAGGGTTGTGGTCTCATCAGGAATCTCACCTTCATATCAACAATCTAGAAATGCGAGCAGTATTTCTAGCTGTATCTCATTTCCAATCACATCTTCGAGACTCTTGTGTGATGGTGTCAACAGACAACACATCTGTGGTGGCTTACATCCAGGCACAGGGGGGAACACATTCTCAATCCCTGTATCTGGAAAACAGAAAATTACTTGTTCTTTGCAAAACACTCAACATTCATCTGCTGGCAAAATATATACCAGGTCGCCTCAACGCCCTGGCGGATGGTTTGTCTCGCAAACACCAGTTACTTCCATCGGAGTGGACACTTCATCAAGAAGTGACCAACCAGATCTTTTTCAAGTTCGGTTATCCCCTGGTCGATCTATTTGCAACCAGACACAATCACAGACTTCCTCTGTATGTGAGTCCAGTTTACGATCCAGCAGCGTGGGCAATCGACGCGCTTTCGTTCGCATGGGACCAACTGGACGCTTACGCCTATCCCCCACCCATTCTAATTCCCCAAATATTGGGGAAAATCAGGGTGAGCTCTTGCAGGATACTCCTGATTGCCCCTTGGTGGCCCAGAAGATCTTGGTTCAACGATCTTCTCAGTCTCCTGTACGATTATCCCAGGAATCTTCCTCACAGGTCAGATCTTCTGTCTCAAAGCGGCAGACTACATGCGGACCCAAAAATGTTCCACTTACACGTCTGGCCGTTATCAGGCAATCTTTGCAGAAGAAATGTTTTTCTGTCAGGGCTTCAACCCTCGTTGCTTCGGCAAGGAGAAAATCCACCAGAGCAGTCTATGATGCTCGTTGGAAACTCTTCTCCAATTGGTGTTTTCGAGGGAAAATTAATCCCCTCAATCCCTCTACTAGACGAATAGCGGATTTTCTCATTTATCTTTTTGATGATAAGAAACTTTCTCTTAGTTCCATCAAAGGATACAGATCTATGATTTCGCATACATTGGCTTTCACTAAGTCTTCACAAGTCTGTGCTGATCCAGCTATTTCAGAACTTGTTCGAGCTATGGAACTTAGTCGTCCTGTATCTCGTACACTTGCTCCTAAATGGGATTTAGCTTGTGTGCTTGGTTCCCTTATTAAGGCTCCCTATGAACCTCTTGATCAGGCTTCATTACAATTCCTAACATGGAAGACCGTTTTCCTTCTTACTATGGCTTCAGCCAAACGGAGAAGTGAAATTCATGCTCTTTCTATCGAGGATAGTCATCTTCGTTTTGACTCTTCTGATGGTTCTGTTACATTGTTGTGCCAGTCAGGATTCCTTGCTAAAAATCAACTCCCCTCTATGGCTTCCAAACTCTTCAAAGTTCCAAGTCTATCTAGAACTTGTGGACATGAAGATGATGATAGACTCCTTTGCCCGGTCAGGGCTTTGAAGTTCTACCTTAAAAAGGTAAAGTCTATTCGAGGTTCTCGCAAGAGACTTTTCATTCCATTAAAAGGGGGGGGCGATGTGTCTGCGGCTTCTATTTCTCGTTGGATAGCCTCGACTATAAGGAAAGCTTATTCTTCTCTTTCATCGAGGGATTTATCCCTGTTTAAGATAAGACCGCATGAATTAAGAGCTCTTTCGGCTTCGTGGGCTTATATTAATCAGACCCCACTATCTGAAGTGCTTCAAGCTGCTTTCTGGAGGAATCCGACCACCTTCTCCTCTTTTTATCTTCGTTCTCTTGAGTGCCAACAAGACAATTTGTATAAGTTGGGTCCTCTTGTAGTGGCTAAAACTGTAGTTTCTTCTATGGCGTAAGTACACTGGTGCCATCCGAGAATTAAGTACTATACTGTACTAACAAAGATTATAAGAGGACTTGATTCTACTATCTCTGGCTGTAAACCCTCTATATGGGTTTTGCTGTGATGGGAAAAAATATGCGAACCTTCCCGCCGCAGCTGCAAAATCAGCTAGAGATAACAGGTAACGTATTTATGATATTAAAACAAATTTTCTTAAGTAAAATTCATTTTAATTATTAAATACTTACCTGTTATCGGTAAGTCCCACCTCCCACCCCGCTCATCGCCTTTTTATGTTTGCGTAAAGGAAAGATGAGTTGTGGTTCTTGATTTCCTGTTAGGTTGCATTGTACTATGTTTAACCTGATTTGGATTCTTATAGAGGTGGACGATTCCCAGCGCTTGAATATTTTCCGGATGAAATAACTCCCTTGGAAAGGGGTAGCTAGAGATAACAGGTAAGTATTTAATAATTAAAATGAATTTTACTTAAGAAAATTTGTTTTCGGAGAAAACCCAAGGTATTGTCATAGCCAGCTCGTCGTGTCCGTTGTCTTGTTGTCCGTCGTCCATGTCGTGCTAAAACCTTAACATTTTGTCAAGGTTTTGAACATTGGCTCTAAAATCAAAGTGCTTCAACCTACAACTTTGACACTTCATATGTAGCTGCACCTTGATGAGTTCTACATGCCACACCCATTTTTTTGTCACTAGGTCAAAGGTCAAAGTCACTGTTACCTCTAAAAAAAAAAAATCTGTCAAGCTTTCATTTATTCATGCAGCCAAGCATGGCACCTGTTATGCGGTGCTCTTGTTTATTATGGGTTAACTTTATTTTACCAAGTATTTTGCGAAATAATCAGGGACAACACTTTCCAACTCAACTTGATTTTTGCTAAGAAGAGACTATTGAAACGAAAAATATCATAAAAGCAGTCCGCACAGGCTTATCAGGGACAACACTTTACGAATATGTGTTAAACCCCTTTTTCACAGAGCATGGCCCAAATACAGTTTCCCTAAAACAGCTTGACCCATTTATGCAAAGCGTCTAGAAAAAAGGCCTTGGCAAACAGCGTAGACCCAGAAGAGACGCCGCATCTGGCTGGGTCTGCGCTGTTTGCTTAAGGAATTTCTGTAAGAAATATTCTGAATATAGAAATAAATATACTAGACATCTCTAATTTTGAAAATAAATTGATCCAATTTTGAAGGATGGGAGAGTCCACTAGGCATAAATGGGTTGATTTTGGATTGAGATTTCACTTCTTTATATTGTACTGAATTTGTGTTTGTGTAGCTTACCTAACTCGGGATTTTTATTTGGGGCCACTGTTACTAAAAAAGGAAAAAAAGCAAACAAGTATTTTTCAGTCATTTATTTTAGTTTGCATCAAATAATCTTGATTAAACTATAACAAGTGTGCATGGTGATCTAGCTTGTGAATGTTTATAAAGTTGCCATGTAAAGGTCAAGTTCACTATTTGCTTAAAATACAACACAGTTTTGGCTGTGAAACTTTAGTTTTGATGGAGATATTTCACTCAAAAAGTGTGTGTAGGTACTTCACATGCCAAGCTAGCTTTAGATTGCTCAAGAAAAGGTGGAGGAATATAGCATTGGCGTTGTCCGTCCATCTTTTCAGTCTGTCGGTCTGTCTGTCACAAACTTGTCAGGGCTATATCTCAGATACAATGCAGAATTTCAAGGTTAAACTGCATGGGTAGATTAATATTAATGAGGAGAAGTGCCCTGCACAAGAACCATAACCCTACTCTTTCATAAATAAGAGTTGTTGCCCTTTGTTGTTTTGTATGATGTAACTTGTCAGGGCTATATCTCAAATACGCTACAAGATCTTACATAAAACTTTACAGGTGTATAGAATGCATAAAAACGATAAACCTTCACTTGATTCTTTGTTTTAGGATTATACAATATATCAAGGGATTTTCTCCCATCCATGACCAAAATGTATGCGGCGTGGGATATAAATCCAACACTTTTTTTTTAAATTAATATCTTTAACATTGTAAACCTGGTTTCGGGGTGTTTCCGTGTTTGTTGTGAGCATTTATTTTTTGGCGATCAAAATGTTATTCTTTTACCCACAAGACAGACAGATAAATGTCAACAACTGTGTATGCCAATTATTGATAAGGCTGTATTACCTGTGCAATTGTTTGTACATCTGCGTTTTATCCAGAGATAATGCAGAATGTGATTCAAAAGAATATAATAAACCCAATTCAAACATAGCAACTTCTTTTAACACCATTGGAAAGTCAACTTAAAGTCTTCATTTCATTAAATGGGAACAAAATCAACATAAACAAACATTACGGTAATTCACTTACATGCGATGAGTCAGCTGAAAGGCAAGACTTTGCATGAATGAGTAATAAAATGTTTTCCCTTGTGTTATTTTTAAACTTCAAACAAGAATATGGAGCAAATGTATAATGTTCTACATAATAATAATGTAATAATTTTATAAACTATTACCAGGGACTCGAACATGCAACTGCAGTGCAAAGTACACAAAGATGATGTCAGAGCAGAAGGAGCGGCTGGACAGGGCACACAGGGAGGAGAGGCAGAAGGCATTGGATGAACTCTCTGAACAGGTGAGCACCATTGGCAAGTGTAAGTGCCAGGGGAAGGCATTTGATGAACTCTCTGAACAGGTGAGCACCATTGGCAAGTGTAAGTGCCAGGGGAAGGCATTTGATGAACTCTCTGAACAGGTGAGCACCATTGGCAAGTGTAAGTGCCAGGCACACAGGGAGGAGAGGCAGAAGGCATTGGATGAACTCTCTGAACAGGTGAGCACCATTGGCAAGTGTAAGTGCCAGGGTACAGAAGGCATTGGATGAACTCTCTGAACAGGTGAGCACCATTGGCAAGTGTAAGTGAACTCTCTGAACAGGTGAGCACCATTGGCAAGTGTAAGTGCCAGGGTACAGAAGGCATTGGATGAACTCTCGGAACAGGTGAGCACCATTGGCAAGTTTAAGTGCCAGGGTACTGCCATTTGAATTGATCTGAATAATTTACCAGAAAACAGTCCAGAAACTATGTAACCTAGCAACAAATTGATAAATAAGACAACAGGCGTTTGCTAACTTTGCATAATCGTCACAAGTTAAAGTTACTGAACAAATACAGAAAATTTCAAGCACTCTGGAGAATCTGATTTCGAAATTCAAGTTCCCGGCAATGGACCGTTAAATGACCTGTGGAAAACACTGCGAAGGGAAATCTTACCCTTAGTTGTACTTAAGGAAAAAATTCTATCAATTTTTGTTTAGATCGAATGTTTTCTGCTCACACATCGTAAAATTAATCATATTAAGTTTTTTTTTGTGTGTTTTTTTATTAAAAACACCCAAAAATATAAGAGCCACTGACTAAAGGGATTTATTGCAATTATGGAAAGATTTTCATTTTAACCTAAGGATCTTTGTAAATCCTGGCCCAGCATTCATACTCCACACCCTCTCTGCTACACTTCAGCAAATAACATCTCTGCTACACTGCAGCCAATAACATGTCTGCTACACTGCAGCCAATAACATATCTGCTACACTGCAGCCAATAACATATCTGCTACACTGCAGCCAATAACATCTCTGCTACACTGCAGCCAATAACATCTCTGCTACACTGCAGCCAATAACATCTCTGCTACACTGCAGCCAATAACATCTCTGCTACACTGCAGCCAATAACACCTCTGCTACACTGCAGCCATTAACGTCTCTGCTACACTGCAGCCAATGACACCTCTGCTACACTGCAACCAGTAACAAATCTGCTACACTTAAGCCAATAACATCTCTGCTACACTTATCCAATAACATCTCTGCTACACTGCAGCCAATAATATCTCTGCTACACTGCAGCCAATAACACCTCTGCTACACTGCAGCCAATAACATCTCTGCTACACTGCAGCCAATAACACCTCTGCTACACTGCAGCCAGTAACATCTCTACTACACTGCAGCCAATAACATCTCTGCTACACTTAGCCAATAACATCTCTGCTACACTGCTGCCAATAACATCTCTGCTACACTGCAGTCAATAACACATCTGCTACACTGCAGCCAATAACATCTCAGCTACACTGCAGCCAATAACATCTCTGCTACACTTAGCCAATAACATCTCTGCTACACTGCAGCCCAAAACATCTCTGCTACACTGCAGCCAATAACACCTCTGCTACACTGCAGCCAATAACATCTCTGCTACACTGCAACCAATAACACCTCTGCTACACTGCAGCCAGTAACATATCTGCTACACTGCAACCAATAACACCTCTGCTATACTACAGCCAATAACATCTCTGCTATGCTACATTCAATAACATATCTCTGCTATACTACAGCTTATACACATGGAACTCAATTCTATCTCATACCCACTCTGCTACTCTTCAGCTCCGTAAGGACTTTGAAGAGGACAAGCAGCAGGCAGTTACCCGGGCGATGGGAAAGCTACAGGCAGAGATGGACAAGGTACGCAGGCAGACAGAGGACAAGTGCAAGGAGCAGTACAAGGACGAGATGAAGAAACTTGCACAGAAACACAAGGAGACCATCTCCGCTACCAAGAAGAAACAGTGGGTGAGTGGTCAGTGTGCAGTGATCAGTGGGTAGTGGTTGGTTTGTAGTGGTAAGTAGGTCAGTGTGTTGTGGTGAATGTGTAGTGGTCAGTGTGAAGTGGACAGTGTGTAGTGGTCAGTGTTTAGTGGTTATTTGGTCATTTGGTAGTGGTCAGTGGGTAAATATTGAAAGGGTGAAAGGTCAGTGCTCTTACTTAAAGTAGTATTGAAACATAGAGGCTTTCTACATAAAACTATGGAACGATTAAGAGTAAAAAGCTGGTAGCTGTCCCCTACATATTATTCTTTATTCCCTCCCCTTCCTTGCAGCCCTGTGCACAGGTAACCACAAAAATGAGAACAAAATAATGAAAAAATAATAATTATTCAGTGTAAAGTGCAAAGCCATACCAATGTGTTCCTGTTTGTTGTTTCAGTGTTACAACTGCGAGGAGGAAGCCATGTACCATTGCTGCTGGAATACGTCCTACTGCAGCGTGAACTGTCAGCAAGAGCACTGGCACAGAGAACACAAACGAGTCTGCCGCAGGAGGAGATAAACAGTGGGACAGCCAGGGCTGCACTTCTACTGATTTAGCTATTTAATGACAACTTCTTAATTTTGAAAGTCATTGCATAAACTGTATATGTGTGGTTGGATCTTCACATTTGCAGTCATTGCATAAAGTATAGATGTTGAAAGCCCTCCACTTTGGCAGTCATTACTGGACCACTTGTCAATATTGGCTGGTAAAATTTTTATATTTGCTTTACATTTGTTACACGTCAGTTATAATAGTAATTTCAACACAAAAATGTATTTAAGGACTTGGTCTCTCAGCAAGCTTTACCTTCACAATGTGTAATGTGTATATAAGAGAACACAGAAGATGCCTGTATGAGTAGATTCAACGAACATTGAGTGTTCAACTATTGTATCTCGCATAGATTTATCAAGCAGATACAATAATTTTGTACTAAACATGTGATATTTCCATACAATAAGGAGCAAAATATGTATCTAAGTGGTAAAGGGTTAAAGTGGGGCACTTTTCGTTTTACATGCATCTTTTTTCTTAATGCACACTGAGTTGAATGTCTGTCTGGTTAGTGAAGACATGCAAATGAAGTAAACACTGTGAGATGTTGCTAATGTTGCTAGAGAAGTGTAAGAACCTGTTATATTTATGCCCCCCTTCGAAGAAGAGGGGGTATATTGCTTTGCTCATGTCGGTCTGTCGGTGTGTCCACCAGGTGGTTGTCAGACGATAACTCAAGAACGCTTGGTCCTAGGATCATGAAACTTCATAGGTACATTGATCATGACTCGCAGATGACCCCTATTGATTTTGAGGTCACTAGGTTAAAGGTCAAGGTCACGGTGACCCGAAATAGTAAAATGGTTTCCGGATGATAACTCAAGAACACATATGCCTAGGATCATGAAACTTCACAGGTAGATTGATCATGACTCACAGATGACCCCTATTGATTTTGAGGTCACAAGGTCAAAGGTCAAGGTCACGGTGACCCGAAATAGTAAAATGATTTTTGGATGATTACTCAAGAACGCTTTTGCCTAGGATCATGACACTTCATAGGTACATTGATCGTGACTCGCAGATGACCCCTATTGATTTTCAGGTCACTAGGTCAAAGGTCAAGGTCACAGTGACAAAAAACGTATTCACACAATGGCTGCCACTACAACGGACAGCCCATATGGGGGGCATGCATGTTTTACAAACAGCCCTTGTTCCTATTTAAGTATGCTTTATTATCATATGTGTATATTGCCATTGGTATACCAATTAAAAGCTGTTATTATATTGAATATGTTTTAAAATGTGAGTGTGTAAATCAGGACTGAAAGGATCTCGGTAGCAAACAGTAGAAAACATATAAAGTTTGGTTAACCTGGTCCCAATTGAACTGTTAATCTTGTTATAGAGATTTTCAGTATCTGTAAGTAACAGTCTCTATACTTACTCCTTGATAAATATGTGTCGCGTTCTGAGAAAACTGGGCATAATGCATGTGCGTAAAGTGTCGTCCCAGATTAGCCTGTGCAGTCCGAATCAGGGACGACACTTATCGCTTTTATGGATATTTTTCGTTTTAAGGAAGTCTCTTCTACACGAAAATACAGTTAAGGCGGAAAGTGTTGTCCCTGATTAGCCTGTGTTGACTGGACAGGCTAATCTGGGACGACACTTTACGCTCATGCATTATGCCCAGTTTTCTCAGAGCGCGGCTCATATGTTCAATCAGTACTAACTTTGGTGTAGTTGTTTTGTTGTAAGACCTATGATAAGTATTCCTTATTTCAGAAATACCAAGGTACATGTATTTATTACTTTTTTTGCTCTTTTTATGGCTGCCACTTTAAAAAAGGCGGCATATAGCAATTGGATTGTACGTCTGTCCAAATGCGTCTGAAATCTCTTGTTTCAGCCATAACTTTGCCATTTATTTGTGGATCTTCAAATAACATCATAAGAGAGCAAGTGACATCATACCCCAAAGGTCTGAGCCATAACTTTGCAAAATATTTAACCCTTTACCACTTCGATAAGTATTTTCACCCATTCGTAGTCCCTTAGAAAGTAAGATTTAATTAAAAACATTTCTTACTAGATTTAAGTTATAAAGGCTTCATTTTCAACCCTTAGATACTGATGGGCAGCAAACAGAATACAACCTAAACAGACGGCGAGTTACTCGCAGGCTGTTATGGTTTTATTCTGTTTGCACATGCCCATTTTCACTTTGCTTCTGAGTGGGAAAGGTTTAACTTGACACAATTGTAAACCATTGTATGGCAACGGGGCGCCTGTAACACCAGTCTCCATATATCAAAGGTCAAGGAGGTAAAATTTGGCAACAAATGGCCATAAAGCAGTCTCTGAGAAAACTTCTAAGACATCTCTACAAGAAGTATTAAAGAACAAAGGGAGCCACAATTTTATTTTTTTTAAATCTAACTCTCGCATAATTCCATATCCACGAAGTTGGCTGTTCAATGTTCAGTACATATACGAGGAGTCTGCATTTCTGTATTATGAACTTGTTTATTGATCTATAGCTAACCTAAATTAACCAGCCCTTTTTTGGAATTAAGGGAAATGTTTTGGGTCCTTTAAATGGGAGTTTTGTAAAATGACATAAAATGTACAATTGCTGTATTAAAGTGGTATCTTATAAAACGCATATATTGTTTAAAGTCAATTAAATTCACCTAACTCGGTTTCTTTTGAAAATATTTACAATCTTATCAAATATTATGTCTTTGTCAATAATGGTCTGATTTTTGTTTGTTTTTTTACTTCAAAAAGTTTAGATTCTGAAGGGAAATTGTTATGAAAAATAGGAGATAAATATTAAATAATTCCTTAGGAAAATGATGCGGAACTTTGTTCCAATAATTGCATAAATAATCCTTTAGACTCTGAGTTTGAATTTAAGTGTCCTTTATCTGTATATAGTTGCCAATTATAATGTGAATGTTGGCGAGCTAAATCTTTAACCCATTTATGCCTAGCGTCTAGAAAAAAGGCCATGGCAAACAGCGTTGACCCAGATGAGATGCAGCATGATGCGGCGTCACATCAGGGTCTTCGCTGTTTGCTTAAAGGAATTTCTGTAAGAAATTTTCTAAATATAGAAATAAATATACTAGAAATCCCTAATTTTGGAAATAAATTGATCCAATTTAGAAGGATGGCAGAGTCCACTGGGCATGAATGGGTTAATCAACTAAGTTGTCATTGTCACAGTCAATGGTTACTACTTACCCACCCTGTGGATGGTTCTGTCCATGTGTTCAGCATGCTCTAGTCACTTGCCATCACTTCATGTCATATAAGGTCATGTATTCAAAAACAATAACAACTTATTAATATTTATGAATGTATCATGTTTTTTTAACACACTTGTCTTACATTTTTGTCAAGATTTCATTTTCATAAGATGAAAAGTCTGTGTCTATTTCAAACTTATCAAAAATGTTTGTTTCATTCATATTTTTAGTTGTGCATCGACTCTGAATGTACTCATACAATATATTATAAGTACATTTGTAAAACAAATCAATATGTGTATATACATAAGAGGTATTATATGAATTAATACAGCTTGAGGTCCAGATATTCCCCTGACACTTATTGGAAAGAATTTGGATACAAGAGTCTGCAATCTTAAGTATCGCCTAGGAGACCCACGTGTAATAATAGTCATGATAATGTTACACTTTTTAAACCAGTTGCATTGGTTTTATGCGCCTTAGGTGACGCATATTGTTTCGCCTTATGACATGGTCCATTATGTTATATATATGAGCCTTGTGCTAAGAAAACTGGGCATAATGCATGTGCATAAAGTGTCATCCCATATTAGCCTGTGCAGTCTGAACAGGCTACATCAAGGACGACACTTTCTTCCTAAACTTGATTTTCAGTAAGGAGGGACTTCCTTGAAACTAAAAATACCATAAAAGCAGAAAGTGTCATCCCTGATTAGCCTGTGCAGACTGCACAGGCTAATCTGGGATGACACTTTACGCAGTGCATTAAGCCCATTTTTCTCAGAACAAGGCTTATAAAAAGCTATATATTTTTATAATAAGACAAATATTTGAAAGGTACGTTTTTGAGCTGTCTAGTAATGAGTTGTAGTTAATTGTCATGGTCTAATCATACACTGTTAACCTGATGTATGTGTCATTTGTAAACTATACACATCATAATGATTCTGGTTTGCAAATACTTTTGATCAACAGAATAACAAAATTAAATTAATATTTTAATTAAACAAGTCTGATTTTTATTAGGCAATTTAAATCTCATGTTTTTGTTATTCACTTATTCACTTAACTAGTCTTTGTGTAGCTATGAAGCAAAGCTCCTTTTGCCTTTTAACTCTTCCAGTGCTGGAACCGAATGTTGAAGGCCTTTGCAAACAGTTTGGATCCAGAACGTGGCGTCTCATCAGGATCCAAACTGTTTGCTATTCTGATAGTGTTCTTTGAAAAAAATCAAAGAAAATGCTAATTTTAGAAATTCAGCAGACAACAATTTAGCAGACTACAAATTTCCCAGCATGCAATGGGTTAAATATTATTCATCCTAAGCTGTTTTTTGTGTAATGTACTTTTATTAAATGTGTACATGCAAGACATAGTTGGTAGCTAAATTGAATGTGTCAGTGACATGGATTCATTTTTGAAATACAAATATGTTAGAATATATAGATAATATTGTTTATACTAATAATATAAGTGTATTAGTGAAAATACTTTTGTTTTTGTACATTTTTATATACTTTTGTAAACTTTCTTTTACGAATACAAACCATTCTTATATGTATGTCATATGCCATTAACATAAAAAAAATCATATTTTTATTTTAAATACTTCTGAACCTGGCTTTAGCATACATTTGTAATTT
Source organism: Dreissena polymorpha (assembly GCF_020536995.1). Taxonomy (NCBI): domain Eukaryota; kingdom Metazoa; phylum Mollusca; class Bivalvia; order Myida; family Dreissenidae; genus Dreissena; species Dreissena polymorpha. Next base: position 933,213 of record NC_068368.1, on the reverse strand, counting down.
TTCACTGATACATATTCATTCAAGCTATGTGTTTTATCTAATGCAGTGTAGATAATTATTGACATCCATGTTCCCATGAATAGTTCTGAAGTGGCAAGGCCTCTATTCTTTTTATGCTCCCCCAAAATTGGAGCATATAGTCGCCGCTTCGTCTGTCCGTGTGTGCGTCTGTCTGTCCGTCCGTGCACAATTTTTGTCTGGGCTATTTTTCAGCAACTAATGACCGGAATTCAATGAAACTTTATGGGAAGCTTCACTACCAAGAGGAAATGTGCATATTATCAGCGGGTTCTGGTCAGATGATTTTTCACAGAGTTATGGCCCTTTGAAATTTTTGAAATTTTCCATTAACTGTACATACAGTGAAATTCTTGTCCGGGCTATTTCTCAGCAACTAATGACCGGAATTCAATGAAACGTTATGGGAAGCTTCACTACCAAGAGGAGATGTGCATATTATCAGCGGGTTCTGGTCGGATGATTTTTCACAGAGTTATGGCCCTTTGAAATTTTCTATAAAAATATTATTGTCCCCCCAACTACTGTGCCCTCAAGACGTTTCCTTTTATCAGAATATATAGTGCAATATTGTGACAAAAAAATTTTGGGGAGCATCACAGATACCAAAAACTGTAACTTCAAGTATAATTGTAAGAAAGAGTAATGTCCCTTTGATCAGTTGAGTTCTGATCACCCAGGGCTTTTTTGCCATTTCCTTCATTTCCTAATTTTGTGCCCCATTCTCGACCCATAATTTCTATATTATTCTCAATCCATGAATAAATCTAAATTCCATAAAGCTTTATGGCAGTGCTTGCATTCTATAGGTATAGTTTTATTTATTGATGCTTTTGATACACTTGCTAAAGCTTAACTCTTTCAGTGCAGGAACCGAATTTTGAAGGCCTGTGCAAACAGTTTGGATCCAAACTGTTTGTTATTCTGATAGTATTCTTTGAAAAAAATCGAAGAAAATGCTAATTTTAGAAATTTAGCAGACGACATTTTAGCAGACGACAAATTTCCCAGCATGCAAATGGTTAAACCTACTGGAATTGGGACGTAAGTGGGCATTCACACATCACCACTACAACCGAATATAGTTAGATTTATACCGGTATCTGGATTTTTTATCATTTACAAACCATTCACAGGTTTTGCTATAAATGTTAAGATGGTAAAAATTTATTAATGCTAGAATGAATGATGTTTTGTTCCAAATGCTTGTATTTGATAAGTAAAGTAGTTTACATTACAATTGGTAATATATTTTTTATATTGAAAAAAAAGTTGTTTGTTTATTCATGTTGTTTGCATTATATTGTCTTTCCCTGCTTCGTTCATTTGATATATATCTTTATTAAAACATGTGACTTTAAGAAAAGCCCATGCAATTTTTTCAAATATAGCCTTTGTTTATTTCATCATAAATTTAAACCAGAATGTCTGTATGTGGTGTTACATTTGGTAATTGCTAATTTTACACATTTGGATTGTATAGTAATGCTATGACGTCATTGTTATTTTTTAAGAATTGAATGTCATTTGATATTTCTGTATGAAGAAGATTTCTTGATTTTCACATTATTTTTAGCTTGGCTGTTATCGGAGAAACCCCGAGGTATTGTCATAGACAGCTCTTCGTGTCGTCTGCGTCTTGCTAAAACCTTAACATTTTGTTAAGGTTTTTAAAGTGCTTCTACCTACAACTTTGAAAGTTCACATGTAGCTGCACCTTGATGAGTTATACACACCACACACACATTTTTGGGTCTCTAGGTCAAAGTTCAAGGTCACTGTGACCTCTATAAAAAAATTCTGACAAGCTTTCGCAGCCGAGCGTGGCACCCGTTATGCAGTGTTCTTGTTAAATATTTAGAATTTCACTCAATATTTATATGTGCTGCAGTAATGTTGTGTATTGCCAATTTGTTCATGCTGAGTTTGTTTAATGCTCAACCTCTGTGTTTCAATTTTAATTACATATGGAAAAAATTATGAAGTTCACCACATTACTTTTGTGTACATGAATACCCTTCAAGGGTAAGTTACTATTCCTTCCAGTTTTTAAGTCAATGTTATGGTATTTGTCTTGTACAGTATTTTGTGTTGAACATTACTTTTATGTACAAAATGTCGTCAAAAGTACCTGAATATTGATCATATTCATTTTTGATTTTTTTTTTCTAAAATTGATTATTGTGACTATCTTTACTTTTGTCACATACCAACCTGGTGTCTCTCATGACAAATTGTAGGAACATTGTTTGTTTCAAATGATCATAAAAATCTGTATGGCAATCAAAAGTTGGCCATTATATTTACCATATATATGACTCCTAATGAATAGGAAACTATAGCGTGAACCTTCAATGTAATATTACGCAGCACCAGTCCTGCTTCTTTCAGTGCTTCGTAACCTTTTCACAAACACATACAATAAGCAAAAAAAAAAAACCTTCTATAGACCTGCGAATCATGCCTTAATGTCTCTGTCTTTGATAATCAGGCAAATATAACAGGCTAGTTAATATGCAAAGATTTTGTTCCCATTATATATGTACTTGTGTTGTTTACATGTACCTACAAAAGAGTATGTTTATATAAAAATATTTAAGCTTATAATTTATGAAATTATTGTATATCATCTTTTAAAAATGTTCTCACTTTATTGTGTATCAGTGTTAAAACACTTCAAACAACTGAAGAGTTATTGCTTATCAAAATATGGTATGTTATAAATATGTTTTTTTCAACATATTACTTGCAACATCCTTAAAAACCAGACTAAATAAATAAAAATGACAACTAATTGGGACACACTTTTAAAGTTCCGCATTATGTTTGTAACTTATTGGCATGATTTGTTCCACTCGTTTAACTGATTGCATATTGAGAGCATATTACCGGTAGTTTAATACTATTTGTTGATTTTCGTAATTATCACTGTTTGCTTAATTCCGTGGCTGTTATGTTTCGCTAAATCATGCATTTATTTAGTTGCCATTTGTTTTGTAAATGTTATTGTGTGTATATCATGTCTTCTTAAACATTTTGTACATTTACCAGATAATGATAGAGAATAAATATAAAACAGACTTGTCGGACTTTGATTTGCCTTAATGAGATAATAACATGATATTGGTATGACAGTGTTGTCATCTGTCTTTAAGCTTCTGTAGAATGGAAGGGATAATTTAAACGTTGCAACTTACATTGTTATTAAATAAATGTCTGCTTGAAAAGAGGAAAATTATTGTATATAAAATGGACTTTATTTCGGGGAAAATACTGTCAATATGCCACTTTTGTTGCACACAGCTTAAATGATACTATTTACAAACAAAGTAGTTTGTAGCCTTACTGCTGTCCATGGCAACATGTAAGCTCGTCGTAAATTCAGAATTGCCTAATGATATATTGAACGAACGCAATATATTAGATATTAATTTCATTCAATTAGTTTAATTTAAATAATAATAATAAACTATGAACTTACAAATGATGTTTAATTGATATATTTTGTTTATAATATTTATGTTGAAACATGCAATATCAATTTAGTCAAAATCAGAATATCGATTTCGATTAAACCGTATTCTTAAATCTTGCTACTACACTACTAGGTCACTATCGACAACAAATCAATATGCCTGCAAAATCAAAGAAAAACTTCGGCATCAAGCGACAGGAAATGGCACATAAAGCAGATCATTTGTGCAAAATGAAAAATTGCCATTGTATGTACTGTATATTGTTTGTGTCACATTTATTATTATTATTTAATTAGTGATAACAGGTGCGTAAAGTGTAGGCTATTTCGGATATCATTTATTCGTCCGTTTAGTTACTACATTATATACAGGGAACAGTAGCGCGGATACCCATGTATAATTTACGCTTTTTCTTTCCCCAAACATAAAACACAAAATGGTTTAGTTTGTTGTTGTTAAAAACGTTTGAAACGCACATATAAAAAGATGTTAAGCTCTTTTTACTTGTTTTAAAGTATCGTGACATTGCAGCCTTTATCATACAAAGTGATTACTGAATAAGTTAAAATATTGACCTGTCGTGTAATTCTACTAACTGTGTTCATACATTCTATTCATTCTTTATGGCACAAGTAATAAAACTTTAGAAAAAATATTTGGGATATTTGACCTTAGCCTTTTTTTTCTTATATTCTGTCACTAAGGGTAAAAAAGACTTTTATATTAACAACATACCGTAATTACTCTATGTTTTTGGACACTTAAAAATAATTAATTTTTCTTCATGTTCGAAAACTTAGATACAAAAAATATTCACAAAATACAGGTGTCTGAAAACTTAGAGTAAAAAATTGAAGTGTCCGAAAATAGCGTAAATTGTATCAACGACTACCGGTAATAGCACGCGCTTGTAAAATACGATGCCGTAAAGTATAAATTACAGTTATATATGTTTGCACTGCATTTTAAATGCTTAATTTATTTGACAGAAAGTTACTACAAGGTTGTACTTTGACCAACGAGTTCAAAGATATCATGAGCATGTGATGTACCGATACTTGCTAGTATGAACCTGTAATTAACACAATAAAAAAGCAAACTAAGAATTCTTTGTTCATTTGCGATAGTTGTTGTCTAACACCTTCCTTTGTTTGTAAAACTTGCAATTGGGTGCATCACTCTTTGACGCCTTTAGTATTTGTCCCAGTTATTTTACTGAGAAGGGGTAGTACCATTGCGGTAGATAATTGAACTGTTAATTGGCACTACCCCTGGTAATTTTCATAATGCTTATGCTATCGGGTGAAACCATTGTTTGATACCGGTTTACAAGGTTATTTACCCAATAACGCAAATGTAATGGTCCGTTGCCCTCAGGTATGCACCTGCCATGTGTATGATGTTAATCTTCTTGTAAAACTCCATGATTGAAGATATCGAAAACAGGACTGAAATTTGGTAAAATAGCGCTGTAAAATATATTGTCAGAAAACTTAGAGACATTAATCATGGGCGAAACCTCGTTTGTCCGAAAATTAAGAGTCACAAAAAATAATTATTTTTGCTAAAAAAAAAGGGGTGTCCGAAAACTTAGAGTGTCCGAAAACATAGAGTAATTACAGTACACATTTAACAACAGTGAGATATTTGAGTTAATGTTCTCCTGTCTTTACAACCCCTTAAAGACAAAATAATTTACTCATCACATTGTAGTCCTTTGTAACAAGTCAATTCTAGAAGGCACCACAGAAACCCAGTTGTGTTGGTACCTTTCCTATCAATCTGCTCAGTCAACATTTTGACCAAATGTTTTTTTGTATAATTTCATGCAAATCAAAAAAGTAATCTTACAGGCTGGGAAACTTCAACATACAGTTTAAAGTGAATATTTTAAATTAAAAGTATTTGCATTTACACAAATGCTCAAGTTTTATCAGAAATATGTCATAATTTCCTAATTATGTCTGATTTATTGACACAGTTGTAACTAAAACAGTTGTAAATTAAAAATGTACGAGTATGCTCCAGAGTGGGATTTGTACATCACATGGAAGAAATAGAACAACTATAGGAAAGAAATATATGTATATCAGTCTGTGATGCATGTTCATCCCAAAAATGACAGTTTTCATCAAGAACTCCCCAACATGGCTGATTATGTTGTTTTTTAAGAATGTCATTAACACAGGCTCTTATCATTAAGGAAGAATATTGTAAAGGAAAATGAGAGATATGTGTCTATTTGAAGATTTTATGTAACTAAAATCGACGTGGGTTACATCTTTCTATGCCTGATGTATAGGAATTGAACTTTGTACTTACATAAATAAAAGAACTAAACAACATTTGAGTTTAAATTTAGATGGAATGTTTTGGCAAAAGAAAATTGACTTGCAATGTTAATGGTAAATAATAGAATAAGAATCGTTTTTGTACGATTGTAGGGACAAAAAGTGGCTTACATGGGCACAGCAAGACAAACAGCTCAAAATATGGACTGTCCCTTGGAAAAAGGGAGATTTGGAATGTTTGACCTTGCTACTTGTATCAGGCTTGACGCTCTCCTTAAGGCCCATGTGTCATGTACAAGACCTCTGGTCACATTTCCACTTGCAGCCTTTATCATACAAAGTGATTACTGAATTAGTTAAAATATTGTCCTGTCGTGTAATTCTACTAACTGTGTTCATACATTCCATTCTTTCTTACTGTCTTGTCTATCAATATTGTATGTGATAAAAAAGTTACATATCAATTATTTTCTAAATCTGGTCACTAATTAACCCATTTATGCCTAGCGTCCTGAAAAAAGGACATTGCAAACAGTGTAAACCCAGATGAGACGCGGCATGATGCGGCGTCTCATCTGGGTCTACGCTGTTTGCTTAAATGAATTTCTGTAAGAATTGTTCTAAATATAGAAATAAATATACTAGACATCCCTAATTTTGGAAATACGTGGATCCAACTTAGAAGGATGGGAGAGTCCACTGGGCATAAATGGGTTAAAACCATCCATTTTGTGTTTTTAGTTAGCAAACAAGAAGTAGAGAGGCTTCTACAGCTGTTTAAAGAATTTACAAAAGCAGTGAATACAGAAATAAAACGTGGCAAAGGTGGCATTGATAGATCCAAGTTCAGAGATATTCTCCACCAACATTTTGACATGACAGATGATGTGCTCATGGATAAAGGTTTGTAATACAATATATTGCATCATTTGAATTCATGAATCGATTTATTAAAATTAAATAAACCAAGGCACTGTTTCAAATATCAAACCCATATGTTTATGATTTATATAAATTAATGCATTCACAATCATAATCTCAAGTAGAAGACAATAGTTTTAATGTGTGCATGTAATTTACAAATAAAAAGAGTGTTTATGATTTCTGTTAAAAATCAAGCCCCTTCAGTTTGATACAAGACAACTCCTTCATTTGTTTGTTTAAATAGAAATCAATTGATGTTCCCAAAAAATAATCAACCTGTTTGCTAATATATTTGTAGACATCATATATAAAAATGTACATGTATGATAAAGTTTAAAAAGGAATATTTCTGAGATCACATAGAACTGTTGAACAATGTTAATTTAACTAAACGCTATATTTTACTTCATGTCGCAAGACATTTTCTATGTATCAAAATTAAGTTTAATTTTACCAACACCCAAGTTTTTCATCTTTTTGAAATGAACCATTGCTGAGTTATTTGTCATCCTTAGAGGCTGTTCTACTTTTTCAACATTCTGTGCCTTTTATCTGGACAATAAGAGAAAATTTCCTCTTATTTGTTGTGCTATGTCTTTTTCAGTGTTCTGTTCCTTTAACCAGGACAATTATAGAAAAATGCCTCTTATTTGTTATTGTATTTTTCCTTTTTAGAGTTTCCTGCTTTTGACCCTGATAATCAGAGAATAATGCCTCTTATTTGTTATTGTATTTTTCCTTTTTAGAGTTTCCTGCTTTTGACCCTGATAATCAGAGAATAATGCCTCTTATTTGTTATTGTATTTTTCCTTTTTAGAGTTTCCTGCTTTTGACCCTGATAATCAGAGAATAATGCCTCTTATTTGTTATTGTATTTTTCCTTTTTAGAGTTTCCTGCTTTTGACCCTGATAATCAGAGAATAATGCCTCTTATTTGTTATTGTATTTTTCCTTTTTAGAGTTTCCTGCTTTTGACCCTGATAATCAGAGAATAATGCCTCTTATTTGTTATTGTATTTTTCCTTTTTAGAGTTTCCTGCTTTTGACCCTGATAATCAGAGAATAATGCCTCTTATTTGTTATTGTATTTTTCCTTTTTAGAGTTTCCTGCTTTTGACCCTGATAATCAGAGAATAATGCCTCTTATTTGTTATTGTATTTTTCCTTTTTAGAGTTTCCTGCTTTTGACCCTGATAATCAGAGAATAATGCCTTTTATTTGTTATTGTATTTTTCCTTTTTAGAGTTTCCTGCTTTTGACCCTGATAATCAGAGAATAATGCCTCTTATTTGTTATTATATTTTCCTTTTAGGGTTTCCTGCTTTTGACCCTGATAATCAGAGAATAATGCCTCTTATTTGTTATTGTATTTTCCTTTGTAGAGTTTCCTGCTTTGACCTTGATAATCAGAGAATAATGCCTCTTATTTGTTATTCGGTACTATCTTCAGTGTTCCGTGCCTTTGACTTGGACAATGATGGCTATGTAAGTGAGGAGGAGTGGGTGCTGGGCATGTCTGTCTTTCTGAAGGGAACCATCGAGGAACAAGCAAGATGTGAGTCAGGGCATGCTCTATTTGGGCGCGTTCTGAGAAAAATGGGCATAATGCATGTGCGTAAAGTGTCGTCCCAGATTAGCCTGTGCAGTCCGCACAGGCTAATCAGGGATGACACTTTCCGCCTTAATTGGATTTTTTCTAAGAAGAGACTTCATTTAAACGAAAAATGTCATAAAAGCGGAAAGTATCGTCCCTGATTTGCCTGTGCGGACTGCACAGGCTAATCTGGGACGACCCTTTACGCACATGCATTATGCCCAGTTTTCTCAGAACGGGACTCATTTAATCTATACATTAAGGCTTATATTGGACGTCTTAAGTTGGACATATGTAGTTTTTTCATGTCCCTGGAATCTACAAGACACTCAGTTTTCTGGATATTAGTATGACACTTTATAGATAATGTTGTTAATGCTATATAGAAGTGCAAGACATTATTTTTTATACATTTTGCAGTATGCTTTGAATACTGATCTTTGCTGCATAATGTACTGACGATGGAAGGCATATAGCAATTATTATTGGTCTGTCGGCAACCTTCGTCCATCTGTCTGTACTAGGTTAAACCTAGATGATATATTTGGTTTCACATCAATACTGCTTGCTACAAAGCTTTGCTTCTTGCAGGGATGTAATAATTGAGGACTCTGAACACATCCACATTATCTGACCACATTTCTTAACATCAACCAATTTGTTGACATATTCAGAAGGTTACAATTCTTTGTTAACCCAAAATAATGTTTTACATCAAACATTAATACCCCTTGCTATTCAGCTTTGATGCATGCAAGGATGTTATAAATAGGCATTTCTCTGTGAAAAAGGGGTTTTATGCATGTGAAGAAAGTTGGGTTCCAGATTAGCCTGTGCAGTTCGCAAAGGCTAGTCAGGGACGACACTTTGCCCCTTAACTTGATTTTTTGCTAAGAAGAAAAATATCATAAAAGCAGAAAGTGTCGTCCCTGATTAGCCTGTGCAGATTTCACAAGATAATCTGAGACGACACTTTATGCACATGCATTAAGTCCTTTTTTCACAGAGCACGGCCCATTTGAACACTCTCCACACCCACATCACCTGACCTCATTTTAACGTGGACTTTGACCTATTTTGGGACTAGTTCAGAGGGTTCAAATTCTTGGTCAACACAAAATGACCCAAAACACAACTCTCTCGTCACTTGACCTTGTTATGACTTTGACATTGACCTTATATATAATTAAGACTTATTTATTAGAGTCAATTAATCAATACTGATCAGGCGTCCACTGGGGGCGTCAGCCTTTACAGGATGCAGAATCAACGGGGTTTGCGGGGGTTTACACACGGCTGGAATTAATATAAACACATTGTTAATAACTTTGTTTTTGCAAATATCTCAAGTTATTGAAATACTTTTCCAAACGTCTTTAGTGCATAAAAGTTTTGGCTGATATCTTTAGATTAAAGAGTAAATCCTTGAATACTTCTGAAACCGGTGCCAAAATTTAAAGTTGCGTGCTGCAGAACTGTATACATGAATGCAGTATAGATCCGAAAACATGCCTATTAAATAAAGTAACTCTGATGTATTTCACATTGCCATAAGCACCATAAAAAACTGTCTTTTATGCACTAGTTGAAATTCAGAAGAAAAAAAATTATTTAACAAAGTTATTTGAAATAAAGCTCCACTTACGGTTGTGTTTACATACATTGAAGTTAAATTAGAAACCCCACAAAGACACGTGATCTTGCACCATGTTTATATAACCCAGCATCTTGTTGTGTTGTTAGATACAGTAACTAATGAAAGGTGACCATTCAAGATTTATCATGAACAAAGTAATTTCACAAACTGGTTAGTACTGAATTTCATATAACAACATACAAGTGATATGTCTCAGTGATTTTCTAATGTACTCATAATTGTAATACTATTTTAAGTGTGTTCCTCGAATAATAGTAAATGAAAAAGTGCACTTAAGTTAGCAAAATGTGTTAAAAAGCTATCATTGTGAAACTGTTTAACCCTTTACCACTTAGATACATATTTAACCCTTTACCACTTAGATACATATTTAACCCTTTACCACTTAGATACATATTTAACCCTTTACCACTTAGATACATATTTAACCCTTTACCACTTACATACATATTTAACCCTTTACCACTTAGATACATATTTAACCCTTTACCACCTAGATACATATTTAACCCTTTACCATTTAGATACATATTTAGCCCTTTATCACCTAGATACATATTTAACCCTTTACCACTTAGATACATATTTAACCCTTTACCACCTAATACATATTTTACACTTTACCACTTAGATACATATTTAACCCTTTACCATTTAGATACATATTTAGCCCTTTATCACCTAGATACATATTTAACCCTTTACCACTTAGATACATATTTAGCCCTTTACCACTTAGATACATATTTAACCCTTTACCATTTAGATACATATTTAGCCCTTTATCACCTAGATACATATTTAACCCTTTACCACTTAGATACATATTTAGCCCTTTACCACTTAGATACATATTTAACCCTTTACCACCTAGATACATATTTAAACATTAACCACTTAGATACATATTTAACCCTTTACCATTTAGATACATATTTAGCCCTTTATCACCTAGATATATATTTAACCCTTTACCACTTAGATACATATTTAGCCCTTTACCACCTAGATACATATTTAACCCTTTACCATTAAGATACATATTTAGCCCTTTATCACCTAGATACATATTTAACCCTTTACCACTTAGATACATATTTAGCCCTTTATCACCTAGATACATATTTAACACTTTACCACTTAGATACATATTTAACCCTTTACCATTTAGATACATATTTAGCCCTTTATCACCTAGATACATATTTAACCTTTTACCACTTAGATACATATTTAGCCCTTTACCACTTAGATACATATTTAACCCTTTACCACATAGATACATATTTAAACCTTTACCACTTAGATACATATTTAAACCTTTACCACCTAGATACATATTTAACCCTTTACCACCTAGATACATATTTAACCCTTTACCACCTAGATACATATTTAGCCCTTTACCACTTACATACATATTTAAAGAAAATATTGATTAAATTGCTTTTAAATTGAAAACAATACTAAGAAGCAGCTTAAATGTGTACATTTCATAATCATGTTATTGAAGAAACCAGTATAGGCATTTTTTATGTGCATCATAAAGGCGCCTTTCATATATTTTTTTCTATCCTAAACAGTTTGTTTTGGGGTGTACTCTATGCGTGGTGAGGATGGCTATATATCCAGGGAGGAGATGTACCTGCTGCTGAAAAACTGCCTTGTTCAAGTAAGTTCTCACTGATATGTGTTGAACATTTGGTTTTATAAAAAAAAAATGCACACCTTGTTTCAAAAAGACTAAGGATGAATAAAAGCCCACATTGAACAGTAAACAGATTCCGATTAGGCGATAAATACCCGGTAGTCAAAGCTTCTATTTTTAAGATGGCTGACAATGTTTCTTTTATATCAGAGGCAAGGAAGTAAAGAGATCCATTTTCATTTATATCAGAGACAAGGAAGTAAAGAGATCCACTTACAAAAGTGAATACAAGCCATGGTGCATTCTCTCAATTTTAAATTGCCAGCCTATAACATTTGAGACATGCTCTGTGAAAAGGGGGTTTAATGCATGTGCTTAAAGTGTCGTCCTAAATTAGCCTGTGCAGTCCGCACAGGCTAATCAAGGACAACATTTCTGTTTAAAGATATTTATTGTTTAAAGAAAGTCTCTTGAGCAAAAATCTAATCTAGGCGGACTGCACAGGCTAATCTGGGACGACATTTTACGCACATGCATTGATCCCCTTTTTCACAGAGCACAACCCATTTGTATAATTATCACATGACCTTGTAGCACCAACAAGAAGAAGATGCTGAAGAAATGCAGAAGGATTTAGTGGAGTTGGCACTCAAGAAAATGGTAAGTCATTGTAAGAATCTTCTGTTATGTTTCTTTTAATGAATTTTTTAGTCTTTTGCAAAGTGAAGTACTGTTCTCAATAGGGCATAACCTAGATGTGATTTTGTGGTGGAAGATTTTTGCTGCTACTGTTCTAAAACTTAATTAAGTAGAAATATTTTTGCAACCTTTAATATTATATATACATTTATTTGTTTTACCACTAATTAAAGGAATATTACAGCTGGATTGTCAGCCCATGTATTAAAATGTTTGTTTGTCAATTAAACTAAGATTAAAGTATTATAGTCTCATACCATGAAGACTTATTACTTCCTTGAATAAATATTTTTTTTTACAGAAATGACATTATTTTAGTATTAGTGACTTCATATTTGAATGACCAGGATAGATATAACACATTTTCTGTATTGAAGTTAGGAATTAAAGTAAGAGTTCAGAAAGTGTTCTATTAAAATTGCTATATTCAAATAGCATCAAAACTGTTGATATAAATGCACAGTCAACTCAACCAGTAAATACATGCTGTGAAAATGTAACAAATGACTTTGTCATCTTTGCAGTGGTCCATGCCTTTCAAATACCTTTCAAGATTTCACTTCTGGCTTTGACAAGTATGAAACAACCACAGAGTGAAACAAGAATTAATTATAATTCACACATATTTCAAAATAATGTTGAATTTAACGATCAGATAAGTGACTTGGAAGGGTCCTAAACCTGGGTTTCATGGCACATAAATGCCGCATTGATGTCATGTGAAGATGTTCAGCCATTAGTCTCTGTCTCCTCAACTGTCAGTCTTTATTGAAGGCCATTAATTTCCAGTTAATTAATTAAGTAAGTAATTGGGAGCTGAATTCTTTTTATTGCAGTTTTCAACACTTTTAATTTATTATGGTATTTAATATTCTTCGTAATTGCAGGCTATATTAAATTTGTAGAGCAAATATATCAGAATGCCAAGTGTTGAATTCTGCCAGTATGAAGCGTGGGTGTTCAGTTTAAATATTGACTACTGTAGCTTCATTTATTTTAGTTGACATGACATTTCTTGTATTCTTAAAATATATAGTATTGCAAAAAAACAACATTTTTCTTGTTTCTATCTTCATTTTTGGTTTAATACTTGGAACATGAACATTTGATTTTCAGGTCAAAAGGGCTCAATAAAATCTACAAAAATTAATGGCTAACTAATAATTTTGTTTCCACAGTATGCAATATTATTGGTTGTGCCTTATTTTAATCACAGTATTATCTCAGTTAGCTCTTTTAATTGGAAATGTTTTAATAATAACTGCCAAGACTTCAATAATCAATCAAATTTTCTCATGAAATGCTCAGTAATGGTTCTCATTGATTGGAAACATACTTTCCTTCAACATTCGTCCTCAGACCTTCGCTAGACTAGTTGAAAATATTTGAGGCCTGTTTTGATGCTTAATACCTGACTTTCAGGAAGATTTTAGAGTGCATGAACTTGATATTTTAAATTTACATCTATATTTTTGTAAATTTCAGCTCCAGATTTCTCTTAACGTTATTAATGGCAATATTTTCTATTAAAGCTCTAGTTACACTTTTTTGTGAAATCTACTTAACCTTTTCCTTCTCAGAGGCAAAGTGAAAATGGCTATGTGCAAACAGCAGAAAACCAGAAAAACCTGCGAGTAACTTCCAGTCTGTTCAGGTTTTATGCTGTTTGCTGCTCATCAGTATCTAAGGGTTGGAAATGAAGCCTTTAAAAACTATAATTTAGTAAGAAAGGTATTTAATTAAATTAAACTTTCAATGGGACTACAAAGGTATCAAATTCGTTTCTAAGTGGTAAATGGTTATCTGTTGTCTGGCCTATAATAATTATGAGGTTGTGGTTATTGTTTACAGAATTTTGTTGTTGTTATTTAGTCGCAGTGTTGTTGTTATACATTATGGGTTTTTTTTTGCATGATGTTGTTGCTGTGATACAGGATGTGGATCACGATGGCCGTGTCTCTGTGGAGGACTACACGAAGGCAGTGGCCCAGGACAAGCTGCTTATGGAGGCATTGGGACCATGCTTGCCAAACAGCAAGGTCGGGAACATGGCTGCTGTGTTAGCTGTAAAATATAATTGGGAATAATTTGGATTAGGGTTAATTCAGTAATTTAGCATTTTATTTTCCGCTTCGTGTGAGACTCTCTTTACCTGTCACTGTGATCACAAACAAATTTGGGCTAGTTATAAAAATGATAAGTTGAATGAATATAGCATTTATAAATTATCAATAATAAGAACAACACTGACTATAAGAATAGCTGTTCTTAAATTATTACTGGCCTGAGACAGGATTTGTCAAGAAGAAAGCTTTGATCACTTTTTGTATATAATTGTGTGTTCTTTTTTTCCTGAAATTCAGTATGACAAACATTATCTATAATTATATAGGCCTTGCTTTTTGAAAAGGGGGTTAAATGCATGGGCGTTAAGTATTGTCCCAGATTAGCCTGTGCAGTCTGCACAGGCTAATCAGGGACAACACTTTCTGGTGTTATGATAATATTCGTTTAAAGAAGGTCACTCCTTCGAAAATTCCAGTTTAGACCAAAAGTGTCATCCCTGATTAGCCTGTGGGGACTGCACAGGCTAATCTGGAATGACAATGTACGCACATGCATTTAACCCCTTTTTCACAGAGCATGGCCAATATATTTTTGCTACTTATCTTAGTGTCGAGATGGCTTCTTAGAACTGGTGGCTGATGAAAAACACAAACAGAGATTCTAACTATCCGCTTTCCGCCACAGTATCCAAACAACTTCAGAACCAAACACTTGTGGACAAGAATGAAGTTGAAAAAATGTTAAGCTAGTGTCCTATCAGCTTGATTGATTGTATATATGTGTCATAAAAAAATGTGTCTTGTTAAGAAAAATAATAAAATCATGTGTTTTTTTTAAGTATGATGTTTGTTTAGAAAATTTATTGAATACCTGAGTGAAAAGAATCAATTGACAAATTGGAATGCTTTAAATTTTATAACCAATACTTTTTTACATAACAATTTGTACATTGCGATTCGATTAATTCGTGTAAGTTTGATTGCAGAGCGTGTTTTAACAGCTATTTTAATATAATATTTTTTTTAATGTGCTTAGATTTTCCGAGGCTTGTTAATGAATATTTATTAAATAGTTTCATGACTACTGAAATTTGAATATTTTGAATAGTTTTTATTGGCCAATTTTTACTTTGACCCTTTTTGGCTGAATTATTGTTTATCCATTAAAGAATTTACGGTTATTTTTTCTGTGTCCAAACATGTGTTGAAGGGGCATCAGGGTCAGTGAAACATTCCTATATTTTTGACATTTTAATGAAGAATGTTGAAATAAAGTAATAAATTTTTAACTTTTAAATTATTTTATCATTTCTATTTATTTTAAGAAATATAAGCATTATGTAAATGGAATTAAAATTGTGCCATTGAATAAACTCATAAAACAGTGTGTAAAACATCATTCTTAGATATGAACTCTCTTCATCATTTATTCTGGGAATCAATATGTGTCTTGTTCTGTGAAAATTGGGCAAAATGCATGTGCGAAAAGTGTCGTCCCAGATTAGCCTGTGCAGTCAGCACAGGCTAATCAGATCGACACTTTACGCCTAAACTAGATTTTTGATGAGAAGAGACTTTCTTTAAACTGAAAATATCATAAGTGTTGTCCCTGATTAGCCCTGTGCGGACTGCACAGCCTAATCTGGGACGACACTTTACGCACCTGCTTTAAACCCCATTTTCACAGAGCGAGGCTCATATATTCACATGGCAGAATTAGATTGCATGGTGCATACTTTGTAGTTAGCTGTCTAGCAAGTCAATTATACATTGTTTATATTTTATCTATTTATTATGACCATTTAAATTAGCTATCTAGCAAGTCAATTATAGATTGATCCTGTATTTATTTAATATGACCATTTTGAATTAGCTATCTAGCAAGTCAATTATAGATTGATCCTGTATTTATTTAATATGACCATTTTAAATTAGCTATCAAGCAAGTCAATTATAGATTGATCCTGTTTTTATTTAATATGACCATTTATGTTATCTATACTGCTTTTCAAGATAGGTTGTTGAAATTTAAACTCCAAAGGGTTCTATACTTCTCATGTGTTTTTATTGAATTGAGAATCTCAATGGTTTAAAGTTTGTGTTTTTGTTTTCATTTTAGATATTATTTTCTTTAATTATGTGTAAGTATTTCTTGAATTGTCAGTTTTTGCCTTTAAGCAGGTATGATTCATGAGTTTTTTTGTTTTTGTTTTGTAAATCAAATTTTATTCACTAATGATAAGCAACACATAAGCTTTTTGCATAAATATGAGTCGTGTTCCAAGAAAACTGGGCATTATGCATGTGCGTAAAGTGTCGTCCCAGATTAGCCTGTGCAATCTGCACAGGCTTATCATGGACAACATTTTCCACTTTTAAGATATTTTTCTTTTGAATGAAGTCTCTTCTTAGCAAAAATCCAATTTAGGCAGAAAGTGTCGTCCCTGATTAGCCTGTGCAAACTGCACAGGCTAATCTGGGACGACACTTAACGCACATGCATTATGCCCAGTTTTCTTAGAACACGACACATATATACATAATTTATTTTACTTCCTTTCTTTTCTTAAAAACAATACTACAAATAGTAGACAAATATACAGCTTGTGTTGCATGATTGAAACAAAAGCTGCGATTCAAAGAAAATCAACAATGCTTAAAATATACTTTGGAAAGTTTAGGTATTGAGCTTTTTTTTAAAGAGACCCTCACCCCTCACTATGTCATGTTTTTTTTATACTTTGTATATGTTTATGTAATAACCATGAATGTATTTGTTTAAGATTTAATGTATACTACCTATTCAACTTCCTATGTTAAAACGTGTTCACACATGTTTTTTTGCAAATACTCATTACCAAACAACTATTGAGACCTTTTGTGAAGAAAGTATAAGTATAAGATGGTAGCTCTTTTACACTACTGATATTATGTGAGCTATACAGTTATTGGTAGAGTTTTTAGATAGTCCTTTTGATTTTTTAAAAATATAACTTCAGCTAATACAAAACTTATATTTATATATTTACATATGATATACATTGTTACAAATTGCTTAAATTTGATTTCTTTAATGCATTTTTATATTTAAAATGAAATAACCATTTTTATAAAGAACTTACATTTGATAAGCACACTAACAATGTTTGAAGAGCTAACATAGATTTCCCCTTTGCGTGCCTGTCTGTGTATCGGTTAGTCCATCTGTGTTGCAAACTAAATCTTGCGATAACACTGAAAGTGCTCAAGATAATGTGATGAAACTTGGTTTACTTATCAATGGCAACATTAGAATAATGCACAACTGTTGATGTTTAACCACATTTCAAAGATCTGTTACTAAAAATATAACAATCAGCCTAGTAATTTTACCCTTTATTACTTTTAATACGTATTTTGACGCATTTGTAGTCCCTCAGAAAGTTACATTTAATTAAATACCTTTCTTACTAGAAATATAATAGAACAATAGTTACATATAATAATTGTACTCATGACATTCATATGGACATTGACCTCTCGGATTTGTTTGTTGGTCAGTCACCCACTCTGGTCGTCAGGCTGTCAGTAAGTTAACCCTTTGCATGCTGGAAAATTTTTCGTCTGCTAAAATGGTGTCTGCTGAATTTCTAAAGTTAGCATTTTCTTCGATTTTTTTTCAAAGAATACTATCAGAATAGCAAACAGTTTGGATCCTGATGAGACGCCACGTTTTGTGGCGTCTCATCTGGATCCAAGTTGTTGGCAAAGGCCTTCAAAATTATGTTCCAGCACTGAAAGAGTTAATTAAAATACATTGAAAAGAGCACAATAAATACTGCATTTGCGGGCAAAGGTACAGAAGCTATTATCATAAAACATGGAAAGCAATAAAGCAATGTAAAGTGTATGCACAATATTTTTCAACACAGATAAAAAAGATGTTAACGCAATCAATATATACTTAGATTAGAATGATTAGAGACATATACTTGTTTTATGGAAAACGGAAATGAAATGTTACCGGTACTTGTTTGCAGCCTTGGAAATATTTTATTAAAGGAGGATCAAGTTTATACAATTTACATATCAACATGTTATTTTATATAATACATATCTTTTGATTCTGCCCTGCCTGCTGTGATTGTGAAAAGGGGGTGTAATGCATATGATTTAAGTGTTGTCCCAGATCAGCCTGTGCTGTTTGCACAGGCTAATCAGGGACAACACTTTTCGCTTTTATGGTATTTTTCGTTTACAGAAAGTTGCTTCTTAGTAAAAATCCACTTTAGGCGGAAAGTGTTGTCCCTGACTAATCTGGAACGACACTGTACGCACATGCATTTAACCCCATTTTCACAGAGCAGGGCCCATATCTATTGATTCCGCCCTGCCTGCTGTGATACTTGTTTTGTATTTTACATGCTAACTAATAAATAAAGTTAAACTTAAATAAGGCGTTCTGTCAGCTTATGCAATTACTTAAAGATTATATAGAAAATATTTGTTTGCTTTTTGGGTAAAACAGCAAGAAAGTTGTATGGATAGGATTGATCTTAAAATTAACTAATAAAAAAAAATTAAAAGAGGATTTTTAAAAATGGATCGTTAAAATATGTTTTCTCTTTACTGAGATTTTTGTATCCATTACTCCGAGAGCAAACAAATATCCTCTGTACATTCTCCTCGTTCCTAAATGTCATGTTGACTAAAGTGGTAAGTGTTTAAGTCGACATTATGTTGATCATGTCATTTGGTGTGAGTATTGCAGATTATCATGCTTTCTGAAGGCAGAATGTTAAATGAAATCTATTTTCTGGTAAGGCCGAAAACAATATGTTATTTGTTTCATTATTGTCATTGTCCATAATTTTAGAAAGATAAATCAGCTTAATTTTGTGTTTGTAAACTCTTCAGTTTGTTTCAGCATGAAGCATGTTGTGGCATTAGGTTATTCCAGCACCGTCGTCGTTTGTTGCAAACTCTTAGCTCTATACCACTCTAGTTGCCACCTTTTTAATTTAATCTCTATGCAACTTGATAAAAATAATTATCTTGACTAAATCTAGGCCAAGTTTAAAGATCGGTCATATGCTGTCTAAAACTAGGTAGCCAGATCAAATCTTAGAAACGCTATTTTTCATTCCTCCCTTCTAAGAAGAGAGGGGTATGTTGTTTTGCTGGATGTCGGTCGGTCTGTCAGTAGAACAGTTTGTTTCCAATCAATTACTTGTAAAGGATTGACCACATTGCTTGATACTTCCCATGTGCATTGACCTTGAATAGTAGATGGCCCCTATTTAAATTAGGTCAAAGGTCAAGGCTACTGTCACACTAAGTGTGAAATTGTTTCCGATCGATAACTCCTCAACAGATTCCCAGATTGGCTTGATACTTCCCATGTAGCCTTGGAAAGTTAATGACCCCTATTGAAATTGGGGTCACTAGGTCAAGGTCACTGTCACAATAAGTGAGAAACTCATTTCTGATTAATAACTGGTCAACAAATTGACCGATGGGCTTGATACTTCAAATGTGCATTGGCCTTGGGCAGTAGATGAACCCTTTTAAAGTTAGAGTCACTAGTTCAAAGGTCACGGTCACCATAGTGTTAAACTGGCTTTCTTATTGTAAGTTTTGTTGCAAAATGTCCTGTGTCAAGGCGCTGTTTGGGGTAGGCATCTGTCTCCGACCGCGGAGCTCTTGTTTATACAATTTAAATGAAACTATTTGATAGTTTCTCTTTACATTATCTAGGTCGAAATCGAATTTCATGGGTCGATGGTGTATAAAAACTTGGTAACCAGGTCAAATCTTAGAAAACAGTGTAATCATTAGAAGCCACGCCTAATAAAGCTGTCGGAATGTTTTTTCTAAGTTTTCCGCTCTAGAAGCCACATTCATGACTTAATAAGAATGTTTTTCTTGACAATATTTAGTCCATATTCGAATCTAGGTAATATGGTTCTTAAACTGGGTCTTAATGTCAAATCTTACAAAATTCGTTGTATCACTCTAAAAGCCACATATATGGCTCAGTTTTGAGAGACTTGATCACAATATTTATTAGTACACTTGATAAGCCAAGTTTGAATCAAGGTCACGTGCGTAAAAAAACAAGGTCACAGGGTCGAATCTTTGTAAAGCCTCGTTTCAACTGTAGAAGCCACACTTATGAGTCAATCCTTAGGAAATGCGCCCAGAATGCTTAACTTGACAGTATTTAGGTCAATGTGATTTATAAAAAATCAAGTCTAACTCTTCAACAGTCGGTGTTCCTTGGTGAGCGCATTAGGGCCATCATGAACCACGTGTTTTCAGATACACGTATGATTTCCCAGTAAAATAAGAATATGCGAAGCATTCATAAATTGTCTTAATCGTTTGTTAAATATTATATTTTAAGTTAATTTTAGTTATTTAAGGTACATTTTATGAATACTATAGAGTGTAGCAATAGTGATAGCAAAGCAATAAGTTATTACCGAGCGAACATGAACGAACAAATCAAAAGTGATGAACTACCAACAAAGTGTAAGGTGGGGGCAAAAACGTGTCGGTCAAAACCTTTAACGCCTAATGACATGAAACACAAAAGATGTGTTTAATTTACTATACCGTCGGAATAACTACGACTTGACAGTTTGATTTAGGCAGACAAATCTGTGTTGAACGCGCGTTAAGTCGTCCTTACGATTTTTGTTTCGAATAGCACCATGTATTGTACATGAATGTTTATAGTTACCGCTTATCTACTATCATCTTAATATTGGCTGCATGTTGTTTTTTCTGCAAACTGATTAACATATTCTGAAATTTAAACCGGCTGATTTAGGTGTACGTTTCATAGAGAAATAAAACACTCGACAGAGACGTGCGTCACAATGTGATAATTAAGTTGATAGAAGCCGTGAGCGCAGGGTTAAAAGTTTCCAGCCTGCTGACCTGGCGCATACGTGTAGCAATTAATTGTCCAGTTGGTGAGCCTAGGCTCTGAGCTGCCTTAATAAACAGCGCTTGACATCACCGTATATAAGCTAAATGTTATTGTGAAAATCGGTGCATGTCTATATTTTTTAATACCGGTAACACTCGGCGTTGGATTTTAAGACGGCACGTTTAAAATGAATAGACATTCGAAAGCCAGCAACTGTATTTTGCTTGATTTCTACGAGACAATTCAAAGAAAATGTGAGCGTTGTATTAGATGTTTCAGCCTAGTGTTGTTCAATAATGATCAACATCAATACAGCCAGTGGTCACTCGGTCAATTCCTATACAATTAAACGCCAGATTCCGTGATTTTGATCAGCCGCCATATATCATATCAGGGACGGCACTTGACGCACATGCACTAAACCCCTGCTCACAAAGCACGGCTCAATTTTGTCCTCATGGCGTTAACCCATTTATGCCTAGTGGACTCTCCCATCCTTCTAGATTGGATCAATTTATTTCCAAAATTAGGGATGTCAAGTATATTTATTTCTATATTTATAATATTTCTTACAGAAATTCCTTTAAGCAAACAGCGAATACCCAGATGAGACGCCGCATAATGCGGCGTCTCATCTGGGTCTACGCTGTTTGCAATGTCCTTTTTTCAGGACGCTAGGCATAAATGGGTTAATTCCAAAGTAAGGCGCTGGTGATGGTATGCTAGCCGTTTTATGGAGGACACCTGCATTTATTTTAAAAACTTAGGTGACAAATGGCCACATTCACTTGAGAATTTTGTCAGCCAATTTAATCGCCACGGTCAGCGACTGTTGTCATGCGAGAGTTATGGCACTTTCTCTGCCTAATTTATCATTCTGTTGACCCTCGTATAAAACAGACAAGCCACGGGTCAAATGTTTAGAGCCGTGAAAATCCTCGCTTCGCCGTGTTGCAACTGTAGGATACATAAGTTAATACCCAAGGGTATGTAAACTCGATAATATATATTATTGCTATTATTTCTTTTATTATCCATGTACTTAATGGATTAATTTTTTTCTCATAAAAGACATAACGCGCATGTTTTTTTTAAGATGATATACCGGTATGTACATGTATTATATTGGTCGATTTGCCGTCTTGTTTGAAATAATCGGTAAATTATTTGAACGCATCAAAAGGTATACCAAAGTTGTTCGTTAATGTAAACATCAGTTCTTATCTTATATTTATATATGTGTGATGCTTTTCATGAATTCTTTATTTCACCTAGCTTGGTATAAGTCATATTTCTGTTAACTTTTTAGATATAACCTTGGCGCTTTTTTTATAAAAACAAGAGGTTTATGAAATTCAATTCCGGACTATCTACGTGTCTTTAACATACCTGTACATTCATTACCAACCAAACTTCAGATGAAGATCTACCTGATCGGAACACTCTTCTTGTTGGCTGTGCATCAGGCGGCAGCACAGGGTCTGTTCGGACCTTCAGCCGGCGGGGGCGGTGAGCCAGCCGAAGGCGCTGGGGGAGCTGGTGGGGAGGGTGGTACAGGGGCTGGTGGCGGCCTGGCGGCACTGCTGGGTGGAGCGGGTGGTGGTGGAGGCGGAGAGCCGGCCGAAGGAGGCGCAACGCGCAATCCGAGTACGTGGCTTAGAACTACCGTACCTTATAATGCATCACTTGCTGTTTATAATTACAAACGATATTAAAGCCAATATGATCGTGTCGTTCTTGCAGTTTGAATATAAGATAACATTTATATTATTATATGTTTCACTTTTTTTGTCACAAATGTACGTAGGTGTTTTATACCTACGGTTACATACGTGCGACGTAGAAAACATTTTATTACGTGATCTCTATGACGTTCGCACGCGATACCATTGACGTGCTCACGCAGTAAATGGAGAATGAAACTTGTCGAAATATCAACCTTATTTTACCATTGTATAAAGGAGGCATAGATTTTTGTTAGCGGTCTCTTCTTTTACGTGCGCAAAAGGTAGCTATAAGGGTCGCACGCAATATTTATTTCATGCGTGTAAACGTTATAGTTATCGCGTGCGCACGTAAAAGCTAAATTGCGCGCGTCATGGCTGTCAATTGCGCACTTAATAGAGACCGCGAAATAATTTATTCCTTTTGCCCCTATATGCAACCGTAATTTTGTTACTGCTTCCATGAGAAAATTGGTCAAATTTGTTCGATGATGGCTGACCTGCTTTGTATCCTGATTGGTCAGCAATCGCGAGCGCATGTACTTTGTATCGCGTACGTCTGTCATAGATATAGCGTGCGCACGTCATACTTATCGCGGGCGCACATCATAGCCATCGAATGCGCATATGATCGACACCGCGTGCGCACGCAATCGCTGTTGCGTGCAAATATAATACAGATTGGTCAATACGATATTGTGTACCACCCAACCGGTCCAGCTAAAATGACTCCGTTGAGGGGCGTGGGACCTGACAAAAAACTCTGAACAACACAACAACGATATTGTGTTAGTCCTATTTAGCATGCAAGATATGTGTCTTCATGCAGAAAATAAACTAGAAACCAACAAATGTTACAAAGAATGATTGGAATAACAATCTTGAACGTTGTATGATTATGTTGTTTGTATGAAGCACTAGATATAAAACAGAAACTGCTAATTATTTCTCCAGTACATATTCAAAGCTCAGTCTCTTACTTGCCCGAATTCTTTTCTGCCAAACATTGAATTCATCCTATTTTACTTTTTGTTACTTAGCATCTTCAAAAGGGGGCTAAATATCCAAGGAAATCTGTCTTCGTAACTTAAAAATAAAACATGTCTACCGTTAGGTTTCATATACTGCACCAGCAGTTTGGTTTTGGGGACATACTTAGTCAATGTCTTAATTCTTTCGAATAGTTTTTTTTACAGATTATATTAAGCAATATAGCAATGTCTACCTGTTCGACATATTTTTTTTATATCAAATAGCAATAAAGCAATGTCTACCTGTTCGACATATTTTTTTTAATATCAAATAGCAATATAGCAATGTCTACCTGTTCGACATATTTTTTTTTATATCAAAATAGCACGTATGTCAATGTTGCATTGCTTTGACGTGCTAACGAATAACTAAATAAATATGTTTAAACCAAGTTGTTTCTGTTCCAGTGAACAACCTGCTGGCGGCCTACATGCTGGAGCAGCGGATGCAGCAGCCCCAGCGCCCGGGAATGCTTCAGGGCCTTGGTAGAGGTCGCCCGCGTATCCATGACCAGTTCTCGTGGACAGGCGCCCTCATGCGCGCATACGTACTCGACCGCGTGATCGATAAAATCAAAAGCTTCGACTGGAGCGAGTTGTTCAGCTAATAAGCGACCGGCCACTTCCGGTTCCGGACTGTATTCAATCTAGACCCAGTTGTTCTTGTTTGTTTGTTGCGTTTGATATTATTGATCAACATATCTACCATTTCGCTTATTTGTTTATTGAAATATTAAGAAACACAAGGAAAATACATATAGATATATGCACATAGCATAGTATTTCAATAAGCATATAACACAACACATTCTATTTTATTTTTAGTTATGTATTATAGAGAATGCTTATGAAATACACATGCATTTGCTCTATAAACGGAAATTTCGATAGAAACACACAGCTGATAGCAGTAATAATCGACATCATCCACTTGACATTTCATATGACATTTCTTTCATACATTTTGAATAAAGTATCTACTTTGTAATTATTTATTATTAATGTGGCTTTTGTGTTTTTTGTTTCGCTGTGAATCTTAATAATTACACTTGTTAAAACGCTCTGCTGTGTTGTTATTGACTTACTGACACATTCGAATTATTTTTATTATTACTATAAGTGCTGCTCCTTTATCTTCTTTATTAAAATTTGGAGCAGATACATAATTATAGATCTTTTATCACACTGAAAGCATAAGAACCCGCCGATGTGGACATAATATAAAACAAGCTATTGCAAAAATACCACCGTCACTGCACTTATATGCTATTTGTACTTAATTATCATCAACTTAATTATCAGTTTACCGTATATTTAAAAGTGATATTGAACAAACCATCCGAGACAAATTATATAACGAACGATGGGCCACGGGATGTGCCACGATGGTCGAGTGCTAGTACACTGGGCTACCATTCCAGTTGTCCCCGGTTCAATTCCTGGCCGGGGCACTGGAAATTTCAGAAATGCTTCAAGTGTTTCCCACCCAACTAGAGATATACTGGTATGAAACCCATGTAATTATCGCGTGTATCGATGCTATACACTGAGAACGTAAAAGAACCAAATGCTATGTTCGCAAAGAGCTAGGGTATCGCACCCGGATTCCTTGTATCTCAATACTGTCTCTTCTGCTTGCTGTCTCTTCAGCAAAAAACAAAGGACCCCATTGGAAATAAGTGCTTGCACTTTCATTGGTTATCCTTGACCGCAAGGTCAAAGAGATACATACATACACGGGATGCTCTAGGCACATCAATTAAGCTTCTTTGTTCGATTTTACTATTAACAACGTACTTACAATGACTTGCACTTTCACCCAAATGTCTCATCAGCCACAATAACCCACTTGTAGTGGGTGTGGAGATAGGGGGCACATCATTCAATCAAAGCCGTGGAGGTTTAATTGTATTTATTGACGCTGACCAATATAGCCATGACGAAAAAGACCTACACAAAATAATGACACCTTCTTACAAACAGAACAAAACAAACGATACTACGAAATATGAATTAAATGAACTTCACATTAATTAAACTCATTCACACACATTTCATAATGCAATAATACACAATGTTCAATAAATGAAAACTGTTTAACTCACCAGGTTGGAATAAAACAACGACTATGGAGTTGCGTCCACTAGACGGTCTTGGCAAAAGAAAGCATGGTCAGTAATTTTCTCTGAATTTCACAAAGGGTTTTGGAACTGACCAATAAGAATCTTGTTTCTTTGAATTCTCTCATTCTCACTGGACAAAAAATATATGACATCACGGAACATGGTTGGACGCACACAGGACA
This sequence comes from Dreissena polymorpha, assembly GCF_020536995.1. Classification (NCBI taxonomy): domain Eukaryota; kingdom Metazoa; phylum Mollusca; class Bivalvia; order Myida; family Dreissenidae; genus Dreissena; species Dreissena polymorpha. The sequence goes on along the minus strand of NC_068368.1, from coordinate 906,864 downwards.
AGGGACTGAATCTCACAAGAGAAGCAAATGGACACATACAAGACAAGGGACACAAACACTAGTACAGAGACATAGACACATATAGTGACACAAAGTGACCTATCCTACACAGTCCCTCCTGTCTTCAAAATGTCTCCAGACATTAAAACTTTAAAATAACTGATTCCCAGAACAGGAAATATTTTGTAATTACCACCATTACAACAATTACAATTTAATAGAAGGCACGAACTTAGTGAAATATGAATAGGGCAGGCCTAACTGAAAAAAACAACAACATCGAACCTCGAATAATACTTAACACATAAATGATACACATAAGTACGCAGTACTATTATGAAAAACATAATAGTCAAAGGGGAGTAACTAATGTTAAACTTAAATGCAATCGTTAGAAGAGTTGCTTCCCATGTTACATGACCTTAATTCATAAAGTAAAATGTAACAAATGAAAAGACAAAATTAGAAAATGTTTAAAATTCATAAAAACTTTAAACAAATGTATCTGATGCACAAACCGACAAAAGTTTATAACAATACTAATATGGATTTCATACAATTCAGATGAATAATTCCCATATTAAATATTATTTTAATATAATAGACAAATGCAAATAGTTATGGTGTCTCAGTTCAAAGTCATTGAACAAAAAATAAACTTTCACCACTTTTATTAAAGAATGATACAATTTTTGTACAATATTTACAATTTAAGAGACATCTATAACAATATATGAATTTATATGGAGCTGTTAACATCTTTTTTCAAAGATATTTCCCAAATAAAGTAGAAATTGATCTTGAAACATTTTTTAAATCAAGACTTGCAAGAAATAAAGCACATACAAACATGACAATTTAATGATTTCAGAATATAAAATGGATACTATATTCTGTACCTTGTAGAGAACTGTTAATATAACCATGGTAACAAACATGGCTAAACTTTCCATTAAAAAAATAAATTTCACAAAGCTTGCATTTGTACAAATAATGATATATACACTTAAATACAAATTAATAAGCAAAAGTGGAATCGGTAGGTAATATGCAACCATTAGAGGTTACAAAACATCAAACTCAAAAACCTGAAATTTGAAACAAAATGGACACCTTAAACAAAATACTCTGCAGTCTGTATAAATTGCCATTCGCCAAACTGGTCTGGTGGGCGACGTTGGCGTACGTGTTTGTTAGGTGGGAGATTCTCATGTATAGACGGGGTAAGAAAACTACTACTGGAACTTGATTTGTGGGAGAGACTGTCTACAGGAGTGGAATGACTGCCTGTGACTGACTGGTTGCTTGGACGTACCTGACCAGGCTGTTTAATAGAGCCAGTAGAGTGAGATGGAGAAGAATGAGAAATGGCAGGGGTACTGATGCTGGTCACTGGGCCTGGAATTACAGCAGTACGAGTGTTAGTATTCCTTCTATAACCCACATAATCGCTAGCGACAGTTGAGATGCAACAGCGTACTTTAGCATTATTGGTTGCTTTTTGGTCGCCTGATAAAAACACAACCCATAACGTCATTCGGCGTTTGATTTTAAGACGACAAAGTTTATATTGACCAGCTGTCTTCGAGAGACAGCAAAGGCATTGCGTTACTTTTATTTTCTTTGCCTTCTACGAAACACTTCGCCCAGAGAAAATGGGGAAGTTGTATTAAATGTTTCAGCTATGTGTGATACAATCATAAACAATATATTATACCTCGAATATATAACATGGTAACGTTCTACGGAATGCCACACCAGATTCCGAAATTAACGAGTTTCACATTTCCAATCTACGCAATTATTACGACGCAATAATTTATCAAATCCAAAACGAGGACCGCACTGTGCTGCTGTTGCATAGTGACTACTGTCTGCAAATATATAGAGAATAGACTATGTAAGTGTGATTGTGTACTTAAATTTATCCCACGAGTGAAGAAAGGTTTACATGGCGAGGCTTGCCGAGCCTTGTAAGCCTTTCTGACACGAGTGGGATAAATTTAAGTACACAATCACACTAACAGGGTATTATATTTATCCTACAATATTGTTTTATTTAATTTATTCCTAAAAAAAAAGCAAAAACACATTAAATTAACTGAATCTTACATTGCGTAGTAATATTTATTGTGATCTTTCCTGTTTACGGAAATCGAAATAGTCCTTAAGAATTCCACGCAAAAGAAAAGTAACGAGACAAAATATCGCTATACGCCTCGATTCAAATATAATCATCGTTCCAAATGTAACACACTCAAGTAGAACACAGACGGTTGTGTTCAAACTACAATTCTTGTTTCACCACTGTAAAAAAACAAAAAACAAACATGGCTCCCGCCATTTTGAAATTTACAAAATGTGTAGACACATAGACTACCGTGGCTACGTGAAGCATGATTCAGCATTTATTCCCGCCGATATTGTTAATTTTAGTCTTTTAACAACTCTTCTGTTTACATTGTTTATACTTACTTACATAAAAGTATTGTTCTACTCACCGAAGTTATATAATAACCACGTCCATGTTTATTTTCGTTATGTTAAATTTGCTTCCATGACGAGTTAAAATTCTAAACAAATGTCTTCATCGCCATCCATCTTTTCCATTTTTGACGATGCTGGAACAGCATCGTCCAAGGTATCATAACCGTAGAATTTTTTTTTCACAATGGCGACCTATGTAAAAGACCGAGCCAGTCCGATTGAGATAACTCGATTTTTCAGTTTCTTCCCTTTTGCATTCGCCACTGCGTAGGAGATTGCTCGTCATTGATAACATTCTCCTAGCAGAGTTGTCGTTCGTGTTTCAACATTCAACAATGGCCGCCCCCGTGAGAGTCTCGATTCAAAACTTTCTTACTGCATAAATTGGCTTGTTTCGCTATTTAGAAGCTGTTTTTTAGTATATATGAATTATTTATTCACTAAATCTCCGCTTATGACAACAATAGTTGGAATTCGAAGGATATATACTCGATGTGAATGAAGGACTTTCTGGATCGTAACAGCTTGACACGGCAAAACTGGCATACTGGTATTTTTAGTTATCAATATAAGTCACATTGTGCTTTATAAATTGTATTCGAGCATTTTGCGACTTATTGAATGACTATGATACCCGATATCAACATTTCATCGGGGATTTGCAGATCACCAAGCTGTCCTGAAATTCAACATTGATTTCAAACTCTTTACTGGTTTGTACTATTTCTTAGTGTTAGTACTTTTTATCATTTTAAAGTTAAATGAACTGTGTCATAGTAAAAGAGACATTAAGGCGATTGTGGCCAGTTTGGATCAGCCTGCAGTCGCTTGAAAGCTGTTTGCTTAAAAGCGTTTTTCTGACAATAACAAATAATTTAATTGGATACTGATTTGACTGCGCTTTTCCTGTGACCTGGCTCAAATAATAGAATTTTTATTAATCAAATTATTTATTTCGAACATTAATCAATTGTTTTTCTTGTCCCTCGGGATCAATGACTCCAGCACTTTCCTGTTAAGAATTGAATACTGCTAAAGGCGATGCTAGGGGGCGTGAGAGATGTTGCACCTTCCAGTATCGCTCGATTGTTCATTGTCGGTTCGGGTACTACGTACATGTACCCCGTGTACTCTTTAGTATACTTACATGTATCCCGGGTACGGTAAATGTACTAAAATGTACCCGGGAAATTTAACCCTAAATCCGTCGTTGTCGACTTTTTTTTGTAATAAACACATCAGGGCTTAACACTAACTTTTTTTTCAACTAGCCCGTTCGGGCTAGTAAATGCAGAACCTACTAGCCCTGACCAATCTTTCATGTGCCATGACCCAAGTATTATAAAAACCTTTACATTTATCATTCAACTTGTATTTTCTTGTGCTTGGAGATGCGCAATTATGATGAAATCATTCTTATTAGCTTGCCTTACTAATGCTATTGAATTCAATATTCATCTATATATATCTAAGACATCTATTTGTAATCTTCACGCCATTTCTGGAGAAATTTTCTTGTTTTTTTATTTCCTCATACTTTCTCTTACTTTTCTCCTTCCCTTTTCTTTTCGTATCCGAGGAACCCCCATCCCCACCCGTAAAGCCAAACTTAAACAACGACATGAACGTTAAAACCTTTTTTACATAGATTGCCGGGTTACCGTCTTACAAGAAATGGTAAGTGAATCTTAGCAAAATAACGTGTTACGGTAGTTGTAACAATTGTACAGGGTTAACTCTCTACTAAAAGCCGGGATCGACCATTAATATTAGTTTTGCTAATTGAATTGCGTAAAAAATATTGTCAAAACACTTCTAATCTAAATAAAGTCTCTATCTTCCTCTAAATGGATTTATTAATCGTCTAAAGGATGGAATAACTTTTCCATAATGACAACAAATTAAAATTATTTAAAATTGATAAATAACTATTAATTTTATAGTTACTTTGTGTTAATGTCGAGTTTTATACCTTCATCATTCCGGACGATCCTGGGCGATCCCGGCTTTTCGTTTCAAACGTATTTTCATTGAGAAAACACGTCACTTCGAGGAAACCAATCAAAAACCGTGTCGGCATTCCGTTTAAAAATAGTCACTGACGTGTTTTACCAGGAAAACCGCCGGGGATTTTCTAAATTGTTTTGCAATTGATTGCCTCATTTTGATTGCAATCAGGTGGTTCCGAATCTATTTCGAGATACGATCCGTTTGTTGTCTCCGAACTCACTCTGGGATTTAATTGTCATCCGATCGTACTGTATTAAGATTTTTGCATCTTTGAAAAGCTTATTTAAAACGCAGTTTATTGATATAGAACATATAATCCCGCCCAAAATACACACCACCGGTCGGGCATGTTCCTGGGACATTGGCTAGCCCGGACCAAGGTACGGGCAGTGAATGTCGTTCGGACGTGCCTTAGTGTTAAGCCCTGCACATTTATGTCAATTTTCTGTAGAATGGCCTCTATATTATCGGAACACATACTCAAAAAGCATGTTGATGCAGTGTTTTTTGAAGAGAAGTGTGTTTAAGATAATAGGTTGCGCGTTTTACGACATCGGATTTTGGGCGCGAATACAACTCGGGTACAGTCTATTATGGACCGAGTACAATTACGTTTACTTACCATACCTGGGGTACATGTAAGTATACTTAGAGTACCCAAGGTACATGTAAGTATACTTAAGAGTACCCGGGGTACATGTAAGTAGTACCAGAGCCGACAATGTCCAATCGAGCTCCATTATCCCTCATGAACCGACTCAAAAAACCGAGTCGGCAATATTTTACTTAATTTATGGTTTGGTTGCTCTCGAGGGATCGAAAATTTCAGAATCTTCCTAAAAGCCTCACGGGTTTGATCCCCAGAAGCGACCTTGAAAACTAGCATACTTTGTTATCTAAAAGGCTGCTAAATCTGATATACAATGATAATGTGAATTTTCTCTCACATGATGTTCATCAGTCATATTATATAAAAACTTACAGCAGTAGTAAACAAATGGACAATAATTAATGAACGCATCTTTCTTTTGTCTTTGACACTTTAATTTTGACATGGCCTAGATTTAAATATGTGACTGGACTTTACCAGCACTCTTGTAACTGAGCTAAAGATTAAATGTACCATTGAAGATCACCTAAATCCAGATTTGCTATTATAGACGTGTGGAAAGTTTTAAGGGTGTGACAAGTAAGCAAAAATTGGTCATTACCCACAGGCCACAACTGATCTATGACTGTATTAAAACAAGAAAAATCAGTGCCTGATTTAGATTTTCTTAGATAGTTAAATAAAAACTAAATTCATAAGCCTGGTAACAGTTTAACGGTAATGCTACCAATGTGTCACACCAGGGCCTTGAATTTGAAATCTAGGACATGCATGGGAATTTCTTCATGAAATCAGGACACACAATTGTATTTTAAGTCCTTAATTGACCTGGCTATAGTTCTCAGATTATTATAAGCTCAATCAGTATATTTATATTATTATTTATGCTTTGTGTATTGTAAACATATACACAATTATGCAGTTACATGATAGCAATAAATAATATCAAAGCTACCCATACTATAAAGGTCATTGACAAAGCCTATGGTCAAAATGTGAACACATTGAGTGTAATCGCTCTCTCATGCCAGCAAAAACAACACGTTGACAGGTTGTCATTTTTGACAGTTCTACTTTCACTTTCATTTTGTGATATCAAACTATTAACAATAATGTGGCTGAGAAAAATATCGCCATTGCTTTTTATGCCCCCGGTAGGGTGGCCTATATCAGTTGAACTGTCAGTCAGTCAGTCAGTCAGTGTGTCAGTCTGTCCGTCCGTCCGAAAACTTTAATGGCCATAACTTTTCTTAATATTGAACATAGCAACTTGATATTTGGCATACATGTGCATCTCATGGAGCTGCACATTTTCAGTTGTGAAAGGTGAAGGTGAAGGTCATCCTTCAATGTCAAATGTCAAATATAAAGCGTCTGTCTGTCTGTCCAAAAACTTTATATAGCCATAACTTTTTCAATATTGGTGTCTCATAGAGCTGCACATATTGATTGGTGAAAGGTCAAGGTCATCCTTCAAGGTCAAGGTCAAAGGTCAAATTTTGCAATATTGAAGATAGCAACTCAATATTCGGCATGCATGTGTATGTCATGGAGCTGCACATTTTGAGTGGTGAAAGGTCAAGGTCATCCTTCAAGGTCAAAGGTAAAATATATGGCTTCAAAGGTGCGCAGCAGTGGGCATTGTGTTTCACAAACACAGCTCTTGTTTAATATATTTTCTGCACATTTCTTCAAAAAACTAACATCAATACACGATTTTCTTCGTTAATTCAATCATTCCTGACAGACTTGTGTACATATTTCGCTTACATTTTGACGCGCGTAGGTAGGACCGCATTACCGCTTCCGAAATGTGTATTCATACTATTGCCTTTGAGGAACTTATCTGATGTTTGACGGAAAGGGCCAAAAATGTGCGAGTATGGGTCAAGTTCCCCACAGGTACTACTTTCCTGTTCCCCCATTTTTTTTCCGTACCTAAAATTTTTCGTACCCAATTTTTTTTCGTACCCAATTTTTGTTTCATCCCCAATTTTTTGTTCGTACCCAAAATTTTTTCGGTCCCAATTGTTTTGTTCCCAAATATTTTTTCGTACCCAAATTTGTTTTCATACCTAAATTTTTTTCGCAAAATTTTTGTACCAATTTTTTTTTTCGTACCAACATACACAATTGTGGTGATTGTGGTGATGTAGATAAACTTAACTTGATGCTTTTATATCCATCCTCTCAAAAGCATCGTCACACCAGTACTGTCAGTACTTTGATAAAGCACTGGATGTAAGCAGGCAATTCTTTGTGGATAGACATTCTTTGATCGACTGACAAAGGAACGACTAAACCATCAAAGAAATAACCATTTTAATTCGACATCGATTTCCTTCGAAAAGTTACAATTCACTGACACTTTTCTTAAATTTAATCCATCAATTGTTCAACAAAATATCGCGTTTTTCGAGTACATTCGACATTTTAACTAAATCGAAAATGCAGTCTCACCAGTTTCATTCCAGTTTAATATCCAAACACTGTGTTTTTCACATTCATAATATTATAATAATCTATCGTAAACACACACACACTCGTAAACTCGTTAAACGACTGCGTACCCAATGACCTAAATGACGCAATCAGGGGTGAAAGGCCAAAAAAACTAGTCCCTACGTAATGTTCTTAAAATAAGTGTGGAAGAAACCTGATCCAAAAATAACCGTGGAGAAAACCTTATCTTTTCTTTATTTATGAGTCGTATTTGTTCTATAAAATCATTTAGCTGTAGGATAAATAGTTTTTTTGACGTTTGTTATCTATCTATTCTATATACCCTAATATTTCGTGTGAAGAAATAATAAGAAGAAAAGGGATAAGTGTCATTATATAAGCAAAGAAAAGTTTCGTAGAAGAGAAACAATGCAATTTATAAAAGTGTTCTTTTAAAAGTAGTAGTAGTAGTAGTCGTCGTAGTCGTAGTCGTAGTCGTCGTCGTCGTCGTCGTCGTCGTAGTAGTAGTAGTAGTAGTAGTAGTAGTAGTAGTAGTAGTAGTAGTAGTAGTAGTAGTAGTAGTAGTAGTAGTAGTAGTAGTGAGACTGGTAGTAGTGGTAGTGAGACTGGTGGTAGTGGTAGTAGTAGTTGTAGTAGTAGCAGGATCAGGAGTAGTAATAGTAGTTGTAGCAGTGTAGTAGCAGTTGCAGCACTACCAACAGTAGCAGTAGTTGTAATAGTAGTAGTAGCTGCAGTAGACGCAGTAGAAGCAGCAGCAGCAGTATCAGTAGCAGCAGTAGCGGCAGTAGGAGTAGCAGCAGCAGCAGTAGCAGCAGCATCAGTAGCAGCAGTAGTAGTAGCAGCAGCAGTAGCAGCAGCAGTAGCAGCAACAGCAGTAGCAGCAGTTATAGCAGTAGTAGTAGTAGTAGTAGTAGTAGTAGTAGTAGTAGTAGCCGTAGTAGTAGTAGTAGTAGTAGTAGTAGTAGTAGTAGTAGTAGTAGTAGTAGTAGTAGTAGTAGTAGTAGTAGTAGTAGTAGTAGTAGTAGTAGTAGTAGTAGTAGTAGCAGTAGTAGTAGTAGTAGTAGTAGTAGTAGTAGTGATGGTAGTAACGGTAGTGGTAGTGAGACTGGTTATAAAGGTAGTGGTTGTGGGACTGGTAGTAGTGGCATCAATACTTGTATTAGTAGAAGTAGTAGAAGTAATAGTAGCAGTAGCATTGCAGTAGCAGCACCAGCACCGCCAGCATTGGCAGTAGAAGTAGTTGTTGTAGTAGCAGTAGTAGCTGCAGCAGTAATAATAGCACTACTAGAGTATTAGTCAAAATTCAGTCATTGGTGCGTGATTGTTGCGAGTTTGGTCGTTTGGGTTCACGCTATTTTACACCCACGTGTTAGTGTTCAAGTCACATTAAGATGTTTATTCGGCTGAAATTCCATGCAATAAACACATGTTTTCTACTGGTTCTAAGCTCAGGATGGAAGCCCATATTTTTTTTTATTTATTTTGTTTATGCTATTATCTATAATAGAGACAAGGATTTTAACTTCGTTTGCCGTAAAACTATACCATCTTTACTGTAAACTAGGGTCGACTTCGATCGCTCACTTTAGTCTGGAAACGGAAGTTGTAATACGCATGTTTGGGAGGGTAAGTGATGGAATGCGCTTTAGTTTGGATGGGTTATTTAAGAATACAGTATACTCAAAAAAACATTTTTTCAAGATACAAAGGGCCATAACTCTGTTATTAACAGATGATGTACAATGCCATTTGGCGAGCATCATCCCCTTATCCATATATATACTCATACCCAGTTTCAATGAAATCCGCCAAAGAACTTCCAAGATATGGCTCCGGACGGACGGAAAGACGGACGGACGGACGGACAACGCCAAAACAAAATCCCTCCGCCGATGGCGGAGGATAATACAGCGGAGGAGGCCCAACTGGTAAGTCATGTGGATTACATTAGCAAAATAGGGTACGGCTATTCTATGCGAGAGTTTCTGAGACTGGTCACTGACTTTGCCATAAGGGATAAGCCTTGAAAAGAAACAAAACAACTGATCTTGAATTTGCGCCTTCATGGAACAATGGGTTTAAATGTCGCAGCTCAAAAATCATTCTGACCCAAACACTATCCATGGCCAGGACCAAATGCACTTCAGCAGAAATAAAAGAATCTTATTTTTCTAAGCTGAATAAAGGCCTTGAAGCAAATAACAGCAGTGATAGGCCTCAAAATATGTGGAACATTGAAGAACCGTCTTGATTATGTAACACAACCTTGGAAAGGGCAAAACGTTAACTCAGTTATGTCAACCAGAGCTACAAATGTCACCATCATTGCTGGTGGCAGTGCTGCAGGAGTAAGCTTACCCCCATTCTACATCTTCCCGGGTCAACGTCGGAGAGATGACCTCTTGGATGGCTCCAGCCCGGGGTCCGCTGGGACGGTAACGGAATCTGACTGGTCTAACTCTGATGTGTGCCTGCACTACCAGAAAAATCATTTTAAGCAGCATGTGCCATGCAATGGGTCGGAACCTGTGATGATTGTCTTTGATGGGCATAAGTCCCACATGAATCTCACACTGGCTGAATGGGGTAAACAAAATAACATTGTGTTTGTGTTCTCCCCACACACACGTCTAATGTCTCCCAGCCTCTGGGTGTAGGATGTTACGGACCTTTCAAGAACGCCTACTAGGCATATATGCGACAGGTCAACACGTGAACACATATTATGTTGCCTCCATATCAAGCAAAGCGTACAACAAAAGCATTTCACCAAACAACCTCATCTCATCTTTTTCAAAAACCGGCATCTACTCTCTATACTTACTTACGAATACTTACGAAGATCTTTGAGATGTTAAAAGCTAGATACCTAGCCTGTTATGATCCCTCATGTATACCTCAGTTTTCTGATACCGCTTCCGGGACTTTATAAACTTCTTCCAGAAAGAATCTTTTCGGATACCACAATTTATCGAGTTTACTTTTAAATATGTTAATGGAGTCACTCAGAACAATATCTTCTGGCAATATGTTCCAGTCATTTATACACCGGTTTGAGGATGAGTTTAAACGGAGCGATTTATTTCATCGACCTTTAACAATCTGATATATATATATGAATTCTGGTGATGTTTTCGTTGAAAGTTAAGAGTTTGTCAATGTCCACCTTTTCGTATCCATGTACGATTTTTCAAGTGCTGAATAATGTCAAAACATTTTCGTCTGTAACATAGGGTTGGCAGGTTTAACAGTTTTAACCTTTCTTCATATGACAGAAGTCGTAAGCCTGGAACTATTTTCGTGCTACGTCTTTGAACATTTTCTAAGACTTCGCTCATTTTCTTTGATGTTGGGTTCCATACTGGTGAACCGTAGTCAAATATTGAGCGAATTTATGACTTGTTTATAATAAGAATTAAATACTGCTCCAGCAGCTGGAGTTTCACTTCTTTATATTGTATATTCACCGAAATAAATCTTTGTCCATTAATGTAATTGTTTGTTTAATCATTCCAAGCAAGCGATTTACATTGTTGGATTTGGTTGTGATGTGTGTATCGAATTTCAGGTTTTGTTGAAACAGTATCCCCAAATCGCATTTTTCTCTTTCAAAAGATAGTTCAAATGTAGTGTTATTGTTGTCCTTCATTTTGTAGTTAAAGTGATGATTCACATTTCCATACTGGATGCATTTATACTTTGTTATATTAAATTTCATTAACCATTCATTACTTCATTCACATAGATTGTAGAGATCTTCTTGTAAAGAAATTTGGTCATTTACTGAATCAACTGCAGTATAAATCTTTGTGTCGTCGGCAAACATCTTAATAGGTTGATAACTTGGTCCGGTAAATCATTCATAATTTCATATATATTACAAACAAAACTGGTCAAAGCACTGTCGCCTGGGAATGCCGGAAGTAACGTTTTGCCAGTCAAATGTTTCGGCATTGAGAACTACACGCTGTTCCTGTCCGATAAGAAATTCTCAATCAATTTTAACACTTCTCCCCGTATGCCGTAAGATTCAAGCTTCTTGATCAAACGCCTGTGCGGAACACTATCGAATGCTTTTTCAGTATCCAAATAGATCATGTCAATTTGTTTGCCACTATCAAGAAATCTATATAAATCATCAACTACGTCCAATAATTGTAGTACGCAACTGCGTTTACTTCGGAACCCGTACTGTAGAGGACTACAAAGGTCATTTTCACACAGTGTACAGGCTATATACGTTAACGAAATTGGTCTGTAGTTAGTTCATTCTGTTTGTGTTGTCTCCTTTGTTCTTATATAGCGTAGTTATATGAACAAGTTGCCAGTCTTCAGGTATATCACCATAAAGCACAAAGGATTGCTAAGTTCATTTGCACATTCTTTTAATATCCTCTTCAATCATTAAAATTAACAGCCGACAAGACTTCATATGCAACTTTTTACAAAGAAAATCTGTCAACAGCTGAACATGGAAACTTTTTGGAAAAAAATGCATCAACAAAGTCTGAGAAAAAAAGGCAACATCCTCCGTCAATCCACGTTAACATCATGTCCCCAACAAAACATAAGTTCATGACTCCAGATGATACTCCCAGAAGACCTACAAAGGGAACTCAAATTCCACGCCGAGTTTTGTCACCCTTACCATGTACGTCTGGTACAAATCATAAGGATTACATGGAGGGAACAGAAAGTGAGAGTGCTTGTGAAGGTTTGTCAGAAGTAGACCTTTTTGCGTGTGCAAATGTCGAGCGCCAGAAAGGTCAACCTATCAGCTTGAATTTATCCAATGGGTATTGTGCAGCAAGTGTGACCATTGCACTCGTCTCAAATATTTCACATCAGTAAAGTTTGTGCGAAGAGGGGGCCACCACTGTGAGACATAAACCAATTATTAACATTGTTAAAACTTGGAAACTAGAAATTTCAAAATTGTTGTTAAATTGTTGTTGAAATGTGTATTCATGATTAAAGTAGTTGCTACGTTTATATAATACACATATATTTTCATTAATTTACATTAAAATATGCAAACTCATGAAATAAAAGGTTAAAGTGTATGTATTTTGTTCAACAAACTATCACTCTTACCTAATCTAAAAGGGAGCTAACCGTGAATACACCGATACGCAGTACTCTTCATAACAAACAAATGGCCTCCGACCGTAGTAGAACGAAGCCAAAAACGAAGATACAAATTCAAATCATATCAAAGTGAAACTTAATTTCAACACAAAAAGGCAAACGAATGGGTTTTATTTCATTTATTACATTCAGTTTTTTTATTTGAAGACAAAACCTCAATACACCGATATGCCGTACGACCAGTAGATCTCTCTATATAAGCAAAACAATCGTAGTTTAATATTTTCCAATGATTTTATTCGAATTAATCCAGGATTCGATTAATTATCTTCACGTGAGCAGCATCACTGTAAAAAAGTCACAAAATGACAATCTACAATTATTTACTTTATTTTAAATTCATTCAACAGAAAATCTTAATGTAACATTACATACATTAGTACCGGTACCCATTCTTGGTTACTCAGTAATATGTTTGGCAACCATTAGCTTTGATGACGTATTCATGCAGTGATGTCATCGGGTTCCACAATATCAGCTAAATGCCAAGTTCCGTATGCTACAAATGGTTGAAGGTCGTGTCTTTACACTTACAATTATTCACGGAAATGTAAAATAAAATTTTGAGGGGGTAATTTTGATGACACAATAAAATTTACTTATGTTTACGGTGATTCTGTGTAACGGATGTGTAACAGGTACGGTACGAGTTTGTGTTCAAATACATACATGTAGCTTATTTAATGATTGATAAGTAGTTGTAGCTATTACACATGCAACAAATGATTCCAGATACGAACATATTTTTCGAGCACTGGTAGGCCTAAATCAAACCCGCAAGAAGGCTAGACGTGTCAGAGGGGCATGGTTGCATGGTTAATGCTTTTATCCTACAGCTAAATGATTTTATAGAACAAATACGACTCATAAAGAAAATATAAGCTTTTCTCCACAGTTAGTTTTAGATCAGGTTTCTTCCACACTTATTTTTAGAACATTACGTAGGGACTAGTTTTTGTTTGGCCTTTCACCCCTGATTGCGTCATTTAGGTCATTGGGTACGCAGTCGTTTAACGAGTTTACGAGTGTGTGTGTGTGTTTACGATGGATTACTATATTATTATGAATGTGAAAAACACAATGTTTGGATATAAAACTGGAATGAAACTGCTGAGACTGCATTTTCGATTTAGTTAAAATGTCGAATGCACTCGAATAACGCGATGTTTTGTTGAACAATTGATGGATTTAATTTAAGAAAAGTGTCACTGTCAGTGAATTGTTCTTTAATTTTCGAAGGAAATCGATGTCGAATTAAAATGGTAATTTCTTTGATGGTTTAGTCGTTCCTTTGTCAGTCGATCAAAGAATGTCTATCCACAAAGAATTGCCTGCTTACATCCAGTGCTCTAAAATGAAAAAGATGGATGGCGATGAAGAAATTTGTCTAGAATTTTAACTCGTCATGGAAGAAAATTAAACATTACGAAAATAAACATGGAAATATAAACATGAAAAGAAAAGCCCCAGGCCTATATGTTATTAAAAAATATACATTCATAGTGTAATAGCTGTACGTTTCATGACCAAGTTACGCATCTTTCCTTATAGTACATACTAGCGTCTGTTGTTGAATGGGTATTTTTGTGTAAAAGTAAGCCAGTACTCTCTACACAAGCAGGGATGTTGTTTTACAATTTCTAATTGTCACGGGTGAAGCCCATTAACGGTTTCGCTGGTATCTTGTTGATTGTAATATTACTGGACTTCGGAAAGTGTTGGTGTTAAAATTTAAAGCGGGACTGCACGATTTTGTCAAATATTTATGAATTTATAGTAAGATGGCCTTTTCACAGATTTTGGCATATTATGAAGTTTGTCATTAAATGCTTCATATTGATAAATGTAAACATTGGATCTTAAAAGCTCCAGTAAAAAATCAAGAATAAAATTAAAAAAGAAAAAAAGTAGCCGGTACCAGGGCTCGAACCAGTGATCCCCGGAGTCCTGGAGTTAGTCTGAAGTAAAAACGCATTAGCCCTATCGGCTATTCCGCCGAGTATACACAGTGTAAGTATTTTATACCTTATATAAGCAATCTTCGTAGTTTCGTAAATTTAAACGACAACAACAGAACTCTCCAAATTATTCAATCGTTTCGCGTTGCAACGCTTTATAACTTTAACATTTTCCAATCGTCAAAAGATGCATATAATGGCTATATTGGACTATGGTATAATTATGTTCAATAATACTGTTACCTCACAAATATCAAAACTGAAACGAAACTTTGCGAATCTGAAACAACTTTTTTCAATTTTGTCAATTTACCAAACCGTGAAAAGATCCCTTTAAATGTGTAAAAAAAACTTATTATATAATTTTAGTTACATATATTTCAATATAAATTAAAATAACAGTTAAGAACATGTGTCGAAATGCGAAATAAGCCAGATATTTAATTCTGAAATCGAAAATGTCTGTATAGTCAAATTCGCCAGCATGTATATCATGCATGTACGATGTGAATCTAGATTTAGTTTTACGAATCATTTTAATTTCCTGCAACGATATCTATTCATACGACACACGAACACTAACTCCGATCCTAATGAAAAGACGAATGCTTCGGTTATTGTAGGAAAATATGTACGAAATATCTTTGTCACAATCGGCTCGGGCCGCTTAATTGTCTTTGCTGCATTTTATGAAATTCGTCTTCAATGTATAATTGTTCTTGCCTATTTTGTGTTATTGTAACATATTTTTATCAATATATTACGATTTAACACATATAAAAATCATGCAGTCCCGCTTTAAGGAGCAAAATAAACATCAATGAAAACTTTGTCGATGTGTGAGCGTCTTTGATCAATCGATTAACGGTACATTGACGTACAGCACTGGTTAACCACAACCAAAATAGTCAAGGAGAGTCAGACCGTTATGGAGGAATGGTTTGCATATGTTTTCGTAGAAACTATTATCAAACAACAGTGTGCGAAATTAAAAAGTTGAGCCATTTTAAGAAATTAGCATACACAGGTGTTGCACGAGAAGTGCCTGTGCGTGCTTTATGCTATTGGGGGAAATTCTTATAAAGCGCAGCATTGTCACCAATCCTCTAATAGTAAATACTAAATACCAGGGAGCAGGTTCTGATAAAGCGCTGTCGGACCGTATTTGGTACAAAAACGAATATGGTACAAGTTTGTACCATATTCGGCCGAATATGGTACAACTGTCTAATTGTACCATATACGTATCTGCAGTTTTGGGGTAAAATGCCTGACCGAATATGGTACAAACTTGTACCATATTCGGATGAAAAATGTACCACATTCGTTCCGAATATGATACACACTCATCATCGTAATCATCATCATCATCATCATCGTTATCTCATCATCATCATCATCGTTATCTCATCATCATCATCATCATCATCACATCAATTATCAACACCCCAATGATCATCATCGTTGTTATCTTTACCAACACCACCATCATCATCACCATCAAAACCAACATCATCATATCCATTATCATGATCGTAATGGTGATCACAAAAGTTTTTTTTGTGATGATAATGACAGCGATGTTTTCGGTCGATAATGAGGATGTTGTGATGATGATGACGACGATGAGAATATCATCATCATCATCGGCCAATAAACATCGCCATCATCATCATCACAAATATTTTGTTATCATCATCATCATTATCATCATCGTCGGCCGATAAACATCGCCGTCATCATCATCTAAAAACTTATCATCATCATTATAACCATCATCATCGTCCGATAAACATCGCTGTCATCATCATCCCAAAACGTTTGTTATCATCATCATCATCATCATTATCATCATCATCATCATCATCACCACAATCATCAAACCCCAATCATCATAACCACTGTCATCATCATCACCACCACCATCATCATCACAATTTTTTTACCATCATCATCATCACAAATGTTTTGTCATCATCATCATCACATATTCATTTTACATTTTGTATTTTATAATTTGTTTCATTCAAGAGATTCAACAAACTTGTACTTTTTTCATTTATTGGTATACTGACAGGATTTTTCAAAGTAATATTGAAGAACATAGAACAGCATTTAAATTTTAATCCAACTGTAGCATTTTGACAAGACATAATATACATATATACATTCATTTTAGTAGCAGCCAAAATATCCCAAATGTGCTTCGTAAAAAGTTACCAGTAAATGAGCAAATGACAACAAATTTCCGGTAGAAGAACATAATCATCAATCACAAAAATAACACAACAGGTTTCCAAACACCGATATACATGTATATTTCACCTGTAATGTCTGTACATGACATCTATGATATCATACCAACCGATTCCACTAACACGCAAACGCAGCCATGCGTTTGCCCATTTTGGCCCATTGATGATTTCTTTTATTGCCGAAATAAGACCGCTGTTTCTGCCCGCTCTTGTTAATAGGAAACGAACGCTAACAGGATTTCTGTTACTAGTATCTAGTCCAATATCCGGCCGAATGTAAATTCTAGGTGTTTGCAAACTCATTGACCTTATTAAATCTCTAAAGGGTTTGCCGACCTTCGCCAACACAAACTGGATTGACGGGTTTGATTGTATGCAGAACTTAAAAATTTCAACTTGAATGTGAAGTGGTAACATCAGAAATGGAAAAGTCGTTCGCTTCTGTGCCCTCCTATTGTTTATCATATCTTGAAGCTCTTTCAGGGCTGAACACACAGAGACGTCACCGTTGTCGCCAGAGTCACCGTTGTCGCCGGAGTCACCGTTGTCGCCAGACGCAGCGTTGTCGCCGGAGTCACCGTTGTCGCCGGAGTCACCGTTGTCGCTGGAGTCACCGTTGTCGCCGGAGTCACCGTTGTCGCAAGAGTCACCGTTGTCGCCAGACGCAGCGTTGTCGCCAGATGCAGTGTTGTCGCCAGACGCAGCGTTGTCGCCGGAGTCACCGTTGTCGCCAGACGCAGCGTTGTCGCCGGAGTCACCGTTGTCGCCGGAGTCACCGTTGTCGCTGGAGTCACCGTTGTCGCCGGAGTCACCGTTGTCGCAAGAGTCACCGTTGTCGCCAGACGCAGCGTTGTCGCCAGATGCAGTGTTGTCGCCAGACGCAGCGGTGTCGCCGGAGTCACCGTTGTCGCCAGAGTCACCGTTGTCGCCAGACGCAGCGTTGTCGCCTGACGCAGCGTTGTCGCCAGACGCAGCGCTGTCGCCAAAGTCACCGTTGTCATACGACTGTTCTAAGCGTGATATTATGTCCTTGTACACGCGTTGATTGATACGGATACTAACGTAATGCATGCCAAATCCTTCTGGGAAATACCCCAATGCAATTGTTCCAACATCACCATCGAACTTTCCATCTGCTGACACAATTGATGAGTGTTCTAGTCCTCGGGTAGAAACTACCAGGCACTGCAAATTATATTCTCTCATAAGTGCAATGAGCGTGAGGTTGTCGCCGTATGTCCCATTCTTAGACATATTCTTAACGTATTCATCAAATGTTTCATCATAGACAAAAGTTTCATAGAAATATCTGTTTTCTACAATGTGATGGACTGCTTCCTTACGTAAAGCTTCTACGTCTTTGTATATACCAATTTTACCAAGTTGATGCGATATAGCAGCAAATTGACAATTTCCATCCGGATTTGGGTCCATGGCAATATTCACCCCATCCAACAACTGCAGATTTTCATGGTGTGTTAAAACATGATAGTACTTAGTTCTGTGATTTTGTTTCTCTGAGCGGTTCTGTTTTAATGAATGTTTTTTAATTTTTCGTTGTTTCTCTAACGCAACAGTTAGGCTAGTCATGTTTTCGACCCCAACCGATTTGCTTACGAATCCAAGTTCGGGTTTGTTCGGTACTTGAAATGACACGATATAAACACCATTTCGTTTTACTTTTTCTACCTTGCCTTCGATAACATATCTTTTGGTTGGCACCCTGGATTTTCGAAAGGGATAGCGAATTAATACTGTCTCTCCTACTTTGTACTTGCTTGGGGAAGTTGCGTTTTTCAACAGCGACCTGTAAGCCTTTTTATTTGCTCGCCGTATGGTTTTCTTTATTTCACGAGAACTATGACGTTCTTTGGTAAAAACATGACTTCTTCCGTAGTAGGCTTCAAAGGGCGTGAGACCCCCAAGAACTCGTTTGAAACTTGTGTTTATGGCATAGGCTAAATCTTGAAGCCCTTCGACCCAGTTAAATCCACGTTTACTTTTTGTTGCAAATAGAATCTTGGCCTTTATAACACTGTTTGACCTTTCACACTTGCCCTGTGATTGAGGATGATACGGCCTACTATTGATCATTTTGATGTTGTACTTGTTCAACAAAAGTTTCATACTAGGGCCTTTAAATTCCAGTCCGTTGTCACATTGGATGATGTCAGGGGCAAGGTTAACCATCAACACGTCCTCTAATGCCTTTGCAACTTCACGCGAACTCTTCGTTTTCAGGGGTTTTGGCATAACGTACCTAGAATAAACGTCCACGACTTGTAGAATATAACTGTATGTGGACCCCTTGTAGCTAACACTTTGATTTTTCATGTTAATTATGTCAATCTGCCATCTTTTGCCTGGTTCCTCTTCTGTAATTGTCTTTGGCTTTGGCTTGTTTGTAAATCTCGGATACTTCTCATGGTAATACTTGCTTTTGTACAGTATTTCAAGGATAGCTTGTTCCGAGAACCCCGTGTAATTTACTTTCAGTTTGTTGTAAATAACCCTTGCTCCACATCCTTTGTTTTCCATGAACATCTTCTCAACAAATCTAGGAAGATCTTCTTTCACAAGGACTTGCTTTCCGCCACACAATAAAGAACCCCGGTCACCAAGCTCGAAGTCCTTACGTTTTCTAATCATGGCCAAACAATTATTCTCTTCAGGTGTCCGTTTCTTCACAGGGACATCGAACGATCCGTTTAAACATCTGACAATAATGTCGTACTTCGACCTGGGCAAGCACCCTAATTGCTTCCTTTTTCTCCTAATTGCTTCCTTCATCTGAAATAATATAATAAGTTATTATACATTTATACTTCATTAGTTAATAGAGCTTGTATTGAACACCGCGTGTCGAAAACGAATGTCTCACGACATGAGCTGAGCTAAAATCACTCGTCTGATAGCTCCGCTAAAATTTACAATCCGAACTTCCGGGCAATATGCGCAATGAAAGTAGCAAGTACTTCATGTAAAGTTTCATTGAAATCCAACCGAATTCAAATTCAGGGGAAAAATAGCGGGCAAACTTATGGCGGTCAACGGACAAACGGTCTGTAGAAACCAATGCTACGTGGATGGAAGGGATATAAAGAAGGGGCCCTGGGGGCCTAGGTCGCTCACCAGAAGTCACGACTAGGCAGGGTTCGAAGGTCAAAGACCTATAAACTCCATAAAATTTAAAATGTTCAAATCTACAGATTACAGGAGCTCGATCTGATTTTGGTGGAAAATACACTTTCGAAAAAATGACTGTAGCTTAAATATTTTAGCAGTTTAGGAGTTACGCACCCGGAAGGAATGCCACGGACAATTGGATAGACGGACGGACAACTGCAAATGCACTCTGAGGGGGGGGGGGGGCATAAAACATAAAAATCAATGCATGTTAAAACATCAATGCATATTAAGACAACTGAAAATTAAAATTATGTACAGTACTTACTGTCAAGAATTCTTTTGAAGTTTGAAGAAAGTTTGGATTTCAATTCTTTCTAGTCGAAAATCACAACTTTTCTTGCCGACCGCCAAGTCAAATATGGTTACTGACTTCTGAGTAAGACTCGTGTGCAAAATTCCCGCCTTTTTAAAGCGGCACGTTATCAAAGAAAAAATCGGAAACTTCAAAGCTTTGTCGGCTTCTCAGCAATATGACGTCGGAACGACAAATCAACTTTACAAAGTAATGTTTAGGAATACAGTCACACCTGTCTAAAGCAGCCAGTCAAACATCCTTATTTTTGGAGAGATATATTCATTTAAAAGAGCTCAAAATCTCTTAAATCGGATTTTGGTGAAAATACACTTTCGAAAAAAAAAATTTAAAAATTTGAAAATTGCTATTAATGATCTCCACGAAAGTGGGAATCGAACCCGCCCGGGAATCGAACCCAGGCCGCCTGCGTGCCAATCTGACGCGCAACCGACTGAGCTAGCCGGCGAAACAGTTACACAACCAGCAAAATCCATGTAAAGTGTGGTTAGGTTAGCTGTTTCTGTTACTGCTAGTTACTACGACGACGACGACGACGACGACGACGACGACGATGATGATGATGATGATGATGATGATGATGATGATGATGATGATGATGATGATGATGATGATGATGATACTTTTGTCACTTCCAATATTAGGTTAATACAATGTATTTGAGTTTGAAAAAAAGTTTACACATCGGCAGACTATTTCATTTATTAAGAAATACATAATTTATGTACCATATACGTAGGCCATTTTCATTTTTATGAGTTTTTTTGGTATGTACCAAATACGTTTTGGCGAGCATAGAAAAACTTATTCCAACCGAATATGGTACAATGTTTGTACCATATTCGGTCGAAAATTGTACCATCTTCGGTCCGAGTATGGTACATTTGTACCATATTCGGCCGAATATGGTACAAATGTACCATATTCGTTTTTGTACCAAATACGGTCCGACAAAGCGCAACAGTGTCACCAATCCTCCAATATCAGTACCACTCCACATCTCCGATTAACACGAACATGGAATGGCGAGAAAATACTATTATTGCTTCCAACAGGCGCGAATAAGATTCTACGAAACAGAGATGATCGGTGTATTGCTCACATTAAGATAGGCGTAGAAACACACGATATAAATCTCAGGAACCGATGTACGTGTTTATTTTTGTTGTACGTTGAACACGCGATGATTCAACTCTTGGTGCGGTTTAATTATTAACAAATTAGCAATTCAAATGAATATTTAATTGTGAAGGAGTTTGGGTAGTGCAATATGGGTGTGCAGCACGCATGGATAAAACAGTGTTTTGGTCTGAATTTCATAAAGCTTCAATACGATTTGTTTACTTAAATTGAGCGTTTAAAACTGATCAAATATTTTGTGTGAGTCCTTATGATTACCGGTATGTGAAAGGAAATACATATAGGCAATAATTTTCGTTGTGTTAATCATTATTTTCCAAAAATGTCTGTACTGCTACTGCCGAAAATTAAATAACAAATATTTAAGAAATTCGCTTTAGTTGTCTCATATGAGCTTTGGTCCGATTTTGTTAAATTATACACATACATGTCTATAAAATATCAGCATTTACAGTTAAGAATGAGTTGATAGTACATTTGTTTTTAATTAATAGTTATATTTGTTGACCGGTACAAACACCACGATATTTCTTGTAAATTTATTGTTGTAAATGTATTGTATTTAAACTTAAAATTTCAATAATTATTAATTTTAGTTGAAACATTCTTTTAAGATGTAACTCTGTTTTTTTTCGACAAGATCAACTTTATCGCTTCTTCGTGTGTAGATAATTATTAAAAGTATGCCCAATAAAATACTTTTGAACCCTAGATTATATAGTTTCCATGTGTATTGCAAAATGTATTGATTAGTCATATTAGAATTGTTAACCTGTTCTGTGCATGTGTGTTGAAATGTAAATTAACGACAATTTTTCATTCTAGTTCACGTCTGTTGAACAATTTGGCCTTTCGAATTCGAGGTTTAATTCAAATGTATTTCCAATTTAAACCGTTTTATAAAGGAATTACAACGATTAATTGATAGAATATTATAATATAGAATACACTGGTTTATGTTTATTTACTACCGTTTGATATTGTAACAAATCTCTGAGTTTGTCACTGCACCATCTGTCGCTGCGTTTAGACAGGATTAACGTCGGATATGTATGTTCGTTAGGTCGATTTTTTCACAAATCTAAGTCTTCACATATTGTACGAAAGATACGTTAAATCTACTTGGTCAAAAGAAATCGAAAAGAAGCTGAAAATATTACATTCATATTTAATTATTCTGTACTAAAATTGATATTCCCAATTATTTTCGCAGTTCGTTTGATATGAAACTTTTACTAAACACATTTTCATCCATCTGAAAGTCTGCATACTGAGTTTGACGTTGTAAAATTGCTCATTTCATTTACGACCAATCGTCATTTAACCATAAATAGAGCATCTACAAAGACGTCATACAAAATACCCTTATCAGTGTGATTATACAATATCAATGTACAATATACAATGTATATTTGACTTCAATCATTATGCTCGAGAGACGGTTTGATACCTATGAAAATAGCTTCAAATGTTCGATGGTGCAAACGTTCAAACAGGAGATGTTTAGTTTCGAAAGATATCGATTTCAAGAGCTACATAAGAAACTAGTATTTGTTTTATCTGCTCACGATTGAATCAACACAATTCCATACTTTTTATCTACAGGAACCAGCGCTGTTTATGTGTATTGTGTTATAGTTTGTTTCGTGGGTTCAATTATTGGATAATATCGCTGTATTAATAACGTAATTACGCAACAAAAGTACATCAATTAATAATTATGGGTCACGTAATCGCTCGTTGTAGGAGTTTAGCAGTTATAAGTAGGTCCAATTTTATTGTTGTCTGCCGAAATTAATAAACACACACACACATACACATAAAATACCAAAATATAATTACTGATATTTGAGAAATATATACATGTGTACATAAGTCTTAGTGTTTTGTCATCTGGTAAATGCCAACTATTTAAATTCAACCACAAGGGTTAAAGCAATAACCAATAATGAAATGTTTGCTTTACAGAATGGGAATCCTAACAGTTGTGCGTCCGTATTTGAAATCGCTGTTGACAGGGGGTGCGTTGTTGCTGGTGGTCTTCTATGTCATTTCCGGTAGACAGATGGCGTTCTATTTTACCCCGGGTATGTATTATATGTATCACTGTAATGTATTCCTAATTACATTCAGTAGGTATTAATGTATAGAATAAAGGTCTAATGGAATAAAATTAAGTTAATTCCGTGCGAGAACCGTCAATGCTTAAGGACTCATTTTTGTATTGTGCTGGAATATATAACAACTTAAGGTTTCACTTCATGGAACGCTATCTCTTAGCTATGCTGACCCTGAAGTAAATGTTCTTTTATCGGTGCCAAAATTTTCAGATTGTGTTCGGGTTGTTCCTCGTCATTTAAAAAAGAACATGTATGTTTTACTTTCAACTTTCAGTATTGAATCTGGAGTGAAATAAAGCGTTTTGTTTGCTTCAGGTGTTGCGAGAGACTTGCACCAGCATAATGACCCTCGACCGGGAAATGACACTTTGACTATGTCAACGCCCGTTTCCATGTCTTTGCTACTTCCGACGCTCGGCGCTTCGCTACCGCCGTGGCATTTTCGGTCACCGCAACCAGCCATATTTCAGAACCCGAGGCCACATACTCCATCCACAACCGCATCTGGCGGCTCGCCGGGTGGTTTTTCGCACACAAACCCAGAAGGTTTTTCGCACACAAACCCAGAAGACATTGTTCTTATTAGCAAGGATTCTTCTATGGTTAGTCAATTACATGATATGGAACAGAGGCCAATGCATTTAAACACAACGTGCTTCAAGGACGTTTTACTCAACGCAACTTATAAGCGAACGGAACGCGGACGGTTTTTTCATTCCAAGGTTTACAATATCGCATATTGCAAGGTGCCAAAAGTTGGGTCCACTTTTTGGACACTGTTATTCACAACTCTTGACAATGGAGTCGATTTTGGCAAGAAGCTTTTGGAAAAGAAACGCAGTTCTCTACACAACGGTCGTTACACGTTTTCTTCCTCATTCACGTACGTGAAGAGTGCCAAAGTTGCAACAATTCTCCCGACACGTGATCCATATTCTCGGCTTTTCTCGGCTTTCATCGACAAGTCATACTTGCCCATTAGAATAAACACAAACTACGCTGTCCTGAGCATTCAAAATAAATCTCTTTGCGCAACTGATGTTTCTTTTCAAGAATTTCTCAACTGGATTTTAAACGAAGCGAAAGTAGGCAAATCTTTGGATCAACACTGGGCACCGATTTATTCTATTTGCGGATCTTGCGAGGTTAACGCTCAGTACATTGTAAAACAAGAAACATTTACAAACGACATCGGCGTCATATTGCAGAAGCTGAACGTCTCGTCAGAAAAATACAACTTCATAATGCATACGCTGGAAGGCAAGCGGATTCAGTCATCCTTGCCAGGGATTGTGGCCACAATTCTAGATCGGAGTTCTGCGCCCGAGATTAACCGGTGTATGCCATGGCTGGAGGTCACTCGGAGGATATGGCGGTCTTTCCAGATTCAGGTTAAATTATACTAAATAATCGTTTCGAAAATCATCATATTTTACTCGAAGGCATACTGTACAATTAAGACAGTTATTCTGGTTTTATATTTTGAAGATAGTGATAAGGTAAGCATATGTGTTACTTTTTAATCACTTAAAAATGATTAAAATAGAGACTGTAGTAAAGCATTGCTGGGAAACAGGTTACATTCCACTAGAAAACGGCCTAAAAACCTGATCATAAACAGTCGATTTTGATTAGTGTCGAGGTCTTTTTTGCTTTGTACATGACCTATTTTTTGTATATCTTTATTCGATTCAGCTTAGAATGATCTTTAAGAAAATGTAGGGTTATGTTGGTCTCTTTGTATAAAAGGTGCATTTATATTCGCTTAAAGTTGATGCTTTGACATTGAATTATTACGGAATCCGGAAAGCGCCATCTATAATCTCGCCCTTCTTTCATCATGGGCGACACACGACGCACGAAGCGATACACGATATTTTGCGCGAAACACGAAGCGACACACGATATTTTGCGCGATACACTATGCGATTCGTGAGAATGTACCAAGAAATATCGCTCTTGTGTGTAGCTAACGCAACAGGCGATATATTGTGGTAAATATCGCGTGTCGTTTCGTGAATCGCGCAAAATATCGTGTGTCGCTTCGTGTATCGCGCAAAATATCGTGTGTCGCTTTTCGTATCGCGCAAAATATCGTGTCTCGCGTTGAAATTTCGACACACGAAACACGAAGCGACACACGATATTTTGCGCGACACACGAAGCGAAACACGATATTTTATTATTCAATTATCGCCCATATTATCCGAATCTATTCTTTCGCGGTCTAATTTCAGACCGTGAAACACTATACACGAAGCGACACGCGATATTTGTACTGTTCAACTATCGCTGTAATAATATCGCCTGTCGACTCTCGAATTTTCAAACAATCAGGGGAGACAATAGGGGGATAATTTAACGTCGTCAAGCATGTGCATCACGCATGGACAGCCATATTGATAATAAATGTTAAAAATTACTGAAACACCGTTTAAAAACGCGAGAGTCGACAGGCGATATTATTACAGCGATATTTGAACAGTACAAGTATCGCGTGTCGCTTCTTGTATCGCGAAAAATATCAAATATCAAGTATCGCGTCGTGTGTCGCGAACTGAAATCAGACCGCGATACAGGAGATTCGGATAATATGGGCGACACGAAGCGACACGCGATATTTACCACGATATAAACGAGTAAACGCGTGACGTCGCGCGCACCTGCAAAGTTTAGACTCCGCCCACTGGTTGGCAAAAAGAGATGGAATTCATATAAGCGCATATGGAGACGGTCAACATAATCATCGATTATATTGATAATCATGCACAATATCAAATATAATTTTATAATTATATCTGTATAAAACATAAGCATGCAAGGAAATTCATTTTAGGAACGATTATATTGTTGTTATTATTTGTTTTTACAAAAAACGAACTCGGCATTAGAACACATCCTACGAGCTCGGTATGTGGTTACCACAAAGATCTCTCTGCTTAGCACATCATTTTAAATTTAAAAAATCCCAGAGATGTAAATTATTTAAGAATAAATTTAATTAAATGAAACAACACAAATAAGGATGAAAACAAACAACAAATAGATCGATTTTATGTACGCAACATATAGTTCTGATTTGAATAATACGTCTGTAAAAACCAAGTTAATTACACATTAAATAAATTCTCTCGATAAATGTAATTGTTTTTATGTAATTGTTCACACCACTTTTGACACGGTTTGTTTTATCACGTTTAACCCGGTGTTAAATTGCATCTTTATTCATCACTCGTAAACCGATTATCTCGCTATGATCGGGTATTGTCCAGACAGTTACAAAGTAAACATGGTGTCATAAACCCAGGGACCTATACTTAGGCTCGATTGGTCATTGTCGTCTCGGGTACTACTTACATGTACCCCGGGTACTCTTAAGTATACTTACATGTACCCCGGGTACGGTAAATATACTCAAACGTACCCGGGAATTTTAACGTTAAATCGGTCGCTGTCGGCTATTTTTTTGAAAATAATAATGTTCACATTTATTGCAATTTTCTGTTAAATGGACTCTATATTATCGGAATTCTTACTAAAATTTCATGTTGATGCATTTTTTTTTCAAAAGAGAAGTTTGTTTAAGATATACAATATCGTTTTACGGTAATTGGTTGCGCGTTTTACAACATCGGATTTTGGCGGGAATACAACTCGGGTACAGTGTAATATCGACCGGGTACGTTTAAGCATATTTACCGTACCCGGAGTACATGTAAGTATACTTAACGGTGCCCGTGGTACATGAAAGTAGTACCGAGCCGACAATGACCAATCGAGCTATACTTAGGGTGCCTGCATAAACCACATGTGGCAGATGATTTTATGGTCGTTAAACACAATTTATTATTCCTCCACGTCATCTCTTGGCATATTGAGCAGTCATTTAAGCCAAATTTTAAAGCCAAAATACGTAATGTCAGTTGCTTTAATAAAAAATATTTAATAACTATAAATTTAAAATGTTGTGCAATTTTACTGCTACACAAATAATGTATTTAACGATTACCGGCAAATATAAAATCGGCAATTACGTGTAAACATTGTACGTTTCAGCAGTGCACGAAACACAATCATGAAAACAAGCAATCAAAAGTATTTGGCTGAAATAAATTAAATATATAGTGTTATTTATCATAAAATGGTTGATTGTTACATCTGTCACTACTTATCACTTAGTAAAAAAAAATCAATATACATGCAAAGACAGTTTGCACAATATGCAGGTTTTTTCCATGTGTATGCTTACACTTATTAATATTGCCAATCAATGAAAACGAAACGAAAATTCATTCAATGCAAAAGAAAATGATAAAATTTAAAAATTGTTATGTATTCCGCTTTTTTAGGGCTTTGTTTTATAATTGATTAAATGCACCTCTTACACATTCGATCATAAAAGTCTTACTATAAGAAAGAATACGGCTTATTTATTTGTTTTGTTTTGTGGGATTTTTAGTATTTAGTCTTCCGATCACGTTTACTCTGATGCTAATAACTTATTCGCATTTTTATAAAGACGAAAATATATTAATGAATAAAAATTTATTGGTAATAAATATGATTTATGTGCGCTATTATTTAAGAGATTTGATGTTTATTTCGGATTATTTTATCGTTTTATTGACTAAACAATAGTCCTGTATACATGTTTTACATTACTGTAACCAGTTTTTGCCAACCAGTCAGTGCACATGCGCGGAAAATCCCGAATGTAAACAATAACAATTTACTCGTCTATATCGCCTTTAGGGCTACCTACACAACGGAGATATTTCGTGGTACATTCTCCCGCGTCGCTTCGTGTATGGAGAAAAATATCGTATGTCGCTTCCTGTGTCGGGCAAAATATCGTGTATCGCTTCTTGTGTCGTGTGTCGCCCTTGATGAAAGAAGGGCGAGACTATAAGATGGCACAAACCGGATTCCATAAATGATATTAGAAATTTATTTGATATACTAGTTTTGTGACCTACAGGGCTTTATTCGCGAGGACCGAGGGTACCCGCAAGACACGTTCGAATCCATTCGGAACAGCTCGGATCCGTCACTAGTATCCGATATAATTTTGGCGGAAATATTCAAGTATACTTTGTCGTCGGAAGAACGTAAAATACAACGAGAAAACGCGTTACGAAAAGCGTATGAAGGTGTCAGCAAAGATGTTGTTGACGTGATCAAAGACTTGTACAGTGTGGACTTTTCAATATACGGTTATTCTAACATTCCACCAAATGAAAGATAACATGATAGATACAAGTGTCTTTGCGAGAATCAAAATATTATTTGATCATTTTTTAACTGTTTAAGTCAACATTTGTTAACAAACAGACTTAACGTTTGTGTACTCTTTATATACAATATTATTTAACCTCTTTAAAGGTCGCGGTGGTGTAGTGGATGAGGTGTCCGCCTAGCGATCGGGAGTTCGTGGGTTCGCTCCCTACTCAGGGTTATCTCCTCCACAGACACCAAGTACTGGTTCTTTCCAGGAAACGGACTCGACAATGTCCATATCTGCCTATACTATGTATACTATGCCTTCCTGTAATAGTCAGCAATTCACTGTAGGACGTACGAAGTTAGAGTATGGTTACATCGTGTATATTTCAACATATTACCTGTAATAATTGCTATTGTTTTCATGTTCATAAAATAATTTCAGCTGGGAATGCATTTTGTTTGAAGAGATAAATTATGAAACAATGATTTTTTAAATAATTGTTGGAGAAGAAATAATTACTTATATCCTTTGGGTATACACGTGTACTGCATAATACGCATTAATTAAGTGATATAAATGCCCGGGATTCACTGTTTGTGATAGACCCACCTGATAGTGATATAAATGCCCGGGATTCACTGTTTGTGATAGACCCACCTGATAGTGATATCAATGCCCGGGATTCACTGTTTGTGATAGACCCACCTGATAGTGATATAAATGC
This sequence comes from Dreissena polymorpha, assembly GCF_020536995.1. Classification (NCBI taxonomy): domain Eukaryota; kingdom Metazoa; phylum Mollusca; class Bivalvia; order Myida; family Dreissenidae; genus Dreissena; species Dreissena polymorpha. The sequence goes on along the minus strand of NC_068368.1, from coordinate 877,223 downwards.
CCGGGATTCACTGTTTGTGATAGACCCACCTGATAGTGATATAAATGCCCGGGATTCACTGTTTGGGATAGACCCACCTGATAGTGATATAAATTCCCGGGATTCACTGTTTGTGATAGACCCACCTGATAGTGATATAAATGCCCGGGATTCACTGTTTGTGATAGACCCACCTGATAGTGATATAAATGCCCGGGATTCACTGTTTGTGATAGACCCACCTGATAGTGATATAAATGCCCGGGATTCACTGTTTGTGATAGACCCACCTGATAGTGATATAAATGCCCGGGATTCACTGTTTGTGATAGACCCACCTGATAGTGATATAAATGCCCGGGATTCACTGTTTGTGATAGACCCACCTGATAGTGATATAAATGCCCGGGATTCACTGTTTGTGATAGACCCACCTGATAGTGATATAAATGCCCGGGATTCACTGTTTGTGATAGACCCACCTGATAGTGATATAAATGCCCGGGATTCACTGTTTGTGATAGACCCACCTGATAGTGATATAAATGCCCGGGATTCACTGTTTGTGATAGACCCACCTGATAGTGATATAAATGCCCGGGATTCACTGTTTGTGATAGACCCACCTGATAGTGATATAAATGCCCGGGATTCACTGTTTGTGATAGACCCACCTGATAGTGATATAAATGCCCGGGATTCACTGTTTGTGATAGACCCACCTGATTTAGCATTTGTAACAAAAATAGCCTATGACTACTTAAAAAAGACTATTTATTTTAATCTGTCCATACATCTTTAGTGCATTTTTGTTTCCTGAGTTGCTTGCGGTAACCGAGCTTATTGAGTAATGAACTTTTTTTTTCATGAAAAAAGATCATGTCAAGTATTACATAAGTTTAATACTTAATTGCGTTTTTTTTTGTTATTCAGACAGCTGTTGTTGCGTGTTGATATGAACAAAATCGACAAATAATGGAGTGTGAAGTGTCCAATGTTGCATAGAGTAAAATAACATTACAATTGCAATCATATTACGGCGTTAAAGTTGTCGCAATTATATCTGTCAAGGTGTAGTTATCGATTCACTGAATTGTGATATGCATTTACAACAATTTCGATCAAGATACATTACTTATAATAATCTTGGCTTGCGTAAACGGTATTTAAACGAGTGTGCATGCATTTCATTAAGAAATAAACCGATCTGTCCTATGTATTTGGTGTTAAGCCGTAAAAATATACGAGCGAAAACAAAATCGATTGGCTTAAAATGTTTAATAATCTCTGCTAATCTCTAATAAAATACGGTGGGTCCAGCTGTTTATTTGTAGTGTTCTCATTGCTCAATATATCATATGACGTGCGAAAATAGGTTTTAAGTCATATGCGGCCATTATAGCTAAAGACCAGAGTGAACAATCGCGAAACCTACCGCTAGCCAATCGCGAGTTACCGCTTTTAAGTCACACAAAAATTCGCGGTCTCATAAGCAGTCGGCGTAGCAGTCTGCAGCTACGTTGGCTGTATATGGCCGAAGACCCATTATTGCACGACGCTGCAGTCCGCTACGGCCGAAGACCCATTATGGCATGACGCTGCAGTCCGAAGAGGGTTGGCTGCATATTGCCGAAGACCCATTATCGCACGACGCTGCAGTACGCTACGGCCGAAGACCCATTATGGCATGACGCTGCAGTCCGTAGAGGGTTGGCTGCATATTGCCGAAGACCCATTATCGCATGACGCTGCAGTCCTCACGGGCTAATCAAGGACGACACTTTCCGAATAGACCGGATATATACTAGAGACTTCGTTTAAACGAAAAATTTAAAAAAAGCGAGTGACGTCACCTATTATTATGATGATGTATAACTGTGTTGCTGTTTTATGTTTAATGTATTACTGTACAAAATTATATTTAAAAAAATGGCGTCTTAACGTGTCTGCTATAATTGTTGTTTTAAAAGGTGGCGGAACTAGGAAAAGTCGTTAAAGGTATTTGTGGATTTTAACAACGGCTACATACAACCATTATAGGCCTGATGGCCACTACATAACACAACACCGAAGACGAAATGAAACGTAGCAGTTTGAAGAAACGAAGACTTAATTTAACTAGCTTAACTATTGAAACGTGGCATTGAGAAGAAACGTTAAATGCGAAACAAATATTTATTTTAAAGGGAAATATATTAAATAATAAAATTTGACAATTTTCACAAATCTGCGTTGACATTCATGTTTCAATATGAACATCATTTTATAACAAGTATGATAATGATAATTAAACATATAAATAAGGAAACACTTCTAAAGTTTGCATTTCAACGAGATGTCCTCAATGGGAGGTAACCCTGTGCCCCTCGTGTGTAAGAACCCCTTGCCGGCCCTCTCAACGCGCACGTGACCACGAGCAAATGGCTCTAGGGGCTGGCCCAGGCGGTGCCCGTATGTAGATGACGACAGCAGTGGAACTGTGCGCTGCCGCTCCTAAAATGTTATATATATATATATATATATATATATATATATATATATATATATATATATATATATAGACAGACAGACAGACAGACAGACAGACAGACAGACAGACAGACAGACAGACAGACAGACAGACAGACAGACAGACAGATATATAGAAAGATAGATTGAGATTAAGCATTATGTCCGCTGATTTCTCGTTTCAACTATTCCAATTAGTTTTTTTATTAAAAACTATTGTTTCAGTATTAAGCAATGGAACTGTTCGCTGCCGCTACTTAAATGTTTAAACAAAAATACTTGTCGCTAATTACTTTTATCAACAATATAAACAGTGTTTTTTCCATTCGATACAACTGTGATTCTAACATTAGTGTTGTCTGTTTATAACAAAGGGTAAAACTACCCGAAAGCCTTTTACAATTCAAACAAGACGTCCCAAAACACAGCGCTGCTATAAAACCCTTTTTTAAATAGCAAAACTATTTGTCAGGTACAGAATACCGTTAGGGTCATCATGGGTTACACTTCAAAATCCAGAGGGCACAATGCGATAGTGCGATAGTACGATGGCGACAATGCGATAGTACGATGGCGACAATGCGATAGTACGATGGCGACAATGCGACAACGCTATAGTCATACCGTACTGTCGCCATCGTATCATCGCATTTTCGCAATCGTACTATCACGTTATCGTATTGTCGTCATCGTATTATCGCATTGTCGCCATCGTACTATCGCACTGTCGCCATCATATTGTCGCACTGTCGTCATCGCATTACCGCAGTATCGCATAGTCGCATTTTCGCAATCGTACTATCGCATTGTCGACTATCGCCTTCCGGTAAGCAAACTATTCTTATTGAAGAAACACAATGGATGACTTTATAAAGATGTAATTTGAAAGAGGTTAAAGTTATAATGAAATAAGACTAAAACCCGATCTGTGACAAACTATATGCCGAATCGTAAAGTATTTTTAAAAGTGGCTCCATCTAGGAAAAAATACGATGTGTGCATGTGTTCCTGAAGGCGATACACGACAATGCGACAGTACGATGACGACAATGCGATAGTGCGACAATACGATGGCGACAGTGCGATAGTACGATGGCGACAATTCGATAATACCATGACGACAATACGATAACGCGATAGTACGATGTGATGATACGATGGCGACAGTACGATATGACTATCGCATTGACGCCTTCGTACTATCGCATTGACGCCATCGTACTATCGCATTGTCGCCATCGTACTATCGCCTTGTCGCCATCGTACTATCGCATTGTCGCCCTCTGGATTATAATGTGTAACCACAATGGCAATACTGGTATTCCGTAGTCAGGTCATGTTAATAATTTGGCTCACATGAGTGTTGTGTACCGGTATATCATATGCAAATAAATAACGATGTTGAGTTTGATGAGAAAGCATTTAACGACGACGGCATTTATGGGCTGATAATCTCATGATTAACAATTGAAACTCGTTTCCGTCCGTTCTATTGTTCCCTAGTGTAAAAATATGTGGGGTTTTTTTTGCTCGAGCGCATTGAGCATCTTTAACGTACAAAAGCACTTTCAAGTCGGTTTTCTGTCTATAAACTGTTCTTGGTATCTTTGGAAAGATTTCAGCAACACATACAAGTATATTGGTCCCTAATGTATTACATCGCTTTTGGACAGCACATATACGAGACTCGCCTTGGGAAAACAAGGCTTAATGCATGTTCATAAAGTATAGTCGCAGATTAGCCTGTGTACTACGCATGCGCTAATCAGGGACGACACTTTCTGTCTAGACTAAATTTTATTTTAGAATAGACATCATTTAAACGAAAAAACAACAGCACAAGAGTGTAAACTGTCGTCCCTGCTTAGCCTGTGTGGACTACACAGGCTTATCTTGGACGACAATTTACGCACAAGCATTAAACAACGTTTTCCAAAAGAGATGCTCATATTTACAAAACAGAGGATGTGCACAAAGTCGACGGAAATAGAGGCTGTTTACCTCATCATGAAAGGAGTAACCGATCTTGTTGACGCTCTTCCGGTCGTCACGATGCATCTTGGCGTCATGGCCATCTCCTCGGTTGACAAATCTTTCGTAGGGGGGTATAACGTCAGCCTATGTTAAAACATGAAAACATCTGTCGTAAAGGGTGGGGGCTATTACGTTACCCTGTATGAGATTATGAAAACAATGTATATGGACATTTGTTCAATCAGTTGTAGAACATTAAAATATCTGATGTAGGTGACATTACGTCAACCTGTTGTAGAATATGAATACATCCGATAAAGGGGCCATTTCGTCAATCTGTTGTAGAACATCAATACATATGCTAAAGGGGTAAGACGTCAGCCAGTAAAACATGGAAAACGCGGTATACAATTAGCCTGTATCAAATAATGCAGTGATGTCGTTATATGGTTTAAATACTGGCTAAAGAAAGCAATGCACACACGTTTACGGACGAGGCACGATTAAGTAACATATGAAAACGTCGTAATCGGGTTTTGACGTAACCCGAAAGCAAATATTCTAACATGTCGTCAAGCGTTTAGACAACAGCCTACATATAATGTCAGGATGTCTTTATATTTATATACGGTCAGAACACTGCAAAATATTTAATATATCGTAGACGGCGTGACGTGGTCATTTGTTAAAGGTGAAAGACTATGTGATAAGTTATGACGTCAGCCAAAATCGAAATGTGAAAAAATGTCATTAGGCCTATGTGCCTATGCTTGGGTTGGTAAAGGGCCGAAATCACAAAGTTTCGTTTGGAAATCGTAACCTGAGCTGCACGTAATCGAACACTTCATGTGAAATTATCTTTAAGAAAAAAAAGATCCAGGTTAAACATAATAAAATACATTCAATGAATGTATAACTTTTTATTTAAAACATGTAAATGTTGATAGACATACGCACAAAATAACCTTTGAGTTTTTATCATGGTTTAATAATGGTTGACATATGAAGCTCATAAAGCTTAAAGCTTACTTTCGCAGCTGGCTTTTTTAATATTTGATACACAAAAACTTAAAGATCTCTAATAAGATTACCGCTTAAAGTAAGAAAGCGAATGACGTTAGTATGCTTTTTTAAGTCATTATTAGAAAATAAACGATTTACCGATATTTATTAAAATTGACCTTAAAAGGTCATGAATAAGAAACAATATCATTTTCATATAATTACCAACCTACCGTTTGTTTTCATCATCGTTTTTTGACGTTATAATTGAAAGCAATATCAACCAACGAAACTACAATCACGACCAGTCCAGATCTACGACACTATGACCATGACCAGTCCAGATCTATCGCCATTATCCTCACCATCTCGTCAACAAACATTACACAACTTCTACCACCATCATCACCACCGCCATCAGCACCATAATCTCTACCTCCACTTCCGCCGCGGTAAACATCGCAATAATTCAACCCAATATCCACACGCTTATATCTTTAACCTTATTATTACAGCTCGATTGCATCGAAATCCTAAGGCTTATTGAACCGTTATAAAGTCCATTTTTTGGCAGAACTACTACTGTGTGTCTTTTGGGGGATCACTACTGTATGATATTGTTCCCAGATTGGTTGATCGAACCCGTGACCTCGCGGTCGTAAGGCGGACACCATATCCACTACACCACGGCGACCTACACGCTTATACGTACCACAGTTGGTCGGATGCGAGCCCCAAGGAAGGTGTGCTTCCGGTCCGCTATGAAGTCGTCCAGCTCGTGCCTGCTCCAGTTTCGCAGACCGGAAGGCCATGTTTGGGAACCTTCACCGACAACCGTACGATGCTTCCGGCTGATGTTATTTGTCCTCTGGATGAGAAATGACGTTATACATGCATTGTATTTGATTGCATTTCATAATATCCATTAGTTTACTTTGAACATGATTTATTTTCAAAAAATACATTATAACAAATGTTTACATTTTGACCCATACATACATAAAAGGAAAAAGGTACCCCTTTAAGTTCTACCAAAATGCCGAGGTTTTTTCCCTTATAGTTAATATTTTATTATTATATTTAGGTTCACATTTTTATTCACGACTATGCAATTTATCAAATAACCTAAGACAGTTCAGGGATTGATGATTGAACTTCATGGTAGTAGATATGTGTGTTTATCTGAATATGCATACATGCATTATTTTCCGTATTTATTTACATGGAAACAAGTGATTTATTACATTTTCCTTTCATATGATTTTCATGATTATTGGAGACGGGCTATGCATTATACATTACGAAAACTATCATTTGTTTATGTTGAAAAGTGTTGTTTTGCTTAGCCTTATTTCGGCTCGATTCGCCTTTGTTGGCTCGGGTGTTCCTTAAATGTACCCCGGGTACGGTAAATATTCTTAAACGTACACGGTCGATATTAGACTGTACCCGATTTGTACCCCCGACCAAAATCCGATGTCGTAAAACGCGCTACCGATTACCGTAAAACGAACTCTATCTATCTATTTATCTTTAACAAACTTCTCTTTAAACAAATGCACTAAAAAGCTTTTTGGGTATGAGTTCCGATAATAGAAAGGTCATTTAAAAATGTAAATTGACATAAATTTGAACATGATTAATTAAAAAAAAATAGCCGACAACGAACGATTTAGCGTTAAAATTCCCGGTACGTTTAAGTACATGTACCGTACCCGGGGTACATGTAAGTATACTTAAGAGTATCCGGATTACATGTAAGAAGTAACCGAGCCGATAATGACCAACCGAGCCTTATTTCGGTTTTCTTTGATCGGTCTATTTTATAATTTCTTTGAGCATATATAAGCAGGAGTAATAGAAAACTCTTTGTGGATCAGTATGAATATAAAATACCGTGGTTCACACTCTAATTAACCGTACTGATGCGTTTTCAAAGTGTTTTCAATAAAAAAGTGATTTTTTGTAGGCGTGAGATCTTTTATACTCAATATACTATTACTGCAGATATTATCTATTGTTTTATACATATCTGTATTTCGGGAAATAAAACAATACATATCCCCCTTTTAAAGTTAGAACAAAATGTCTCAATAACTTAGCTTTATAGCTATATTTATGTTATTATGTCATTTATAAAGTGTATTATAAGATGCTGGACCATTTTTATAATATCCTCTTGATATTCAGTCTTAAGTCTATAAATAAAGGTAACATTTGAAATATCGTTTAATTTTAAAACAATAAATATATATATTCTTTAAATATTTAATTATCGACTTTCTCAATAAGATCTCAAGATAATTATACACATTTTACATTTTCAGCTTACCCATACTATGTTTTTCCATAAACCCATTTGCTCTTGTGGGGTTAAAATCCTTTTACCATACAGCGACATTAGTTTTCCAACGTACTCCATTTTTATATTAAATTATTTTTTATTATTTTTATTTAAATCATCAACAAACAAAGCAGTAATTCCACTCGTCCTCTTGATTTAAATCGTCTTAGAAACGACGTTGAGTGACGTAAGAACGCCAAGATATGACGTCACTAAACTTCCGCTTTGCGTGACGTAACGAGACGTCGCTACAACATTTACACAGTTCCCTTACGAAATTCTTTAAGTCTGAATTTAATTCGTGTTGATATCCTTTTACATCAAAATATTTTGACTTAATGATTGATAAAATGATTAATGTATTACCGTCTTCTATGCAGAAATATTGGATTTCATATAGAATATGCAATATGGAATTGAAACGACATCTTATGACTCTAGTTATGATTTTCATATTCATGAAGGTTTGTATATAACGTCCCTGAACAAGTTTAACGCAGGCGCGCTTCTTAAAAAGCTGTATAGCTATTGCGTCGGTGCGAAAAAGGAACTTACAACTTTTAAAGATGATAACACTAGTAGGCTTAAACTCTGGCGCATGTTTAGAGAAAAACAGAATCTACATTCAGATCAGTAGAAGCGGTTATAATACATGACAGATGTGATGCAAAAAAATGTTTCGTGTGAAAGAAGGCTAAATTAGCTGGACAAAATAATGTCGACCAGAGCCCTATTAGTAATGCTTCCGTTTGGACCGTGCTCTTTGAAAAAGTGGTTTCATGCATGATCGTAAAGTAACTAAAGTTTCGTCCAAGATTAGCCTGTGCAGTCCGCACAGGCTAATCAGGGACGACATATTTCGTTTTTATAATATTTTTTGTTTTAAGAAAGTCTCTTGTTAGCAAAAATCAAGTTAAGGCGTAAATTTTCGTCAATGTTTAGCCTGTTTGGACTGCACAGGCTTATCTGGGACGAAACTTTACGCACATGCATTTAACAACATTTTCACAGAGCACGGTCCATTTATATTAATTCTATTAAGTGGCTCGGTCCACTAAGAGGCACATTAAAGTCGAAGAAGTCGATGGGGACTCGATGACATGCCCGCCAAACCCATTACGTAACTTGTTTGTGTACCTAGAAAATCTCTCGAGTTTTTTAAGATTACTAAAACTATGTTTAAACACAATTTACTTTTTTAAGTTTTAAATATCGTTGCTAGGTGAATGTAAATTATCGAATGTTATCATAATTGCAAGTACATGTATATACTCGTGTGATTTAAAAACTGCGATTTCAGTAACGAGTTGCTAAAATTGTGGTACGCGTTTTGTTCGACGCCGTGTTTTTTGTATAATGTGTCATTAACTAAATAAACGCGTCATTACTTCTTTTAACCAGGAAGGGCACATCTGCATTCCACATCCGGAGCCTAGTGACTCAGTGGAATTTCTATCAACGCCGTGAGGGTGTGAAGAGGACGGAAACAGACGCCATCAGAACTCCAAGAGAACGCATCAGGTCGTTAACTTTGAATCCTGCGGTTTCCCTGTATGATGTCCCGCTGAATAATACGCCTAAGGATAATGGTGTCATGCTGCAGAACTTTTGACCCAAATGGTACGTCATAATATGCACACGAAGGTCGCAGGCGTGGTGGGTTTCTCGTGGTAACGCACACAATTGGTGCATGGCCGCCAAATAAAGTCAAACTTTTGCGCGTAGACACCCCCATAACCATACCTTTTCTTAAAAAGCACTCCAAGCCGCAATGATTTTAACAATAAAGAAGATAGGTCATCCAGTATGTAAGAAAGAACTCAATGCGAATCAGCGGTCACTGTTTTATGGCCATCTTTATACCGGCAGCTCTCCAGTTGATGATGATTTCCCATCAACTGTCAAGGTCTCATGTAATCTCCAACCTAAAAGCAAAACAGTGAATTTTTAGCATACAACTATGTTTTCCCTACCACATGGACACAGAAATATTCAAAAATAAAGTCATGGCAAGTGCCCATACACAGAATTGTGTCTTCAAATAAATGAAGATTTTGTTTTTAGAGGGTAAAGCCAAAAGCATTAAGTATATTGTAACCTTTAACATGTGTAAGGCGTCTTCTGATTGGCCAACACTCAAGGGTCGCAAAAATTGTAAGTCGACGTACAAGTTTGTACGTCGACGTACAATTTTGTACGTCGACGTACAATTGTTGTACGTCGACGTACATATTGTACGTCGGCGTACATTTCTCAGTTTACCTAGTTGGTCTTGTTGACTTTTGACCCAGATGGTACGTCATAGTAATTAACGAATTTCACATTCCCAATCTACGCAATTATTACGACGCAATAATTTATATAATCCCAAACGAGCAACGCAATGTGCTGCTGTTGCATAGTGACTACTGTCTGCAAATATATAGTGTATTTGACGTTCTTATCTATATAGATACACTACAATTTTCTGTAAACATTTAATAATAAGAAAAAGGATAAGTATCAATATATAAGCAAAGAAAAGTTTCGTAGAAGAGGAACAATGCAATTTATTAAAGTGTTATTTCCGTGAGAATGGCAGTCGACGTTTTCCTGCCCAACCTTGTTAAATAAATTATGCAGTGCTCTGTGAATAGGGCGTGTAATGCATGTGTGTACAGAGTTGTCCAAGCTAAGCCTGTGCAGTCCGCACAGGCTAATCAGGGACGACACTTTAGGCCTAAACTTATTTTTTGCTAAGAAGAGACTTTATTGAAACGAAAAATATCATACAAGCGGAAAGTGTCGTCCCTGATTAGCCTGTGTGGACTGCATATGCTAATCTGGGACGACACTCTACGCACATACATTAAACCTCTTTTTCACAGACCACGGCCCAAATGATTACCCGGTAGATCATAATCTTATATGAACACATGCCCATTTGGTGAACAGCATGTGTATGCATGTAGTTGGGTAATAACTAAAGATGACAAGGAGCAATAAGGTAATAAGCATGGTATCATACATGCAGTAAGACAGAAGTCCCTATCTCGACTTTTATGTCAAGTCATAAATTCAATGACGTAAATCGTTTAATTATCTAACCGCAAATGTTTGCCGTAATCTGTCATCCCGTCTGAAAATCGTTCATGAAAGCCTGAATATGCTACCAAATTGTGCAAGTTTGCTATAAATAGCACAGTTTGACTTCAATTTTCTATCGAAAAGTATTTAATAAGATAGATGTTTCATTAAAAAAAAAACAAGATGAGAATTTTTAAAGCTAGCATCATGCGAAAATCGATCTTATGCCATATGCGACCAGCGTAGCTATAGCCCAGCCTGCGCAACTCGCAGTCTTGTCAGGAGATACCTACTGGGACCATGAAACCTTGTGTGATTTTCTCGCGGACAGAGGATTTAAAACAAATTATACACACAATCCAAAAAGTTACTTTAAATGTGAAATGTCTAACTACAAATTTATCAGGACTTTGGTTTTATACTGAACAGGCGACTAATCATCCTTTGCACATTCCCGATGTCGTGTTCTGTGGATGTAGCATCCTTTTATGAAACGAATCGAGAACGATGCTGACAAAGTGGCGACTGGGATAGCCTATAGAAACATAATTACATGTATGTTAAAATGCCGCCGTATTGCTTATTATAAACGTGCAAACAGAGCCTTAATTCCAACTAAAGGCGATGATGCTCAATGCTAGCCGTTTCATCCAAGAAATGCGCAAACCAAATGTAAATTAATTCCTTACCTCTGTATCATAACGTAGTGCATTTTCAATTCAGCGTTAAACGAAATGGGGACAAATCGTAGAACGCAATGGTGACAAATGATCACACACACATGGGCATCATTCGGCTAAGATGTTTAACCCTTTACCACTTAGATACGTATTTAACCATTTACCACTTAGATATGTATTTAACCCTTTTACTACTTAGATACGTATTTAACCTTTTACCATCTAGATACGTATTTAACCCTTTTACCACTTAGATACGTATTTAACCCTTTTACTACTTAGATACGTATTTAACCATTTACCACTAAGATATGTATTTAACCCTTTTACTACTTAGATATGTATTTAACCCTTTTACTACTTAGATACGTATTTAACCATTTACCACTTAGATATGTATTTAACCCTTTTACTACTTAGATATGTATTTAACCCTTTTACCATTTAGATACGTATTTAACCCTTTTACTACTTAGATACGTATTTAACCCTTTTACCACTTAGATATGTATTTAACCCTTTTACTACTTAGATACGTATTTAACCCTTTTACCACTTAGATATGTATTTAACCCTTTTACTACTTAGATACGTATTTAACCCTTTTACTACTTAGATACGTATTTAACCCTTTTACTACTTAGATATGTATTTAACCCTTTTACTACTTAGATACGTATTTAACCCTTTTACTACTTAGATATGTATTTAACCCTTTTACTACTTAGATACGTATTTAACCCTTTTACTACTTAGATACGTATTTAACCCTTTTACCACTTAGATATGTATTTAACCCTTTTACTACTTAGATACGTATTTAACCCTTTTACTACTTAGATACGTATTTAACCCTTTTACTACTTAGATACGTATTTAACCCTTTTACTACTTAGATATGTATTTAACCCTTTTACTACTTAGATATGTATTTAACCCTTTTACTACTTAGATACGTATTTAACCTTTTTACCACTTAGATATGTATTTAACCCTTTTACTACTTAGATATGTATTTAACCCTTTTACCACTTAGATATGTATTTAACCCTTTTACTACTTAGATATGTATTTAACCCTTTTACCACTTAGATATGTATTTAACCCTTTTACTACTTAGATACGTATTTAACCCTTTTACTACTTAGATATGTATTTAACCCTTTTACCACTTAGATATGTATTTAACCCTTTTACTACTTAGATACGTATTTAACCCTTTTACTACTTAGATACGTATTTAACCCTTTTACTACTTAGATACGTATTTAACCCTTTTACTACTTAGATATGTATTTAACCCTTTTACTACTTAGATATGTATTTAACCCTTTTACTACTTAGATACGTATTTAACCTTTTTACCACTTAAATATGTATTTAACCCTTTTACTACTTAGATATGTATTTAACCCTTTTACCACTTAGATATGTATTTAACCCTTTTACTACTTAGATATGTATTTAACCCTTTTACCACTTAGATATGTATTTAACCCTTTTACTACTTAGATACGTATTTAACCCTTTTACTACTTAGATATGTATTTAACCCTTTTACCACTTAGATATGTATTTAACCCTTTTACTACTTAGATACGTATTTAACCCTTTTACTACTTAGATATGTATTTAACCCTTTACCACTTAGATATGTTTTAACCCTTTTACTACTTAGATACGTATTTAACCCTTTTACTACTTAGATATGTATTTAACCCTTTTACTACTTAGATACGTATTTAACCTTTTACCATCTAGATACGTATTTAACCCTTTTACCACTTAGATACGTATTTAACCCTTTTACTACTTAGATACGTATTTAACCCTTTTACTACTTAGATACGTATTTAACCCTTTACCACTTAGATACGTATTTAACCCTTTTGCTACTTAGATACGTATTTAACCATTTACCACTTAGATACGTATTTAACCCTTTTACTACTTAGATACGTATTTAACCCTTTTACCACTTAGATATGTATTTAACCCTTTTACTACTTAGATATGTATTTAACCCTTTTACTACTTAGATATGTATTTAACCCTTTTACCACTTAGATACGTATTTAACCCTTTTACTACTTAGATACGTATTTAACCCTTTTACTACTTAGATACGTATTTAACCATTTACCACTTAGATATGTATTTAACCCTTTTACTACTTAGATACGTATTTAACCTTTTACCATCTAGATACGTATTTAACCCTTTACCACGTATTTAACCCTTGACCACTTAGATACATATTTAACCCTTTACCACTTAGATACGTATTTAACCCTTTACCACTTAGATACGTATTTAACCCTTGACCACTTAGATACGTATTTAACCCTTTTACTACTTAGATACGTATTTAACCTTTTACCATCTAGATACGTATTTAACCCTTTACCACGTATTTAACCCTTGACCACTTAGATACATATTTAACCCTTTACCACTTAGATACGTATTTAACCCTTTACCACTTAGATACGTATTTAACCCTTGACCACTTAGATACGTATTAGATACGTATTTAACCCTTGACCACTTAGATACGTATTTAACCCTTGACCACTTAGATACGTATTTAACCCTTTACCACTTAGATACGTATTTAACCCTTTACCACTTAGATACATATTTAACCCTTTACCACTTAGATACGTATTTAACCCTTTACCATCTAGATACGTATTTAACTCTAAACCAAGTCTTAAACTTTCTCGACGCATGCAATTATCAAATGAACTCTTGAGAACATCTCGCGCATGTAGGCTCAACTGAATAAATAAAATGTTTGCTTTGTGAAAATACCAATAAATTGTGCGATATAGCAAACATGCAATATACAGAAATTTTACTAATTACGCAGCCAGATTTTGATATACTATGCTCATTTGAAAATTATAGGGGTTTATCCTTGCGTTAACGTTGTAAACTGAGTGTTCGGCATGAAACTATTTTATCCCCGATTTCAAGGAAAAAGCGCCTACAACAGTTTCCCGCTCCACTCTTCGGCACATTGTCAGAATCAGAGTGTTTGTAATAAAAGGCCCTTACTCACAGATTTCGTACATTTGAAATATGTCATTAAAAGGGTTTACTAACAAATAATAGCTTAACCAGTCTTAACTAATTAAAATAGCAGACAAAAGTTTAACCCATTTATGCCTAGCGTCTTGAAAAAGGCATGATGCGGCGTCTCATCATGGTCTGCGCTGTTTGCGCAAACGAATTTCTGTAAGAAATATTCTTAATATAGAAATAAATATACTAGACATCCCTAAGTTTTGAAATAAATTGATCAAATTTAGCAGGATGGGAGAGTCCACTAGGCATAAATGGGTTAAACTAGCAGAAAAAGATTAATGAACATCGCCTTCTACGGATTTCGAAGCCGGGACCTCTGAACCAAAAGCTATTGCGCTGCCAATGCGCTAAGAAGGCTTTGTATCGAAACATATTCAATGTCAGTGCTCAACGATTTTCCAAAATTATCGAGGAAACGCGTTTCGGACATTTTATTATCTTACCGATTTCGAATGATGATTATTTTAGCCTTGTTCTGAGAAAACTGGGCTTAATGCATGCGCGTAAAGTGTCATCCAAGATTATCTTGTGCAGTCCGCGCAGGCTAATCAGAGACGACACTTTCCGCATTTATGGTCTTTTTAGTTTGAATGAAGTTCCTCCTTACCGAAAATCAAGTTTAGGCGGAAAGTGTCGTCCCTGCATGGGCATTATGAAATAAAAAAAACTTCTCAGTAATTTATATTTAACTAACGATATACTCCAGTTATGTATTAGTAATGTATCTGTCCTTTCATTCTTTGATGTTTAACCAGATGTCAACGTTGAGAAACCAATTGCTTTTGTTTTGTTACTCATTGATTGCCGAGTCCATAGAAACCCTTGTAATAAGCAATAAGCACAGCTGCTGCTCACCTTAACCCATTTATGCCCAGTGGACTCCCCCATCCTTCTAAGTTGGATCAATTTATTTCCAAATTTAGGGATTTCTAGTATAGTTATTTCTATATTTAGAACAATTCTTACAGAAATTCATTTAAGCAAACAGCGTAGACCCAGATGAGACGCCGCATCATGCGGCGTCTCATCTGGGTTTACATTGTTTGCAATGTCCTCTTTTCAGGACGCTAGACATGAATGGGTTAAATTGAAATGGTGTGTCCACGTTTTGAAGCATGCCACGAAACATCACGTGGCATAAAATTAGTCGCGTTCTGAGAAAACTGGGTTTAACGCATGTGCGTAAAGTGTCGCCCCAGATTAGCCTGTGCAGTCCGCATTATGTCCAGTTTTCTAAGAACACGACTTAAACACATTGACTATCATTGACTAAGACGGCTACTTTTTCACAAATGCATACGACAAGTTCATTCAGTAATGAACCAATAATTGTAACATTTCTAGTGTGATTTAGATTGTTAAAATATAATGTACACACTTTGAATAAATTTAAATTATTAAAAAAAACGTCTTTCAGCCCAAATGTGAACAAGTCCTTTTAAGAGCTATGTTTTCCTAACAATAACTACAATATTGCATTATGTGCACTAGCATATGTTATATGTTATCAATATTGGTGTTCCATATCCTGGTATCTTTAAAAAAAATGTAATATTGTTTTCATAATTTACATTAAAATACAATAAAGTTTTGATTCAAATTGTAAAGGCTTCATCTCCAAACCTTAGATACTGATGAGCAGCAAACAGCATAAAACCTGAACAGACTGAGAGTTACTCGCAGTCTGTTCTAGTTTTATGCTGGTTGAAAAAGGCATTTTCACTTTGTTTCTTATGGGGTAAAGGGTTAAATGCCTTAACGCCCTGAAGTACATTCCATCTCGCACTGTATCCAAGTCAGTGTGCGGTCAGCCTGTCTGGTCAACCACTCTGGATCAGCAGACGATTTATTTCATAAATCGATCTTACGGAGGAATCCGAGATAGCCGATGTATCACGATTGCTGGTCAACGTCATTTCAAAGCCTTTACTTAGCCGACACAATAATCTTCATGGGCACGTGGCAGGTAAATAAATTAAAGGAGTCTTGATATTTGTTTTCAACAATATTGTCTGAATACAATTTTTGAAATATTTTATAAATAAGAATTATTCCATCAAATGACCTAATATACTTATAAAAGTCGCGAATACACTAGTACTAAAATAGGTATGTTCGAAGAACACGTGTATACATATTTTAATTTCGTAATTTATTTACTATGTTGGATACAAAACACATCAATTGTAGAACAGAACAGTAGTCAGATACAACAATAATCTACAACAATACAAAGAGAAGTGCCATGGTCACGTTCTATGGAATGCCGTCCCAGATTCAATAATCGTGAACGGCCGCCTCATGTCTCATTATAAATGGGCAAGCAGAGCTTTAAAGGGATCTTTTCACGTTTTGGTAAATTGACAAAATTGAAAAAAGTTGTTTTAGATTCGCAAATTTTCGTTTTAGTTATGATATTTGTGAGGAAACAGTATTACTGAACATTTACCACGGTATAATATAGCCATTATATGCATCTTTTGACGATTTAAAAACCTAAAAATTATAAAGCGTTGCAACGCGAAACGATTGAATAATTTGGAGAGTTATGTTGTCGTTTAATTTTGTGAAACTTCGAAGATTGCTTATATAAGGTATAAAATACGTCTCACATGTATGCTTGGCAGGATGGCCGAGCGTTTTTACTCCAGGACTCTGGGGGTCACTGGTTCGAGCCTGCTGCGGGCTACTTTTTTTCCTTTTTTAAATTTAATTCTTGATTTTTTACTGGAGTTTTTAAGATACAATGTTTACATTTATCAATATAAAGCATTTAATGACAATCTTCAAAACATGCCAAAATCTGTGAAAAGGCCCCTTTAACCCATTTATGCCTAGTGGACTCTCCAATCCTTCTAAGTTGGATCAATTTATTTCCAAAATTAGAGATGTCTAGTATATTTATTACTATATTTAGAATATTTCTTACAGAAATTCATTTAAGCAAACAGCGCAGACCCTGATGAGACGCCGCATTATGCGGCGTCTCATCAGGGTGTACGCTGTTTGCTAAGGCCTTTTTTTCTAGACGCTAGGCATAAATGGGTTAATTCAATTGTTACGTGATTAAATGCTTGCCGTTTCATTCAAGATATAAGGATTTAATTTTCAAAAAAGTTTGAAAATTGATTCATCAACTTTATGTGTTGTCCATTTTCAAGACAGCGGTGCAACGCAATGATGATCACAGACTCGTGAATTTTTTTTAACCTTATAAAATCGCAACGGTCAGTGACTGTTGTCAGACGGTTGTTAAGGTCTTTTGTGTGCCTAATTTATCATTCTGTTGACCCTCGTATAAAACAGACAAGCCGCAGAATATATGTTCAGAGCAGCATTTATTCTTGGACCAAATTTAATGATAATTGGTTTACATGTTCGCCGTGTTGCAACTATTGGATACAGTACTTAATAACCAATGGTATGTTAAATCGATATGTATTACCGGTATTTCTGTTACTATTTATATATTTTGTTATATTTTAATCTCCCAAGAAAACCACAACAAATAATATATATTTTTTGTTTAAATTGATATAATTATCCGATTTATCGTCTATTTAAAGTAATCGGTAGATTGTTTCGAATGCACAGACAAATGCACAAAAATTCTTTGTTGATGCCAATGTGAGTCCCCTTGTTATTATCAGGGCACCTTCCAAGTGATATATGCCATCTTTTAACCCATTTATGACTAGTGGACTCTCTCATCCTTCTAAATTGGATCAATTTATTTCCAAAATTAGGGATGTCAAGTATATTTATTTCTATATTTAGAATATTTTATAAAGAAATTCCTTTAAGCAAACAGCGCAGACCCAGATGAGACGCCGCATTGTGCGGCGTCTCATCTGGGTCTACGCTGTTTGCAATGTCCTTTTTCAGGACGCTAGGCATAAATGGGTTAAATGGGCTGTGCTCTGTGAAAAGGGGTTTTCATGCATATGCGCAAAGCGTCGTCCCAGATTAGCCTTTGCAGTACACATAGGCTAATCAGGGACGACACTTTCCACCGAAACTGGATTTGTGCTAAAAAGATGACTTTCTTTAAACAGAAAATATCATTAAAGCGGAAAGTGTCGTCCCTGATTAGGTTGTGTAGATTGCACAGGCGCTAATATGGAACGACACATTACACACATGTTTGAATCCCCTTTCCACAGAAAACGGCTCAAATTAATTCTTTATTTTATCTCTCTCTATATGATTCATATATCTTTTTACTTTTTAAATGTATGAAAAGCGAGAGTCCATTGAAGTGAAAATGAATTAATCTTTTGTTTGTTGACTCTATTCAGTTATTCCGGCATGTACAATTTTGAATTGAAGAGTTTTATTTAATAATCCCACGACGTTTATAAAAGGCAAGCCCGGACTGTCTATTTGCCGATAGCATAATTGTATATGCTTTACCTACCTAACTTCAGATGAAGGTATACCTGCTCGGCGCGCTTTTCCTGTTGGTTGTACACCAGGCGGCAGCACAGGGTCTATTCGGATCTAGAGCCGCCGGGGGTGGTGAGCCGGCTGAGGGAGCCGAGGGAGCAGGTGGAGCTGGCGGGGAGGGCGGCGGTACCAATCCTGGTGGCATTTTTTCGGCGCTTCTGGGTGGATCGGCCGGTGGTGGCGGTGAAGGCGGAGAGGGCGGAGGTACCAAGCCTGGTGGCATTTTTTCTGCGCTTCTGGGTGGATCGGCCGGTGGTGGCGGTGAAGGCGGAGAGGCGGCAGAAGGAGGCGCCCCTGGCCCGCGCAATCCGAGTACGTGACTTATAACTACTGTATCTTAAAATATCTTATACATTGACGTCATTTTTCCTGTTTATAATTATAAGCCGTTCGAAGGCCAAAATGGCAAATCGTTGTTATACAAAGTTATACAAGGTTACATTTGCCTTTGTGAAGCTTAACTTTTGTTTTGTCACTTACATGTATAAACATATGTATGTATTAGCACAGGTGTGTTTGTGTGTTTTATTCGAACAATTAGGAAATCCGAGACACCAGCATTTTTGTATCAATGACGCTGAAATTATATTATTTTAACTTTTCTCAATTACATATGTAAAGCTTAATCTTTAAATTTTGAACATTCCAGACGACTTACATTTTTATTTAGACGGATTCATTCCGATCTGTCAATGACTGAATTCATAATATGTTAACGATATGTTGTATGTTGTTACCATTTTGATCTTTTTACAACTTGAAATAATTGCCTTGGAAATATAACTTGGCAACATGAAAAAGTTTTTTGCTAACTTACCCATTTATGCCTAGCGTCTAGAAAAAAGGCTTAAACAAACAGCGTAGACCCAGATGAGACGCCGCATGATGCGGCCTCTGACTAGGGTATGCGCTGTTTGCTGAAAGGAATTTCTGTAAGAAATATTCTAAATATAGAAATAAATATGCTAGACATTCCTTATATTTGAAATAAATTATCCAATTTAGAAAGATGGGAGAGTACACTAGGCTTAAATAGGTTAAATTTGTCTCATTTTCAGTGCAAAACGTGTTGTTGGCGTACTTGATGGAACAACGGATGCAACGGATGCAGCAAATGCAGCAAATGAAGCGCATGCAGCAGATTCAGAGGATTCGGGAGGCGCAACGGATGCTGCAGGGCCTTGCTAGAGGGGATCCGTATAACCATGATCACTTCTCTTGGGCTGGCGCACTAATGCGCGCATACGTACTCGACCGCGTGTTTGAACTTATTGGCAGTGAGTGAAAGGATGTGTTTGGCTCCTAAGCGACCGGTCACTTCCGGTGTCTGACTGTTTTAAACTAGCACCGGATGTTCATTTTTGTTTCATGGAAAGTATTGTTGCTTAAGATGTCTCATTTCGCATATTTGTTTATTAAAAGGCTGTTTTAAGTCTTAAATAACGAAAATACATACAGTAATATAAAGTTTAAAACTTACTTAAATTGGTGCAGAACACATCACATTTATGATAAATGGTTAGGTATGTATGACTTTGCACAAGACCTATGTGTTATGCGTTTCCAATAAATGATGTACTTTATAACTTGTAATGTACACATGATTTTTTGTTTTTATAGTTTTTGTCTATTTCGAAATGCAAATAAATAAAAAAATATTGAAACACACAACTGCTTGTTATTTTCTTTTACATCATTGAACATCATTCTCATCAGCAGCAGCCTCGTCATCATCAGCATAGTTATCGTCATATTCGTCATCATTAAGTTTTGGCAAATAGAAAAAAAATCTATGATGACGTAATCCGCATGACACAAATCAAAACTTAACAGTGGATTGATTTTGAAACCGGTCAATGTCGGCACAATATACCGATACTAACAAGCCATTACACACATACCATTGTCACTTCACTATGTTCGTTTGACATAACTATCAATACGTATATAACACTTTATTTTAAGATAAATAATGAACAACCCAACATGGACAAACACTCTTAATGGAACGTTGGCCCAAAGCATACACTGTGCAAAACGTATTGGTTCGACTGAATTAGTTATCATCAACGTAATTTAAGCAACCAGGATTTACATCAACATGACTCAACCACAGAATCGCTTCTGGCCGCATACTATTTGAAGTACCTAAACAAACTGAACGCTTACTCATGCTTTCTTAAAACCGCTTTAATTTGCGAGACAAGGCAAACAAAACCTTTTTGGCAAAATGAAACTGTTGTCCTAAAGCAATCATTAAAACCGGCACTTTTGCCAAAAGCAGCGTCATCGGACACATGTGTAACGGGACATATAAAAGAAAACAAAGCGACGTGTCTTGTCTTTGATATGTTGGTGGTATTGGTTATTCAATTCTTAAGGTAAATAATTGTTATCTTTCACTATATTTTTTAAGTTTACTTTAAAAATGTTCTTCGACAGACATATGTCAAGTAACTTAAAAGCATATTAAACATTAGGTTATTTCTTAAATTTTCGGATACGAATATAAACGGAAGAAAACATATTCCAACATAAAGTCTTTAAATTTTATACACTCAAATTTGTTTTCATGCAAATAAATATTAAGTATTATTGGGACAAACATGTTGTATCATTAATCATTAATGTAATCAAATATGTGATACGATGATACAAATTAATACGGACTCAGCAAATTATAAAACTTGAAGAAATATAAGACATGTGTAAAACCATTTCAGGCATTAAGTTTACAAATTTTCAAAACGAACCACGATGTAATTGTTTATAGGAACTCGACTTATGATGTCTAGATTTTGCAAGTACGCCGTCATATTGGGTCTCGTTTTCGTCATCGATCACGTGACCGGTCAGAATAATGGCGGTCCGCCCAGCATGGAAAGTCAGCAGGCGAATAATATGCGTATGTATGCGTTTCAATAAAATATTCTATACATATTGAATAATGGATTTAATACAATACATTTATTTGTTTGCGTGTTACGGTTTTGCTCGAAGTCCATAAAACGTATTCGAAAAAAAAACAGACCAAAGATAACTCATTAAGTCCACTCTCTGTATAAATTTCACTTATATAATAGCATTTTGATAAGCATCTGTATTATAATCACCGTGTCTGTCATAAACGCTGAGACTCTCTCTCTTTTGTTTTAATTTATTTAACGATGTTGTCATTCTGTTTCAATTTGTTGTCGAGTCATAAAAAATTGGCCAATCAGAGGCGCTAAAGCTCATATACATCCACTATGACGTTCATAATCAAGTAATTTTGTTTAATAATGTAAGTTTGAATGTGCCCGGTTTAATTATATAACAGTCTACACTTTTCTAACGCATCACGTAATCATATCAGTATAGCTCCCTTTTATTTTTGAACGACTGGTCTTGAAATTTGGACCAAGAATAATTCAACACATATCTGATAATTCCTGAAAATTTAATTCAAATTGAAAAAAAAAACAACACAATATAAAACTTAACAAATTAAAAACGTCACTTCAAAAGTCAAATTCGCAAACTCGTATAACGTTAACAAATAACAATGTGAATAGTAAAACGCATTTATAAACTTACACGTCTTAATAACTGACCGGCTTGCAACATGCCGATTGAGTCGTTTCGCTCCTGAATATTAATACGAGCCATATTGTTTTTCTTGTGTAAAAACTTACCTAGCATTATGAAATTGAAATAAAATTGGAATAACATGTATATCGCCTTTTACTACACTTTGTGATTTTTTTGGCGCAACACTTTTTAAACTAACATATCTCAGTAATGAGTAAATATTTTAAATTAAAATTGCACATGTGATCATTTGACTACAATATATGCTAGCTATTGATAAAATCATTCATCCGTGACGATCGGACGCTCTAGCAAGTGGGAAAGGTAGTCTGTAAAATCCGTGACGATCGGACGCTCTTTTACAGACTACCTTTCCCACTTGCTAGAGCGTCCGATCGTCACGGATGAATGATTTTATCAATAAACGCAAAGTGCGCGATTGCGCTCCTGAATATTCATACGATCTATATTGTTTTGAAAATTAATTTTTTGTTTTCCTTGTGTAAGAACCCACCTCAAATAATTAAATTTAAATAAAACAAGAATTAAATCTCGTTTCAACATTTCCACGTACAAAAATATGGAACCACACCTACCCCACCTGCTAAAGCGTCCAATCGTCACGGATGAATGATTTGATCGTGAGCTTGCACATAATGTAGTCAAATGATCGTATGTAAAATTTAAAATCAATATCTATACTCATAACTGAGATATTTAAGTTTGAAAAGTGATGCGTTAGAAAAGTCCCCAAGTGTATGTACAGAAACTCTTCTAAAATTGTTTGTGATGACATTTTTCCAAGTAATAATAACAAAAAAATAATTACTAAAAACACATGCAGTATGCCAAAAATGTTTATGGAATAGTACAAAACCAAAACATTTTTTTTACAAAATAACAAAATGATTTAAATATTCAGCGATAAAACGAACAATTTTATGATTCGTATATTTCAAATTACGAACGTTAGTCATCGCAAGATTTTAACGTGTTGATATGATACCATTAGTCACAACGTTTGTTGCATTACACTAAACTGCTTAATGAAAAATTAAAACATGTCAATTGACCATTCTCTGAGAAAAAGGGGTTTAATGCATTTGCGTAAAAGGTCAACCCAGTTAAGCCTGTGCAGCCCGCATGGACTAATGAGGGACGACACTTTCCGCTTTTATGATATTTTTCGTTTTGAGAAAGTAATTTCTAAGCAAAAATCACGTTTAGGCGGAAAATGTCGTTCCTGCTAAACCTGTGCGAACCACACAGGCTAATATGGGGCGACATTTTACGCACTTGCATTAAACCCCGTTTTTACAGAGCGCGGATTAAATTGATAAATTACAAATTTGTTTGAGCATTAAGTTTCTCTCCAGTTCTCAAAATGATGGGTGCTGGCGACCCTCAGTCAGGCCAACGGCGCTCCAATGAACCACAGGTGCTGCAACAAGCTCAGCGGACCGGGATTCAACAACAGCCAGCCAATGCAGCGCAAAAACCGATTAATCATTTAGGAAAACCGATTAATCAGCCCAAACAGTCCACACAACCGGATAACCCATTCATTTATCCGAATATCGCGTCAAGACAACCGTTTATGCCGCCAGCGAACGCAAATAACGCCGGGCAGTTTATGAAACTCTTTGAGCAGATCAGGCAACTCGAAAACAGTCGACATGGAGAGTGGCAGCGAGCAGATTCTCAGCCGAAGATGGAGCCGGATTTTCATGGCCAACCTTGGACCAACAGTCTTGCGCAGGCGTACATGATAGGCCGTATGGCTGACAATATGGAATTGGAATTCGCATGAAAACATCGATGCTTTTTGTTGTGAACATTCAGTGGGCTTTTTAAAAAATGTAATCTTAGTTAACTGTGAACATCCGATGCCTAGATGAATGCACATGCGAAAGT
This sequence comes from Dreissena polymorpha, assembly GCF_020536995.1. Classification (NCBI taxonomy): domain Eukaryota; kingdom Metazoa; phylum Mollusca; class Bivalvia; order Myida; family Dreissenidae; genus Dreissena; species Dreissena polymorpha. Next base: position 852,650 of record NC_068368.1, on the reverse strand, counting down.
GATTGAAAATAAACTGTTATCACGATTCCACACTTGCAATGTTAAAACCAGTCCACACTTGCAACGGCGTGCAATATGAAACTCGGCGCGGATGCATACCACTTAAATCTCTCTATGATGTTTTGTTTTGTGCTTAATGCTTTTAAATACCAATTACAATAATTTGTTTTTGTTTATTTCGTCTTTTGTATGACCATGTAAAAATCACAATACTGAATAATGAGCCGAACTAAAGTTCCCAAAACTATGGGAACATGTCAATAGAGACTGGTAAGGTTCCGAATATTTGCCTTTAAAATGAATTCAAACCCCTGTAATAAGTACTGTGGCAAATTAACTATTTTAGGATTCGGAAGCGCAAGAAATCACATGGCCCACTTTTGCATACATGTTTACTCAAAGGTAGGATATAAAAAGTATGTAAATGCACGTAGTATAATACAGAGCTATACAACTTCGTCGCTCAAACGTGAAGACGCTTTACTTACAAGTTTCGCGTGTTTGTTTAACATCTTTCAAAGATTATGCTAGACATGTACAAAAATGACATTGAGCAAAATGTTCCGCATATTTTGTTGGGACTGACAATATATAGAGAGAACAAATCTTACTGTAGAGCTCGTGATGAAGAGTCCATTAGGATAAGAGCTCAATTGATGTCGTTTTAGCGCTGTGGATATGGTGTAGCTCAATTGATGTCGTCTTAGCGCTGTGGATATGGTGTTAGCTTAACGACTGAGCTCAGGGGTTTGATATCCCACGGACTCTAGATGCTACGTGACTGGCAATATGGCGGCGGTCAATTTATCAATTCTGGAACGGTCTATACGCTCCGTGGATACCCCAATGCGGAAGCGTTTATTAGATCTACCTTTAAGAACCTCAGTACTGTTTCTACCAAGAAAACGGGCCTGAGAGTGCCTCAGTAAGCATCAGGCTTTCGATGCAATCGATTTTAACTAAAGAGCATTAAAATATTTTTTACCAAAAAAAAACAAAACACGCATATTGAGAACGTTAATGTTGGGGGACGATTTGCTTTGTGTAATTGTAATTTAGAAACTGACATTCAGTCAAACAATTGTGTAAATCCTGTAAGAGAATTTTTGCTAAATACTAACCTTGATTTTATAGATTCGATTTGATTGACGTGTTCTACCCTTTTAGCACTGTTTTAATTGAGCGCTTTAAAAAAGTATTTGACGAGAATAAAATATACCAAGTAAAAATGTAACAAATATCAATGAACATACGCGTCTTAAGTATTTAATTAAGCTTTGACTGGTTACTTTCACTATTAAGCTTTGATTGGTTACTTTCACTATTAAGCTTTGATTGGTTACTTTCACTATTTTTAAAACGAGTCTGATTTCAGCTTAAAACCGGCTCTGAACATACATTAACTCTTTCAGAACCGAATTTTGAAGGCCTTTGCAAACAGTTTGAATCCAGATGAGACGCCACAGAACGTGGCGTCTCATCAGGATCCAAACTGTATGCTATTCTGATAGTATTCTTTGAAAAAAATCGAAGAAAATGCTAATTTTAGAAATTCAGCGGACGACATTTTAGCAGACGACAAATTTCCCAGCATGCAAAGGGTTAATGGGTCGATCACAAAAGAAGTCTACACGCAATTTAAAAGTTTTATTATTGAAATAAAACAACATTTATAATAATAAACTTATATATTTTATAACAACCCCACCATTATATTAATAAATTGTAAATTATCAAATTTAATTACAACTATATAACACATACAAAACACAATTCAAACATGATTGCATGATACAAAAATAAAAAAACTCAAGCACAAGAAAATTAGTATATTAGTAACCCATTTATGCCTAGCGTCTAGAAAAAAGGCCTTGGCAAATAGCGTAGACCCAGATGAGAGGCCGCATGATGCGGCTTCTCATCTGAGTGTACGCTGTTTGCTTAAAGAAATTACTGTAAGAAATATTCTAAATATAGAAATAAATATACTAGACATCCCTAATTTTGAAAATAAATTGATCCAATCTAGGATGGGAGAGTCCACTAGGCATAAATGAGTTAATTAAATCCTGTGAATGGGTAATTAGTAGGTTAATAGTCATAAATATACATCATCAAACATGAGCAGTTCGATCTATGCTATTGACGTTATTGGCAATGAATTCATCATTCATTTTTTTAATTTTTTATGTGTATGCAAAATCTATATGTATATTAAGACGAAACCTGTCGAATCTACAAACGACTGCTACACCTGAAAATGACACGTGGTTTTAATGGCACACGTGGTCGACGGTCAAAGCAGTGAGAACTGTCAAGACATTACTCATGTTGCAAGGTATTGCTTGGCGGATGAGAAATGACGCGTTAGTCGCTTGTCGTGCTGTAAGGTTGCGGGTCGCTTGTCATAGCCATATAAACTGCCATCTATTATTGCTTATTTATAGCCCATTAATCCATTCAAGTACTTTAGCTTACACTCAGCAGTAGTTACGCCTTACAACAATGACAAGTCCTCTATTCCTACCACTTAACATGCTAAGTCCGCTCTGATGGACAAGTTACCAATTATTCATGTGTTCATGCCAACATCAAGGCCTCAAATTAAAAAATACTTTGGACTTTAATTGTTTTTGGCTTAAGTGTTTGATCCGACACGTTTCAGTCCGTGTTGTGTAATACAGCTTTAGTCTTGTTAACAACAACAGCAGCTGGTTGACGGCAACAGTTGGTATCATTTTCGAATATGTGTATGCTTAAAAGTGTCAGAACACATATAAATATCACCGTTAATTGAACATTATTGAACAATTTACACCACAAACTATACAAGTACACAAACAAACATCTAAATAGGTTTTTAGTACAAAAAAACAACAAGCATGTAAGTTAAAGTTCCCAAATAGCATGAAATACACATTCTATTAGAAATTAAATGGTTTTATACAGGTAATCAAAAATGTATTTGAAATATGTGAAACCAATATAACGTTTCTTGGCATAGTAGCATAGTTTATACTAGCAGACACTAGTATATTGAAGTAATCATTTGCATTATAACTGAAAGAATTTTACAAACACCAGAATATATGAGCCGCTCTGTGAAAAGGGGGTTTAATACATGTGCATAAAGTGTCGTCCTATATTAGCCTGTGCAGTTCCCACAGGCTAATTTGAGACAACACTTTCCGCCTTAACTTGATTTTGGTTAAGAAAAAACTTGATTTTTGCTAAGAAAAGACTTTCTTGATACAAAAAAATATCATAAAAGCGGAAAGTGTTGTCCCTAATTAGCCTGTGCGTTAGCCTGTGCGGACTACACTAGCTAATCTGGGACAACACTAAATGCACATGCATTAAACCCCTTTTTCATAGAGCACATCACATATCACAAATCACTCTGGTGAACTTGAATTTGACTCCACTTGACCACAGGTGTTGGGCACGTGGCCAAGTCACGTAAAAACACTATCAATATGTCATAAAAAACATTTTTCATCACTTTGACAAAAAAATAATAAATTCTGATAAAATATATATATCAGAATTTTTTTGTCAACGTGATGAATTTTTTTTATGACATATTATAAGTGTTTTAGTGACTTTAATTACTTTAGGCTTGAAATACCTGTTAACATTTCATTTTCTCCTACAGTAATGTTCAGCCACAATAACTATGACTTATCAGTCAATATTCATATTGTTTTCTTTATGAGAAGTTTCAATTCAATATTTCAAAAACCAGTTATGTTCGAATCTACATTTGTAAATCAAGTTTTTTACTTAACCCATTTATGCCTAGCGTCCTGAAAAAAGGACATTGCAAACAGCGTAGACCCAGATGAGACGCTGCATGATGCGGCGTCTCATCTGGGTCTGCGCTGTTTGCTGAAAGGATTTTCAGTAATAAATATTCTAAATATAGAAATAAGTATACTAGACATCCCTAATTTTAACAATAAATTGATCCAATTTAGAAGGATGGGAGAGTCCACTAGGCATAAATGGGTTAAATATTAGTAAAAGCAAATAACTCAGATAAAAACACAATCTCTCAAATAACTTATAAAGCATTGCCAAATGTAATAAATGTATAGTTGTGAATTAACCCTTTGCATGCTGGGAAATTTGTCGTCTGCTAAAATGTCGTCTGTTGAATTTCTAAAATTAGCATTTTCTTCAATTTTTTTTCAAAGAATACTATCAGAATAGCAAACAGTTTGGATCCAGATGAGACGCCACGTTCTGTGGCGTCTCATCTGGATCCAAACTGTTTGCAAAGGCTTTCAAAATTTGGTTTCCGCACTGAAAGAGTTAACATGCAGATATTTACAATGTTTCTGCATACTGTATTACAAGTAGAATCCATACATTGTACTTTAAGTTACACATGAAAATATTATAATACGGATTTCTTTCAACACAATGCAATAACCTGGAAAATAATATTTGTCATGGTTAGTAGTAGAGGCCTAAAAATGTGTTGTTAAACATCAACACAATTATATTTACATCTTAACAAATGCAAAAAAGTTCAGTTGATGTGTGAGAAAACAAAGGTGAAATGTCCATTATAGGGAACACTGTTGCTGTTTGAAGAATTACCTGTCAAACTCACAGGTTCCGGTAACCAATCTCCCGCAAGAAAAAAGCTGTAAAAGCTGGAGATAAGAGGCCTTTTTTTTTTTTCACCTTTGGGGGAAAGGTGGTGGTGCCCCTCAGATGGGGATTTTTACCCGTTACCACTTAGATACGTCTTTTAACACATTTGTAGTCCCTTAGAAAGTTAAATTTTATTATTAAAGACCTTTGTTACTTCATTCAGCCAGAATGTTGGTCTCACATTTGAAATACGTAAAGTACCAAAGAAAATTGAAACATTTTGAAACTTACAAAGGGAATTTAATAAATAATAACCTTTACTATTTGTTTTGATATTTAATCCATTAACATACTAGTAACGTCATGATTTTCAATTTAAAAATTAATATGTTGCTTCAATGTCTGTTTTCTGATTAATTGTACAATTTTTTCTTTAGGGATGTACTTTTTGGCTAGAACATCTAAACAAGGCTAAAACTAAAGGGTCAATCATGAGGAATATATAGCTATGTTAAACATTTCGGCGCATGTATTGCATTTAATACAAGATTGCATAATGCATACAAATATCTACACAGGCTACTATGATTGCATCAGCAAATGGAGATTTAATGCTCTGTCTTATATTACAGTTTGGCATGATGTTTATACACTGGCTTACACCATATGCAGACAAAGATGCATAGTTATTCCTTAGGCAATATACACAAATATGCTTTGACCACATTGCAGCACTAAATAACTGAAGGCTATAGAATGAAACATCAAATAAAACATCAAATGAAATTGTATGCTGACTCAGGGGTTTCACTGGCCCCCAAAAATTTGTCGCCACTTTTTTGCGATGTAAAAAACGTCTGTTAACCTGACCTTGTTATTATTGACAATCATTTAAAAACTCTTACTACTAAATTAAAGTAATTAACTATATTATTACTTTTATTACTATGATTTCCTATAATTACACAAACTACATGAAGAAACTTCAAAAGTCTGAATGGAGACTTACTCTCTGAATATCATGACATAATTATACGTGTTATTTAATGTTGTGTTACTTTTAAACCCATTAAATGAACATTTTCAATACCCAACTTCACCGTGTACTTATGCAAATCATTGTGACAAGTTTTTTTTTTATACATATCTGTTTTTTTAATGAAAAAAATAGCTAAAGCTGTATAATTTCACCCTTTTTAGGCCTATATCAACCAGTGTCATGTCTCTTTTTACAGTACACAGGGTTTGAATGCAGATATAGAGTACAAATGATGCATGGCATTTCAGGTACATTATAGGTCCATTTCACATCCAGGACACAGGGTTGATGAGAAGTAAAATGTAAGATACATTATGGGTCCATTTCACATCCAATACAAGGGGGGTGTAGAATTACAGAACAAATCAATATATCAGGTCCTTCTCCTATGCAGTATACAGTCAGAACTATTTGTATAATCCACATCAACACGCTGTGTTCATTGTACAATAAAAGTGAACCAATCCAAGTTGGGACAGACCACTCAGACCTATCAGGAATGTGGCACTCAGTCTGTACTGGGGTCTATCAGACTCTCAGTTTGTTCCTTGTCTGCTTCACGAACGCGACTGAAAGAGAAATCAGCAACTTTTCAAATTAACCCTTTCCCACTTAGATACGTATTTTGCCACGTTTGTAGTCCGTTTGAAAATTAAATTTAATTAAAGACCTTTCTTACTTTGCTTCTGAGAGGGAAAAGGTTCACAAATAATTTTAGAATTATTGATATGTATTGGCTTATTAACACTTAAGCTGCGTTTGAGAATTTCAAACAGTTGGTTATCAGTAAAACATAACTGAACAAACATTATTTTGACTCATGGAACAACAAACAAACATTTTCATCAATTTTTGCAATGGAAATGAGAACTAACAAGAGCACCGCATAACGGGTGCCAACGCTCGGCTGCGGGTGCATTTTTTTATAAATGAAAGCTTGTCAGATTTTTTTTTTTTTAGAGGTCACAGTGACCTTGACCCTAAAATGGGTGTGGCGTGTAGAACTCATCAAGGTGCATCTACATATGAATTTTCAAAGTTATAGGTGGAAGCATTTTGATTTAAGTGCCAATGTAAAGGTTTTAGCACGACACAGGCGGACGGCTGACGACGAGCTGGCTATGGCAATACCTCGGATTTTCTCCGAAAACAGCCGAGCTAAAAATTACTTCAATATGCTCTGGATATGGTTTTTGCATTGTTTATTGGGTACACAAACATAGATAAGGGCTTTGCCCCTTGATCAGTCAGCAAGTATGTTGAAAATCTGGTCATCAGTATACAGTAACGAGCTTTGAGAATGCCAAGGCGACTTTAATTCGTTTGTACAAGAGTTGATGTGGAATTCCTTGAATCTCTGACACAAATAATATTAGATTAATGATGGTCTGAAATAAAAATATTACAGCAAAAGCAAATATGAAGCATTATGTCATGACTTGTTTTAGAAAAATATTTTGCTTTATTAATTTTTTTTTATGAACACAAAGTCAAACATAAACAAAAATGAACAAAACAAGAGCTCCGTGGAAACCAATTTAACACACAATTTCACAGTTACCTTGACCTTTGGGCCCTTTGAACCAGTGCCCCAATTTAATAGGGGTCATCTACTGTCCAAGCCTTATAAAGTTTATAAACATATTAAATATCAAGCAAATCGGTCCATTAGTTGACCAGTTATTGATCGGCAATGATTTTCGCACTAATTATGACAGTGACATTTGACCTAGTGACCCCAAATTCAATAGAGGTTATCTACGGTCCAAGGCCAATGCAAATGGGAAGTATCAAGAGAATCAGTTCCTCCGTATACAAGTTATTGAATGGAACCATGTTTAATCTTAGTGTGACAGTGACCTTGACCTAGCGAGCCAAATTTCAATAGGGGTCATCTACTGGCAAAGGCCAATGCAAATGGGATAAACATCCAGCAAAAAAATGTACGCACTCTTCTTCGAAGGGGGGCATAAAAAATGATTACAGAGGAACTATTAAACATAAATTTTAAGGATAATAATTAACATGGGAAGTGTATTATATGTAATATACACAGGAAATACATATTTACTTGCCCTTTCACTTACAATCAAACATTAAATACCAGCTGCTAACATATCATAACAGAGATAAACATAAAATGATCAAAACACTTAACAAATGCTTTCAGTATTCAAAGCAATACTGCCTTATACTATTGACAATCTCCACAGAAATTTATCAGTTTGATGTATTTTATAATAAGCCAGATGTGACTTTGGAAACATCTCATGGCAATAAACAACTCTAAGCCTCTTACAAGAGTCATCAAAACAGTTCACTTTAACAATTAAACAAAGTAAATAACTATTTGCAAAACTTTCTTGCAGTTGACGAAATGAAATCAGTTGAACATAGAAGAAATCTCACTTTTTAGTAAGGTAACTCTGATAAGCTATGATTTTGATATTATGAGTGTCTCTGTGATTTTTAATATTATTTCATACTTGCTTTAGCTGCATGTGTTATAAAAATATGTCTCCGACAAGCAGTTAGGGGTTAACATGTGGCAGGGAAATGAGAAATGTGCTGGGTTTAAAAAACATTCAAACCTGGTAAGTCGCATCAACCCAAAACTTAAATCAACACTGTTGGCAAAATACAATAAAAGTATGATTGCTACATACATGCAGTTCTTATATCTATTGCATTTTTCAAGTTTATAAAATGCTACATTTTTTGTTGCTGCAAATGTTACGAAGAGGCTATCCAAAATATAGTTTTTATCATACAATTTCTGTATTTGCATTGTAATTAACTTAAATTTATGCAATACAACATTTCCTGACTATATAGAAAATATGAAGAAATAAAATTAGTATTGACGAGTGTTTTGACCCCTGACAACTTCAATTGACCCCTAAAAAATTCATTTGACCCCTGACCATTTCAAGCATGGGATCCTTTGACTCTTGGTTTTCAAAATATATTGAAATCCCTGAAGTAAGAACCCTATTTCAAATAAGTACCCAAATACCGCACAGAATCCAAGTTCAACTAATTTCCTACTCTTGGCTGATTAGTGAATAGCAACACAAATTGAGACTGATTTGAAATACTTTTGTAGTTTCATTCCCACATACCTGTTCATTGCAATTAGCCTTCGGGAGCATATGCAGTGCATGCACTTTTTTACTAGCACCAGCACCGGGTCCCAGCTTTCAAAGTGGGTCAGACAGCCTATTGCTATGAACGCTACAAAAACGGGAACCGTTCCCACGTAGAACAACCATGTGTAGGAAACCTAGAAACAGAAATGGGTCAGTAGGTGATCACAAGATATAATGCCTTCAAATGATAAACTACACTAGAGATTTAAATGTACAGTTAATTGTTTGCTTGTAAAGGTGTCTGTCTGTCACTTTTCAAAAACATAAACAATCATTAATGATATTTGTTCACTTTTTTAAGTTTTTCATATATCTGATTTTTATACTGCGAGTTGAACATGTGAAATACAAAACAAGGGTTGAGTGTGAAATTATTGCAACTAAAGCAGACACTATCCATAAAGAAATACAACATATACAGCAGACACATGGGTTTCAAGCCGAACCATACCCAAGTTTAAGTTCCAAAGATACAAGACAATTACATATTTCAATACCCCTTTAATGAAGACATCAGCTATCATACTGAGTGGGGTGATGAGACTTAATGCAGACGTTGCAATCAGAGAAGACGTCAAGAAGCAGCCCCTGAAACAGAAAATGGACTCAACATTAAGGACAATAGTGTAAGAAATGTGTGGTTCTTAGAGATAGAAATATAGATTTTTAATCAAGCACAGACTTTTTTTATAAATAAAACGCCTGCTCGCCACTAGTTTGATTCATTCTCTTAAATGCTTGTAAGTGAATTCACACAAAATACCAATGATAACCTGACGATTGAACTCTATCTCGAGTGTTTGTTTGTTCTTTCTTTTTTGGATTATTTCGCTGTTTTCATTATTATTTCAGTCATTACACAGTGGTCAGTCTACAAACTCACAATTTCCTGGGCTCGCTCTACTAAGAGCACATCTTTATGACAGTAACTGACAGGGATATGGCCTATTTGAATCAATGGAAGGGGGAAAATGGCTTTAGAAAGGATTTCATGACAAATCCCAATACAAGTTATGTATAAAGGCCAGGGGTTGAACCCGCCATCCTTCGATAGCAGCCTAGCTAGTCGGCTCAGTTTTCAAACTCAAATTAAATTTGATCTTAGATTTCACTTGGCTAGGTACTAAGTTTTTCTTGGAAAGTTTTTAAATAACTTACAGTAAGTGTAAAATTTGTCCTAATAACAATAGAAGATCTATGATAATTACAACAAGAGCTTGTCACAGAAGTGCCAAATCCCAGCCGAAATGTGTTTGTTTGTATGACAACATTTGTTTTAAAGAGAGTAGAATAATATTTGTAAAACATGGCAGCTGTGTCATCTATTTATATTTCAAGGATCAATTAGTTATATAGTGTTGGAATTATGCTGTAGAGAATAAAATATATGTAAATGAAAGAAAGGGAGGTAATTAAAAAAGAAGACTATAAAAAGTTACTGTTCTTGATCACTGTATTTTTCCTTAAACTCATCTTTCCATTTTACAGTGAATACTTCAGTGTTCAAATTAACATATTATTGTAAAAAAAGATAAAGGGAGATATTACAAATTGAAAAGCTAAAATATTTACTATGAAAATAAATTAAATGTAATTTAAAATTATAAAAAAATAAAATAAAAAATAAATAAAATAAAGGGAGATAATTAAAAAACTAAGGTAGATAGAGTATGGTTCTTGATCACTGCACTTCTCCTAGTTGCCATCTGTTTATATTTAAAGTTTCAAGTAAATCCCTTCAGTTGATTTAGAATTATGCTCCGGACACAAATTTACTTTCAAATTATATAAAAGGGGAGATAATTAAAATACTAAGGTAGATAGAGTTATGGTTCTTGGTCACTGCACTTCTACTAGTTGCCATCTGTTAATATTTCAAGTTTCAAGTAAATCCCTCCAGTAGATTTAGAGTTATGCTCCAGACAAAAATTTACTTTGAAATTAAATAAAAGGGGAGATAATTCAAAAACTAAGGTAGATTGGTCACTGCACTTCTCCTAGTTGCCATCTGTTTATATTTCAAGTTTCAAGTAAATCCCTTCAGTAGATTTAGAGTTATGCTCTGGACAAAAATGTACTTTGAAATCATATAAAAAGGGAGATAATTCAAAAACTAAGGTAGACAGAGTTATGGTTCTTGGTCACTGCACTTCTCCTAGTTGCCATCTGTCTATATTCTAAGTTTAAAGTAAATCCATTGAATAGATTTTGAGTTTTGCTCTGGACAATGTTTCGGAGGGAAGCACAGACGGACAGGACCAATAACTATATCCCCTCTGAAATATTTTTCGGCAGGGATAATTAAATAATACTATAAAAGGACACCAATCCAGGTACTAAAGCCCATTTTTCTCCGCTATAGAAGTGAATGATGTGTCTGTGATCACATGATGTCATAGTAAGATTGTCACAATACACAAAAGATTACAACCCTTAATCACTTTCCCACACATAAAAAAAACATGAAATAACAACTAAATGTTTGACTTTATTAAGGTCTAATCTTTATTTTATTTGTGTTCATATAAAACAATATCTGTACTAAGGACATTGTAGAATTGTCAGTAAATCAAGGCATTTCAAATTTCAGTGGACTTGATCTAATATCTCAATGGTCAAGGTCACACTTGGAGTAAGATGTTAATTTGTACGGACAGTACATGTTTCATTCAGCATGCCATTTCTGCAACTCAATTCATAATGCCAGCATACCATAGCCACAAGAATTCCGAGAGCACAGTTCCAATGAGGCCGTTGACCACTATAAAGAGGCACTGCTCGGTGTTGGGCCACTGTAGAGGTTCCTGCTTCGTGTAGTGCAGCAGTATGAAGCCAGGCCACAGGCACACACTCGTGAACAGGCCCACAAAACCTGCAACACACAACAAGACACTATCACAGGTGCTGGGCGCCTTGCCAATTCACTTAAACACTATCAATATGCCATAAAACAACATTTTTTATGTAAATATCAGAATGTTGTTTTGTCAAAGTGATGAAAAATGATGTTTTATGACATATTGGTTGTGTTTCAGTGAATTGGTCACGCGCCCAACACCTGTGGACACTATTGGACAAATAGTATCGCATCAGTTAGGGAAATAAAAGTTGTTGTTAACTTGTTTCATGATACACTAGTTATTGCAAATCAGATAAGAACAAGCAAATTTGTTGAATTGATATCCCCCGCCAATATGCTTCTGGACACAAAAGTGTTATATTTGACACTCAGCTAAAAAAGCATTTTTTTAAGATACAAATGGGCCATAACTCTGTTTTAAACAGATGGTGTACAATGCCATTTGGCGTGAATCATCCTCTTATCCATATATAAACTCATACCAAGTTTCAATGAAATCCGCCAAAGCACTTCTAAGATATGGCTCCGGACACAAAAGTGCTGGACGGACAGATGGACGGAAAGACAGAAGGACGGACGACGCAAAAACAGTATCCCTTCGCCTATGGCGGGGAATAATAATCAGTGAGCTCTATGCTCTAATTTATTACTCATCATTCTTAGTAAATTAAATTGATTTATATACATTACAACTTAATTTAGTGATTATGATGAAATGCACTAAATCATTACAAATTTCAACCTGGAAGTATAAGATATAACTTCAGTGTCCCGATACAATTAAAACGCATAATAGTATTTTGTATTGAACCTGTGTTTAAAATATTAAGTTGAGATATTTGAAATAGATGACTTAAGCAGGTTGTTCTTTGGAAACACACAGAATTTCAACCCTAAGGTTTTTCATATATATTAATTTATTTCAGCAGGCTTTGGTGAAGGAAGGAGCAGAGAATAAAGCCTCCTAGTTTTTATCCCCACTCCAAGAGTGTTATGAAAATCACATCCAAAGACACTCATCACTGACTCCACCCAGGAAACAAAATCAAAGAGTGTCTCCATAAGCCATAGGCCTTTGATGCAATCAGGCTTAACCCCTTTCCCACTTAAAAGCAAGTGAAAATAGCAATGTGCAAACAGCATGAAACCAGAACAGCCTGCGAGTAACAGACAGTCTGTTCCAAGTTTAATGCTGTTTGCTGATCATCATTATCTAAGGCTTGGAAATGAAGCCTTATAAACTTGAATCTAGTAAGGAGGCTTAAATAACATATAACTTTCTAAGAGCCTAAAAATCCGTAAAAATAAATATCTAAGTGGGAAAGGGTTAAAGAAATCCGTTCAAACAAAATTTAATGTAATTATATTAAGCATAAGTTGTTTTTAGCTACCAAAGAACAGAGGTATATCCAGTTTGTCCTCATGATCCACACGCCGCCTCAGGGACACGAGATACACAGCGTAGAGGACTGCGCCGGACAGGGCCCACAATGCACCTGTTGGGGCCTGATGCTCAAACTTCATGTCGGACATGCTGACCAACACTATACCACTTATACTGGAGCAGAAATCAGCAAACATGACGTTGACGAACCAAAACTCACAGATCACAAAATATATGTATATGTTCACAATACGTTACAAAACAGTAACATTGGAATGTATTATCTTTTTAGGGCAAAAAAATAAATATATATAATCCATTTACTTCACCCTCACTGATGCATATTGTTAGTAAATGTTATTTTGTTTCCATATACAAAGTCATTAAAAATACATCCTGATGAAACTTAAGAATGTTGTCATGGTGACAAGTAATTGGATTCCGCATTTGTAGCAAATTTTATAAAATATTTCCCCCATAAGAAGCAAAGTGAAAATGGCTTTTGCATTCAGCATTTAACCAGAACAGCCTGCGAGTAACTCAATGTCTGTTCAGGTTTTATGCTGTTTGCTGCTCATCAGTATTGGTTTGGAAATAAAACATATAAAACTTAAATTTTTTAGTATAAAAGATATATAATTAAATAGAACTTTCCTTGGGACTACAAATGCGTCAAAAGACGGTATCTCAACGGTAAAGGCTGAATCATGTTATAGGATCTCTAATACAAATATCCAAGTTGATCCAGAAAACACCACTCTTCTATGTTGTGGGAGTGTACAACTTATTGTAATATGTTAAGTTCATTTTCAAAAGCAAAGAGAAACTAGATAATTACAACATAATCCTGTAACCAAACCTGACTAGCACTGCCACAAGTTTTGAGAGGCTGAATCTGTCGACGGCTGAGCCCGGGTAGATGGCTGCACAGATAAGGGTGAAGAGAGAGGAAGTGGAGGACAACACATTCACAATGCCCACCTCCGTGTGGTCCAACGCTATCTGGTATGAGTAATTGGCGAAAAACCACTGCAATTGACAGTAAAGTTCAAGAAGTTGGTGAAAAATCACTGCAATATATTTGTTAATTTCATGGACCTAAATTGAACCGCAAGGAAAAGTTGACAAAAATACCATTTTAATAAATGGTGCTTTTCAAGGAGTTGGCAAAAAAACAACAAACACAGTGACAACATGACTATTGCCAAGCAATTATATGTCCCCTAGTCCCTACTGGCTCCACCATTGTCAAATTTGTTTAATATATTTTTTTATATATTTGTTGCTATGGCAACCAGAATTTTTGACATACAAACAAAATGAAATGACGTGCATAATGTCCATATTGCAATCTATCCAAGTTTCAAGTTTCATGAAAAAATATTTAAAACTTTTGAAGTTATCGCAGGATCCAGAAAAGTGTGACAGACTCACCGACAGACAGACACACAGAGCGAAAACCATAAATCCCCTCCGGTGAAACCGGTGGGGGACAAAAAACAGTTAATTTTATGGTCTGTTTGTTTTGATATTTTACCAATATCAACAATACCACTGTAATGAGTGGTAGATTCTATGGAACTAAAAAAAAGGTATGAAACCACTGCTATGAATAGTATATTTCAAGGCTTTTATCAGAAGTGGCACAGATATACACATTGATGAGTAAACACATTTAATAAACACACCCATTGATGAGTAAAAACATTAAATAAACACACCCATTGATGAGTAAAAACATTTAATAAACACACCCATTGATGAGTAAAAACATTTAATAAACACACTTATTGATGAGTAAAAACATTTAATAAACACACCCATTGATGAGTAAAAACATTTAATAAACACACTTATTGATGAGTAAAAACATTTAATAAACACACCCATTGATGAGTAAAAACATTTAATAAACACACCCATTGATGAGTAAAAACATTTAATAAACACATAAGAGTCCTTAACGTAAGGAATAATGCACAAAGTGCCCAATTGTGCATTTTCAAGCACTCAATCTTTATGGTTTTTTTGATAAAAGACTTTCACTAAACAGATAACTGCAAATTTGCTGAAATACTATTATACATGGTAGAACCCCCCCACACACAAAATAAGAGGGCCTGAAAGTCCCAAAGTCGCCCACCTGAGATACAAAGGAACTGACCTGATCTTTGAAGCCCAAGATATAATTAGAAGAAATGTTTCTTAAAGATTGAACTATAATTGTGACTTTAAGAGTGTTAACAAGGTTTTACTTCAGCCATTTTTGAACTCATCCAAGATACACTTCAACACCGTTATTTCAAACACCGATTATCCAAAGTCACCGTTATTTCGAAGTATTGTTCGGGTCCCGATTGTGGTTCTTCTTTGTTCAATGTAAAATTTCATTGTTAATCCGAACTTCGTTAAACCGAAGAAATCGTTAATTTGAAGTGATTATGTCGGTCCCAACACTATAATTCACACCTTATTATCAATCTTTAATCCAAAGTCAAAATATGTTGGTCCCAACACTATAATTCGCACCTTATTATCAATCTTTAATCCGAAGTCAAAACTGCAAAACACTGAGCGTAATTTCACACCTATGTCATCTGCGCGTTGTGCGTCAAAGCCGATAATTACACCTTTGTCGCCTGCGCGTAGCATGTTAATTTTATAATGTCGTCAAAAGCCGACGACGAGGCCGACAACACATGAATGAACATGATATCAGATCAACGTGTGACCAAATGCATCAACGACGTAAGGCAGTTCTGCGAGCAAAACACGGGCGGAAGCCAGTTCTTCAATTTCCTTGACACAATGGAGAAATATGTTACACGCGTCCAGTTTAGTGCTGCTGACGCCGGTGTTCAGAAAGACATTGCGTCTTATTTAAAAAAAAGTTAATTCATTTCCGAAAATGTATTCATAGGTATTTACCTGTATGATGCGCTATGCATTATATTTTATATGTTCTGTAATTAGAGAAAAATAAAAAGAAGAAAAAGAATCCTTTTATTCCTCCGTTTGTTACAAGTAGAAATCTATTGCTATCTGACTAGTTTACGTTTTTAAGTAAAACAATTATTAAAAGTACAGTGTGACCGAACCATGCGAATTCCCCAATGTTGTATTTTTTTCAGAATCAAAGAAGTCGTCTGTCAATTGTTTATTTCGAATTATCGTTAATCCGAAGTTTTTTAACGGTCCCGACGACTTCGAAATAACGGTGTTGAAGTGTATTATTATAACAAATGTTGTGAACAAGTTTCATGAAGATTGGACAATAAATGTGGCCTCAAGAGTGTAAACAAGGTTCTACTAAAGCCATATAAAGAACAAGAGATGTGTTTGTCAGAAACACAATTCCCCCTAATGCGTCGCTTTTTTTTTTCCCTTTGACCTTGAAGGATGACCTTGACCTTTCACCACTCAAAATGTGCAGCTCCGTGAGATACACATGCATGCCAAATATCAAGTTGCTAGGTTCAATATTTCAAAAGTTATTGCAAAACTTTACTATATTAAATTTTAAAATTTTTGACCTTTGACCTTGAAGGATGACCTTGACCTTTCACCACTCAAAATGTGCAGCTCCATGAGATACACATGCATGCCAAATATCAAGTTGCTATGTTCAATAATTCAAAAGTTATTGCAAAACTTTACTGTAAGCTTAAAGTTTTGGGACAGAATGACAGACAGAAAAACAGACAGGCCAAAAACAATATACCCCCGATCATTCGATCCGGGGGCATAAACATGCCCTGCCCCCTAGCAGCCATGTTTTTCAACGAACCCAAACCATTTTCAAACTCTTCCAATATATCATTGGGACAAATTTTCTGACCAAGTTTCATGAAGATTGGACAATAAATGTGGCCTCTAGAGTGTTAACAAGGTTTAACAATAGCAATATTAGGAACAATTCCCAATGTTTTTCAACCAACCAAAACCATTTACAAACTCGTCCAAGATATTATCACTTGGAAACTTGGACAAATCTTCTGACCAAGTTTCATGAAGATTGAACAATAAATGTGGCCTCTAGAGAATTTACAAGACACATGTTGACGATGCACTACGAGCACCGCACAAGGGATAAAAGGTGATCACAAAAGCTACTATTGCGCACGTTGTGCTCATGTGAGCTAAAACCCCACAAAAGCAACATTCCTGAGATCGTGCAAACATCTCAACATACCAGAAAGGTGAAGACAAAGGCCAGCTTTGCGACCTGGGAAACTCTCAGCTTGCTTAGTGCTCTAAGCCTCATCTCCTCAGCACGCTGGGCCGCCGTGAAAGACAGGCGCGCTATCACATGGTCCTCTGCATAGGTATCTGTAACACACGGACAACATGGATTGGGTCTGTAACACAGTCATAACATGGGGCAGGTCTGTTCTACAGGAATAACATGGGGCAGGTCTGTAACACAGTGATAACATGGGGCAGGTCTGTAACACAGTGATAACATGGGGCAGGTCTGTAACACAGTGATAACATGAGGCATGTCTGTTCCACAGAAATAACATGGGGCTGGTCAGCCCCATGTTATTTCTGTGTTATTTTCTTCCACAGGAATAACATGGGGCAGGTCTGTTCACAGGAATAACACGGGGCAGGTCTGTTCCACAGGAATAACATGGGGCAGGTCTGTACCACAAAAAAACATGGGGCAGGTCTGTACCACACGAAAAACATGGGGCAGGTCTGTAACACAGGAATAACATGGGATGGGTCTGTAACACAGGGATAACATGGGGTGGGTCTGTAACACAGGGATAACATGGGGCAGGTCTGTAACATAGTGATAACATGGGGTGGGTCTGAACCACAGGAATAACATGAGGCAGGTCTGTAACACAGGAATAACATGAATTGGGTCTGTAGCACGGGGATAACATGGGGTGGGTCTGTAACACAGGGATAACATGGGGTGGGTCTGTAACACAGGGATAACATGGGGTGGGTCTGTAACACAAGGATAACATGGGGTGGGTCTGTAACACAAGGATAACATGGGGCAGGTCTGTAACATAGTGATAACATGGGGTGGGTCTGAACCACAGGAATAACATGAGGTAGGTCTGTAACACAGGGGTTACATAAGACAGGTTTGTAACACCGGGATAACATGGGGTAGGTCTGTAACACAGGGGTAACATAAGGCAGGTTTGTAACACCGGGATAAGATGGGGCAGGTCTGTAACACAGGGATAACATAAGGCATGTTTGTAACACCGGGATAACATGTGGTGGGTCTGTAACACAGGGATAACATGGGGTGGGTCTGAACCATAGGGATAACATGGGGCAGGTCTGTAACACAGAGGTAACATAAGGCAGGTTTGCAACACCGGGATAACATGGGGCAGGTCTGTAACACAGGGGTAACATAAGGCAGGTTTGTAACACAGGGGTAACATAAGGCAGGTTTGTAACACAGGGATAACATGGGGCAGGTCTGTACCACAGTGATAACATGGGGTGGGTCTGTAACACCGGGATAACATGAGGTTGGTCTGTAACACAGGGATAACATGGGGTGGGTCTGTAACAGAGGGATAACATGGGGTGGGTCTGTAACACAGGGGTAACATGGGGTGGGTCTGTAACACAGGGGTAACATGGGGCAGGTCTGTAACACAGGGGTAACATAAGGCAGGTTTGTAACACAGGGATAACATGGGGCAGGTCTGTACCACAGGGGTAACATGGGGCAGGTCTGTACCACAGTGATAACATGGAGTAGGTCTGGGTCGGCAGGGAATGGGTCTATTTATTCTGTTAAACCCTTAGAAGCTAAATGTAAATGTCTATCTGGAACCAGCATCTGACCAGAACAACCTGCAAGCAACCTGACGGCTGTTCAGGTTTTAAGCTTTGCTTGCTGCTCATCGCTATCTTAGGGTTTGAAGCATGAAGACTTATATCTATCATTAAAGAATTTTCATTAAATAAGATTTTCTTGGGGACTACAAATGGGTAATAATGCTAATCTGAGGGTTAAACGGTTTAACTTATTCATTCGTATATAAGAACTTAAACATAAAGCTACATAAAAGCAACTACAAATTTAACAACTGTTACATGAAGCTAAAAGATAGAGAAATCAGCAGAGAATGGTCATATTTTCTATTTAACATGTTTTGGTACAAAAAGAATTATACACATAACAGCTTACTCATGATTCTATTTGATAGATACATCAGCAGAGAAAAGTAAGGCTGTTTCCTTCAAACATATTTATCTGCACAGAAGATATCAACATATCAACTGAAGTTTAACGAAAAGCTACAATAGATGCATTTGTTGGATTTAACCCATTTTTGCCTTGTGGACTCTATCCTTCTAACTGGGATCAATTTATTTCCAAAATTAGGAATGTCTAGTATATTTATTTCTATATTTAAAATATTTCTTACAGAAATTCCTTTTAGCAAACAGCGCAGACCCAGATGAGATGCCACATCATGCGGCGTCTCATCTGGGTATACGCTGTTTGCCAAGGCCTTTTTTCTAGACCCTAGGCATAAATGGGTTAACTGTGTAAGCTACTTTGATATGTTGACTGACATACACAATCATTGTTTTGACAGATGACACGTGCTTAAGTATACATAGTTCAAAATATGATGCGTAAGGAAAGCAAATTGTCTCAAAATTTTTAGCAATGTTCACAACCAAGATAATTGCTTGTGTAATATGTCACATGACACAATAACAACAATTGATAAATACATATTTGGTTAGAAAATCAATAAAAATGGTAAAAAACTTGTTTGTTTTTTTAAATTTAAAACATGTTGAGCAAGTTCTAAATATTAATTTAATAAGGAGATATTTTGGCTACTGAGTTTTTATATGGCACATCATCAAATGGTGGGTTGGTGGTACATAAATACCTTAATTTTTTGTTACGTTATGGATAGGAGCACCCTAGGGAGTACTCTAAGCTTCATGATAGCTGAGCATTACAAATAAAACCAAAAGTGCAATCAGAAACATCTCTCACACTCATTACCAACCTGTTAGCTGCCTGACTTCCATCAAATTGCTGAACCGTACAGTTCTTACTTCTTGCCCTGAAACAGAAGGTAAACATGTTCTGATAAGTGAAGGGCGATTGACCCTGCAGTATTGGTTCGACCACAAAGTGCGCTTTTTATCTTCACAGTAGGGTAAACAGACAAGTATTATTTATTTGAGCCGCGCTCTGTGAAAAGGGGGTTTAATGCATGTGTGTAAAAAGATGTCCCAGATTTGCCTGTGCAGTCTCCACAGGCTTATCAGACCAGGGATGACACTTTCCGCCTAAACTGGATTTTTGCTAAGAAGACACTTTCTTGAAATGAAAATTATCATACAAGGGCAAAGTGGTGTCCCTGATTAGCCTCTGTGGACTGCACAGCTAATCTGGGATAACACTTTATGCACATGCATTAAACACCCTTTACACAGAGCCTGGCCCATGTTTTGAAAAACATTAATCAGTTTTATACCGGTATTTAAATAAAAACAAAAGGCAATAAGTCCATAAATGTTAAAGAGTCATGGTTCTTATACTTCCTCTTGATAGATTATATAATTATATGAAATTGATTTGAATTCCTTAAATATGTTTTGATCTATGATCTGCAAAATAAAATAACACTATGTGATTTGGCTCCCCGCACAATTTTTACCAAAGGCAATAAATCTAAAATTGTTTAAGTAAAATTGGTAGATCTCTGCACTTACCCAAAATGTAGACTTCTGAAGTTTTATCTACATATCTTCGATTGCATTGGAATTATAGAGAGCATAATGAAAGAGGGTATAAAGGCAGTAAATATTGAAGAAAGAGTTACAATGTATTGCACTTTTACCCTGCTTGTTCTCTCAAAGTCTTTTATCGATATACAAAAATGTACAAAGTGTCTGTCATTTGAATTTATTTATGAGCAAAGCCCAAGAACATGACAGTATAAAGATTTAATTTGCGCAAACAATAATAAGCAAAGGACAATACCTAAACTAATACCATTAAAATAGTATTGTTCTTAAACCCTGTACTTTTTCTCAATGTCCTCTAAAAGTAGATGAGGTTCTATTTCAAACCCTTCAATACTTATGAATGTATGCTTGAAACATGGACAATTAAAAAAGAGCAAAAACTGTGCAAATACTGAAAAGATAGTTATGGTTCTTGTACTTGTCATTTTCTCTTTAAGCCATAAATCATTATATATATGAAAGTTCATTTGAATACCTTCCATATTTATCATTTATAAATTAATATGCGCATTTCAGAGCAATTCAAAGTTTACATAAATACTATAGATAGATAGAACTTTCATCATAATGGATCAAATACTGCAACTTAAAGAAGTAATCAATATATTCACTGGTAAGTTTTATTTAACAACAATCATCTTATTTTTTTTGCCTCAGGTTCAATGCATACATGACTAACAGGGTTTTGCACATCACGGTGAAGAAGTATTTGATGTTGACATTTAATTGCCTGAGAGATTTGGAAGTAGTTTGGTCCAGAAATGAATAACTTTTACATCTCAACAAACAGACAG
This sequence comes from Dreissena polymorpha, assembly GCF_020536995.1. Taxonomy (NCBI): domain Eukaryota; kingdom Metazoa; phylum Mollusca; class Bivalvia; order Myida; family Dreissenidae; genus Dreissena; species Dreissena polymorpha. The sequence continues at coordinate 831,055 of NC_068368.1, read as the reverse complement.
AAAAGCCAACTTAACAACACAACTATTCCAGTAAAACCCATTTAAGCTTTGCTTAGTTTGTGAATATATGATAACCACTTCAGAATACATTTGGGCTGTACTCTGTGAAAAAGGGGTTTAATGCATGTGCGTAAAGTGGCGTCCCAGATTAGCCTGTGCAGTCCGTTTTTACGGTATTTTTCATTTTAAGAAAGTCTCTTCTTGGCAAAAATCTAGATTAAGCAAAAAGTGTCGTCCTCATTTATGTTTGTCAAACTATATCACATAACATTATATCAATGGAATTTAGATACAAGCTACACAAGGTGGTTTTACCAGCTTGTTCCTCAAGATCAGATTCGCTGTTAGTCTTGTCATAGCGGAGAGGCACATAGATCGGTTCAGTCTAAAAGCAAAAACATCACAGATATATTTAAAATTTGACAGCATCAATATTGTTTAACCCTTTCCCACTCAGAAGCTAAGTGAAAATGGCTATGTGCAAACAGCATAAAACAAGAACAGCCTACATCTAACTCGCAGTCTGTTCAGGTTTTATGCTTTTTGCTGCTCATCAGTATCTAAGGGTTGGAAATGAAGCCTGCAAAACTTGAATCTAGTTAAAAAGGTCTTAAATTAAATATATATCTAAGGGATAACAAATGCATGAAAATACATATTTCAGTGGGAAAGGGTTGAACAAATATTAACTGCAAAGGTCATCAATCACTTACTGACCATGAACAAGTAAATTTATCTTATCAGCCTTCATATTAAAAACGTCAGAACATTTTAGTATTTAAATGACATAAACAGGTAAATAAAAGCAAAACATTTTAAATTCAACACATCCTAATAACTTGGAAATGTTTAAGTCAAATAATTATGATTTCAGAGTGTTTTCTTTAGTCAGCTGACAATGAAATGCAAACAAAGGTGGCTTCTTTAATGTGACCTTAAGACATTTATCATACATCACATGACCCATTCTAAAACTTGATAACAAGAGCTGTCTCCATCGGAAGACATATACCCCTGAAAACGCTTTTTCGAAACCTAAACGCAGATTTTGAAACCTAGATGCGGACCCTAAGTTCAAGGTAAAGGTCAAAGGGTCAACATTTTTTGTGCATATGGAAAGGCCTTGTCCATATACACATGCATACCAAATATGAAGATTACATCTGAAGCGACATAGAAGTTATGAGCATTTTTCGAAACCTGAATGCAAAAGTGTGAGAGACAGACGGAAGGACGGACAGACAGACGGTGCAATCACTTTATGCTCACCTTTGGGGGCATAACAAATCAGAGGTAAAAATGGTCTTACCATGTATCATGAAGTTTTAGCAATAAATGTGGCTTCTAGAGTTTTCACAAGCTTTTTGTTTAATTTAACATATTGACCAAGTTTGTGACTCTGTGTGACCCAGTTTGAATTTTGCCAAGAGATAATTTGGTCAAATGATCCAACCAAGTTGCATGAACATTGGGCCATAAATGTGTTCAAAAGATTTTTCTTTAATTTACCCTCTTACATATTTTTCTATCCCACATAAAACCGAGTTTCAAACTTAGCAGAACCTCCTGTGGGTTCACAAGTTGTTCCATTATTTGCCCTACCATAGTGACCCAGTTTTTTCATCTCACATGACTTTCATGGTTGTGTTCTGACCAAGTATCAGGAAGATTGGGCGATATATGTGGTTTTTAGAGAGTTCCCTTGGTAAATGTTGATGACAAACTCTGAACAATTGATGAAAGGTGATCATGAAAGGTGATATACATGAGCGCGTTAAGATCAGGTGAGCTAAAACAGTAATTATAGGTTAATGAACGTTTCACTGTACAATATGGAGATATATTTGGACAAGCACACAGTCTGAAGTTATATTGGACAAGCCGTGAGGCGAGTCCAATATGACATCAAACTGTGTGCGAGTCCAAATATATAACGCATTGTACAGTTTAACATGTTAAACGTCTATTAAGCTTTTTATTCTATATCCCTTTCTTAAGCTCCTTGTTTGATTTTAATGCCTCAATACGCTATTTTTAAGACAAGCGACTGTGTGAATAGATTATTGTAGATTCGGATATCTTTTCTTGGTAAAGGCATTTATCGTTATAAAACAATTGCTTAGAGCACTTGTACTCAAATGGCCAATATGGAAAAAATACTGACTTTTTGGATCCAATACCAGAGTATATTGGTCGGTTACATGGTATATGTAAAGAATGCCCATTGGATGAATTCATTGGATATAGAATAATCTACTGTACCAAGAATATCTTATAATTTTATTAGATCAATCATCAATATTTCTGCACACAAAACATTATAACTATTCATGTATAGCCTACCAGCAATTCTTCTGCTTCTAAAGTCTCTCCATTTGCAGTGACCTGAAATTATAGTTCATGATGAATATGAAATACATACCATAACACAAGCATATTTACTGGTATTGTAAAACTGTTAATATATTAACTTTGAGACACATTTTCTCCAAGGTTTTGCATATAAGTTTTCAAACTAGATTGCTAAAAAATCTAGTTATAAGTAACAAATTTAATTTGTTAACTTAGCTAGGCTTAAAATCCTGAACCACTAGACAATTGTTAAAAGTCTAACCATCAGATCTTCTTTTTCTTGAAAAAAAAGAAGAAAACAAGGGCTGTTTGTAAAACATGCATGCCCCCCATATGGGCTGTCAATTGTAGTGGCAGCCATTGTGTGAATACGTTTTTTGTCACTGTGACCTTGACTTTCGACCTAGTGACCTAAAAATCAATAGGGGTCATCTGCCAGTCATAATCAATGTTCCTATGAAGTTTCATGATCCTAGGCCTAATTATTCTTGAGATATCATCAGGAAACCATTTTACTGTGTTGAGTCACTGTGACCTTGACCTAGTGACCTGGACATCAATAGGGGTCATCTGCCAGTCATGATCAATGTACCTATGAAGTTTCATGATCCTAGGCGTAAGCATTCTCGAGTTATCATCCGGAAACCATTTTACTGTTTTGAGTCACCGTGACCTTGACCTTTGACCTAGTGACCTGAAAATCAATAGGGGTAATTTGCCAGTCATGATCAATGTACCTATGAAGTTTCATGATCCTAGGCATAAGCGTTCTTGAGTTATCATCCGGAAACAATTTTTCTGTTTTGAGTCACGGTGACCTTGACCTTTGACCTAGTGACCTGCAAATCAATAGGGGTCATCTGCGAGTCATGATCAATGTACCTATGAAGTTTCATAATCCTAGGCATAAGCGTTCTTGAGTTATCATCCGGAAACCATTTTATTATTTTGAGTCACTGTGACATTTGACCTAGTGACCTCAAAATCAATAGGGGTCATCTGCCAGTCATGATCAATGTACCTATTAAGTTTCATGATCCTAGGCCTAAGCGTTCTTGAGTTATCATCTGGAAACCATCTGGTGGACGGACGGACGGACCTACCGACATGTGCAAATCAATATACCCCCTCTTCTTTGAAGGGGGCATAATAAAAACGATCAAGAACACAACAAATACAAAACAAGAGCACCGCATAATGGGTGCCACGCTCGGCTGCGAAAGCTTGTCAGATTTTTTTTTTAGAGGTCACAGTGACCTTGACCTTTGACCTAGTGACCCAAAATGGGTGTGGCGTGTAGAACTCATCAAGGTGCATCTACATATGAAGTTTCAAAGTTGAAGGTGGAAGCACTTTGATTTTAGAGCCTATGTTAAAGTTTGATATTAGAGGTCACAGTGACCTTAACCTTTGACCTAGTGACCCAAAAATGGGTGTGGCGTGTAGAACTCATCAAGGTGCATCTACATATGAAGTTTCAAAGTTGTAGGTGGAAGCACTTTGATTTTAGAGCCAATGTTAAGGTTTTAGCACGACGCCTACGGCGGACGAGCTGGCTATGACAATAGCTCGGGTTTTCTCCGAAAACAGCCTCGCTAATAAAATGACATTATAACATTATGTATGAGCTGAATTCCAAAGTGACAAAGAACTCAGTAAACCAGTAATGAGTGAATGGTGTTATTGCATCAAAGTAACTTGAAAGTCCGCAATAGTTATTTAATCAACGATATAGTATACTTATTGGCCTAAACTGACAAAATATTAATGATAGTTATTGGCCTAAGATGACAGTATCATTAAAATTGCTATTTGCCAAGGCTGACAATATAATTAAAGTAATGGCTGCTGTCCAGCTAGGGCAGTGGTTGGTACACTGGCTTCTTATCTAGGCGCCCCGGGTTGATTCCAGTTCCTGGCAGCATTGAGTTTTGTTGGTGGTCACCATACCGAACCTCGGGTACTACGGCTTATCCCCACAACACAAGACCACACCAAAATTGAGAAATTTCAGGGGTGTCAATTTACCGAAATCTTAAATCCTGAAAATCATCCTAGAATTTGGGGACCAGAGTCAAAAAGAGTTTTAATGATTCATTAAATTATGTTTCCTTTGTAAACAATATGCCAAAGGTCAATAATTTGTGTTTAAGAGTGACATTTTGTGACAAGAATGCTTAAAATAACCAAAACAATCCTCTGATTTATATCAATATCAAAAGTTTTCCTTGAGGGCTTAAATCCTGATTTCAGGAATAATCCTGAAAATTGACACCTCTGAAATTTACAGCAACAACGAATAGCTATAAATTGCAGCTATAATTCAAAATTGTTCTAACTATTGAGTATAGTATGTTAATTAGGTAGGAGTACAAGGGCACACATCGGGCCCACACATACAAGGGCACACATCGGGCCCACACATAAAGAAGCCTCTGGCTGGGAAAGGACCTCATCAACTTCAAGACACATACACAGTAGTCAATCACCTCAACAGAAAATGTAATTATAAGAGTTATTGGCCTTAAGTTACAATATAGTTACAACAGCTTTTGGACCTAGCAGACAATGTTCAGCCTACCCTATTTCCCCTACACTGGTTTCTCCATGGTTTCCAGAACAAGAAGCCACTGAGGTAGATGGAGAACATGGCAGTCTTGAGGTACGTGCTAAAGAATGGCTTCTCGTAGTGCTCATTTTCAAAGATGAACTACAAGTGAAACATTTAACTATATTTAAAGATCCAAAACTAACAGGCCTGGCAATAACCATCACTTCCCAAGCCTGAAATATATTTAGTCAATATTAAAAATATACATTAATCTTTAAATGTAAACGCCTGAAATAAGGACTAGTACGGACCAGGTCTAAAAACAGCAAGGCCTGCACAAACATTAAATAAACATAGATTTCATGAAAATTAATGTTAAATATCTGGTAGCTGCACTCATTTTCTAACATTAAAAACTTAAAAGAAAGAATACTTCTAATTTGACTGTTCATTTTATGATTGTATTCATAGTTGATAATTCCTGTGAACACAGCTCAGAAACATGTGAATACTGAACTAAAAACACCGTGAATGAAAAGCCCAATGTGTTCACCTTGGTGAGTTCAGATGAAGCTACCCATATCACATCTACGACCAGGAGGACTACCACTCCTAGGATCAGTCGGTGGGACTTGGAGAGACTGGAGAGGCCAAACATCACACTGTTAAGGGACCTGGAACTAAAGAGCAGGGAGGGAAATTAGTGGTTGTCGTGAACCCGGGGCAAGTAGATTTTGGCCTGGGCAACTAAAATTAAAAAGTTGGTAGTTCCGCCAGGCATCTAGCTTTTTTAAGCTAAAAAACATTTCAGTGCAATTAATCATTTATTAAAAATTGGAGACTGTGGATTAATAATTATTGTAATAATATTTAACCCATTTATGCCCAGTGGACTCTCCCATCCTTCTAAATTGGAACAATTTATTTCCAAAATTAGGGGTGTCAAGTATATTTATTTCTATATTTAGAATATTCCATAAAGAAATTCATTTAAGCAAACAGCGCAGACCCAGATGAGACGCCGCATTATGCGGCGTCTCATCTGGGTCTACGCTGTTTGCAATGTCCTTTTTTCAGGACTCTAGGCATGAATGGGTTTTGCAGCAAAAGAAATTATTCAACTCAGACTCATAATAAGACAGTATACACAGAAAGTGTGTCATATTATCAATTTTGTTTAGTTAACTATTTATATTTTATTTCAAGGAAAATATTAGATACACATGACAGTACATGTACATAGTACTGGGCTCCATAGTCTTTAGATGGGCAACCAGAATACTAACTGAGGAGCTGCGCCATGAGCGCATGATACGCCCGTCGTTCGCCAATGAAGTAGTAAGGTAATAAATAACCCTTTGAATCATTTTTTTACTTCAGTTTATTTGTATTTGAATACATGGTTTATTTTATAAGTACATGAGCATGGAGCGCCGTCTCCTTGACATTCATACCATATCTTTTTTTGAGTATATGTATGCATTTCTTTAGAGGATATGGAGTTGAAGTAAACCTGTTATAGATATTTTGACCAATAATAAAAGAGAAATGTAGATGGGTAAGTGGTAGTGTACAATCGGAATAGAAAAAAGCTCACCTTGTTCAATTTTTCAGGGATACTAAAAAAAAAAAAAAAATCCATCGAAGGATATTTGAGCTACAGTAGGACATTCAATGAAATCACGAAATTTTGACGAACAAAGTCCCATAACTCTGGAACGACAATTCAGAATTCCGTCAAAAACGAAAGGGGATCAGGGTTTATCAATATTAAGATTGTGTTAAAATTTGAAGGATATTTGACGTAGCGTACGACATTAACAGACGGACGGACGGACGGCTACGGTAGGACATTCAATGAAATCACAAAATTTTGACGAACAAAGTCCCATAACTCTGGAACGACAATTCAGAATTCCGTCAAAAACGAAAGGGGATCAGGGTTTATCAATATTAAGATTGTGTTGAAATTTGAAAAAAATCCATCGAAGGATATTTGAGCTACAGTAGGACATTCAATGAAATCACGAAATTTTGACGAACAAAGTCCCATAACTCTGGAACGACAATTCAGAATTCCGTCAAAAACGAAAGGGGATCAGGGTTTATCAATATTAAGATTGTGTTAAAATTTGAAGAAAATCTGTCAAAGGATATTTGACGTAGCGTACGACATTAACAGACGGACGGACGGACGGACGGACAGACGGACGGACGGACAGACGCGGGGTATACCATAATACGTCCCGTCATAGACGGGCGTATAAAAATGTAAAAGAATTGTAAAACGTTAGTTTCCATCCCTGAAGAGGATATTCATTGTGTCCATTTGTGCAGCAGATCATATTTCATTTTATAGGCATTCAAATAATTTACATTCTCAACAAGTGCCTGTTCCAATTTAATAATTATAAACTAATCAACATAATGCATGTGAGGAGGCTTTCACAATTATCAATTTCTACTAAATTGGATTTTACAGCTTAAATGTGCCATTGACCAAAGATCGTAGAGACAAATATCATTTGAACATGATGTCCTAATATTGTCATTTTAAAAGTACATTAAATGGCAGAATCTAACAAGTTACAGAGGATCAATAACCCAAAAACATGCATGTTTAAATAAATTTAGTTTGAAGTTGTCAAATGTGCTTAAAATTGTTAAGAACAAAAAATGTGAATGCTGTAAATTTTTAACTGGTTATATTATTATTTATAATAATAAGTTTTAATTAAAAAACAGTCATTACTAGCTTTTGCTAATCTGCATCATTTAAAACTTGGCTGGGGATTTCTGTTTACTAGTATGCATGCCCACAAATTTAACATGTGCGAGGCCTTCTATAGGAATTGCCTTATAATTGCTTACTAACGATAGACCCTTTTCACAAAAGCCAAAAGCGTGTAGTCACATGACTCCCAGAATACCACTATGAGGCTGAGCGTGTAGAGACTTCTAATAAAGCATCACAACGCCCAATCTGATTTTAACCCTTCACACTTTTGAAATTTCGACGTAATGATATTGTAAATTTATTGACTAAATATGTCTGTATCTGGGTATGCTGTAGGGAAATAAGGTCACATCCAACAGCCTTTTAAGTGATTAGAGTGTCTGACTACCACTCGGGAGACCTGGGTTCAATCCCCAGTAAGAGGTCCGTATTTTTAACTTAAATTGCGACGAGAAAAACATGAATTGTGAATCAGAAAGTGCGTGTGAGCCGTTTAATGGATTCAGAGATTTGCTTGTGTAGCTGTCGTCGCTAGTGTGGCAAAGTGTCTGGGCCTTATTTGTAACATCAAGAGTGTCTGACTACAGCTCTTGAAACTCAGGTTCAATCCCCCGCTCAGGATTGTTCACTTGAATTCATATGTAACCAGTGTCAGTGCGCATTAAAATTCCGATATTCAATGCCATTTGCATAATAAAAGAAAACAAAGTTACACATTCAGCCTTGGTCTAATTTCGATACAACATGTGATATCTTAAAACATTAGAAGTGTAGGTATTGAGAAACTGGTCTATTAAGAAAACCAATATTGCATTCTCACTCCATGTTTACAATTTTTTTGACATTTAAGAAATTGCATAAAAATTAAATATCATTAATATTGATTACAAGTTTAGATACACAAGTTTATTTTTTGCAAATAATTTGACATGGAAAATGCATTTTCTGGCCAATATTTCGATTCATTATAAATGTATAGTTGGTCGCCAATAACGGATCACTTCCGGTACATAGAAGAAAACAATGCAAAATGTATAAAATGTATTAATAGATTTTTATTCACAAAAGAATGCTATTTCAAACACAAATGGTATTCAAAATGAGAATTACAAAATCTGTCTGCAAAGTAAAGTTTCAGCATGTTGTACATCGGCCAGGATTTCCCCATTAGCGGACCAGTTTCTCCAGTCTAGAATCACATGACATTGGAATGTGGGGGCATGTCAAAACACATGAATATGACAGAAATCAGCTGATGTATTAACACTTTTATGGAAACAGACAAAAATAAACATTAAACCAACAAAATACATGTTGTTCAAATGCAATATTTAAAACATACCTAAGCCTTGATCACAGCATTAGTATTACGTTTTTTCCTTCAATAAACATTAAAATCAGCATTTAATTATAGTGACAAGCTGTTGTTTTTCAGCAATATGTGTATTACAGAAAAACTTAATGCAAGCATAGGATTTGCGTTATCCAATAAAACTATATTAATATAAAGTTTAAACAAAGCCACAAACTGTTGTTAAGCACAGACATTAAAATTAATTTGCATAGATAAATAAACTGTTACAATAGAATAGTGAAATGATTAATGTTCCTTCTCAATTTTCATGCATGTGCCTTCCATGGTATCAATCAAGAGTGTCTGTAGTTACTTAAGATCACATCAATATCAATATCTGTGACAACACAATCACATGGCAAAACGAAAATCCACCACATTCCTGATCTTTAACTGGACGCTGGGAATAAACTGGCCACTGGGTCTCCTATAATTTCAAAAAATATCTGGTCACCATTACGTAACAAAAGAGTCACTGATACATTTTCGTGACATGGTTAACAGGTAAACCTGCTACAATACTTAACATTAGTCGTCTTTTTTGTTAGTAACCATATTATGCAGATCCTTAGAAAAGAAAGGGATTCTAATGGTGCGATCCACACTAGAAAGGCTATGTCATCATGTGTCTTTTTGTGTACTCCCGATCAATCTTTAACTGCTTAAGAGGGAATGTTTGGATGAGACGCAGAGTTTTTCAGCAGAGGTTTAGATGCAGGAGTTGTCTTCTCAGAAGAAAAACTACTGGCTGTAGCCTCATCTTTGAAAGTTCCACTTTTGGGTGACTGAAAGCCAAAAAGCATAACAATACCTATTTTTTTATTAAGGCATATAACATTACATTTTATAATAATTTCAATTATTATTATTTTTGATTGTTTTATTTTTGTTTATTTTAAAGTTTATATTTGTGTAATTTAGATAAAAATGTGTTTTTATTTCTTACATAAATGAATTGAAAGTTGAATAATGATTATATAACTTGACAATTTGTACCAGTTTTGTTAACGTATTTTTGATATTGAACCAATTTCATGAAAATTAAAAATGATGAAATAATAACTTGAGTTGCATGAATTTATAAAATAATTTGTCCATTAACATGCTCAGTAAATCAAGCTAACTTAAAAATTAATAATTTGCCACATTTTCTTATCATGTTTATTTTAAATTTGATAAGAACTGGAACAATGTGTAGCATTCAACATATAATTCATACAATTTTTACATTTAAAACGACGTTTGAGACGACCCTCTCCTTCATCAACTTTTCCCGCCATATTGACAAATGTGATTCGCTACTGGTGACTTCAATTGCGTTTCGAAAGGTGCAGGTAAAAACCACTAAACAGCAGCTTATGTGATAAATTTTATGTTAATGAATTCTTTTATTACTTACCTTTCAAATGACAATAGGATTTTGACGGAAAAGTTCAAATAAAATTAACGGTACGCCAGTGTTAATTTTTCACCATTTTGGGAATGTGGCCGATCCCTATGCACTTGGAAAATTCACAGCTTTTGACTAAAATTGGGAAATAAGTGTTGTTGTTGTTTTGCTAAAAAAAATACTTTAAAATTTAGAATATAATTGTTTTCAGTATGATTTTTAATAAGGTTGAACGTATATGGATGGGAGATGAACAAAACTAACACAATTTTTTTCATATTTTTTTTTAAACTTCCATTGGGAATTTTTAAGCCCCTTTTAAGAAAAATATATACTTTTTTCCATTGGGAATGGGGCTGATTACCAGACCCGATTTTAAATGAAAAAAAACACTGTACGGGTTTCTTCAAATTTTCATTACCCAGAACGAGGCTCACTTTGTAAACACAGTGCGTACATGTTGATATGCAATCCATGATATAAAAATAACTAGATCATCACTGAGAAAAGAAAATATACATTTCAAGAGAAAAACTATTATTCTCGTTGACGTTGAAAATACAGTTTGATCAGTAGTTTTTATAGGGGTAAGAGCAATAGAATGATCGTTTCTGAAAAATGATCGGCTACTGGTGAAGATCCGCTACTGGCGACCAATCTGTGTGCCAAGCAAAAATTAAGAGCACATTTTATGTATGTCTCTGACAAATGTTTTACTTCATGTTCTACACCTAAAAAGTATATGAGCAGGAACTGATAATGTGCTAAGGCTTTTAATAGACCGGAAAAATTGAAACAACATAGTAGCAATCTGTAAAGAAAATCGTGGGATTAACACAAAACGAATAATACATTGTCAATATCGGTATTCTCGCTGTATCCCTATTTCCGCGGTATTTCGATTGCGCCCCCTAGTGTTGTTTACCTGTCAGATTTGGTGACCCAATTTCTTTCGCATTTAGAAAACAGTATTTTCAGTGATCATGAGCAAAATTTTGGTAAGTTGTTATTGTTATCCATGAGAATTACGTTTTTCCACCAAATTTAACAATATTGCTTTTTGATTTTTCAGTATTTCCAGTCATATGACCTGGATTATTGTTTTATTAAAAAGTTTAATACCCAGCCAAAGAATCCGCCTAAAAAAATCACATGGAAGTCCATGATATTTGTAAAGAAACTTAGTAGTACAGAGCGCTATGAGACGTTTATCGCACATTAAACAAATTTATTTCTTATGAGAAATTAAAATACGACCATAAACATGATGATAAACACTTGTTAACCATCTCGAACATGACAGCTAATAAACATATTTGTCATTAGACATCAATATAGATCAACACAATTGTTAAAAGCAAAGTTTAAAATTCTGATAGTATTATGACAAATGAGATTTATCAAACGAGGTTTACCACTAAAATGTTGTTTCTGATTAAAGAAATCTGAAATTAAATTGGACTGTCAAAAGCCGGAAGTACAGAGTAAGTGACATGGTTCCCAGCAAATGATAGCTGAAAGACAAAACGTTCAAATGTCGAGATGGCCATTTTCACAAATTTAGCCGATACCGTTATCAGCGGTATATGAAAATTTCTTGAAACTATTTTGAAATCCTAGTCATATCATTTTTCTTTTATTGTTTTAATTAATTTAGTACTGTATAAAATATTACAGCTTTATCACTAAATTTATTCAATTTTCTAAAATGCGGACATCTTTGAAAAGTACACTTAATAGGTATCCAAAAGGTTGTCGGCTCTTTCGGCCCCAAGCTCTTTCGGCCCCGGTTTTTTTCAGGCTCTTTCGGTCCCAATTTCAGGCTCTTTCGGTCCAGGTACCAGGCTTTTTCGACCCCATTTTTAATTTGAATTAATCGTTGCAAATATGTTGGTCAAAACTGTTTAAAACTATTGAATATTGTTTCTTACAGTAATATATTATCTTTATTGAGGATTAATGCATTTGAAAAAAGATTCTCTTTGTCTTTTGCTTCAGGTATATCGTCGTCGAAATGAGAAGAATAGATACAAGAATATGAGACGGCTTTGAAAATGAAACAAACTATAAAATAATTTATATTACATTTATTTGGATAATTTTAAAGTTATAACAATAAGGAATACATACGTCTTAACAACACAATACATTAATTTAACCTAATAACATACTACATAATTTACTGCACACAAGTTGTTTATTTTATCAATAATGCAATTAGATCATCATAATAATCATCATATAAATATTAATCATCATCATTCATCATAAGAGTCACAATCATCAGCATAATAATAATGATCATCAAAATTATCATCATCATAATAATCAGCATAAGAAAAATCAGCATTTAAATCACCAGCATTATAATTATCAGCATAAAAACAGCATACATACAGCATCAAAGGGTCAGCAGCGTGAGTGTGCGTCCCTTTCGCTTGAAATATGTCACCCTCTTGCGTGACCGACGCGGTACACATGAACGCTTTCCGTCGCACGCTGCATCGCCACACAGCTTGCTTCTTTGTCTGTTTATATAAACGGGAAAATATAACAGTAACTGATATACAAATACTTAATTCATTACGTAAAATAGTTTTTTAAAAATAGAAATACTTTTCGCACATGCATTAAACCCCATTTTTACAGAGCGCGACTAAAATGTATAGATATAGTAGTTTTGCATATTAAAGCAGTTTATTTAAAATCACTATTTACGTTTACACAGATACACAAATAATGTAGTTTGTAACATTGTTTAAATTTAATAATACGTATGGGTGTTTACGGCTAATGTAAAATCTTCAATACCTTAAACGTGAATGAATATCCATCGGAGGATACTAGCTTTGGTTTGCCTCTTTTGGTTCCTGCGTCTACAACGGTGTATTCTATGGTTTTGGCTGAGCAAGTACACTGTCGGATACAGCTGGCTCCGGAGGATTACTGAAACGAACAGTTTAACATGGGCATAGCATTTATACTGTTAAGCATTTAACGTTTAATATTATTATAATGTTAAGCTTTTAACGTAAAACAGTATTCTAATGTTAAGCATTTAACATATAACAGTAGTATCCACTGTTAAAAAGAATAACTATTTTATATTGATTGCTCATAAGTTACACGATTATACCATTTTTAAGTTTACATACCGTTCGTCGATCACAACGGGCGGTTGCACTTCGGCTCTTGTCAAATCTAACGGCTCGAACTAGGACGTTCGGGTGAGCGCTATGTCTTCTGACGCTGACACGTCGGACAATCCGAAATCGTGCGAAATGTCGAACCGTGGAAGCAAAGCAGGATCCTCGGATGTCTGAGCACACAACGAATAAACAACTTAAATGTATTAATGTCAAAAATAATGCCACTGTTTTATATTACTTTACTTACGATTTACGATTGACATAAAGAAAAATCATTTAGCACAGCATGATAAAGAGTTAGTCCGTTAAATAGATGATATTAAAATGATTAATAATACCATTGAAAACTATCTTTGAACTTGTTTACGCTTGTGAAACTGTAAAAACCTACATATACTTCATATTTATAACAATTATATCGGAGAAGTAACTAGTACCTCAAGCATAGTCGACTGCGCGACATTTTCTAAGTTCAGGTTGATGTTTAGGCTGATGTCAGGCGTTGTAGGGCGGTTGCGGCAGTCATTGCAGATGAAGGTAAGAACAATATCCCCCCTCTTTGCACTAAAATATTCTGTCGCGGATATGCCTACAAGGTGTTTTCAAAATTCGTCATAAATGTACAACATAACCTAATTGATTAATAACTAACTTGATGATGTTCACACATCGTTAATGCATTAAACAGATGTTGTTTTCTTTAATTACTCCGACCCCGTCAATCATTATCGAATGAAGCCATTGTCCAGCACACTCGCACCTATGTCCGGTTTTATGATGTTTATCAGGTTGTTAAATACATGTGTGGTGTGTATTCGGGTTAACAGGTAACACAAAATGTAGATTTAAGTTGATAAATCAGTAAACTTTGAACTGACAATGAACTGACAATAAAATAAATTAAAAAAATTACAAATGATAACAATGACATTAAAATAAATTTAAAAGTTTATATTACGGTACAGTTTAAAAACAAAAAATAAAGGCGAGTATCAATTTCATTATACAATATAATTTATTAAGAAATAAATTACCAATCGAATAACAACATGAATATGTGACTTTATTTATATATAAGTCATATACTTTTAAAAAGAAAGGAATTCAAAAATTCCAGTCGACGATTAAAGTTTGTTATATTACATGTATTAACATTTGAACGAACACGTCCATAAACGGTAACTAAATATATTTAGTTTTAGATCAATACATTAATTTACTATAATTACATAATACATAATTTACTCCACACAAGTTGTTCATTTTATTAATAATTCAATTACATCAATAATTCTGTCGCGGATATGCCTACAACGTGTTTGCAAATTTCGTCATAAATTACGTTACAACATAACCTATTAAATTGATTTATGAATTGACACTAATGAACGAAACCGTTATTGTTTCATAGACACTTATCAATTTATTTTCATAACCAATCAAACTATCATTTTTTTATTCTTATTGAAGCATACACTTGTTCACACATCGTTAATGCATTAAACAGATGTTGTTTTCTTTAATTACTCCGACCCCGTCATTCATTATCGAATGAAGCCATTGTCTAGCACACTCGCACCTATGCCGGGTTTTATGATCTTTATACGGTTGTTAAATACATGTGTAGAGTGTATTCGGATCAACAGGTAACAAAAAGGGTAGATTTATGTTACCTTAATTCAATCATACACCCGCTTCAAATAGGTGTAATAAAATATAGGGCCGAATAAGCCTGGTCAATTTGGGGCCAAAAGAGCTTGGGGCCGAAAAAGCCTGAAATTTCGGTCTGGGCCGAAAGAGCTTGGGGCCGAAAGAGCCTGCTACCATCCAAAATAGGAAACACGGGCCAAACTAGGTGACTGCATCAGTCAATGGGATGACATAATCAAAGGGGTACACAAAGACACCATACTCGGGCCCCTCGTCTTCAACATCTTTATAAATGATATTTTCTATTTCATTGATAAGTCCAAACTATATAATTATGCAGATGATAAGACCTTATCTTTCTGGTATAAAAATATGAATGTTGTCAAATCTACCCCTGAGAATGAAAGTAGCATTCTCATAGACTGGTTTAAATCCAATAAAATGCAAGCCAACCCTAAGAAATTTCAGGCTATCTCAGTAGTGGTTAAATATAATACCGAAATTAAGTCCTTTGATACAATAATATCATACTATGTGAAGACCAGGTTAAGCTTCTTGGCGTAGAGATAGTCTATCTCCTTAATTTTGATGCCAAAATCTCCAAAATGTGCCAAAAAGCCGCTAAACAGTTAAACGTCATGCAAAGATTAAGCAAGTCCCCACTAGGCTCACTATATTTAAGTCTTTTATAAAGTCAAACTTTAATTTCTGTCCTATTGTGTGGCATTTCTGCAGCAAGGCCAACGCAAACAAGCTTGAAAAACTCCAGTACAGAGCCTTCCGCATTTTCTACAATGACTACACATCATCATATTATAGTCTCCTACAAAAGGTTATACCCCAAACTCTTCAAAAACATTGCCATTGAAACTTTCAAATGCTTGTACAAAATATCCCCACCATATATCCAAGACCTAACAAAATTCAAATCTTCTGTTTACAATTGCAGGTATGATCATATGATAGAGGTGCCTACAGTGAGGACATCATGGTATGGACAAAAGTCCTTTCGTTTTGAGGCTGCTCGGGTGTGGAACAGACTCCCCCCAGATTTTAGGCGCCATGACAACAACAACGACTTTAGGAGACTGGTCCGCACCTGGACAGGCCCAAAATGTAAATGTTCTTTGTGTCGCCTGTAGCGCATGCTCTGCATTATTTCGCACTCCCAGTTGTATGTATTTACTATGCTTTGCTTTTGTTTGGGTTTCATACCTGATTTTCTATGTGATTTTCTATTGTATTACGTATTATTTTGCTTGCTTTTTGCTTCGGTTTATACCACATATTATTTAGTACCCAGCGTTTCCCCCCCACCAGTATGCATAATGTTTCCATGTTTTGTGTCTACTTGCTATGGTCCCTACTTAGCAGTACCTGCAGGAGGTACAATTGTATGACGCCCTGAGGTATGGCTCTCTGCTGGTAGTGAGATACTATCTGGGTTCAGGACCATAACACTACTGATGATATGTAGGTCTTAGATCCATGAATGGTCTACTACACATTCCTACCTTTTCGTTTCCAGTAGGCATGTTCTTCATAGTTCTACATAGTTTATAGTTCTTCATTTTTTCATAGTTAGTATACATCTGTATACCCTCTACTTATAATTTAATCCAACACTTTTTCAGTAGCCTTCTAATGCAAGGGACATTATACTTCTTACATCTTAAGTTTTAACTTAGTACTAGTTACTTCCCCTTATCTTATCATACATCATTTTAAGTTTTTAACCCACTGTATTAACTATTTATTTGTATTAACTGTGATAATATTATGTCTTAAAACCGTCATTGTATTACTATTTCTTTCAATGCATGTCTTTGTTTTATGATTACCATGTGCTTTCATCTTACAGCTGCTTTTATTTTGTTATGCATACCATGTACTTTTGTTTGTCGGGAAA
This sequence comes from Dreissena polymorpha, assembly GCF_020536995.1. NCBI lineage: Eukaryota > Metazoa > Mollusca > Bivalvia > Myida > Dreissenidae > Dreissena > Dreissena polymorpha. The sequence goes on along the minus strand of NC_068368.1, from coordinate 813,963 downwards.
AAGCTATTAGCCTATGCGTGTGTTTATCATGTCCGACGTTAAATAAATTTTCTTGTATCTTGTATATTGTACCCTTCAATTTAAAATAATATGGTTCATATGTGAGTAATGAAGACAATAGGCATTTAAGACCACTTCTCAATGCACCGTAGTTTTGAATTTGTATACGCGTAAAACTCGTTTAATATTTGATGATATCCACTTTTTCTTTTAGGTATTTACACAGCATTACGTGCCTATACAACATGTTTATTAAATATATATAAAAGCATTTAACTTTATTATTCTGAATACATTCCACTTTATTTATAGGAACCCAAAATAAATAATATCACTTTTTTGGCAAAATATACTTTTAGTGTGCCACTTGTACGAATAATATGTGATTCAAATCATCAGAAAAACAGCGAACGCAAGTTAACGCGTCAATATGAATAACTCTTCATTAGCATGATTCGGAGCATAACCTTGCGATTAGCTGGTAAATGACATTACAGCAAACAGGACGTCATAAAATGCAATTATTTTTAGATTTTGTGTGTGATTCGTGATCCAGAAAGAGCAAATAAACAGCCATTAATGATATTTATTCAGCAGTTATTATTTAAATACACTGTCAATAAAATCGCACATACCGGTATCACCAGTCATTCAAGAGGGTCCGTAAAACGCAGCATCATTCATTCAAGAGGAATTAGCTTCGTTTTTATTTTTATCTTAAGGAACTGATCACGATGCCTTCAATGTTCTAATTAACAAATGCCAAATATGAGAGGACGTATATGGACGCGAATGCCCGTCAGTCCATACATGTTGATAAATGACGAATATATATATATATATATTTCTTTACGAAAACGGAATTTTGACATATTACTATTGCACGTTGGTAGATGACGAATTCACTTTGCATTGTGCTCCTCGTTATAAATACATTGCTATTTCCGTGCGTCTCTGTGCTTTTTCTTATCATATGGTTTCATTTAACTGGAACCTTTCGTTATCTTATAAATGTGAATCACATGTCCATGCATGTAAATGGAAAGAGCTAATTTAGTATAATGTTTATCGAAGAAGTTCTCCGTGCAATCATGGCCATATCGGCCCGACTTTGGCTGTATCGATAGAAGTATCTCACGATTAAGCCGATATCGGCCCGATGCTCACATTTTGTATTTGCTCAAAGCTATTTTTGGGGATCATTTTCGTAATCCCGCCCCGATATTTTATACCTTATAAGTTATTCAAAATTAGCATATATTGTTCGTACATACCTATATTGGTCGGATTGATGTCTTGCAAAACACGTATACTGAGTTCAGCATTAAATGATGTCGCCCCGACATCACACACTCATAAAAATATTATAATTCATGTTACGTGAATGTATTTGAAGTAGTTTTGAGGAAAACCTTATTTAAAAAGATAACACTTTATTTATTGTATATCGTTATTTTGTTTTGGATCGAATGTACAAGGAAGAGTTATCATAGTAATACATCGGTCGGATTGTATACATTTGTTATTCAAAATAACGCTCTGGATTAACTTCTTATTCCCCTTTTTAATTTTCCGTATGAATAAATGGTCCTTATTGGGTCTACATATAAGCGAGTGTCTTCGGAAATCTGTACTATTTTCTTGAAATGCTTGATAAAATTACTTGTGTGATGTTGCTTTGTCTAGAAGTGTCATTTTACATTTAGTAAACCAGAATAGTACCCCGAAATCTAACTTAACACTTTAAATTAAACTAACTTATCATACAATTACAAACATGTTACTGAACTAAACGTATGATATATTTGCAAAGGTAGCTTAAAAACGTTTTATGCAATTATATGCGAATTACACACGCAAACGAAATTCGTCATTAACAACCCAATAATTGTTTTAATGTATGTCTGCATGGTAATATTGGGGGTTGTATAATACGCTCCCTTTCGGAAACATAACAAGCCGAAATACCGGTTTAACAGTATTGATTAATGACCGATACAACTGTAGTATTTCTTAAGATTGACAATATATACATAAATATGGCAGCAAAGATGGCCTTATTTGCTCAAAATTTAATTGAACTTTTTCAAAGTGTCATTAAACTGCGGGACAGCATATATAATCAATAAACTATGCTAGTTTCAGTGTATCCGCTCTAGATCATAGAACATGAAATTATTAATTTGTCTGATTACATATGAATTAAAATGTGAATACAAATGGCTCATTTACCGAAACCATTTGCCTGTCCTATACACAGAGGCATTTGACTCGTTCAAATTCGACAATTGCTAACTACTGAACATTCAACTGCTCAATGAAAGTTTTGATAGAACAATCTTCATCTGACACCGAGCCTTTGAGATTCGGCGTCCCCCAAGGCTTCTGTGCTGTACCAGTGATTTTCACTCTGTATATATCGGCCCTTAACAAGGTTGTTCAGAAGTATCCAGCTGATCTGTATGGCTATGCAGACGACCACAAGATTGCCTTCAAGATTCAGGCAGGAAAATTAATCATGAAAATGAAGCATACGTTCTACAACAACTTGATTAGTGTCTCAATGATATTATAAACTGGATGACAACTTTCAAGCTGAAAATGAACCAATCAAAAACAGAAATCATTTTATACTGAACAAGGCAACAATTATCTAAAATGTCCATATCAAGTGTGAGTGTTGGGGGATGCAAGGTTAAGTTAGTAGACCGTGTGAGAGATCTAGGTGTTATAATGACCAACACTCTTAACCTCGACCACGAAGAAGTGCCAAATTGCCCAAATGTAATTGCGTAATTTCAAAGCTATACGCAGTCATTTGACACAGAAGTCAGCGGAGGTGTTAGTGCATGGTCTTGTACACTCCCATAATGACTTTTGCAATGGTTTATTCACCGATCTATCAGCTTACCAAATTCAAAAGCTTCAACGGACTCAAAATCATGCCGCAAGAGTGGTCCTGAATGCGTCATTTGATCAACCAAGTACTGAACTCTTGAAACAACTCCACTGGCTACCAGTAAAAGCTAGAATCATGTACAAAGTCCTGGTTATGGTCTTTCGTGTTGTCCATGGTTATGCTCCTGGTTACTTGCAAGAAATGTTTGTCCCAGCAACCAGTCGGTATAGAACTCGATCACAAAGTGACTGTAATCTTGTTATTCCCAGGAGGCGAACTAAGATGGCGGATATATCTTTAGCTGTTGTTGGTCCGAAGTGGTGGAACAATCTACCAAGCCACTTAAAAATCATTGACAATGAGGGCTGTTTTAGATCAAGACTTAAAACTCACTTGTTCAATCTTTTTCACGGATAACCAATGTGCAGTTTTTGTGAAGCGCAATAGAATGTTTTTATTATAATTTTTGCGCTATATATGTGACATGTATTTGTATTCAGGTGAGAAGACTGGATAAAATTGAAAACGTTTTCTGCCTTTATTCACTCTAACTCAATGTTTTTAAGAGACATTGGCTATGATGTGTGAAAATGGATTTCCAAAGTAATAAATTTCTCTGTACATACGAGGTCACAATTGATTTTTCCCTGAATTCATAAAGTAATGTTTTACACATGTACGCTGTAAATCCGAGAGCTTTGGCTATTCAACCATTATAGTATTATTAAACTACGATGGTGTTAAATAAAACATAAATATGAAATATAGAAATCATATTATTCCTTGGCGTGATTCTGAAAGCACAAAAAGCCTTTAGGTCAATAAGAATGATGTATATTTAGTTGATCTGATAAAATACATTGTCTAAGCAAACCATTCGCCAATCGAAATCTTACAATTAAGTCAATAACGAGCATTTAAGAAGAAATAAAGTAGATTCCACCACAATTGTATATTAAGTAACAGTTTTTTTTCATGTGTAATACAAAACATGTCAATCATGCATACTAACATGCGATCACTCGAAATAAAATATCATTACATCTTAAAACCTTTTTAGCGATTTTTATATATGGGCTGTGCTTTGTAAAAAGAGGGTTTAATGTATGTGCTTAAAGTGTCGTCCCACATTTGCCTGTGCATTCGACACAGGCTTATCAGGGACGACACATTCTGCTTTTATGGTATTTTTCATTCAAAGAAAGTTTCTGCTTAGCAAAAATCCATTTTAGGCGGAAAGTGTCGCCCATGATAATCATGTACGAACTGCACAGACCCCCTTTTCACAGAGCAAGGCTCATATACTTCATGCATTGATCCATCACTTGAAAGCAATCTTTTTAATTTTAACAAAGCATCATAGTTACAACCGCTGGACGAGAATCACTTTCCGCTTTTATGATATTTTTCGTTTCAAGAAAGTCTCTTCTTAGCAAAAAATCAAGTTTAGGCGGACAGCTTCGTCCCTGATTAGCATATGCGGGATGAACAGGCTTATCTGGGACGACAATTAATGCCCATGAATTACCCCCCCCCCCTTTCACAGAGCGCGGCTCATATTCAAGCACAATACAATTTGGTACATAAAGAGTTTCTGCCATGGAACTTAATGTAAAAATGTAGTTTATTTGTTTTATTTATATGATGAATATAATGACATGTCGTTGCTTTAGTAAAATATGCATTATTGTTTTATTAATACATGCTATTACATTGTAATTGTGAGATCTTATCAAATAGGAAAACGACATTAAACTCGTTTAATTAAATCTTTTAACGCGATACTATCCACGCAATTTAATTTTACAATCAAAGCGCTGAAGGCACTAAAGTTGTCCGCTGTTATCGTCCTTGATTAGCTTGCGCGCATTGCACAGACTAATCAGTGTACACAGGCTAATCAGTGTACACAGGCTAATCAGTGTACACAGGCTAATCAGTGTACACAGGCTAATCAGTGTACACAGGCTAATCAGTGTACACAGGCTAATCAGTGTACACAGGCTAATCAGTGTACACAGGCTAATCAGTGTACACAGGCTAATCAGTGTACACAGGCTAATCAGTGTACACAGGCTAATCAGTGTACACAGGCTAATCAGTGTACACAGGCTAATCAGTGTACACAGGCTAATCAGTGTACACAGGCTAATCAGTGTACACAGGCTAATCAGTGTACATAGGCTAATCAGTGTACACAGGCTAATCAGTGTGCCCAGGCTAATCAGTGTGCACAGGCTAATCAGTGTGCCCAGGCTAATCAGTGTGCCCAGGCTAATCAGTGTGCCCAGGCTAATCAGTGTGCCCAGGCTAATCAGTGTGCACAGGCTAATCAGTGTGCACAGGCTAATCAGTGTACACAGGCTAATCAGTGTACACAGGCTAATCAGTGTACATAGGCTAATCAGTGTACACAGGCTAATCAGTGTGCCCAGGCTAATCAGTGTGCACAGGCTAATCAGTGTGCCCAGGCTAATCAGTGTGCCCAGGCTAATCAGTGTGCCCAGGCTAATCAGTGTGCACAGGCTAATCAGTGTGCCCAGGCTAATCAGTGTGCCCAGGCTAATCAGTGTGCACAGGCTAATCAGTGTGCCCAGGCTAATCAGTGTGCACAGGCTAATCAGTGTGCACAGGCTAATCAGTGTGCCCAGGCTAATCAGTGTGCCCAGGCTAATCAGTGTGCCCAGGCTAATCTAATTTGACATGCATTAAGCTCCGTTTTCCCTGAAATCAGCCAATTTGTACAGATTTCAATGATAAACACTAGACTGGCCAATGTCGTCTTACAAGCTGGTAAATACACTCACTGCAGTAGTAGATGCAGACGCTCCTAAGCATTCGTTGTCTGCAGTGCATACAGGCAGCGGTAATCGTTCCTAGCATAGTGGGTTGCGGTTCTTAGCGTAGCTAAGGCTTCTAAGCACATACTGATTTGAAAAACATGCTCTGTACGCTCACAACTGAAAACTACACAAATTGCTGTCATGTAACAGATACTGTTCTCATTAAGGGTGTATGACTAATTTGTGGATCTCAGAAAGCACTCGTGTAAAGCTAAAGCGAAATCAATTTAAAACGCGTTGTTTGGTTGCTTTTACCTATTTCTTATTTAATAGTTTCATTTTAATTTTATGTTTATATTGATATCGAGATTTTAAAGCACACTTTTACGAGCTCATGGTGAGATTGTTCTAAATCAATATTGTAAATATGAAGCGTAGTTAAGGGTAAACATATAAAAAATGTGTCTTGTCTTGAATAATCAAGAATAATTTTCAAATAAACCATACATTCAACCAAACAAATTTATTTTGCAAAAAGAAATTGCAATTTGTCTCAAATAAATTGTGGGACGTTTGCAACGCATTTTCTGTCTTGATTGCATTTTCCGCTTCCATCTCCATTTATATTCATGAAGCAATACGTAGCAAATTATTAACTAATCCTTGTTAAACTGATTTAGGGAAATTAAATCAATTCGTTTTAAGGCATGATTGTTAACAGAAGTCGTCACTAGTCTTGTCGACATGTGAGTGTCTGGTATAAGAGTCGGAAATGTAACAAACGCACTCCCATCCGGTCGGAAAATGTCTAGTAAATAATTTCGGTGAAAGCAGTTTATCACAATTGATTGGAATACTCACTAACGCTAAGGATCGATAAACATACAATTGGGATAACAACAAGAAATGTTCACATTCATACCCGATATGTTATAACGTGACAACAAACTTATATTATCTCAGCATGAATATTATTTTTTTACTATAAATATTTTCAATAGAACAATGCGAGAAAAACAACATACATTAACACAAATAAAATGCATGGTCGGAACTTAAGGTTGGGATAATGCACAAATAAATATGAGCTCTGGTATTTTATAAGTAATATTAGTAGTAACGACGTATTTGTATGGAATCATATCACGAACATTATTGTTTATGAGACTGTAAAAATCGGTTTATCAAGCATTTTACACACTATTAGTTATTTTACTGTAACTGTTAAGTCAATTATGTATTGCTGTGAGATGCATATGAGTCGCGTTCTGAGAAAACTGGGCATAATGCATGTGCGTAAAGTGTCGTACCAGATTAGCATGTGCAGTCAGCACAGGCTAATCAGGGCCGACACTCTCCGCTTAACAAGATTTTCGGTAAGAAGGGACTTCCTTTAAACGAAAGATACCACAAAAGCGGAAAGTGTCGTGCCTGATTAGCCTATGCGGACTGCACAGGCTAATCTGGGGCGACACTTTACGCACATGCATTATGCCCGGTTTTCTCATAACAAGGCACATATGGTTGTGAAACAAAACAGAGCTTCTGAAAAAATATGAAAGACGCTTTTATTATGTAATTCATGTAAGTCAATTAGGAAAACAACAGCTGTGCAATGGGTTTTTGTTTTTTATTCGGCGGTCATATTTGATATACCGTAGGCTCTTGTATGCAGATTCTCATCAAAACGAACCACAACATGGTGATTTTTTAAATATACATTTTAAGTCACACATCGCGTGTTGTATGTCTGTAGGAAATATACATTGTACATGTACGCACACGGACATGCTATGCAAGTTTTAGGGTTTTGCTTACTCTATACAATTTAAATCATGTCGTTACAATTCACTAATTTCAACCACGGAAAAGGTCTATGGAAGCATTATAATAGTCTGTTAGGTGATACCGACTACTTTAACAAAAAATAATCAAAATAGCACAACAATAAAATTTTAATAAAAGAAAATGCAGAAGGAGGTTTAAGGATGATTTAGCTGTATTTTTATGTAAGCTCTCTGGAGTTCACATGGATCCGTAGAACTGCCACTGGGAATGGTAAATGAAAAATGATGTTAAAACAATGATTGTTTTTCAAACAGTATACAACTGTGACAGTCACTATCATGAAAACGTAATTAACAAGATACAAAATGAATTTTGTAAAGATACATTTAAATCTTTTGTTGAACTTTGTAGCAATGAACCACTTAAACATCAGTTTTTACTTAAAAATCCACAACAATTGGTTATAAAAGTATATATTTAAAATCATGGTTCGAAAAAAGCGTTCATTCTGTTGGGAACTTGTTACATAATACAGAATCTTTAAACTTCTACAGTTATGATGAGCTATGCAAAGTATATAATTTTCCCCTAAATTACTTATTTTTGTAGGAACGATTAACGCTGTGACAAAACAGACAAATCTCAGAAGCTCTTACGACACTAGCTTTATGAAGTTGTTCATTCCCATTAGCATGCGGTCCATCTTAGTAAACACAACTGGTACAAAACCTGTGTATGCTAATTATAATAACAAAACAAACGACTCTCTGCATGTGTGTATAGATTAATGGTCAAACATTTTAAATTTATTGAAACAACAGAACGGCGACATATTTTTACGTATTACACGGGATACCAATTTAGAGTGGTTTTAATATAGAATAGCACATATGATCATATGTACAAACTCCTTCTTATTTAAAATTGTTCATACCAACACAAGAAACTCTACTTTTTGTGAAAGTGAATGTGAATCTATTCAACATATTTTTGGGAAATGTAGGCATCTCAATCAGTTAATAACAGAGTTGTTTTCTGGATGTAATCATTTTTTTTAATAAATTTTCTTAACATGCCTTCTTTTATACTGGGGCATGCAAACACAAATGGGCCTTCACATTTAATATTTATTTTGATAAAAATGTTAATTTATAATTGTAAAATGAACAAAACTAGACCAGCTATTAAACCTGCAGCATCTTACATGTCATTGCACTGTAATGTACTAAACAAAATTAATTACGTTGATGAGTTGCGTAAAAGTAAAGAATGGGAACTATTGTTACCTATAATCAAGTAGTTGTGATACATAACTTTTTAATTATTGTATTGTCTTTAAAATAATATTGTTGTGTAAAAGCTTGTGTCTATAAAATCCATATTATGTGTTGTAATATGCATATATTGTTTGCAAACTATGTACGGTGTGGAGTGGGAACCCTTGGCCCGCACACACGTATTGACGAGAACAATAACGTATTTTGAACGGAAATAAAAGGCTAAACTGAATTTTTGTATATTTATTTAGCAATATCGAAGTAAACATTGACTTTTTTCTTTGTAAATAATACCACATTAAGCAATCATCAATGGATTTCTAAGAACGCAAAAGGAAGCAAAGTGCCTTCAAGAAGAATTATATTGTGTCATAATTTTATCTTAAGCACCATGCTTTCGTCGATGTTTAATCAAGCGAATGCCAATCATAATGGAAATGTGCGATCGTCTTCAATAAAAATCCTTTATATCTTTGAGCTATTTATCTGTGTTTGCTCAGTTCTAAGAATTATTCGATCATAATCTAGATTGACGCAAATTGCATTCAAATCGTAACCAAAAACAAACCCCAACCAATCTGTTTGAAAAACAACCTTGAGCAAAATGCGAAAACAATTATATCATAACGATGTCAATACTGATTTCGCATTAACCGATTTATGCCTAGTGGACTCTCCCATCCTTTTAAATTGGATCAATTCATTTCCAAAATTAGGGATGTCTAGTACATTTATTTCAATATTTAGAATATTTATTACAGAAATTCCTTTAAGCAAACAGCGCAGACCAAGATGAGACGCCGCATCATGCGGCGTTTCATATGGGTCTACACTGTTCGCCAAGGCCTTTTTTTCTAGACGCTAGGCATAAATGAGTCAGAAAAAAACGAGCGTTATTGCACACACGATTGATGTCCTCTTTAGTTTAAGCATATAATATTATGTATGTAGATATATTATATGACTTTGATTTAAAATAAACTTCAGTGATTTTCTTGGGAAAGAACACTTACCGAGCTCAACTAAAATTTTGATCGCAACAAGGTGAATTGTCAATAGCCGTTGAATGTTCATAAATCCAGAGAATGCATTCGACATGACGCATGCGAATTGGTGGATATTTACATTTTGACAACAACTACAAGGACGATGATGCATTATCGAAGCTTTCCAAATGAGATAGAGTTGTTTACAAATTTCAATTAACAAGTATAATTTGTTAAGCTGATTGCTTTCAGGTCGATATGTTTTAAGAAACTGTCAATGAACATTGCCATCGCTGATTGTTTGCTGTACAATTTATTGGTTCGAAAATCTCTAAATTATTAATTCTAATGTATCAAATAAATGATGATAGATAAAAATATGAAAGTGCTTGCCTGACAGTGTATACCTTTGCAAAATAGAATATTAAGTGACAAAAACTAATTTGCCCTTTTCAATATTGGACACAGCTATCTAATAAATGCAATTAATTAACCGTTTGCCGCTTCACCATTTAATCTAGAAATGTTTATAAAATCTTGAATTCACACTTGTTTCGCAAGCGATTTGAACATTTAAATGAATGATTACGCGTACATTAAGTTAGTCTGAATAGTACAATAAGGTTTAACAACGCAACGAAAATGAAGTATCTTGAGAATTTCCTTAATGAGGAAATTAGAATAATCTATTGTATATACAAAGCTGTAATTAAAAAAGATGTGAATTACAAGTCAAACATGGTATTATGCGCTTTATGACATCATGTCAGAAAAATGGAGAATATAAGTAACACGCTAGGTAAACTATAAAGTACAAATTTAAGAGAAAATACATGAAAAATTACGTCTCGTTGGCATAATTGATACGACATTCTGTTACGGTTGTTGTGTTACTTTTCTCCCGTGAACAAGAGAAGCGCCATTTTACGATTCTTTTTGTTATCTAAAAGAATTACTAATTTTAACAGGTCATAGTCCATCATAATGGAGACAATTGAATCAGCAACGTTTTTATCGGAATAACGTAATGTAAAATAAAGACATATGTACTGTTACATGACCATGTTTCGATGCGCATTGATAGTGTTGGTATTATTCAGAAGCATTTTAATCGCTCATTACAAGCATACAATCACAGTACAATTTGTTCTTTAATTTTCAGACCATGTTTAGTAACTGTTTAGTAAAATACAATGTCCAACGAAAATACGAAACTGCAATGACAAGCTGTGCTTTGTTTAAGTCTAATAGGGTACACAGTTTATCATACAGAAGGGCGGTGTACAGCATATTTGTAGTAAATAAGATACAAGGTATGGCATACATGTAGTTATGGTCGCATATCCTTAATGCCTTTTTAGAAAATACCAGAGCCGCGCTAGGTGAAAATGGAGTTTAACCCATTTATGCCTAGTGGACTCTCCCATCCTTCTTAATTGGATCAATTCATTTATAAAATTAGGGATTTCTAGAATATTTATTTCTATATTTAGAATATTTCTTACAGAAATTCCTTCAAGCAAACAGCGTAGACCCTGGTGAGACGCCGCATTATGCGGCGTCTCATCTGGGTCTACGCTGTTTGCCAAGGCCTTTTGTTCTAGACGCTAGGCATAAATGGGTTAATGCATATTCGTAAAGTCTCGTTCCAGATTAGCCTTTGCAATCCGCACAGGTTAATCAGAGACGACACCTCCCGCTAAACTTGATTTTTACTAAGGAGAAACTTTCTTGAAACGAAAAATATTATAAATCGGAAAGTGACACTTAACGCACATGCATTAGACCCCTTTTTACAGAGCACGGCTCAATGAAATATTTCTTAACCAAAGACCTAAACACATTTTGCAGGCATTAAAGACGGTTGATCTTATGATTTGCATAACCGAAACCAAATGATATAGCAAAGAATTAATCGAACTTCCACATTTGCTTGTATGTATTAACCCATTCATGCCTAGCGTCCTGAAAAAAGGACATTGCAAACAGCGTAAACCCAGATGAGACGCCGCATGATGCGGCGTCTCATCTGGGTCTACGCTGTTTGCTTAAATGAATTTCTGTAAGAATTGTTCTAAATATAGAAATAATATACTAGACATCCCTAATTTTGGAAATACGTGGATCCAACTTAGAAGGATGGAAGAGTCCACTGGGCATAAATGGGTTAAAGCATAATAAACAGACGGGCGTAAATACATTGCATTGATGGCACGTTCCAAACACGATTCATGGTCGGTTACAATCGCATATTCTCGGCCCTTTCCGTCAAACATCGGTTATTGTAGTAGGTAAGATTACTAATGGTTGAATTTGCAGTAATAGCATTACATAATGGGTTGGACCTGGGTGTTGGTGTCATGCCGACGATTGAATGACAAGATCTATAGCCGTCTAGGAATACTTAATGAGACAATATAATACTGCACTGTAAGTTTCTTTGACTGGGAAAAATATCACCATATCTTATGAAAGTTGCATGTTTTTGGTCTGAGAGCTTTTTGTCAGAGTGCAAGATTTATTTCACGCTTGCTTGCTTTACTAAGGAGGTAACTGAAATGATCTAAAAGATCCAAGTACTTGTTATACAACGCTGCATTAAAAGGGCAATACACATTGATTTGTAGACTGCTTGTTTAAATGCAGCTGAGGCCCAAGTTGAATGAATGCCATTCACTAAGTAGTGCTGTACAGAGGCATATTATTCTCAAAGCACATAAACATGAAAACAATTTAAATTATAAATGTATACGAATATGTATTCTTAATGCAATCATTGAATGATACCTTTCGGATTAATTTATAGTGTCTCGCTTAATAGATACAAACAAAAAATGATAGTTTTACAATTATTATTAAATATCTGGTGCGGATATACTGTACAATTTAAACATATATTACGAATTACGTTAATATATGTGAAAACCCTCAGATGAATATAAATAAAAAGCTTAAATGTTATACCGCCATTTAAAATTGTGTTAAACAGTAATAACACAACAATATCTTTCTTTTCCGAAGCATACAATTGGCAATATCATATTTCAAGCAATATGTAGTATTTGTTATTTTTCGCCATTTGCACAAATCAGATGCAATGTTTGGCAGATCTGTTAAAATTGAAATAGAGATTTAAAAAAGTCTTTGGACGAAAAACTACCAGTTAAATCTAATCCACGGAATTTATTACGAATGAAGACTGCTTATTGTTTATACACAAATGCCATGTCACCGATCGCCAAAAGAAGTATTTGATAAATTACAATAAATGATACGTATATGTTAAATATATTTTATGATTCTATAATTTATTGTGTATTAAGTTCACGAGCGAGCATATTTAGCATTAAGTATGTGGGTTATTAAACGCCCGATATTCAACTGTTTCTTCAATTAGATATATGGAATATGTTGTAAATATTTAAGCCATTTGATATAGTAATAATATTTTGAGAAAGGTCAATTACATTAAAGTAACATGAATACTCAAAATCAACAAATATTTCGCAAAATATTTCGTCAAATAAATTTAACCCAAAAAAGTCAGTGATCCTAAAAGCAATATCAAAATTTTCAACGCTAGATGTGGTATGGAAACAAAATGCTCGTGTATTTTTTGTGGCAAAATATAATCCATCTTAATTTCCTGCAACGATATATATTCATGCGACACACGAACACTAACTTGGTTCATGAAAATTGTGTTGAATATTTTGTCCCACAACCAAACAAAACCGAGCATTTTGTATATTGTTAAATATATGTTACCAGACAACATCTAGCGTGGAAATTTTGGATATTGCTATAATGAACATTGATTTTTTATGTGTTAACTTCTTTCGAAATATTGTACGAAATATTCGTAGATTTTGAGCGTTTATGAGCTTGTGTTATCATCATCTGAAATAATTGTAACTGCCTTAAAGAATTACATGGTATATACAAGTGATGAATATCGGCATGTTCTTTTGCAGATAGTGTTTGGTTCATTGAAGTTTTTGTTAGTAACCTATATTGTACTTAACATGCGTTGCAATAACGTAATATATACAACATGGCAAACGAATAAACTCCACGAGGAGAGTAAGTCACGTTCATATTTATTATTTTTAAAAAGGAACCTCAATTATAAAATCCATGTTTCTTTTTAGCATGCACTTTCTTTCACTCTTGTACCGTTATAAACAAATCATTCTCACTTCGTATTAAGCATAGATCAAACACACATCTTTTGAAAGCAATAAAACAGGGACCAACACCAATCCCTGCGAAAAGCATGTATTGCGACTTAATATTGGATGATGAAAAGTTCTTTAGTAAAGAAAAATTGAGCCTAGTGAATTGTATGATGCATTTCCTGGGGATTTATTGCCTACTCTCTGACAAGTGTTTCGACATATTGGAGGTGTAATGAATAAAGACAATAAATTGGGTGGAATTCAACATTAATCTTGCCTGGATTAAAGTCGGCTTGAGACACATTTACCTGAAGAAGTGGTTAAATAATACTTTTCAGATATATGTGTGTTATTTTAAAGTTTGTTTTTAAATACTTTTTGACATTTGATGAATTATAAATTCAGTTTATATGTATAAATGTCCGTTCCAACATGCTGTCATATGCTTTACGTGACAATTATTTGATTGTAAATGCACTTATACTGGAAAAGTATGTAAGAATGTCCACGCCATAATAATTATGCAAATGTAAATACCATTAATCATTTATATGAACATTCCGATTTCATCAGACGTGTCACACAATATCAAATTCATTCATTAATTGAATATAACACTGTGCGTGTTACGTATTGCCATCAATCTGAAAGGGGCCTTGATTGGCTTCACGTGACATCACGCTTTGGCGACAGTTCTGTCATTTTCTGGATATCGAGGATATTGTTGTGTCATTCAATACCACTCCGAAATGTTTCTTATGCAAATACGTGATTAATCTTGTCATACGGATAAGTTTTACAAATGCAGATGTATACCAACAAAACGTGCACTTTTATGTTTCGTCAATAACATAAAAGGACGTTTTGTGACAAAGTTTCTATCCTGCTACAGCAACTGATGTTGTATTGTGTGAATATTTATATTTGTTTTATACTTCGTCGTTATTTCATTTAGCTTCGAATGTTATATTTAAAATCATACTTTGGCACATATGAGCACAGATGAGCAGAAGCAACTATTTTGAGAGGAAATGCATGTTAAACTGGTTAAAAAACAATCTAATTAATGCCTCAATTCTATAATGGAAAAAATTGGGGACTTAATTTAGAACTGTGTTTGCACAACAAAATGTATCATTCATTAAATTAGCTAGCATTGTCAAATATGTGTAAATAAATAATAAATAAAACTTTACCAAATCGGCGTAAGTACTTTTATCAGAATAAGTATATTTTTTATGATATAATTTGTGTTTTTATTAAACACAAAATCTAAAATGTGTACGGTTAAATTTAAATAATCGTTACATATTTAATCATATCTTTCAAAAAGGAAAGATACACACATCTTTAAAATATAATTGTATATTAAGAATAATTGTGGTGGAGCATTGTCCATATACAGTTCTTCAGATGTAGTCGATTTCCGTCACTATTGAATTAGCGCATTATATTGCTTTGAATATGTTTTGACTTCGACCGTCATTTAATTCTGTTATATATGCTGTCCAAATATATGCTGGCAAATTTGAGCCGCTCTCGTATACTTCCGCTTCCGTTAAAGATGGCTGTGTTTGTTTTCCTCTGGAGATTTAAATAAATAAAATTAGTGCCCGCGGACATATGAACAAGTTAAAACATGATATACATCAACATACATCAACAACAAGTGTGAACAATTGTAACAAAGGATATTAAGGAAGCAAAACAATCACGGTAAATTTCGTTTTATAAGGAAAACAAAGTGTATTATATAGAAAAATTTAGGCGGGAAATCATAAATAAATATACAAAGGATTGTGAAAAAATTTATAAAAATCGTGCACCACTTGAAAACCGGATAAAATCGAGTTAAGAACATAAGATCAAGCAAGAAATCCGTGCTCCTCGGGTAACCTACAAAAACAGGGTAAACTCGACTTAAGAACTTCAGATCAAACAAGAAATCCGTGCTCCTCGGGTAACCTTTATTGATAAACACTAATGTAAATATTTACGTTAACCCATGACAAAAAAAGGACAATCCAAACAGGATCAGGATCAGCCGAAGAAGGGACAAAACAAGGGTGGTAAAAAGCGAACGAAACAAGAGGCCTCTCCAAACTCCGAGAGTGATCAACCTGAAAAGTGGCAGGTTATGGCTGAAAGCTCACCAACAGCAGCTGAAATGCAACCGTGTACAGTAGCGGCAGCACCATATGCAGTACCACCGGTTACACAGCCATACAACGGTCAGTACTATGCACCTCATCTACAGTTTATGACACCACACCGCCAACCTATTCCCACAAACGTCTCAAACCAGGTCCGTACTGAGAACCAATACTACTTGCCTTCACCACCACCACCACCAACGACACCACCACCATGGGCAGCGGAAATAATGCAAGATATAAAAAGCATCAAGCTATCTGTTTCAAAATTAGACAAACTCGAGAAGCTTGTTGACAAAATAAATGCGCGCGTTGAAAAATTAGAAAATGAGTCTAAAGCAAAAGACGTGAAAATGTCCGACGTCGAAAACGCAGTGCAATTCGCCAGTAGCGAAATTGAAGACACCAAAAATAAAATAAAGGAAACCAGTTCTGAAATAAAAGTGATCACTAATCAATACTCAGACATCAAAACCGCTTTATCAGACATTAAAACCAAAACGGACGAATTAGAAGCAAAAACGAACGATTTAGAAAGCAGAAGCATGCGCGAAAACCTGTTATTTTATGGCCTCAGTGAATCAGAACAGGAAAATTGCCAACAAAAAGTCATACAAGTTATATCAGAGCGTCTGCAGTTAACAGACGATATCGTTCTGGATCGTGCTCACAGACTCGGAAAACCTACACATGGAAAATCAAGACCCATCGTTGCCAAGTTTCACTACTATTCACAACGAGAACTGGTCAGAACAACGGCAACATCGAAATACGACGTCCTAAGGAATGCAGGCCTTGGCATAGGCATTCAGCAAACCAAGGCAGTCCTAAACAAGCGGCGGCAACTGAACGACGTATTCAATCGGAAAAAATCAGCCGGGAAGCAAGTCAAGTGGGCTGGCTCCCGACTTATGGTACGCAACAACAGCAGCGACCAATTCCGTGAAGTTACATGCTAGGACCAAAAGGAGGAACTAAGAACTCTCGTTTGGAACGTGAATGGACTAGTAAGAAAAATTAATGATGAAGATTTTTTAAACTTTATTGCAGAACATGACTTGATTTTACTCTCTGAAACATGGGCACACTCAAAACTGAATGTTAACCTAGAAATAAATGAATACATCTCTTTCCATCTTTTCGGAAACAAAAGTCACGGAACAAAGAAAGGTCGTTATAGCGGCGGCCTTAGCGTTTATTTTCATAAAAAAACTAAATAATAAAATATCAGTTATTGAACACAATAAAAATGGCATAATATGGATAAAGATAAGCAGTGAAATATTAACTACCGACCAAGATGTATTCATTTGTTTATGTTATATTCCACCAGTTACCTCGAAAGTGTTAATAGGCCATGACTTCGATTTTTTCGAGGAAATCGAAAAAGGTATAGAACATTATGGGCCACTTGGGGCCACATGTATTGTTGGTGATTTCAATGCTAGGACTGGAAATTTATCAGATATTATTAGTAATGATATATACTTAAATGTGACGGGAGACCACGTGCAGGATAACAAAAATGTTGACAATCTAAACGTTCGCCTAAACGCTGATCGCATTATAGATAACTACGGACAAAAATTGATTTCACTATGCAAATCTACAGGTCACATTATAGCGAACGGACGATTTAAAAACGATAAAACGGGACAATATACTTTCTTATCAACACGAGGTCTCAGCGTCACAGACTACTTACTTATTAATATAGAACATACTCATATTCTCAATGACTTTAAAGTTCTAAATTGGAATAACTTTTCAGATCATGCTGCATTGTATTTGTCATTAAAATTAAAAAATCACATATTAGATAATGTTCAAGATAATAATGCGAAAAATGTAACGGAAACGAAATTAATATTTAACCAAATTTAATTCACGTCTATCGAGAATCATTAAATGTAAATTTACATAAACTTCGTGATTTAAATAGAATGGGTACGGTCGATCAGGTAAATCTGCTCACGAACTTCATGCATGAGCAAGCAACGCGAGTTTTTAGTAAATCGTTTAAAGGGGGTAATCTGAATTCACATAATCGCAGTACACAGCAAAAACCACCGTGGTTTAACCAAGAGTGTCATGAATCAAAACGCGAATTCAATAATGCACGAAATGTATTCAACCGTTGTAAATCAGACGAAAACAGAATTCATTTTTCACAACGGAGAACTATGTATAATAAAATTAGAAATAGAGCCAAATATCATTATAAAATCAACCAAGGCAAAAAACTCGAAAATATTGCTAAATCACAGCCTAGAAAATTTTGGAAGACAGTTAAACAAAGCTACACAAATAAAAAGAAAAAGAAAAACAATCTACAGATAACGGACCTATTTGAACATTTCAATAATCTATTAGGGGAAACGCAACCCACAAATGAAAATTTTAATAACGAAAATGCAGAAAATACATCAATTAACGATGCAGATTTAGACTGCGAAATAACCTTAAATGAAATACATCAAGCAGTGTTTAAACAACAAAACAACAAAGCGTGTGGACCAGATGAAATATCAGCAGAACTTATAAAAAACGCATTTGATATCATATCTCCGTACCTCTACACACTTTATAACAAATTGTTCAACAACGCCGAGTATCCAGAAAGCTGGGGACTAGGTTACATTGTACCTATATTTAAAGGGGGTGACCCGAATTCAGCTAAAAACTATAGAGGTATAACATTAAACAACATTCTTGCCAAGATATATTCGCAAATTATTTTCAACCGACTTACAAAATGGACAGAAAAAAACGAAACTATAATTAAAAATCAGTTTGGTTACCAAAAAGGAAAAAGCACTACTGACTGCATTTTCCTATTACAAGCTATAATAGCAAAAGTCATTCATAGCGGACATAAATTATATAGTGCCTTTATCGATTATGAAAAATGCTACGATAAAATCAATCTTCCATTCTTATGGCAAAAACTCACTTCACAAAATATAAGCACGAAAATTATTAATGCTATTAAAGCGATGTATTCCACGGTCAGATCTGTAGTGAAAAACAATAATGAGCTATCGGATATCCTATACTCACACCAAGGAGTAAAACAAGGCGACTGTGGCTCATCGCTACTGTTTATGATGTTCGTGAACGATATATTAAACAATATCAATTCGAATATCGACAATGTATTTTCCATCAATGAAATAAAGTTATTTCTAATACTCTATACAGACGATCAAGTTTTATTTGCGACTTCACCCGCCGCGTTACAATCTATGCTAAAGGACATTGAGATATACTGCAATACATGGAAATTAAAGATAAACACCTTAAAAACAAAAATCATGATATTTGAAAGAAGCACCAGATATACGAATATAGATTTCTTCTTAAACAACGAAAAGCTCGAAATTGTCAATTCCTTTAAATACTTAGGGGTCAATTTCTTTAAAAACGGAAACTGGAACAGAACTCAAAAGAACATCTCAGAACACGCATCAAAAGCTATGCATAAATTATTTTCAGTGTTCAATCAATATGAATTTAAATTAAAAGAGAAACTCAAATTATTTGATGTATTAATATCCCCAATTCTCAATTATTCTGCTGAAGTTTGGGGTAATCATATGGCAAAAGACATAGAACTAATACATTCAAAATTTTTACGCAAATTATTGTGTGTAAAAACATCAACCAATCTTGTAGGATTATACGGAGAACTAGGTAGGATCCCGATGCATGAACACAGAAAAATTATTATGTTCCGATATTGGATAAAAATATTAAATTTAAATGAAAATAGTATTCTTAAACAAGTTTATCTCCTATTGAAAAACGACGCCGACAACGGAATCAATTATAACAAAAACAATTGGGCGTCACAAATAAAAGAAATGTTAGAACAATTAGGGTTAACAAATTTATGGATTAATCAAGAACGTATTACTATATCATTAGAGAGCATAAAAATTAGAATATTAGATCAATTTAAACAAAATTGGTTAAGTAACATTAATCAATCTAGCAGACTTAGCACATATTGTATGTTTAAAACCAAATTTGAATTTGAACCGTATTTGCACATAATCAAACAAAATAAATACAGAATAGCACTAAGTAAATTCAGACTATCATCGCATAATTTAGAAATTGAACAAGGACGTTACTATAATATAGAGAGAGCAGAACGAAAATGCAAAATATGTTGTACAAATTTAATAGAAAACGAATATCACTTCATGTTAACATGCCCACTATACTCACATCTAAGAAGAAAATACTTCAAATCATATTACTGTAGATGGCCAACATTAACCAAATTTAAATCGCTCATGTCAACTACAAATAAATGTGAACTACTTCAAATTGCAAAATATATTTACGATGCAAGTAGACTAAGAGAAGAACTCGTAAGCATGTAACTTTCTGACAAAAAAATAATTATCATTGCTTCAAACGTCAATGAAAATTGAATTACTAATTGACTTAACTAATTGTCTGTATATATGTACATTATTCAACTTTTCGCATCGATAACATACATCATTTTATTTATTGAGAGTGTATGTGAAATACTAGTTTTACTATGTTAATGTATATATATATATATGTACATTAGTCAACATTTTTCATCGATAACATGTACCATTTATACTATGCTGTATATGGGAAATATTGGTACCATTAATACTACATTGTATATGTGAAATATTGGTTTTACTATGTCGATAGTAAAAATAGTTTTCTCATTATGCCAAAAGCATGCACTATTGTAATATTTATATATTCTAAATAGTTTTCTCAATATACCAAAAAGCGATTTTCGGTGTATAATGTTTATGTTAACAAATAAATATTTAATGACCATCAAGCACTAACATTGCATTCACGATCTTTGACCTGTAATACTAATATCTTTCTTCCTCTGTATTCAACTAACAATCACAGCAATCTTTACCTGAAGAATTACCATTTGCTTTATCTATTTGTAGGCTAGAAGCTTATTTGTAGCTTAATTGCCGAAATAAATGTTGTTGTTGTTGTTGTTGTTGTTGTATACTACGATTAGATAATTACTGGATGAATTGCAATTAAAATCCATCATTTAATGTAATTGACCTTTCTCAAAATATTATTACTATATCAAATGGACTTTATAAATCTCCCTCATGCACTGAAAAGTACTAAATTATTGACCAATATCAAGTAAAACTACCTAAACTATTTGTGGATCTGAGTTCTCAAATACATATAAGACATTTTGAAAAATAAAGGTTTTCCTTTTAGTGCAATAGTTTCTACTTTTAAATCATATATTGTAAACATAAGTAATCAAACATGAAGTAGGGTTCGTTGCAGATGAAAATATCGATTCGCATTTTTTGTTCGTATGAGAGCAATGCCAACTGAAAAAATGTCAACATAGTGAAATTGTAATCACTCACAAAATGTGCAATAGATGTCATGTAAACTTGGTATTGATGTGCATTGGCTGAATATTCGTTATTATGTATTTCTCGAATACTAATTACCTACTAAATATCACCTAATTGATGCAAAAAGGTACCCTGTGGCATTGAAATTAGAAGGCAATAGTACCTTTTCTGTACCAAAAGGGCGAATTATTGTCTAAATAGTAAATACCCAATACTTGTTCTTGTTGTATATTAGTTTGTGTATTCGGTAAAATGTCTTTGGCAAAAACCCGACAAAAAGCTGAGTATTTCATATTTGCTCGATATTCGCTGTTCGAATACCCAATATTCATCTAAATATTCGTCATTCGCTCAATGCGCGAATGTTTGAATACAAAATAACTCGCTGGTAAGTTCGGTGTATTTGAAGCTTCGAATAAACCCAATGCATAGTCAGATTTTCAACTTAGGCTCGTTATTCGCTATAGGTCGCAAACCCAGCTAGGCATTCGACGTTGACTCGAAGTTCTCAATAGTTCGAATTCAAATAACCAGTTAGGCTTTCGAAGTTGGCTCGATACCTTCTGCAATTTTAATAACCATTATCCCGATATTCGCTATGGTTCGATTACTCAATACAAAGCTGGCTTTTTATTTGCTTGGGGTCAAATACCTGAACCCAGCTGGGTATTCGTCCTTTGCTCGATATTCGATGTAGTTCGAATACCAAATACGAATTTAAGCATTCGGCATTTGCTCTGTTTTGAAAAACTATAACAAAGTGCCCATAATCTATCCAACTTCGTGGATCTTTAGCTGTATTTTGTTGTTGAACTATAAAGAACTTCGTTATACTGATATTAGACCACCGCAATTATTTTGTAGTGTGCTAAAGTAGTAAATGACGACGATACAAGCTTTTCGATTGATTAAGGTCTCTCATAAGATGGTCATATAAGTTTTGTGTTCGATGCTCGTTCTTTTGAAATACAATCCACAGCTAAGACTAGCCAAAACTAAGTAAAAACATGTAAAATATATATTAACACAAACGCGTTTTGTTTGAGCAAACGTACACAATAACACATCTCATAAGTATAATAATAATAAAATAATAATAATAATAATAATAATAACAACAACAACAACAACAACAATTATAATAATAAAAAAATAAATAATAATAATAATAAAAATAATAATAATATAATAATAATAATAATAATAATAATAATAATAATAATAATAATAATAATACATTATTTTCATTTAGCATTTTTTATTGTTATTATTATTCTACAATTTTGCTTAGTCATTTAAGGTACATTACAAATTGTAATATTCTTGACATTTGCATAATGTGATGTTATACTGATAGCACGAAAGGCTGCCATTAATATTATCTTTGCTTAGCATTTCCGAAAGTGAACACAATTTATAAGAAAACAACATCACATTAGGCACTCGTCAATCTAAGTCTTCGCACAAAGGACAAACCAAAGTTCCTTCAGGAGCGATAAGATAGCTTCACGATATCAACCTTCGACCAATGCTATCCCCAATATTTAATCAGCAAGTGCCAATCATGAGAAGTAACGTGCGATCCAAAATAAGAAGCCATTACCTCGTAGAGACATTTATTGGTGTTTGTAAAATTCTACAAATTATATGATTACCCGCACGATTGACACAATTACAGTTTTATACCTATCGACAATAGCTCAACCACCTTTGAAATGTTTAAACAAAATGACATGAAATGGTGAAGATGGAAAAGTTAATATCACATATGGACTTAAATGAACAGGGTTTATTGTAGATGGATTTTATTGCCTCTGTTTTATTAACAATCAGTGATGATAAATAAGATGCATTGATTGAATAAACGTCATTCTTTCTCTTGGAAAAGGCAGACTTTGACACTCGTAGTGATAAACAACCCTTATATTGCAGCAATGTAGGTTGTAAATGCCCAGAATAGCTCAAGAGTCCACGATCAACTGCAACACTTACGCAATGGCATATAAAACGAAGGGTACTTACAGGTTGAACTCAATTGTAAGGTGCATAAAACTAAATCATTATGTACGCTCTACAGTTTACAGGAATCAATTAAGCTAACCTAATTTAAGGCATGCGAAAATACTTTAAGGGATTTTAAAGGTTGATTTTATTTTGAATGATATGAATTGCAATTGAATATTTTCGGCAATAAAACATCATTAATTTACATTATTAAATTAACATTAGAAAAGGTTTTGACATGAACGAATCACACCATCTTATCAAAGTGTGAATACAGTTAGTGCATTAATTACATTAGTCTATTAAAAAGTCTCAAAACTGTTATTATTTTCGCAATGATACATAGTAGAAACAGTGCTGTAACGAATTTTTGCATGCACAACCAAAGCGAGTGCAATATATTGTGTAATTGTAATTGTCACTGAATTCATACTTATTGATAATATCATTATGTTTGCACAAAATAATTTTCAAACTTCAAAAGCAAACATTGTTTCCTCTAGGAAGGTAATTAGTAGAGCATTCTACTAAAATGGTGATTTATTACAATCAATAAGGCATAGAAAGGGCGTACATTTAGCAACATGTTTAACAAGCTAAGAAGGCTTCAATTATGTTTTTCAAATGTTTCATGGGAAAACAAAAAAACCCTCTCCGAGTGATATATTAGGGAAGGATTGTCTACGAAAAAAACATTGTGTCAAAAGTATTTGCTAGTTCAATGATTGGTATTTACTGATTTCAACAAACACACATACTTTCAGTTATAACGTTATTTTCTTATAGAATGATCAACGTTGAGAGAAACAATACCCTCAGTAATTTACTGTATATGAGCATGTATCAGTTTAATATGTTGATGGTTGATGTTATGACCAACGTATGCATACGAGACATAGATTTGTTACGTTTCTTATGTGATACATGAACCTTTTTGTGTAATTCCCGTTTATAGTCTGTCTGATCTATATAATTTAAAGTAAGATATGTATTTTATAACGATACAAAAGAAAACACATAACAGTCGATTGAAATTACCATTAAATGGAAAACGTGTTAGTCTAGAATCTGGAACACATAGATTCCGGCACACACAGTTAGACGACCGTATCTTATAATTTTCTGATAATTTATCAAGCGGCATTATTTCTTTTCAATACATTCAAGTTGTTGAGTAGCCTTTGTTTGGGTCTTAGTCACATCTTGAAGATTGGATTATGTTGCACCAGTATTTGTCTCATTTTTCTTGTTTACAGTTCGTCCAAAATTGATTATAAGGACATATATTCAAAATTGATTGTGTGTCATAGCTTATCTTGATTGATATAAATGTTTCTCATCACGTTAGGCTCTGATAGAAATAGGATGCTAATGTAATTAAGAGCCATCCTTAAGACATGTTGACATTCGTATATTGAAACCCAATTTTGCTGACAGAACAACAATGCATGGTTTATATTGTGAGGAATTGTAACTTACAGCTGTTGTAAAAGTTCGAAATTTCAATGAATAATATATAAATCTGTTATACAAATCCTAAATGTAAAAAAAACGTTCGTGATGTAACTATTTTGTATGCATTATTTGCATTGTACGACATACTTTCCAGACAGTTATATGAATTATTTTGAAATTATTCACACACCAAATGCGAAATACGAATACTGTTACAATGGCGATGATAGCTCTCATTTAATGAAATTACTTTAAAGCGAGATTATACGATTTTTTTTACATGTTTTAAATTGTAATATATTGATAAAATATGTTACAAAAACACAAAATAGGCAAGAAAAATTATCCATTTAATACGAATTTCATAAAATGCAGCAAAGACAAATTAGCGCCCCGAGCCGATTTTGACGAACATATTTTCCTACAATAACCGAAGCATTCGTCTTTTTATTAGGACCAGACTTAGTGTTCGTGTGTCGTATGAATATATATCGTTGCAGGAATTTAAAATGAACCATTAAACTAAGTTTAGACTCACATCGTACATGCATGATATACATGCTGGTGAATTCGACTGTAAAGCCGTTTTCGATTTCAGAAATATCTGGCTTATTTCGCATTTTTCGACACACGTTCTTCTGAACTTTTATTTTATTTTATATTTGAAATAAATATAAATAATACGTTTTTACACATGATATATAAAATAATTAATATTTGACAAAATCGTATAATCTCGCTTTAAATACAATAAAAAGAAAAAAATGCTTTAAAACAGAGTAATGTTTATCTGATTTGAAAGGTATAATGAGATATTATCGAATTGATCTAATATTTCCTCAGAATGGCACAGTCATTCTAGTTTCTCTAATTTTTTATATATAATTTTCATGATTATTATTATCAATGAGAATGATTTCATTCGATAAAAAATCTTCTGAGTTAAGTGCTTGAAGCCAGTATTATTGTGTTATAATTGTTCTAATAACTTGAAAGAAACAATGATTCTAACATGTTCACCTAAACAGTTAATGGATCAATAGGAAGCACACATAAAGGATTTATGACGTCCAAAATATTTGACAGAAGGATACGGAATTGTTTGCAAAAAGGCCATGTGATGTCGATTTGTATGATTCAAGCCACACCTAGAGACAGAAATAAACTCGACGTTCCATACAGAACGACATCTCTCCTAGACATGTTGATGTAAATAGTATGGACAGATCTACACTCTCAGACATAAACCTCTCGGTTTCTTAAGCCATGTCCTCACTGTGTATGCATCAAGGAAGCCTTCATATACACTTTCATGGAATACACTTTCCACTTTTATGATATTTTCTGTTTGAAGAAAGTCTCTTTTTAGCAAAAATTCAGTTTCGGCGAAAAGTGTCGTCCTTGACTAGCCTTTGCTGTATCGATGCAAGATGGTTTATGAAAAATATTGAACATAATTAGAAAACAAAGTATTCATGTCTTAATATCTCGTTGACAGGCTTGTTAAATAACTTAAACATGAGAGCAGAAACCTGTCTCTTCTTCAACTTATTATGCATCTAATTGAAAGTTGCGATCGTATTGATCCTTTTTATACTTTAATCATTTTCATTTCATATGGCTGCAAAACGACGACTGCTTGCTAGTCAAGTCTATAGAACGTATACTATGATAAAACGATTCTGATAGTTTATTCCATTGTTTACATAACGGTTCAGGCAACAAAATTCAAACAACCAAACATGCGCGTTAATGTACAAGTTTGTATTAAATCACAACTTCTACACATTTTCATTCTACTATTAATAATTGATACCCGATTTGATGGTAAAATATCGGTAACGGCAAATACACAAAATCCATGTACAGCAATTACCATGTCGATTATTAATATAAGTAGTTGAAGGTGGAATTCAACTGTTAGTATTTGAATCCAAGTTCAATAATTAGCATTCTGTGTTCGCCTTTTGACAGACGAAATAGAAAGTAGAATTATCAGTATTGGTGAATTTGAATTGTATTTATTTTTTATGACAAACCTTTGTCAAAGGGTCGTAGCAAGTTAAAAACGCGAGCAATCAGAGACATAGCATGCATTCATACTTCATCAGATACGTAATTCCAAGACTGCCAAATATAACCTTATATCAAACATTACATCTAATATATGAATACACATTTTATATATCAGCAAGTTACAGCAATTAAACGTGTTTTTGCTTCATTTAGTACTGTACTGGTCGACAAAACCAAGGCTTAGAGTCCAACGTTTCTTGAACCTCAAAAGGTAATTCACCGACTCTTTACTGATTCAACAACTAACAATTACTTCTTTTGTCTCTATGCAAACAGTTATACAATAGCTAATTACACGCTGAATGACATTCGTCCAGACGAAATATAGATTTAGAGAGTCTATTAATTGCCTCAATAGCTCTGTTAAGTGCCCATCGTTCTTCATAAGGAAATTGTAAACTCTAACGTGCTGTGGTAATGGCTAATCAACAACAGGTTATGACATATTACAGGAGTCTGTGCGAAATTTCTAAAACTAAACACTGCTTTTAATTCTGATTCAGCGTCCAAAGGGAGTTGACAGTGTTGAATCATTTGACAATTTTTTCAATACAAAACGCATAATTTTAATAATCGAAATGTTACAGTGAATTTTCCATTAGCTTTACAGTTCGCAATTAAATACACAGAAAATGACACAATAACAATCGCTTGATTGCTTATTAAAGATCTTGTTTTCTAGATTCAGATACCATTATCACTTCTTATTCTTTGCCTTTTTATTTCTAGCTAAAACGACATAATTTGGAAACATCACATCGACTTTGATTCAATCATTGGTATTGATGTTTATTATGAAACTTACAAATTAGTCAATAAATACTTGGTTTCAATTATATAACTTAATTCCAAAAAATGTCATTCTGAATATGATGCATATATAATGAAACGATTTTTCTTTAAGTGTTGTATGTATCAGTTTGAATGACATTCTTTCACCCAATTACGTGTCACGGATCATTTCAAGTTTGTGGATGTGTTTCAAATTGTTTAACATAAGGTTAATTAAATAATTGAACATTCCGTTAAAGAATAGACTTCCACCGTATATACAAAGTATACAGAGTGATTTAGACATAAAGACGTTTATTTTGCTTTAATGTAATTAGCGTTCTTTTTAAACTTATTAATTTATGACAGATCGAAAGAAATATAGTAGCAACTATGCCTTGATATTGATTGACACAATAACTATTTCCGTATATTGCAAATTAAAAAACTTCCAACCGATCACGGAAAATTGAATAGTGAAATGAAAAGAACATAATGCCATGAGAGGATTGCTTTTGATAGTACAATTATACGATACCAACGTGTTTATTACCAGGAATATTCCGTGCGATAGAATCACACGTGGTATTTCGAACACTTATAATATGCGCTTTGATAGTGTCATTGGTACGAAAGTATGAATAAAGCTACAAAACACCTGCATGTACGTTACTGAAAAGGCTTCGTTGTTGTAACAATTAAATGCAGTTTATTAAATTCGAACTAAAGATAAACAGGCGGCGGGTTCATAGACAGTCAATTCGTTAGACGATATGTATACTTAACGAATGCAGTCTAATAGGCTGACATCAACTGTTTAATAATATTTCAAATATAAGATTTATCAACAACTCTTTTCGAAAAAGCCTTTTCTATTGTTCAAACCACGTGAATAGTGGAGAAGGACAAATCTAAATACAATACTATACAATTTACTATACAATATAGTTTATTCGTATTTAAGGGCCTCCAGACCAGAATACACAGATTCAGCATATACATGTATGTAACAGCGATATTATAACTTTACACAAAACATCGTGTTTTTACATATGATACTACAAATGAGATTAAGAAAAAAAACAACACATATAATACAAAATAATCACATGGTAACAATGTATGTATATACATATGCATTATTTTCCCGTTTCGGTAAAATAATTCACGCGGTAGTTGGATAATTATTTCCGCTGGTAAACGTTTTTCTTAGCAAAGTTGTTTCATGCAAAAATTGAGCTTGTGACCATATATTGTCTTCGCTAGAGTAAGTCAGCATACTTAAAACAATGAGATGGTTCGGACTCTTTCACACCAGGTTCTATCAAAGTGTTCTAACCTGAGAGGTTCATACAAAGGGCAGATAACAAGAAAATGAAATCCATCTTTAATAGTGAAGACATTATGAGTTACACACAATGCACATAATCTCGATCTCCTATCTATATTTAAGTGTCACCCTTTCTCAATCATCAGCGCATGCCCAGAGCACCGGAAATTTGATATCGTCCGTTTTAGAAGGAATGTGAGATCTAACAATAAGTATCTCTCTCTATTAAGCATGGATTTGTATTCCTTATAGAGAAGCAATTTAAGTGGGTTATTGATCTTTGATTGAAGTTCCTGGAGAGCACAGTCTTTCAGTCTGTTCTTGAATTGTGAAAGAAAATCACTAGTATTTCCAACTCCATTGGCAAGCCATGCAAAGCCAAATCAAAATAGCAAACAAACTTAAAAGTGACGACTAAATTCTCAATTTATTTCATGCTAATGTTAACAAAATGTTATTACTTTATTTTAACCAAATGTTTTGAAGTACAAAACAAACATGCTGTGGTCGTTATTTATTGAAAGTCGGAATAACAAATCTTACATAACTAAAAAAACTCAATCAGGAATTTAATTCGCGTATAATTTAATACTTTTATTTAACAAATCTAAACATGAATTGATTAAATCTTGAAAATTTGGCTATTGCTTTTAGAAAAACTGATTGTGTATGGGTTAAAGCGGCCTTTTCACGTTTTGGTAAATTGACAAATTTGAAAAAAAGTTGTTTCAGATTCGCACATTTTCGTTGCAGTTATGATATTTGTGAGAAAACAGTAACAGCATGCACCATGCTCTAAAACAACCATTGACAATTTAAAAACCTGAAAATTATAAAGCGTTGCAACGCGAAACGATTGAATAATTTGCTTATATAAAGTATAAAATACATCTGTCATTGTATGAGGAAGGATGGTCGAGTGGTCTAAGTGGTAGACTTTTTCACCATGACTCCAGGGATCAGTGGTTCGAGCCCTACTGAGTGTTACTTTTTTTAATTCATTTTTATTTAATTCTTGATTTTTTTTACTGGAGCTTTTCAGATCCAATGTTTACATTTATCAATATAAAGCATTTAATGACAAACTTCAAAACATGCCAAAATCTGTGAAAAGGCCCCTTTAATTTTTTTTACGAAATATTTTGCGAAATATTCGTTGATTTTGAGTATTTATGTTACTAAAACGTAAATGAGCTCGAAATATTATTACTATATTAAATGGGCTTTATAAATCTCCATCTTGCACTGAAATATACTTAATAATTGACCAATATTAAGTAAAACATCCTTAGCCATATGTGAGTTTTCAAATACATATAAGACGTTTTGAAAAAAAAGGTTTTCCTTTTTTGTGCGATAGTTTCTTCTTTTAAATCATATAATGTAAACATAAGTAATCAAACAGAAAGTAGTGTTCGTTGCAGGTGAAAAAATCGATTCGCATCTTTTGCGCATAATAAAATGTTCTTATTAGAGCAATTGCAACTGAAAAAATGTCAACACTGTGAAATTGTTATCACTCACAAAATGTGCAATAGAAGTCATGTAAACTTGGTATTGAGGTGAATTGACCGAATATTCGTCATGATGTATTTCTCGAATACTAATTACCTACCTAAAAAGGTACCGTGTGACATTGAAATAAGAAAGCATACGGTACTTTTTTGCACCAATAGGGCGAATTATTGTCTTAAAGGGGCCTTTTCACAGATTTTGGCATTTTTTTTAACTTATTCATTAAATGCTTTATATTGATAAATGTAAACATTGGATCATAAAAGCTCCAGTAAAAAATCAAGAAAAAAAATAAAAAAAGGAAAAGAACATTGCCCGGAGCAGGTTTCGAACCAGTGACCCCTGGAGTCCTGCCAGAGTCCTGAAGTAAAAACGCTTTAGCCTACTGAGCTATTCCGCCGAGTACACATTCTTAACGTATTTTATACCTTATATAAGCAATCTTCGTAGTTTCACAAAATTTAACGACAAAAACAGAACTCTCCAAATTATTCAATCGTTTCGCGTTGCAACGCTTTATAATTTTTAGGTTTTAAAATCGTCAAAAGATGCATATAATGGCTATATTAGAGCATGGTTAATGTTCAGTATTACTGTTTCCTCACAAATATCATAACTAAAACGAAAACTTACGAATCTGAAACAACTTTTTTCAATTTTGTCAATTTACCAAAGCGTGAAAAGATCCCTTTAATATTGAATACCCAATACTTATTCTTGTTAATATGTCTTGGTTTGTGTATTCGGTAAAAATGTCTTTTCAAAAACCCGATAAAGAGCTGAGTTTTTGAACTTTGCTCGATATTCGCTGAAGTTCGAATACCCAATATCCATCTGTATATTCGTCATTCGCTTGATACTCGAAGGTTTGAATACACAATAACTCGCTGATGAGTTCGGTTTATTTGAAGCTTCGACTAAACCCAATGCAAAGTTAGGTTTTCAACTTAGGCTCGTTATTCGCTATCGGTTGCATACCCAGCTAGGCATTCGACGTTGACTCGAAGTTCTTCACACTTCGAATTCAAATAACCAGTTAGGCTTTCGAAGTTGGCTTGATACCCTCTGCAATTTTAATTACCATTATCCCGATATTCGCTATGGTTCGATTACTCAATACAAAGCTGGCTTTTTATTTGCTTGGGGTCAAATACCTAAACCCAGCTGGGTATTCGTCCTTTGCTCGATATTCGTTGTAGTTCGAATACCAATACGAATTTAAGCATTCGGCCTTTGCTCTGTATTGGTAACTAAAACAAAGTTCCCAAAATCTATCTAACTTCGTGGCCCGTTAGCTGTGGACCTAAAAAGAACTTTATTATAATGATATAACACAAACGCAATTATTATGTTGTTTGCTTTTTCAAATGACGACGATACAAGCTATTCGATTGATTAAGGTCTCTTATAAGATTGTCATATTAGATTTGTGTCCGATGTTTGCGCTTTCGAAATACAATCCATAGCTAAGACGCGCGAACAACTAAGTAAAAAACACATTAAATATATATTAACAAAACGTAAACAATAACACATCTTAAAAGTATAATAATAATAATAACACTACTACAACTACTACTACTACTACTACTACTACTACTACTACTACTACTACTACTACTACTACTACTACTACTTCTACTACTACTACTACTACTTCTACTACTTCTACTACTACTACTACTACTACTACTACTACTATTACTACTATTACTACTACTACTACTACTAATAATAATAATACATGGTTAATATTGAGCATTTTTTATTGTTATTATTATTCTACAATTTTGCTTAGTCATTTAAGGTACATTACAAATTGCAATAACCTTGACATTTGCATTTTGTGATGTTATACTGATAGCACGAAAAGCTGCCATTAGTATTATCTTTGCTTAGCATTTCCAAAAATTAACACAATTTATGAGCAAACAACATCACATTAGGCGCTCTTCAATCTAAGTCTTCGCACATAGAAAAAAACAAAGTTTCTTCAAGTGCAATAAGATAGCTTCACGATATCAACCTTAGACCCATGCTATCCCCAATATTTAATCAAGCAAGTGCCAATCATGAGAAGTAACGTGCGATCCAAAATGAGAAGCAATTACCTCGTAGAGACGTTAATTGGTGTTTGTAAAATTCTACAAATTATATTATCACCGGTATGATTAACGCAATTGCATTGGCATACCTATCGTCAATAGCTCAACCATCTTTGAAATGTTTAAACAAAATGACATTAAATGGTAAAGATGGAAATGTTAATATCACATATGGACTTAAATGAACAGGGTTTATTGTGGATGGGTTTTATGGCCTCTGTTTTATTAACAATCAGAGATGAAAAAATAACATGCATTGATTGAATAAACGTCATTCTTTCTCTTGGAAAAGACAGACTTTTGACACTCATAGTGATTAACAACCTTTATATTGCAGCAATGTAGGTTGTAAATGCCCAGAATAGCTCAAGAGTCCACGATCAACTGCAACACTTACGCAATGGCATAGAAAACGAAGGGTACTTACAGGTTTAACTCAATTATAAGGTGCATTAAACTAAATCATTGTATACGCTCCACAGTTTACAGGAATCAGTTAAGCTAACTTAATTTAAGGCATGCGAAAATACTTTAAGAGATTTTAAAGGTTGATTTTATTTTGAATGATATTTATTGCAATTGAATATTTTCGGCAATCAAAAACATCATTAATTTATATTATTAAATTAACATTAGAAAATGTTTGTACATGAACGAATCACACCATTTAACCTTAAGTGTGAATACAGTTAGTACGTTAAGTACATTAGTCTATTAAAAAGTCTCAAAACTGTCATCATTTTCGCAATGATACATAGATCTAGTAGAAACAGTGCTGTAACGAATTTAGCAAGCAAAACCAAAGCGAGTGAAATATATTTTGTAATTTTATTTTAAGCTTTCCGGTGGTTTATAGAGAAATATCAGTGAATTAAAACTGAAAATTTCACTGTTTCAAACAGTGAAAATTATCAGTGAAAATTATCGATAATTTTCACTGTTTACTGTGAAATGACGTCATTTTTAAACGAAATGACGTCATTATCCCAGCGAAATTCTTTAGTTAAACTCTTTAACAATGTGTATAAACTGTGAAAAAAGGCATACAATAGAAAGAAAATTTGTTGGATTCGGTTGATTATCGATTTTAATTCACTCGTGATCACAGAAAAAAAAGTATTTTCACGAGTGGCGCATTTTCTATGATCACTCGTGAATTAAAATCGATAATTCACCGAATCCAACAAATATCCTCTATGTAATTGTCACTGAATTCATACTTATTGATAATATCATTATGTATGCACATAATAATTTTAAAACTTCAAAAGCAAAAAT
This sequence comes from Dreissena polymorpha, assembly GCF_020536995.1. NCBI lineage: Eukaryota > Metazoa > Mollusca > Bivalvia > Myida > Dreissenidae > Dreissena > Dreissena polymorpha. The sequence continues at coordinate 779,960 of NC_068368.1, read as the reverse complement.
TGTTTCCGCCAAGAAGGTGATTAGTAGAGCATTCTACTAAAATTATTTATTGCAATTAATAAGGCATATAAAGGGCGTACATTTAGTAACATCTTCAAGTATGTTTTCCAAATGTGTTATGGGACAACAAAAAACCTTTCCGAGTGATATATCAGGGAGGATTGTCTAAAGTATTTGCTAGTTCAATGATTGTTATTTACTGATTTCAACAAACACACATACTTTCAGTTATAACGTTATTTTTTTTTATAGAATGATCAATATTGAGATAAAAATTCCTCTCAGTAATTTACTGTTTATGAGCATGTATCAGTCTAATATGTTTATGGTTGATGTTATGACCAACGTATGCATTCGAGAAATAGATTTGCTACGTTTCTATAGTCGATTAAAATTACCATTAAATGGAAAACGTGTTAGTCTAGATTTTGGAACACATAGATTCCGGCACACACAGTTAGTCGATCGTATCTTATAATTGTCTGATAATTTATCAAGCGGCATTATTTCTTTTTAATACATTCAAGTTGTTGAGTAGCTTTTTTTTGGGTCTTAGTCACATCTTGAAGATTGGATTATGTTGCACCAGTATTTGTCTCATTTTTCTTGTTTACAGTTCATCCAAAATTGATTATAAGGACATATATTCAAAATTGATTGTGTGTCATTGCTTATCTTGATTGATATAAATGTTTCTCATCACGTTAGGCTCTGATAGAAATAGGATGCTAATGTAATTAAGAGCCATCCCCAAGACATGTTGACATTCGTATGTTGAAACCCAATTTTGCTGACAGAACAACAATGCATGGTTTACATTGTGAGGAATTGTAACATACAGCTGTTGTAAAAGTTCGAAATTTCAATGAATAATATATAAATATGTCATGCAAACCCTAAATGTAAAAAAAACCTTCGTGATGTAACTATTTTGTATGCATTATTTGAATTGTACGACATACTTTCCAGACAGTTATATCAATTATTTTTTCACACACCAAATGCGAAATACGAATACTGTTACAATGGCAAAATATGGCGATGATAGCTCTCATTTTGTGAAATTACTTTAAAGCGAGATTATACGATTTTTTACATGTTTTAAATTGTAATATATTGATAAAATATGTTACAAAAACACAAAATAAGCAAGACAAATTATCCATTTAATACGAATTTCATAAAATGCAGCAAAGACAAATTAGCGCCCCGAGCCGATTTTGACGAACATACTTTCCTACAATAACCGAAGCATTCGTCTTTTTATTAGGACCAGAGTTAGTGTTCGTGTGTCGTATGAATATATATCGTTGCAGGAATTTAAAATGAACCATTAAACTAAGTTTAGATTCACATCGTACATGCATGCTGGTGAATTCGACTGTAAAGCCGTTTTCGATTTCAGAAATATCTGTCTTATTTCGCATTTTTCGACACACGTTCTTCTGAACTTTTATTTTATTTTATATTGAAATATATATAAATAATACGTTTTTACACATGTTATATAATATAATTAATATTTGACAAAATCGTATAATCTCGCTTTAAATACAATAAAAAGAAAAAAATGCTTTAAAACAGTGTAATGTTTATCTGATTTGAAAGGTATAATGAGATATAATCGAATTGATCTAACATTTCCTCAGAATGGCACAGAAAAATACAGCACTGTTTGCAAAAAAGACCATGTGATGTCGATTTGTATGATTCAAGCCACAGCTAGAGACAGAAATAAACTCGACGTTCTCCATACAGAACGACATCTCTCCTAGACATGTTGATGTAAATAGTATGGACAGATCTACACTCTCAGATATAAACCTCTCGGTTTTCTAAGCCATGTCCTCACTTTGTATGCATCAAGAAAGCCTGTCATAGACACTTTCATGGAATATTTAATTGAGCCGCGCTCTGTGAAAATGGGGTTTAATGCATGTGCGTGAAGTGTCGTCCAAGATTAGTCTGTGCAGTCCGCACAGTCTAATCGGGGACGACACTTTCCGCTTTTATGATATTTTCTGTTTGAAGAAAGTCTCTTGTTAGCAAAAATCCAGTTTCGGCGGAAAGTCTTGTCTTTGATAAGCCTAGGCTGTATCGATTGTTTATGAAAAATATTGGACATAATTAGAAAACAAAGTATTCATGTCTTTATATCTCGTTGACAGGCTTCTATAAAACGTATGCTATGATAAAACGATTCTGCTACAGTTTGTTCTATAGTTTACATAACGGTTCAGGCAAAACAAAATCCAAACAATCAAACACGCGCGTTAATGTACACGTCTGTATAAAATCACACCTTCTACACATATTCAATCTACTATTCATAATTGAAACCAGATTTGATAGTAAAATATCGGTAACGGCAAATGCACAAAACCCATGTACAGCAATTACCATGTCGATTTTTAATATAAGTAGTTGAAGGCGGAATTCAACTGTTAGTATTTGAATCCAAGTTCAATTCTTAGCATTTTGTGTTTGCCTTTTGACAGACGAAATAGAAAAGTAGAATTATCAGTATTGGTGAATTTGAATTGTATATATTTTTCATGACAAACCTTTGTCAAAGGGTCGTAGCAAGTTAAAAAACGCGAGCAATCAGAGACATAGCATGCACTCATTCTTCATCAGATACGTAATTCCAAGACAGCCAAATATAACCTTATATCCAACATTACATCAAATATATGAATACACATTTAATATATCAGCAAGTTACAGCAATTTAAACGCGATTTTGTTTAATTTAGTACCGTACTGGTCGACAAAACCTTGCTAAGAGTTCAACGTTTCTTGAACCTCAAAAGGTAGTTCACCGACTCTTTATTGATTCAACAACTTACAATTACTTCTTTTTTCTCTATGCAAACAGTTATACAATAGCTAATTACACGCTGAATGACATTCGTCCAGACGAAATATAGATTTAGAGAGTCTATTAATGGCCTCAATAGCTCTGTTAAGTGCTCATCGTTCTTCATAAGGAAACTATAAACTCTAACGTGCTGTGGTAATGGCTAATCAACAACAGGTTATGACATATTACAAGAGTCTGCGCGAAATTTCTAAAACTAAAAACTGCTTTTAATTCTGATTCAGCGTCCAAAGGGAGTTGACAGTGTTGAATCATTTGACCATTTTTTTTTAATACAAAACGCATAATTTTAAAAATCGAAATGTTACAGTGAATTTTCCATTAGCTTTATAGTTCGCAATTAAATACACAGAAAATGACACAATAACAATCGCTTGATTGCTTTTTTAAGATCTTGTTTTCTAGATTCAGATACCATTATCACTTCTTATTCTTTGCCTTTTTATTTCTAGCTAAAACGACATAATTTGGAAACATCACATCGACTTTGATTAAATCATTGGTATTGATGTTTATTATGAAACTTACAAATTAGTCAATAAATACTTGGTTTCAATTATATAACTTAATTCCAAAAAATGTCATTCTGAATATGATGCATATAAAATGAAACGATTTTTCTTAAAGTGTTGTATTTATCAGTTTGAATGACATTCTTGATCCCAATTATGTGTCACGGATCAATACAAGTTTATGGATGTGTTTCAAATTGTTAAACATAAGTATAATTAAAGAATTGAACATTCCGTTAAAGTATAGACTTCCACCGTACATACAACGTATAAAAAGTGATTTAGACATAGAGACGTTTATTTTGCTTAAATGTAATTAGCGTTCTTTTTAAACTTATTAATTTATGACAGATCGAAAAATAGTAGCAACTATGCCTTGATATTGATTGACAAAATATCTATTTCCGTATATTGCAAATTAAAAAAACTTTCAACCGATCACGGAAAATTGAAAAGTGAAATTAAACGAACATTATGCCATGAGAGGATTGCTTTTGATAGTACAATTATACGATACCAACGAGTTTATTACCAGGAATATTCCGTGCGATAGAATCACACGTGGTATTTCGAACACTTATAATATGCGCATTGATAGTGTCATTGGTACGAAGGTATGAATAAAAGCTACAAAACACCTGTATGTACTTTTCTGAAAAGGCTTCGTTGTTGTAACAATTAAATCCATTTTATTAAATTCGAACTAAAGATAAACAGGCGGCGGGTTCATAGACAGTCAATTCGTTAGACGATATGTATACTCACCGAATGCAGTCTAATAGGCTGACATCAACTGTTCAATAATATTTCAAATATAAGATTTATTAACAACTCTTTTCGAAAAAGCCTTTTCTATTGTTCAAACCACGTGAATAGTGGAGTAGGACAAATCTAAATACAATTCGATACAATTTACTATACAATATAGTTTATTCGTATTTAAGGGCCTCCAGACCAGAATACACAGATTCAGCATATACATATATGTAACAGTGATATTATAACTATACACAAAACATCGTGTATTTACATATGATACTACAAATGAGATTAAGTAAAAAAACAACACATATAATACAAAATAATCACATGGTAACAAAATGTATGTATATACATAAGCATTACTTTTCCGTTTCGGTCAAATAATTCACGCGGTAGTTGGATAATTATTTCCGCTAGTAAACGTTTTTCGTGGCAAAGTGGCTTTATGCAAAATATTAGCTAGTGACCATATATTGTCTTCGCTAGAGTAAGACATCATGCAAAAAAACAATGAGATGGGTCGGACTCTTTCACATCAGGTTCTATCAAAGTGTTCTAACCTGAGAGGTTCATGCAAAGGGCAGATAACAAGAACATGAAATTCATCTTCAATAGTGAAGACATTATAAGTTACACACAATGCACATAATCTCGATCTCCTATCTATATTTAAGTGTCACCCTTTCTCAATCATCAGCGCATGCCCAGAGCACCGGAAATTTGATATCGTCCGTTTTAGAAGGAATGTGAGATCTAACAATAAGTATCTCTCTATATTAAGCATGGATTTGTATTCCTTATAGAGAAGCAATTTAAGTGGGTTATTGATCTTTGATTGAAGTTCCTGTAGAGCACAGTCTTTCAGTCTGTTCTTGAATTGTGAAAGAAAATCACTAGTATTTCCAACTCCATTAGCAAGCCATGCAAAGTAGCAAACATACTTAAAAGTGACGACAAAATGTTTAATTTATTTCATGCTAATGTTAACAAAATGTTATTACTTTATTTTAACCAAATGTTTTGAAGTACAAAACAAACATGCTGTGTTCATTATTTAACATTAAGATTGAAAGTCGGAATAACAAATCTTACATAACAAAAAAAACTCAATCAGGAATTTAATTCGTGTCTAATTTAATACTTTTATTTAAGATCAACAAATCTAAACATGAATTGATTAAATCTTGAAAATTTGGCTTTTGCTTTTAGAAAAACTGATTTTGTATGGGTTAAAGCGGCCTTTTCACGTTTTGGTAAATTGACAAATTTGAAAAAAGTTGTTTCAGATTCGCACATTTTCGTTGTAGTTATGATATTTGTGAGAAAACAGTAACAGCATGCACCATGCTCTAAAATAACCATTTTATGCATCTTCTGACAATTTAAAAACCTGAAAATTATAAAGCGTTGCAACGCGAAACGATTGAATAATTAAAAGAGTTTTGTTGTAGTCGTTAAATTTTGTGAAACTACGAGGATTGCTTATATAAAGTATAAAATACATCCGTCATTGTATGAGGAAGGATGGTCAAGTGGTCTAAGTGGTAAACTTTTTCTCCATGACTCCAGGGGTCAGTGGTTTGAGCCCTACTAAGTGTTACTTTTTTAAATTCATTTTTATTTTATTCTTGATTTTTTTTTTACTGGAGCTTTTCAGATCCAATGTTTACATTTATCAATTTAAAGCATTTAATGACAAACTTCAAAACATGCCAACATCTGTGAAAAGGCCCCTTTACGAAATATTTTGCGAAATATTCGTCGATTTTGAGTATTTATATTACTTAAACGTTAATGAGCTCGAAATATTATTACTATATAAAATGAGCTTTATAAATCTCCGTCTTGCACTGAAATGTACTAAATAATTGACAAATATTAAGTAAAACATCCTTAGCCATATGTGAGTTTTCAAATACATATTAGACGTTTTGAAAAAAAAAGGTTTTCCTTTTTTGTGCGATAGTTTCTTCTTTTAAATCATATAATGTAAACATAAGTAATCAAACAGAAAGTAGTGTTCGTTGCAGGTGAAAAAATCGATTCGCATCTTTTGCGCATAATAAAATGTTCTTATTAGAGCAATTGCAACTGAAAAAATGTCAACACTGTCAAAATTGTTATCACTCACAAAATGTGCAATAGAAGTTATGTTAACTTGGTATTGAGGTGAATTGACTGAATATTCGTCATGATGTATTTCTCGAATACTAATTACCTACCTAAAAAGGTACCATGTGACATTGAAATTAGAAAGCATACGGTACTTTTTTGCACCAATAGGGCGAATTATTGTCTTAATATTGAATACCCAATACTTATTCTTGTTAATATGTCTTGGTTTATGTATTCGTTAAAAATGTCTTTGCAAAAACCCGATAAAGAGCTGAGTTTTTGAACTTTGCTCGATATTCGCTGAAGTTCGAATACCCAATATCCATCTGAATATTCGTCATTCGCTCGTAACTCGAAGGTTTGAATACACAATAACTCGCTGGTGAGTTCGGTTTATTTGAAGCTTCGACTTAACCCAATGCAAAGTCAGTTAGGCTTTCGAAGTTGCTTGATACCCTCTGCAATTTTAATAACCATTATCCCGATATTCGCTATGGTTCGATTACTCAATACAAAGCTGGCTTTTTATTTGCTTGGGGTAAAATACCTAAACCCAGCTGGGTATTCGTCCTTTGCTCGATATTCGTTGTAGTTCGAATACCAATACGAATTTAAGCATTCGGCCTTTGCTCTGTATTGGTAACTAAAACAAAGTTCCAATAATATATCTAACTTCGTGGCCCTTTAGCTGTGGACCTAAAAAGAACTTTATTATAATGATATAACACAAACGCAATTATTTTGTTGTTTGCTTTTTCAAATGACGACGATACAAGCTATTCGATTGATTAAGGTCTCTTATAAAATGGTCATATTAGATTTGTGTCCGATGTTTGCGCTTTCGAAATACAATCCATAGCTAAGACACGCCAAAAACTAAGTAAAAAACACATTAAATATATATTAACAAAACGTACACAATAACACATCTTAAAAGTATAATAATAAGAATAACACTACTACAACTACTACTACAACTACTACTACTACAACAACAACAACTACTACTACTACTACTACTACTACTACTTCTACTACTACTACTACTACTACTACTACTACTACTACTACTACTACTACTACTACTACTATTACTACTACTTCTACTACTACTACTACTACTACTACTACTACTACTACTACTACTACTACTACTACTACTACTACTACTACCACTACTACTACTACAACTACATGGTTAATATTGAGCATTTTTTATTGTTATTATTATTCTACAATTTTGCTTAGTCATTTAATGTACATTACAAATTGCAATATCCTTGACATTTCCATTTAATGATGATAGCACGAAAAGCTGCCATAAGTATTATCTTTGCTTAGCATTTCCGAAAGTGAACACAATTTATAAGCAAACAACATCACATTAGGCACTCGTCAACATAAGTCTTCGCACAAAGGACAAACCAAAGTTCCTTCTGGAGCGATAAGATAGCTTCACGATATCAACCTTCGACCAATGCTATCCCCAATATTTAATCAGCAAGTGCCAATCATGAGAAGTAACGTGCGATCCAAAATTAGAAGCCATTTCCTCGTAGAGCCATTTAATGGTGTTTGTAAAATTTTACAAATTATATGATTACCCGCACGATTGACGCAATTACAGTTTTATACCTATCGACAATAGCTCAACCACCTTTGAAATGTTTAAACAAAATGACATGAAATGGTGAAGATGGAAAAGTTAATATCACATATGGACTTAAATGAACAGGGTTTATTGTAGATGGATTTTATTGCCTCTGTTTTATTAACAATCAGAGATGATTAATAAGATGCATTGATTGAATAAACGTCATTCTTTCTCTTGGAAAAGACAGACTTTTGACACTCGTAGTGATTTACAACCCTTATATTGCAGCAATGTAGGTTGTAAATGCCCAGAATAGCTCAAGAATCCACGATCAACTGCAATACTTACGCAATGGCATATAAAACGAAGGGTACTTACAGGTTGAACTCAATTGTAAGGTGCATTAAACTAAATCATTATGTACGCTCAACAGTTTACAGGAATCAGTTAAGCTAACTTAATTAAAGGCATGCGAAAATACGTTAAGGGATTTTAAAGGTTGATTTTATTTTGAATGATATGTATTGCAATTGAATATTTTCGGCAATCAAAAACATCATTAATTCATATTATTAAATAAATATTAGAAAATGTTTGTACATGAACGAATCACACCATTTAACCTTAAGTGTGATTACAGTTAGTACGTTAAGTACATTAGTCTATTAAAAAGTCTCAAAACTGTCATCATTTTCGCAATGATACATAGATCTAGTAGAAACAGTGCTGTAACGAATTTGGCAAGCAAAACCAAAGCGAGTGCAATATATTTTGTAATTGTAATTGTCACTGAATTCATACTTATTTATAATATCATTATGTATGCACATAATAATTTTAAAACTACTAAAGCAAAAATTGTTTCCTCCAGGAAGGTGATTAGTAGAGCATTCTACTAAAATGGTTATTTATTACAATCAATAAGGCAAGGGCGTACATTTAGTAACATATTCAAGGATCTTTTCAAAACGTTTTATGGGAAAACAAAAACTCTTTCCGAGTGATATATCAGGGGAGGATTGTCTACGAAAAAAAACATTGTGTCAAAAGTATTTGCTAGATCATAATTGGTATTTACTGATTTCAACAAACCCACATACTTTCAGTTATAACGTTTTTTTTTTTTAAAGAATGATCAATATTGAGAGAAACATTCCCCTCAGTAATTTACTGTTTATGAGCATGTATCAGTCTAATATGTTTATGGCTGATGTTATGACCAACGTATGCATACGAGAAATAGATTTGTTACCTTTCTTCTGTGATACGTGAACCTTTTTGTGTAATTCTCGTTCATAGTCTGTCTGATCTATATTATTTGAAATACGATATGTATTTTATAACGATACAAAAGAAAAGATAACAGTCGATTGAAATTACCATTATATGGAAATGTGTTATTCTAGATTTTGGAACACATAGATTCCGGCACACACAGTTAGTCGACCGTATCTTATACTTTTCTGACAATTTATCAAGCGTCATTATTTCTTTCCGTTATATTTATGTTGTTGAGAAGCTTTTTTGGTCTTATTCACATCTTGAAGATTGGATTATGTTGCACCAGTATTTGTCGCATTTTTCTTGTTAACAGTTCTTCTTAAATTGATTATAAAGACATATATTCAAAATGGATTGTGTGTCATCTCATCACGTTATGATCTGATAGAAATAGGATGCTAATGTAATTTAGAGCTATCCCCAAGACATATTGACAATCGTATGTGGAAACCCGATTTTGCTGATAGAACAACAATGCACGGTTAATATGGTGAGGAATTGTAACATACAGCTTTTCTAAAAGTTTGAAATTGCAATGAATAATATTTAGATCTGTCATGAAAATCCTAAATGTAAAAAAAGTTCGTGATGTAACTATTTTGTATGAATTATTTGCATTGTACGACTTACTTTCTAGACAGTTATATCAATCATATTGAAATTATTTACACACCAAATTCGTGTCAAAAACGATTTGAATACTGTTACAACGTACCTTTTAAACATAAAATTGCAACATGAAAGACGAAAAGTCATGCGTTAAAATAATAGTTAACATATAATTTAAGTTTACGTGTGTCGAAAACATTGGTATTGTATAAAAACGATTAGGCGTGTAGGGTTTTTACTTTGGACGGATATTCAAATATAAGGATAGTTCAAATGGTGCATAAGTACAAAGTAAGAAATCGTAATCAATCATCGCTGGTGAAAATCACGTGTTTAGTGACTTGATAATTTAAAACAAACTAGCAAATGTCATTTACTTATGGCTTGTATACGAACACGTGGTGACTTCGTGACCTTCGTTGAGCAGAAAGTTATTCATTAATAATAGCTGATGATACGTTTAACCCATTTATGCATAGCGTCTAGAAAAGAAAGGCCTTGGCAATCAGCGTAGACCCTGCGCTTTTTGCTTAAAGAAATTTCTGTAATAAATAATCTAAATATAGAAATAAATATACTAGACACCCCTAATTTTTGAAATAAATTGATCCAATTTAGAAGGATGGGAGAGCCCGAATAGGCATAAATGGGTTAAAACTCTCGCGACATATCCCAAATCCGTCATGGCCTTTCAAACTGGGGCATATGTATATAACAATATATGACAGAATTAATCTCATTTACTAGTTTTATTTATCAATCTTATATCTACAACAATATCGAAACTGTTTATTTTAATTTAATGATTTTATTTATGTTTCCAACTACTGGATGGTTACACTTAACCCATATTGATATGGTCATAAACTAGATAAGACATGTAAGTTTAATTAAAGTAAATACTAATTGAAACGGTTAAATGAACATAATGAATACAGGTTTAGCTTTTGTTTACACAGCACAAGATAATATTCTATTGTTTAAAGGGGCCTTTTCACATTTTTATAAATTGATAAAATTTAAAAAGTTGTTTCACATTCGAAAATTTCCGTTTTAGTTATGATATTTGTGAGGAAACGGTAATACTGAACATTTACCATGCTCTAAAATAGCCATAATATGCATCTTTTGACGATTTAAAAACCTGAAAATTATAAAGCGTTGCAACGCGAAACGATTGAATAATTTGAAGAGTTCTGTTGTTGTCGTTATAGTTTCCGAAACTACGATGATTACTTATATAAAGTATAGCATACATCATTCATTGTATCAGTACTGGTGGCCGAGTGGTCTAAGTGGTAGACTTTTACTCCACGACTCCAGGGATCAGTGGTTCGAGCCATGTTGAGGATTACTTATTTATTTGAGGGTCAAATATTTATGAATTTTTATAAAATGTGTAAAAACGTACTTAACATATATTGTAATATACATTAAAATAAAAGTTAAGAAGAACATGTGTCGAAAAAAGCATTACGTTATTGAAACAGGCAAGTGTATAATCAAAGCAGCGTCATGAAAGCATGCGTTAATTGTAATGCTTTTATTCAGAACAACAGCATAAGTATTTAAATGACAAGTTTCTTAAAAAAACAATTCACTGGATGTATATGAGCTTATTTTGAATGTTTTTTTTTGAAATCTTGGTGAAGAAACATCCAAGAAATGCAACCTTTTGTCGTTTATTGTAATGAGAATGTACATACACCATCGATTATTGTTTAAATTATTCGTAATTAAGGATATCTTAAAATCACACGATAACCGGATTTTCTGATTAAACGACACTTCAAAGAGAAATTCATTCATGTAACAAACAAGTTTGTTATAAACACGTGACAAACAAAATATGGCGTTGCTAGCTCTCAGTTTGTAAAATAACTTAAAAATACAATAAACAATGCTTTAAAACAGTGTAATATTTATCTGATTTGCAAGGTATTATGAGATATAATCGAATTTATTTAACATTACTTCAGAATAGCACAGTCTGTTCTCAAAGGGAATAGTATCTCTAATATTTTTTTTATATAATTTTCATGAGAATTATTATTAATGAGAATAATTGTATTTCATAATAAAGCTTCTCCTTAGTAAAGTGCTTAACGCCAGAATTAAATACATGGATATAGCATTAATCGGAAGCTTTATATGTATAATAATTGTTCTAATAACTTGAAAGACAACATGATTCTAATATGCTCACCTAAATGGCTCAATATGAATCATACATATAGGAATTCTGATGTCCAAAATATTTGACAGAAGGATACAGCACTGTTTGCAAAAAAAAACCCATGTGATGTCGATTTGTATGATTCAAGCCACAGCTAGAGACAGAAATAAACTCGACGTTCTCCATACAGAACGACAACTCTCCTAGACATGTTGATGTAAATAGTATGGACAGATCTACACTCTCAGATATAAACCTCTCGGTTTTCTAAGCCATGTCCTCACTTTGTATGCATCAAGGAAGCCTGTCATAGACACTTTCATGGAATATTTAATTGAGCCGCGCTCTGTGAAAATTGGGTTCAATGCATGTACGTGAAGTGTCGTCCAAGATTAGCCTGTGCAGTCCGCACAGTCTAATTGGGGACGACACTTTCCGCTTTTATGATATTTTCTGTTTGAAGAAAGTCTCTTGCTAGCAAAAATCCAGTTTCGTCGGAAAGTGTTGTCCTTGATAAGCCTATGCTGTATGGATGGTTTATGAAAAATATTGAACATAAGCAAACAAAGTACTCATGTCTTTATATCTCGTTGACAGGCTTTTATAAAACGTATGCTATGATAAAACGATTCTGCTACAGTGTGTTCTATAGTTTACATAACGGTTCAGGCAAAACACAATCCAAACAACCAAACACGCGCGTTTATGTACACGTCTGTATTAAATCACACCTTCTACACATATTCAATCTACTTTTCATAATTGATACCAGATTTGGTAGTATATTATCGGTAACGGCAAATACACAAAACCCATGTACAGCAATTACCATGTCGATTATTAAAATTAGTAGTTGAAGGTGGAATTCAACTGTTAGTATTTGAATCCAAGTTCAATTATTAGCATTCTGTGTTTGCGAAATAGAAAAGTAGAATTATCAGTATTGGTGAATTTGAATCGTATCTATTTTTCATGACAAACCTTTGTCAAAGGGTCGTAGCAAGTTAAAAACGCGAGCAATCAGAGACATAGCATGCACTCATACTTCATCAGATACGTAATTCCAAGACTGGCAAATATAACCTTATATCCAAAATTACATCTAATATATGAATACACATTTTATATATCAGCAAGTTACAGCAATTAAACGTGTTTTTGTTTCATTTAGTACTGTACTGGTCGACAAAACTAAAGCTTAGAGTCCAACGTTTCTTGAACCTCAAAAGGTAATTCACCGACTCTTTACTGATTCAACAACTAACAAGTACTTCTTTTGTCTCTATGCAAACAGTTATACAATAGCTTATTACACGCTGAATGACATTCGTCCAGACGAAATATAGATTTAGAGAGTCTATTAATTGCCTCAATAGCTCTGTTAAGTGCCCATCGTTCTTCATAAGGAAACTGTAAACTCTAACGTGCTGTGGTAATGGCTAATCAACAACAGGTTATGACATATTACAGGAGTCTGTGCGAAATTTCTAAAACTAAAAACTGCTTTTAATTCTGATTCAGCGTCCAAAGGGAGTTTACAGTGTTGAATCATTTGACCATTTTATCAATACAAAACGCATAATTTTAATAATCGAAATGTTACAATGAATTTTCCATTAGCTTTACAGTTCGCAATTAAATACACAGAAAATGACACAATAACAATCGCTTGATTGCTTATTAAAGATCTTGTTTTCGAGATTCAGATACCATTATCACTTCTTATTCTTTGCCCTTTTATTTCTAGCTCAAACGACATAATTTGGAAACATCACATCGACTTTGATTAAATCATTGGTATTGATGTTTATTATGAAACTTACAAATAAGTCAATTAATACTTGGTTTCAATTATATAACTTAATTCCAAAAAATGTCATTCTGAATATGATGCATATATAATGAAACGATTTTGCTTTAAGTGTTGTATGTATCAGTTTGAATGACATTCTTGCTCCCAACTACGTGTCACGGATCAATCCAAGTTTATGGATGTGTTTCAAATTGTTTAACATAAGGTTAATTAAAATAATTGAACATTCCGTTAAAGTATAGACTTCTACCGTACATACAAAGTATACAGAGTGATTTAGACATAGAGACGTTTATTTTGCTTTAATGTAATTAGCGTTCTTTTTAAACTTATTAATTTATGACAGATCGAAATATAGTAGCAACTATGCCTTTATATTGATTGACACAATAACTATTTCCGTATATTGCAAATTAAAAAACTTCCAACCGATCACGGAAAATTGAATAGTGAAATTAAAAGAACATAATGCCATGAGAGGATTGCTTTTGATAGTACAATTATACGATACCAACGTGTTTATTACCAGGAATATTCCGTGCGATAGAATCACACGTGGTATTTCGAACACTTATAATATGCGCTTTGATAGTGTCATTGGTACGAAAGTATGAATAAAAGCTACAAAACACCTGCATGTACGTTACTGAAAAGGCTTCGTTGTTGTAACAATTAAATGCATTTTATTAAATTCGAACTAAAGATAAACAGGCGGCGGGTTCATAGACAGTCAATTCGTTAGACGATATGTATACTTACCGAATGCAGTCTTATAGGCTGACATCAACTGTTTTAATAATATTTCAAATATAAGATTTATCAACAACTCTGTTCGAAAAAGCCTTTTCTATTGTTCAAACCACGTGAATAGTGGAGAAGGACAAATCTAAATACAATACTATACAATTTACTATACAATATAGTTTATTCGTATTTAAGGGCCTCCAGATCAGAATACACAGATTCAGCATATACATGTATGTAACAGTGATATTATAACTTTACACGAACATCGTGTATTTACATATGATACTACAAATGAGATTAAGAAAAAAAAAGCAACACATATAATACAAAATAATCACATGGTAACAAAATGTATGTATATACATATGCATTATTTTCCCGTTTCGGTAAAATAATTCACGCGGTAGTTGGATAATTATTTCCGCTGGAAAAGGTTTTTCTTAGCAAAGTTGTTTTATGCAAAAATTTAGCTAGTGACCATATATTGTCTTCGCTAGAGTAAGACATCATACTAAAAACAATGAGATGGTTCGGACTCTTTCACACCAGGTTCTATCAAAGTGTTCTAACCTGAGAGGTTCATACAAAGGGCAGATAACAAGAAAATGAAATCCATCTTTAATAGTGAAGACATTATAAGTTACACACAATGCACATAATCTCGATCTCCTATCTATATTTAAGTGTCACCCTTTCTCAATCATCAGCGCATGCCCAGAGCACCGGAAATTTGATATCGTCCGTTTTAGAAGGAATGGAAGATCTAACAATAAGTATCTCTCTATATTAAGCATGGATTTGTATTCCTTATAGAGAAGCAATTTAAGTGGGTTATTGATCTTTGATTGAAGTTCCTGTAGAGCACAGTCTTTCAGTCTGTTCTTGAATTGTGAAAGAAAATCACTAGTATTTCCAACTCCATTGGCAAGCCATGCAAAGCCAAATCAAAATAGCAAACATACTTAAAAGTGACGACAAAATTTTCAATTTATTTCATGCTAATGTTAACGAAATGTTATTACTTTATTTTAACCAAATGTTTTGAAGCGCAAAACAAACATGCTGTGTTCATTATTTAACATAAAGATTGAAAGTCGGAATAACAAATCTTACATAACTAAAAAAAACTCAATCAGGAATTTAATTCGTGTCTAATTTAATACTTTTATTTAAGATCAACAAATCTAAACATGAATAGATTAAATCTTGAAAATTTGGCTATTGCTTTTAGAAAAACTTATTTTATATGGGTTAAAGCGGCCTTTTGACGTTCTGGTAAATTGACAAATTTGAAAAAAGTTGTTTCAGATTCGTACATTTTCGTTGTAGTTATGATATTTGTGAGAAAACAGTAACAGCATGCACCATGCTCTAAAATAACCATTTTATGCATCTTCTGACAATTTAAAAACCTGAAAATTATAAAGCGTTGCAACGCGAAACGATTGAATAATTTGGAGAGTTTTGTTGTTGTCGTTAAATTTTGTGAAACTACGAGGATTGCTTATATAAAGTATAAAATACATCCGTCATTGTATGAGGAAGGATGGTCAAGTGGTCTAAGTGGTAAACTTTTTCTCCATGACTCCAGGGGTCAGTGGTTTGAGCCCTACTGAGTGTTACTTTTTTAAATTCATTTTTATTTTATTCTTGATTTTTTTTTACTGGAGCTTTTCAGATCCAATGTTTACATTTATCAATATAAAGCATTTCATGACAAACTTCAAAACATGCCAACATCTGTGAAAAGGCCCCTTGAATTTTTTTTTACGAAATATTTTTCGAAATATTCGTTGATTTTGAGTATTTATGTTACTTAAACGTAAATGAGCTCGAAATATTATTACTATATAAAATGGGATTTATAAATCTCCTTCTTGCACTGAAATATACTAAATAATTTACCAATATTAAGTAAAACATCCTTAGCCATATGTGAGTTTTCAAATACATATTAGACGTTTTGAAAAAAAAGGTTTTCCTTTTTTGTGCGATAGTTTCTTCTTTAAAATCATATAATGTAAACATAAGTAATCAAACAGAAAGTAGTGTTCGTTGCATGTGAAAAAATCGATTCGCATCTTTTGCCCATAATAAAATGTTCTTATAAGAGCAATTGCAACTGAAAAAATGTCAACACAGTGAAATTGTTATCACTCACAAAATGTGCAAAAGAAGTCATGTAAACTTGGTATTGAGGTGAATTGACTGAATATTCGTCATGATGTATTTCTCGAATACTAATTACCTACCTAAAAAGGTACCATGTGACATTGAAATTAGAAAGCATACGGTACTTTTTTGCACCAATAGGGCGAATTATTGTCTTAATATTGAATACCCAATACTTATTCTTGTTATAATGTCTTGGTTTATGTATTCGGTAAAAATGTATTTTCAAAAACCCGATAAAGAGCTGAGTTTTTGAACTTTGCTCGATATTCGCTGAAGTTCGAATACCCAATATCCATCTGAATATTCGTCATTCGCTCGATACTCGAAGGTTTGAATACACAATAACTCGCTGGTGAGTTCGGTTTATTTGAAGCTTCGACTAAACCCAATGCAAAGTCAGTTAGGCTTTCGAAGTTGCTTGATACCCTCTGCAATTTTAATAACCATTATCCCGATATTCGCTATGGTTCGATTACTCAATACAAAGCTGGCTTTTTATTTGCTTGGGGTCAAATACCTAAACCCAGCTGGGTATTCGTCCTTTGCTCGATATTCGTTGTAGTTCGAATACCAATACGAATTAAAGCATTCGGCCTTTGCTCTGTATTGGTTACTAAAACAAAGTTTCCATAATATATCTAACTTCGTGGCCCTTTAGCTGTGGACCTAAAAAGAACTTTATTATAATGATATAACACAAACGCAATTATTTTGTTGTTTGCTTTTTCAAATGACGACTGATACAAGCTATTCGATTGATTAAGGTCTCTTATAAGATGGTCATATTAGATTTGTGGCCGATGTTTGCGCTTTCGAAATACAATCCATAGCTAAGAAACGCCAAAAACTAAGTAAAAAACACATTAAATATATATTAACAAAACGTACACAATAACACATCTTAAAAGTATAATAATAAGAATAACACCACTACAACTACTACTACAACTACTACTACTACTACTACAACTACTACTACTACTACTACTACTACTACTACTACTACTACTACTACTACTACTACTACTACTACTACTACTACTACTACTACTACTACTACTACTACTTCTACTACTTCTACTACTACTACTACTACTACTACTACTACTACTACCACTACTACTACTACTAATACATGGTTAATATTGAGCATTTTTTATTGTTATTATTATTCTACAATTTTGCTTAGTCATTTAATGTACATTACAAATTGCAATATCCTTGAAATTTCCATTTAATGATGATAGCACGAAAAGCTGCCATAAGTATTATCTTTGCTTAGCATTTCCGAAAGTGAACACAATTTATAAGCAAACAACATCACATTAGGCACTCGTCAATCTAAGTCTTCGCACAAAGGACAAACCAAAGTTCCTTCAGGAGCGATAAGATAGCTTCACGATATCAACCTTCGACCAATGCTATCCCCAATATTTAATCAGCAAGTGCCAATCATGAGAAGTAACGTGCGATCCAAAATTAGAAGCCATTTCCTCGTAGAGCCATTTAATGGTGTTTGTAAAATTCTACAAATTATATGATTACCCGCACGATTGACGCAATTACAGTTTTATACCTATCGACAATAGCTCAACCACCTTTGAAATGTTTAAACAAAATGACATGAAATGGTGAAGATGGAAAAGTTAATATCACATATGGACTTAAATGAACAGGGTTTATTGTAGATGGATTTTATTGCCTCTGTTTTATTAACAATCAGAGATGATTAATAAGATGCATTGATTGAATAAACGTCATTCTTTCTCTTGGAAAAGACAGACTTTTGACACTCGTAGTAATTTACAACCCTTATATTGCAGCAATGTAGGTTGTAAATGCCCAGAATAGCTCAAGAATCCACGATCAACTGCAATACTTACGCAATGGCATATAAAACGAAGGGTA
Organism: Dreissena polymorpha; assembly: GCF_020536995.1. Classification (NCBI taxonomy): domain Eukaryota; kingdom Metazoa; phylum Mollusca; class Bivalvia; order Myida; family Dreissenidae; genus Dreissena; species Dreissena polymorpha. The sequence continues at coordinate 761,387 of NC_068368.1, read as the reverse complement.
CTTACAGGTTGAACTCAATTGTAAGGTGCATTAAACTAAATCATTATGTACGCTCAACAGTTTACAGGAATCAGTTAAGCTAACCTAATTAAAGGCATGCGAAAATACTTTAAGGGATTTTAAAGGTTGATTTTATTTTGAATGATATGTATTGCAATTGAATATTTTCGGCAATCAAAAACATCATTAATTTACATTATTAAATAAATATTAGAAAATGTTTGTACATGAACGAATCACACCATTTAACCTTAAGTGTGATTACAGTTAGTACGTTAAGTACATTAGTCTATTAAAAAGTCTCAACACTGTCATCATTTTCGCAATGATACATAGATCTAGTAGAAACAGTGCTGTAACGAATTTGGCAAGCAAAACCAAAGCGAGTGCAATATATTTTGTAATTGTAATTGTCACTGAATTCATACTTATTTATAATATCATTATGTATGCACATAATAATTTTAAAACTACTAAAGCAAAAATTGTTTCCTCCAGGAAGGTGATTAGTAGAGCATTCTACTAAAATGGTTATTTATTACAATCAATAAGGCAAGGGCGTACATTTAGTAACATATTCAAGGATCTTTTCAAAACGTTTTATGGGAAAACAAAAACTCTTTCCGAGTGATATATCAGGGGAGGATTGTCTACGAAAAAAACATTGTGTCAAAAGTATTTGCTAGATCATAATTGGTATTTACTGATTTCAACAAACCCACATACTTTCAGTTATAACGTTATTTAAGAATGATCAATATTGAGAGAAACATTCCCCTCAGTAATTTACTGTTTATGAGCATGTATCAGTCTAATATGTTTATGGCTGATGTTATGACCAACGTATGCATACGAGAAATAGATTTGTTACCTTTCTTCTGTGATACGTGAACCTTTTTGTGTAATTCTCGTTCATAGTCTGTCTGATCTATATTATTTGAAATACGATATGTATTTTATAACGATACAAAAGAAAAGATAACAGTCGATTGAAATTACCATTATATGGAAATGTGTTATTCTAGATTTTGGAACACATAGATTCCGGCACACACAGTTAGTCGACCGTATCTTATACTTTTCTGACAATTTATCAAGCGTCATTATTTCTTTCCGTTATATTTAAGTTGTTGAGAAGCTTTTTTGGTCTTATTCACATCTTGAAGATTGGATTATGTTGCACCAGTATTTGTCGCATTTTTCTTGTTAACAGTTCTTCTTAAATTGATTATAAAGACATATATTCAAAATGGATTGTGTGTCATCTCATCACGTTATGATCTGATAGAAATAGGATGCTAATGTAATTTATAGCTATCCCCAAGACATATTGACAATCGTATGTGGAAACCCGATTTTGCTGATAGAACAACAATGCACGGTTAATATGGTGAGGAATTGTAACATACAGCTTTTCTAAAAGTTTGAAATTGCAATGAATAATATTTAGATCTGTCATGAAAATCCTAAATGTAAAAAAAGTTCGTGATGTAACTATTTTGTATGAATTATTTGCATTGTACGACTTACTTTCTAGACAGTTATATCAATCATATTGAAATTATTTACACACCAAATTCGTGTCAAAAACGATTTGATACTGTTACAACGTACCTTTGAAACATAAAATTGCAACATGAAAGACGAAAAGTGATGCGTTAAAATAATAGTTAACATATAATTTAAGTTTACGTGTGTCGAAAACATTGGTATTGTATAAAAACGATTAGGCGTGTAGGGTTTTTACTTTGGACGGATACGGATATTCAAATATAAGGATAGTTCAAATGGTGCATAAGTACAAAGTAAGAAATCGTAATCAATCATCGCTGGTGAAAATCACGTGTTTAGTGACTTGATAATTTAAAACAAACTAGCAAATGTCATTTACTTATGGCTTGTATACGAACACGTGGTGACTTCGTGACCTTCGTTGAGCAGAAAGTTATTCATTAATAATAGCTGGTGATACGTTTAACCCATTTATGCATAGCGTCTAGAAAAGAAAGGCCTTGGCAATCAGCGTAGACCCTGCGCTTTTTGCTTAAAGAAATTTCTGTAATAAATAATCTAAATATAGAAATAAATATACTAGACACCCCTAATTTTTGAAATAAATTGATCCAATTTAGAAGGATGGGAGAGCCCAAATAGGCATAAATGGGTTAAAACTCTCGCGACATATCCCAAATCCGTCATGGCCTTTCAAACTGGGGCATTTGTATATAACATTATATGACAGAATTAATCTCATTTACTAGTTTTATTTATCAATCTTATATCTACAACAATATCGAAACTGTTTATTTTAATTTAATGATTTTATTTATGTTTCCAACTACTGGATGGTTACACTTAACCCATATTGATATGGTCATAAACTAGATAAGACATGTAAGTTTAATTAAAGTAAATACTAATTGAAATGGTTAAATGAACATAATGAATACAGGTTTAGCTTTTGTTTACACAGCACAAGATAATATTCTATTGTTTAAAGGGGCCTTTTAAATTTAAAAAGTTGTTTCACATTCGAAAATTTCCGTTTTAGTTATGATATTTGTGAGGAAACGGTAATACTGAACATTTACCATGCTCTAAAATAGCCATAATATGCATCTTTTGACGATTTAAAAACCTGAAAATTATAAAGCGTTGCAACGCGAAACGATTGAATAATTTGAAGAGTTCTGTTGTTGTCGTTATAGTTTCCGAAACTACGATGATTACTTATATAAAGTATAGCATACATCATTCATTGTATCAGTACTGGTGGCCGAGTGGTCTAAGTGGTGGACTTTTACTCCAGGACTCCAGGGATCAGTGGTTCGAGCCATGTTGAGGATTACTTATTTATTTGAGGGTCAAATATTTATGAATTTTTATAAAATGTGTAAAAACGTACTAAACATATATTGTAATATACATTAAAATAAAAGTTAAGAAGAACATGTGTCGAAAAAAGCATTACGTTATTGAAACAGGCAAGTGTATAATCAAAGCAGCGTCATGAAAGCATGCGTTAAGTGTAATGCTTTTATTCAGAACAACAGCATAAGTATTTAAATGACAAGTTTCTTAAAAAAACAATTCACTGGATGTATATGAGCTTATTTTGAATGTTTTTTTTTGAAATCTTGGTGTAGAAACATCCAAGAAATGCAACCTTTTGTCGTTTATTGTAATGAGAATGTACATACACCATCGATTATTGTTTAAATTATTCGTAATTAAGGATATCTTAAAATCACACGATAACCGGATTTTCTGATTAAACGACACTTCAAAGAGACATTCATTCATGTAACAAACAAGTTTGTTATAAACACGTGACAAACAAATATGGCGTTGCTAGCTCTCAGTTTGTAAAATAACTTAAAAATACAATAAACAATGCTTTAAAACAGTGTAATATTTATCTGATTTGCAAGGTATTATGAGATATAATCGAATTTATTTAACATTACTTCAGAATAGCACAGTCTGTTCTCAAAGGGAATAGTATCTCTAATATTTTTTTTATATAATTTTCATGAGAATTATTATTAATGAGAATAATTGTATTTCATAATAAAGCTTCTCCTTAGTAAAGTGCTTAACGCCAGAATTAAATACATGGATATAGCATTAATCGGAAGCTTTATATGTATAATAATTGTTCTAATAACTGGAAAGACAACATGGTTCTAATATGCTCACCTAAATGGCTCAATATGAATCATACATATAGGAATTCTGATGTCCAAAATATTTGACAGAAGGATACAGCACTGTTTGCAAAAAAAACCCCATGTGATGTCGATTTGTATGATTCAAGCCACAGCTAGAGACAGAAATAAACTCGACGTTCTCCATACAGAACGACAACTCTCCTAGACATGTTGATGTAAATAGTATGGACAGATCTACACTCTCAGATATAAACCTCTCGGTTTTCTAAGCCATGTCCTCACTTTGTATGCATCAAGGAAGCCTGTCATAGACACTTTCATGAAATATTTAATTGAGCCGCGCTCTGTGAAAATTGGGTTCAATGCATGTACGTGAAGTGTCGTCCAAGATTAGCCTATGCAGTCCGCACAGTCTAATTGGGGACGACACTTTCCGCTTTTATGATATTTTCTGTTTGAAGAAAGTCTTTTGCTAGCAAAAATCCAGTTTCGGCGGAAAGTGTTGTCCTTGATAAGCCTATGCTGTATGGATGGTTTATGAAAAATATTGAACATAAGCAAACAAAGTACTCATGTCTTTATATCTCGTTGACAGGCTTTTATAAAACGTATGCTATGATAAAACGATTCTGCTACAGTTTGTTCTATAGTTTACATAACGGTTCAGGCAAAACAAAATCCAAACAACCAAACACGCGCGTTTATGTACACGTCTGTATTAAATCACACCTTCTACACATATTCAATCTACTTTTCATAATTGATACCAGATTTGGTAGTAAATTATCGGTAACGGCAAATACACAAAACCCATGTACAGCAATTACCATGTCGATTATTAAAATTAGTAGTTGAAGGTGGAATTCAACTGTTAGTATTTGAATCCAAGTTCAATTATTAGCATTCTGTGTTTGCGAAATAGAAAAGTAGAATTATCAGTATTGGTGAATTTGAATCGTATCTATTTTTCATGACAAACCTTTGTCAAAGGGTCGTAGCAAGTTAAAAACGCGAGCAATCAGAGACATAGCATGCACTCATACTTCATCAGATACGTAATTCCAAGACTGGCAAATATAACCTTATATCCAAAATTACATCTAATATATGAATACACATTTTATATATCAGCAAGTTACAGCAATTAAACGTGTTTTTGTTTCATTTAGTACTGTACTGGTCGACAAAACCAAAGCTTAGAGTCCAACGTTTCTTGAACCTCAAAAGGTAATTCACCGACTCTTTACTGATTCAACAACTAACAATTACTTCTTTTGTCTCTATGCAAACAGTTATACAATAGCTTATTACACGCTGAATGACATTCGTCCAGACGAAATATAGATTTAGAGAGTCTATTAATTGCCTCAATAGCTCTGTTAAGTGCCCATCGTTCTTCATAAGGAAACTGTAAACTCTAACGTGCTGTGGTAATGGCTAATCAACAACAGGTTATGACATATTACAGGAGTCTGTGCGAAATTTCTAAAACTAAAAACTGATTTTAATTCTGATTCAGCGTCCAAAGGGAGTTGACAGTGTTGAATCATTTGACCATTTTATCAATACAAAACGCATAATTTTAATAATCGAAATGTTACAATGAATTTTCCATTAGCTTTACAGTTCGCAATTAAATACACAGAAAATGACACAATAACAATCGCTTGATTGCTTATTAAAGATCTTGTTTTCGAGATTCAGATACCATTATCACTTCTTATTCTTTGCCCTTTTATTTCTAGCTCAAACGACATAATTTGGAAACATCACATCGACTTTGATTAAATCATTGGTATTGATGTTTATTATGAAACTTACAAATAAGTCAATTAATACTTGGTTTCAATTATATAACTTAATTCCAGAAAATGTCATTCTGAATATGATGCATATATAATGAAACGATTTTGCTTTAAGTGTTGTATGTATCAGTTTGAATGACATTCTTGCTCCTAACTACGTGTCACGGATCAATCCAAGTTTATGGATGTGTTTCAAATTGTTTAACATAAGGTTAATTAAAATAATTGAACATTCCGTTAAAGTATAGACTTCCACCGTACATACAAAGTATACAGAGTGATTTAGACATAGAGACGTTTATTTTGCTTTAATGTAATTAGCGTTCTTTTTAAACTTATTAATTTATGACAGATCGAAATATAGTAGCAACTATGCCTTTATATTGATTGACACAATAACTATTTCCGTATATTGCAAATTAAAAAACTTCCAACCGATCACGGAAAATTGAATAGTGAAATTAAAAGAACATAATGCCATTAGAGGATTGCTTTTGATAGTACAATTATACGATACCAACGTGTTTATTACCAGGAATATTCCGTGCGATAGAATCACACGTGGTATTTCGAACACTTATAATATGCGCTTTGATAGTGTCATTGGTACGAAAGTATGAATAAAAGCTACACAACACCTGCATGTACGTTACTGAAAAGGCTTCGTTGTTGTAACAATTAAATGCAGTTTATTAAATTCGAACTAAAGATAAACAGGCGGCGGGTTCATAGACAGTCAATTCGTTAGACGATATGTATACTTACCGAATGCAGTCTTATAGGCTGACATCAACTGTTTTAATAATATTTCAAATATAAGATTTAACAACAACTCTGTTCGAAAAAGCCTTTTCTATTGTTCAAACCACGTGAATAGTGGAGAAGGACACATCTAAATACAATACTATACAATTTACTATACAATATAGTTTATTCGTATTTAAGGGCCTCCAGATCAGAATACACAGATTCAGCATATACATGTATGTAACAGTGATATTATAACTTTACACGAACATCGTGTATTTACATATGATACTACAAATGAGATTAAGAAAAAAAAAGCAACACATATAATACAAAATAATCACATGGTAACAAAATGTATGTATATACATATGCATTATTTTCCCGTTTCGGTAAAATAATTCACGCGGTAGTTGGATAATTATTTCCGCTGGAAAAGGTTTTTCTTAGCAAAGTTGTTTTATGCAAAAATTTAGCTAGTGACCATATATTGTCTTCGCTAGAGTAAGACATCATACTAAAAACAATGAGATGGTTCGGACTCTTTCACAGCAGGTTCTATCAAAGTGTTCTAACCTGAGAGGTTCATACACAGGGCAGATAACAAGAAAATAAAATCCATCTTCAATAGTGAAGACATTATGAGTTACACACAATGCACATAATCTCGATCTCCTATCTATATTTAAGTGTCACCCTTTCTCAATCATCAGCGCATGCCCAGAGCACCGGAAATTTGATATCGTCCGTTTTAGAAGGAATGGGAGATCTAACAATAAGTATCTCTCTCTATTAAGCATGGATTTGTATTCCTTATAGAGAAGCAATTTAAGTGGGTTAATGATCTTTGATTGAAGTTCCTGTAGAGCACAGTCTTTCAGTCTGTTCTTGAATTGTGAAAGAAAATCACTAGTATTTCCAACTCCATTGGCAAGCCATGCAAAGCCAAATCAAAATAGCAAATATACTTAAAAGTGACGACTAAATTCTCAATTTATTTCATGCTAATGTTAACAAAATGTTATTACTTTATTTTAACCAAATGTTTTGAAGTACAAAACAAACATGCTGTGGTCATTATTTATTGAAAGTCGGAATAATAAATCTTACATAACTAGAAAAACTCAATCAGGAATTTAATTCGCGTCTAATTTAATACTTTTATTTAAGATCAACAAATCTAAACATGAATTGATTAAATCTTGAAAATTTGGCTATTGCTTTTAGAAAAACTGATTGTGTATGGGTTAAAGCGGCCTTTTCACGTTTTGGTAAATTGACAAATTTGAAAAAAGTTGTTTCAGATTTGCACATTTTCGTTGCAGTTATGATATTTGTGAGAAAACAGTAACAGCATGCACCATGCTCTAAAATAACCATTGACAATTTAAAAACCTGAAAATTATAAAGCGTTGCAACGCGAAACGATTGAATAATTTGCTTATATAAAGTATAAAATACATCCGTCATTGTATGAGGAAGGATGGTCGAGTGGTCTTAGTGGTAGACTTTTTCTCCATGACTCCAGGGGTCAGTGGTTCGAGCCCTACTGAGTGTTACTTTTTTAAATTCATTTTTATGTTATTCTTGATTTTTTTTACTGGAGCTTTTCAGATCCAATGTTTACATTTATTAATATAAAGCATTTAATGACAAACTTCAAAACATGCCAAAATCTGTGAAAAGGCCCCTGTAATTTTTTTTACGAAATATTTTGGGAAATATTCGTTGATTTTGAGTATTTATGTTACTTAAACGTAAATGAGCTCGAAATATTATTACTATATAAAATGGGCTTTATAAGTCTCCCTCTTGCACTGAAATGTACTAAATAATTGACCAATATTAAGTAAAACATCCTTAGCCATATGTGAGTTTTCAAATACATATTAGACCTTTTGAAAAAAAAAGGTTTTCCTTTTTTGTGCGATAGTTTCTTCTTTTAAATCATATAATGTAAACATAAGTAATCAAACAGAAAGTAGTGTTCGTTGCAGGTGAAAAAATCGATTCGCATCTTTTGCGCATAATAAAATGTTCTTATTAGTTTAAACCTATTTATTTTAGCTCGATTGCGTCGATTGCCTTAGGCTTATATAAACGCTCTCGAGTCCGTTTCCTGGGCCTAGAACCAGTACTTTGTGTCTTTGGGGGAGATCTAAAGAACAAAATGTTCTTATTAGAGCAATTGCAACTGAAAAAATGTCAACAATGTGAAAGTGTTATCACTCACAAAATGTGCAATAGAAGTCATGTAAACTTGGTATGGAGGTGAATTGACTGAATATTCGTCATGATGTATTTCTCGAATACTAATTACCTACCTAAAAAGGTACCGTGTGACATTGAAATAAGAAAGAATACGGTACTTTTTTGCACCAATAGGGAGAATTATTGTCTTAATGTTGAATACCCAATACTTATTCTTGTTTATATGTCTTGGTTTGTGTATTCGGTAAAAATGTCTTTTCAAAAACCCGATAAAGAGCTGAGTTTTTTAACTTTGCTCGATATTCGCTGAAGTTCGAATACCCAATTTCCATCTGAATATTCGTCATTCGCTTGATACTCGAAGGTTTTAATACACAATAACTCGCTGATGAGTTCGGTTTATTTGAAGCTTCGACTAAACCCAATGCAAAGTTAGGTTTTCAACTTAGGCTCGTTATTCGCTATCGGTTGCACATCAGCTAGGCATTCGACGTTGACTCGAAGTTCTTCACACTTCGAATTCAAATAACCAGTTAGGCTTTCGAAGTTGGCTTGATACCCTCTTCAATTTTAATAACAATTATCCCGATATTCGCTATGGTTCGATTACTCAATACAAAGCTGGCTTTTTATTTGCTTGGGGTCAAATACCTAAACCCAGCTGGGTATTCGTCCTTTGCTCGATATTCGTTGTAGTTCGAATACCAATACGAATTAAAGCATTCGGCCTTTGCTCTGTATTGGTTACTAAAACAAAGTTCCCAAAATCTATCTAACTTCGTGGCCCTTTAGCTGTGGACCTAAAAAGAACTTTATTATAATGATATAACACAAACGCAATTACTATGTTGTTTGCTTTTTCAAATGACGACGATACAAGCTGTTCGATTGATTAAGGTCATTTATAAGATGGTCATATTAGATTTGTGTCCGATGTTTGCGCTTTCGAAATACAATCCATAGCTAAGACACGCGAACAACTAAGTAAAAAACACATTAAATATATATTAACAAAACGTAAACAATAACACATATTAAAAGTATAATAATAAGAATAACACTACTACAACTACTACTACAACAACAACAACAACTACTACTACTACTACTACTACTACTACTACTACTATTACTACTACTACTACTACTTCTACTACTACTACTTCTACTACTACTACTACTACTACTACTACTACTACTACTACTACTACTACTACTACTACTATTACTACTACTACTACTACTACTACTACTACTACTACTACTACTACTACTACTTCTACTACTACTACTACTACTACTACTACTACTACTACTACTACTACTACTACTACTACTTCTACTTCTACTACTACTACTACTACTACTACTACTACTACTACTACTACTACTACTACTACTACTACTACTACTATTACTACTACTACTACTACTAATAATAATAATAATACATGGTTAATATGAAGCATTTTTTATTGTTATTATTATTCTACAATTTTGCTTAATCATTTAAGGTACATTACAAATTGCAATAACCTTGACATTTGCATTATGTGATGTTATACTGATAGCACGAAAAGCTGCCATTAGTATTATCTTTGCTTAGCATTTCCAAAAATTAACACAATTTATGAGCAAACAACATCACATTAGGCGCTCTTCAATCTAAGTCTTCGCACATAGAAAAAAACAAAGTTCCTTCAGGTGCAATAAGATAGCTTCACGATATCAACCTTAGACTCATGCTATCCGCAATATTTAATCAAGCAAGTGCCAATCATGAGAAGTAACATGCGATCCAAAATGAGAAGCCATTACCTCGTAGAGACGTTAATTGGTGTTTGTAAAATTCTACAAATTATATTATCACCGGTATGATTAACGCAATTGCATTGGCATACCTATCGTCAATAGCTCAACCATCTTTGAAATGTTAAAACAAAATGATGGAAATGTTAATATCACATATGGACTTAAATGAACAGGGTTAATTGTGGATGGGTTTTATGGCCTCTGTTTTATTAACAATCAGAGATGAAAAAATAAGATGCATTGATTGAATAAACGTCATTCTTTCTCTTGGAAAAGACAGACTTTTGACACTCATAGTGATTAACAACCTTTATATTGCAGCAATGTAGGTTGTAAATGCCCAGAATAGCCCAAGAGTCCACGATCAACTGCAACACTTACGCAATGGCATATAAAACGAAGGGTACTTACAGGTTTAACTAAATTATAAGGTGCATAAAACTAAATCATTGTATACGCTCCACAGTTTACAGGAATCAGTTAAGCTAACTTAATTTAAGGCATGCGAAAATACTTTAAGGGATTTTAAAGGTTGATTTTATTTTGAATGATATTTATTGCAATTGAATATTTTCGGCAATCAAAAACATCATAAATTTATATTATTAAATTAACAATAGAAAATGTTTGCACATGAACGAATCACACCATTTAACCTTTACAATTAGTACGTTAAGTACATTAGTCTATTAAAAAGTCTCAAAACTGTCATCATTTTCGCAATGATACATAGATCTAGTAGAAACAGTGCTGTTACGAATTTAGCAAGCAAAACCAAAGCGAGTGCAATATATTTTGTAATTTTATTTTATGCTTTCCGGTGGTTTATAGAGAAATATCAGTGAATTAAAACTGATAATTTCACTGTTTCAAACTGTTTACTGTGAAATGACGTCATTTTTTAACGAAATGACGTCATTATCCCAGCGAAATTATTTAGTTAAACTCTTTAACAATGTGTATAAACTCTGAGAAAAGGCATAAAATACAAAGAAAATTTGTTGGATTCGGTTGATTATCGACTTTAATTCACTCGTGATCATAGAAAAAAAAGTATTATTTTCTATGATCACTTGTGAATTAAAATCGATAATCCACCGAATCCAACAAATAACCTCTATGTATTTGTCACTGAATTCATACTTATTGATAATATCATTATGTATGCACATAATAATTTTAAAACTACAAAAGCAAAAATTGTTTCCGCGAGGAAGGTGATTAGTAGAGCATTTTACTAAAATGGTTATTTATTGCAATCAATAAGGCATATAAAGGGCGTACATTCAGTAACATCTTCAAGGATGCTTTCCAAATGTGTTATGGGAAAACAAAAAACCTTTCCGAGTGATATATCAGGGATGATTGTCTACGAAAAAAACATGGTGTCTAAAGTATTTGCTAGTTCAATGATTGTTATTTAGTGATTTCAACAAAAACACATACCTTCAGTTATAACGTTATTTTTTATAGAATGATCAATGTTGAGAGATACATTCCTCTCAGTAATTTACTGTTTATGAGCATGTATCAGTCTAATATGTTTATGGCTGATGATATGACCAACGTATGCATACGAGAAATAGATTTGTTACGTTTCTTCAGTCGATTGAAATTACCATTAAATGGAAAACGTGTTAGTCTAGATTTTGGAACACATAGATTCCGGCACACACAGTTAGTCGATCGTATCTTATAATTTTCTGATAATTTATCAAGCGTCATTATTTCTTTCCATTACATTCAAGTTGTTGAGCAGCCGTTTTTGGTTTTATTCACATCTTGAAGATTGGATTATGTTGCACCAGTATTTGTCGCATTTTTCTTGTTTAAAGTTCATCCAAACTTGATTATAAAGACATATATTTAAAATTGATTGTGTGTCATTGCTTAACTTGATTTATATAAATGTTTCTCATCACGTTAGGCTCTGATAGAAATAGGATGCTAATGTAATTAAGAGCAATCCCCAAGACATGTTGACATTCGTATGTTGAAACCCAATTTTGCTGACAGAACAACAATGCATGGTTTATATTGTGAGGAATTGTAACATACAGCTGTTGTAAAAGTTCGAAATTTCAATGAATAATATATAAATCTGTCATGCAAATCCTAAATGTAAAAAAAAAGTTCGTGATGTAACTATTTTGTATGCATTATTTGCATTGTACGACATACTTTCCAGACAGTTATATCAATTATTTTGAAATTATTCACACACCAAATGCGAAATACGAATACTGTTACAATGGCAACATATGGCGATGATAGCTCTCATTTTATAAAATTACTTTAAAGCGAGATTATACGATTTTATTACATGTTTTAAATTGCAATATATTGATAAAATATGTTACAAAAACACAAAATATGCAAGAAAAATTATCCATTTAATACGAATTTCATTAATGCAGCAAAGTCAAATTAGCGCCCCGAGCCGATTTTGACGAACATATTTTCCTACAATAAACGAAGCATTCGTCTTTTTATTAGGACCAGAGTTAGTGTTCGTGTGTCGTATGAATATATATCGTTGCAGGAATTTAAAATGAACCATTAAACTAAGTTTAGATTCACATCGTACATGCATGATATACATGCTGGTGAATTCGACTGTAAAGCCGTTTTCGATTTCAGAAATATCTGGCTTATTTCGCATTTTTCGACACACGTTCTTCTGAACTTTTATTTTATTTTATATTGAAATACATATTTATATAAATAATACGTTTTTACACATGTTATATAAAATAATTAATATTTGACAAAATCGTATAATCTCGCTTTAAATACAATAAAAAGAACAAAATGCTTTAAAACAGTGTAATGTTTATCTGATTTGAAAGGTATAATGAGATATAATCGAATTGATCTAACATTTCCTAAGAATGGCACAGTCATTCTAGTTTCTCTAATTTTTTATATATATAATTTTCATGATTATTATTATCAATGAGAATGATTGCATTAGATAATAAAGCTTCTCCTGAGTTAAGTGCTTGAAGCCATTATTATTGTGTTATAATTGTTCTAATAACTTGAAAGAAACAATGATTCTAACATGTTCACCTAAACAGTTAATGGATCAATTGGAAGCACACATATAGGAATTATGATGTCCAAAATATTTGACAGAAGGACACGGCATTGTTTGCAAAAAGACCAAGTGATGTCGATTTGTATGATTCAAGCCACACCTAGAGACAGAAATAAACATGACGTTCTCCATACAGAACGACAACTATCCTAGACATGTTGGTGTAAATAGTATGGACAGATCTACACTCTCAGATATAAACCTCTCGGTTTTCTAAGCCATGCCCTCACTTTGTATGTATCAAGGAAGCCTGTCATAGACACTTTCATGGAATATTCAATTGATCCGCGCTCTGTGAAAATGGGGTTTAATGCATGTGCGTGAAGTGTCGTCCAAGATTAGCCTGTGCAGTCGCACAGTCTAATCGGGGACGACACTTTCCGCTTTTATGATATTTTCTGTTTGAAGAAAGTCTCTTGTTAGCAAAAATCCAGTTTCGGCGGAAAGTGTTGTCCTTGATAAGCCTATGCTGTATCGATGGTTTATGAAAAATATTGAACATAATTAGAAAACAAAGTACTCATGTCTTTATATCTCGTTGACAGGCTTCTATAAAACGTATGCTATGATAAAACGATTCTGCTACAGTTTGTTCTATAGTTTACATAACGGTTCAGGCAAAACAAAATCAAAACAACCAAACACGCGCGTTAATGTACACGTCTGTATAAAATCACACCTTCTACACATATTCAATCTACTATTCATAATTAATACCAGATTTGGTAGTAAAATATCGGTAACGGCAAATACACAAAACCCATGTACAGCAATTACCATGTCGATTATTAATATAAGTAGTTGAAGGTGGAATTCAACTGTTAGTATTTGAATCCAATTTCAATTATTGGCATTCTGTGTTTGCCTTTTGACAAACGAAATAGAAAAGTAGAATTATCAGTATTGGTGAATTTGAATTATATTTATTTTTCATGACAAACCTTTGTCAAAGGGTCGTAGCAAGTTAAAAACGCGAGCAATCAGAGACATAGCATGCACTCATACTTCATCAGATACGTAATTCCAAGACTGGCAAATATAACCTTATATCCAAAATTACATCTAATATATGAATACACATTTTATATATCAGCAAGTTACAGCAATTTAAAAGTGTTTTTGTTTCATTTAGTACTGTACTGGTCAACAAAACCTTGCTAAGAGTCCAACGTTTTTTGAACCTCAAAAGGTAGTTCACCGACTCATTACTGATTCAACAACTAACAATTACTTCTTTTGTCTCTATGCAAACAGCTATACAATAGCTAATTACACGCTGAATGACATTCGTCCAGACGAAATATAGATTTAGAGAGTTTATTAATGGCCTCAATAGCTTTGTTAAGTGCTCATCGTTCTTCATAAGGAGATTGTAAACTCTAACGTGCTGTGGTAATGGCTTATCAACAACAGGCTATGACATATTACAGGAGTCTGTGCGAAATTTCTTAAAATAAAAACTGCTTTTAATTTTTCTGATTCAGCGTCCAAAGGGAGTCGTCAGTATTGGATGATTTGACCATTATTTTAATACAAAATGCATAATTTTGATAATCGATATGTTACAGTGAATTTTCCATTAGCTTTATAGTTCGCAATTAAATACACAAATAATGACACAATAAGAAACACTAAATTGCTTATTTAAGAACTTGTTTTCTAGGTTCAGATATCATTATCACTTCATATTCTTTGCTTTTTATTTCTAGCTCAAATGACATAATTTGGAAACAGGATGGAATAGTATTTTACAGTGTGTAACATCATATCGATTTGATTAAATCATTGGTATTGATGTTTATTATGAAACTTAAAGATTAGTCAATAAATACTTGGTTTCAATTATATAACTTAATTCTAAACAAAGTCATTCTGAATATGATGCATATCTAATGAAAAGATTTTTCTTTAAGAGTTGTATGTATCAGCATGAATGACATTCTTGCTCCCAATTAAGTGTCACGGATCAATCCAAGTTTATGGATGTGTTTCAAATTGTTTAACATAAGGTTAATTAAAGGGGCATTTTCGCAGATTTTGACATGTTTTGAAGTTTGTTTCTCAACGCTTTATATTGATAAATGTAAACATTGGATCTAAAAAGCCCCAGTACAAAATCAAGAATAAAATTAAAAAAAAAGAAAAAAAGGTAACCCTCAGCAGGACTTGAACCACTGACCACTGGAGTCGTGTTCTACGCATTAAACCACTCGGCCATCCTTCCTTACACAATGGACGTTGTATTTAATACTTCATATAAGCGATCCTCGTAGTTTCACAAAATATAACGACAACAACAGAACTCTCCAAATTATTCAATCGTTTGGCGTTGCAACGCTTTATAATTTTCAGGTTTTAAATCGTGAAAAGATGCATATAAAGGCTATTTTAGAGCAGGGTAAATGTTCAGTATTACGGTTTCCTCACAAATATCATAACTAAAACGAAAATTTGCGAATCTGATACAACTTTTTTTCAATTTTGTAAATTTACCAAAACTTGAAAAGGCCCCTTTAAATAATTAAACATTCCGTTAAAGTATAGACTTCCACCGTACATACAAAGTTTTCAAAGTGATTTAGACATAGAGACGTTTAATTTGCTTTAATTTAATTTTATTAGTGTTCTTTTGAATCTTATTCATTTATGACAGATCGGAATATAGTAGAAACTATGCCTTGATATTGATTGACAAAATAACTATTTCCGTATATTGCAAACTAAAAAACTTACAAACGATCACGGAACATTGAAAAGTGAAATTAAACGAACACAATGCCGTAAAAGGATTGCTTTTGATAGTACAATTATACGATACTAACGTGTTTATTACCAGGAATATTACGTGCGATAGAATCACACGTGGTATATCGAACACTTATAATATGCGTATTGATAGTGTCATTGGTACGAAAGTATGAATAAAAGCTACTAAACGCCTGTATGTACTCTAATGAAAAGGCTTCGTTGTTGTAACAATTAAATGCAGTTTGTTAAATTCGAACTAAAGATAAACAGGCGGCGGGTTCATAGACAGTCAATTCGTTAGACGATATGTATACTTAACGAATGCAGTCTAATAGGCTTACATCAACTGTTTAATAATATTTCAAATATAAGATTTATTAACAACTCTTTTCGGTAATGCCTTTTCTATTGTTCAAACCACTTGAATAGTGGACTAAGACAAATCTAAATAGCAAACATATTAAAAAGTGACGACTAAATTCCCAATTTATTTCATGCTAATGTTAACAAATTGTTATTACTTTATTTTAACCAAATATTTTCAAGTACACAACAAACATGCTGTGTTCATTATTTAACATAAAGATTGAAAGTCGGAATAACAAATCTTACATAACTCAAAAAACTCAATCAAGAATTGAATACGTGTGTATTTTAATACTTTTATTTAAGATCAACAAATCTAAACATGAATAGATTAAATATTGAAAATTTGGCTATTGCTCTTAGAAACACTGATTTTTATGGGTAAAATTGTTTTCCGAAATATTTTTCGAAATATTCGTTGATTTTGAGTATTTATGTTACTTAAACGTAAATAAGCTCAAACTATTATTACTATATAAAATGGGCTATATAAATCTCCCTCATGCACTGAAAAGTACTAAATAATTGACCAATATTAGTAAAACATCCTAAGCCATATGTGGGTTCTCAACTTCTCAAGTACATGTGAAACATTTTGAAAAAAAGAGGTTTTCCTTTTTTATGCGATAGCTTTTTCTTTTAAATCATATAATGTAGACATAAGTAATCAAACAGAAAGTTTTGTTCGCTGCATAGTAAAATATCGATTCGCATCTTTTGCGCATCATAAAATGTTCTTATAAGAGCAATGCCAACTGAACAAATGTCAACATAGTGAAATTGTAATCACTCACAAAATGTGCAATAGATGTCATGTAAACTTGGCATTGAGGTGAATTGGCTGAATATTCGTTATTGTGTATTTCTCGAATACAAATAGCCTGCTAAATGTCGCCCAATTGGTGCAAAAAGGTACCCTGTGGCATTGAAATTAGAAGGCACATGGTAACTATTGTTGTACCAAAAGGGCGAATTATTGTCTTAATATTAAATACCCAATACTTATTCCTGTTGTTGAATATTGGTTTGTTTATTCGGTAAAATGTCTTTTGCAAAAACCCGATAAAGAGTATTTGACCTTTGCTCGATATTCGCTGAAGTTCGCATACCCGATATCCATCTGAATATTTGTCATCGCTCAATACTCGATGGTTTGAATACAAAATAACTCGCTGGTGAGTTCGGTGTATTTGAAGCTTCAAATAAACCCATTGCAAAGTCAGGTTTTCAACTAAGGCTCGTTATTCGCTATCGGTCGCATACCAAAAAAAATCAGCTAGGCATTCGACGTTGACTCAATAGTTCGAATTCAAATAACCAGTTAGGCTTTCGAAGTTGATCCGATACCCTTTGCAATTTAATTAATCAATATAATACTATATTCGCTATAGTTCGATAACTCAATACAAAGCTGGATTTTATTCGCTTGGGGTCAAATACCTAATATCCAGCTGGGTATTCGTCCTTTGTTCGATATTCGCTGTAGTTCGAATACCCAATACGAATTTAAGCATTCGGCCTTTGCTCTGTATTGAAAACTAAAATAAACTGCCCATAATATATCTAACTTCGTGGATCTTTGCTGCATCTTGTGGTGAAACTATAAAGAACTTCGTTGTATTTATACTAGACCACCGCAGTTATTTTGTAGTTTGCTTTTTCAAATGACGACGATACAAGCTTTTCGATTGATTAAGGTCTCTCAAAAGATGGCCATATTAGGTTTATGTTTGATGTCCACGCATTTGAAATACAATCAATAGCTAAGGCTAGCAAAAAACTAAGTAAAATTACGTTAAATATATATTAACAAAAAGCATTTTGTTTGAGCAAACGCACTCAATAACAAAACTTATATATATATATTTTTTAAATAATAATAATAATTATTATTATAATAATAATACCTTATTGATCATTTTTGTTTTTTATAGACATCTTCATTACATAAGAAATTGTAATATTCTTGACATTTGCATAATGTGATGCTATACTGATAGCACGAAAAGCGGTCATTAGTATTATATTTGCTTAGCGTTTTCGAAAGTGAACACAATTTATAAGCAAACAACATCACATTAGGCACTCGTCAATCTAAGTATTCGCACACTGAACAAACCAAAGTTCCTTCAAGAGCGATAAGATATCTTCACAATATTAATCTTATAAGCATGCTATGCCAATATTTTATCAAGCAAATGACAATCATGACTAGTAACGTGCGATCCGAAATTAGAAGCCATTACCTCGTAGAGCCATTTATTGGTGTTTGTAAAATTTTACAAATTATATGATGACAGGTATGACTGACACAATTGCATTGTGCGACCTATCGACAATAGCTCAGCCACCTTTGAAAAGTTTAAACAAAATGACATGAAATGGTAAAGATAGAAATGTTAATATCACATATGGACTTAAATGAACAGGGTTTATTGTATACGGATTTTATGGCCTCTGTAATATTAACAATCAAAGATGATAAATAAGACGAATTGATTAATTAATCGGCATACCTTCTCTTGGAAAAGACAGACTATGGACATTATGAGTGATAAACAACCCTTTTATTGCAGCAATGTAGGTTGTAAATGCCCAAAATAGCTCAAGAGTCCACGAACAACTGTAACACTTACGCAATGGCATATCAAAACGAAGGATATATACCGGTTGAACTAAATTATCAGGTTTGTTTAACTAAATCATTATGCACGCTCCACAGTTTACGGGAATCGGTTAAGCTAACTTAATTTAAAGTATGCGGAAATAATTTAAGGGATTTTGAAGGTTGATTTTATTTTGAATGATATGTATTGCAATTGAATATTTCCGGCAATCAAAAGCATCATTAATTTACATTATTAAATAAAAAATTAGAAATGGCTTATACATAAACGAATCACACCAATTTAAATTTAGCGTGAATACAGTTGATAAGTTAATTACCTTAGTATATAAAATGTCTCAAAATGTTTTCATTTTCGAATGATACATAGTTTTGCATAATATTTTGAAAACTCGAGAACTGATTCTACAATGCGATAAAAACGTACTCCTTTCAACACTCATATATGTTTTTTTCATGCATGCGTTTTGTACTTTAAATAGTGAATATACTTTTCTATTTTCATTTTCTTGTGGTTGCGCACACATGGTTTCCGACTTATCATATTTTTAACTGTTGAATAATGAAAAAAAAACTTAAACGATTTGCCCACTTTATATTTAAATAATAGTTTGTACTTCATTACAAAAAAAATCAAATTCGGGTTATAGACAACAGCAAATACTTCGACATTTTCCTTGGCCAAAACAAATTTGCCTCAAATCAAACTATTCTTTTAACATACACAGTAACGACCCATTCGATGCACAATTCAATTATTTGTTCAGTTTTCACTAATTCTGTTCAAGAAAGTCGTCATGTGGCATTGATTAAATGGACAGGCTCTAAATTTAAAAAAATTATTAACCTTGAATGACATGATTAAAATATTTTAAACGTAAAGATAGCCACAGCAAACTTAAAATTGTTCTTTAAAATGTTATCATGAAATCTTGCCAACATCGTAATCGAGTAATGTTCCTTCCACTATTAATTAGTTTAGCATTTTAAGACCTGTTTACAGCTCATAACCTGTCACACATTACGATCAGACCATCGTGCATCATAACCCTTGTTAATAAAAGACAATGGTGGAAAAATGGTAGGTTAAATAACAGAAACAATGCTGGAACGAATTTTGGCATGCAAAACCAGCGAGTGCCATTTTGTAATTGTAATTGTCATTGAATTCATACTTATTGGTAAAAATATGTATGCACAGCATTAATTTAAAACTCCAAAATCAAACATTGTTTCCTCTAGGAAGGTGATTAGTAGAGCATTCTACAATAATGGTTAGTTATTACAATTAATATGGCATATTAAAGACGTACAAGTAGTTTCATGTTTGACAGGCGAAGAAGGATTCAATGATGTTTTATGGGATAATTTTTTTCTAGAATGATCAATGTTGAGAAAAACATTTCCTTTAGTAATTTAATGTTTTGAGCATATATAATGTATTTTAGTACGATACAAAATAGAACATAACAGTAAATGAAATTACCATTAAATGGAAAACGTGGTATTCTAGATTTTGGAACAAATAGAATCCGGCACACACAGTTAGTCGACCGTATCTTATAATTTTCTGATAATTTATCAAGCGTCATTATTTCTTTCCGTTACATTCAAGTTGTTGAGCAGCCGTTTTTGGTTTTATTCAAATCTTGAAGATTGGATTATGTTGCACCAGTATTTGTCTCATTTTTCTTGTTAACAGTTCATCTAAAATTGATTATAATGACATAAATTCAACATTGAATGTGTGTCATTGCTTATCTTGATTGATATAAATGTTTCTCATCACGTTATGCTCTATTAACACATAAGATGCTAATGTAATTAAGAGCTATCCTCAAGACATGTTGAAAATTGTAAGTTGAAACCCGATTTTGCTGACAGAATATCAATGAATGGTTTAAATTGTGAGGAATTGTAACATACAGCTTTTGTAAAAGTTCGAAATTGCAATGAATAATATATTAATCTATCATCAGCATTCTAAATGTAAAAACAATCGTGATGTAAATATTTTGTATGAATTATTTGCATTGTATGGCTTACTTTCCAGACAGTTATATCAATCATATTAAAATTATTCATACACAAAATGCGCGTCAAAAACGTTCTGAATACTGTTACAATGTACCTATGAAACAGATAATTAAAACATGAAAGCCGAAAAGTCATGCTTTAAATTAATAGTTCATACATAGTTTAAGTTTTCGTGTGACGGATACGAATATTCCAATATAAGTCAAAATCATGTGTAAGTACAAATTAAGCAATAGTATTCAATCATCACTGGTGAAAATCACGTGTTTGGTGACTATCATTTAAAGCAAACTAGCTGATGTCATTAAGTCATGACTTTTATACGAGCACGTGATGTCTTTATGACCTTCGTTTAGCGGAAAGTAATTCATTAATAATAGTTGTTGATAAGTTTAAAACACTCGCGACATTTCCCAAATCCGTCATGGCCTTTCAAACTTCAAACTATGTATAAATCATTATTTAACAGAATTGACCTCATTTACTATCTTTATTTATCAATCTTATATTCACAACAATATGGAAACTGTTTTTTAATTAAATATTTTTTTTTTATTTCCAATAACTTCAGTCTGCACAGGCTTATCAGGTACGACACTTTCCAAGACTGGATTTTTGCTAAAAACAGACTTTCTTTAAACGAAAAAATTCTTAAAAACGGACGACACTTTACGAACATGCATTAACCCCCCTTTTCACAGAGCACGGCCCGTTTATTTTTCATGACAAAGCTTTGTCAAAAGGTCGTAGAAAAGTTAAACACGCGAGCAATCAGAGAAATAAAGTGCACTTATGCTTCATTATAGTGGTAATTCCAAGGCAGCCAATATAATCTTATATCCAACATTACCTCTTATATGAGAATAGACATTTAAGATATCAGCAAGTTACACAATTAAAAGTGTTTTTTTTTAGTACAGTACTGATCATCAAAACTTCGTCTAACGTTTCTTGAACCTCAAAAGGTAATTCGCCGACTCTTTGCTGGTTTAACAATCAATTACTTCTTTTGTCTCTTTGCAAACAGTTATACAATAGCTAATTACACGCTGAATGACATTCGTCCAGACGAAATATAGATTTAGAGAGACTATTAATGGCCTCAATAGCTTTGTTAAGTGCTCATCGTTCTTCATAAGGAAATTGTAAACTCTAACGTGCTGTGCTAATGACTAATCAACAACAGGTTATGACATATTACAAGAGTCTGCGCGAAATTTCTAAAACTAAAAACTGCTTTTAATTCGGATTCAGCGTCCAAAGGGAGTTGTCCGTATAAGATCATTTGACTATAATTTTAATACAAAAGGCATTATTTTGAAACAAACGGCGTTAATTTGATAATCGAAATGAAACAGCGAATTTTTCATAACTTAATAGTTTGCAAATAAATACACAAACAATGACAAAAATCAAATCGCTGGATTGCTCATTTATTAACTTGGTTTCTAGGTTCAGATATCATTATCACTTCTTATTCTGTCCTATATATTTCTAGCTCAAGCGACATAATTTGGAAGCAACATTGGTCAGGGGTTAACAGTGTGTAACATCACCTCGTGGCCCACTATACATTTCGATTAAATCATTAGTATTGATCTTTATAATGAAACTTTAAAATAAGTTAAAGCGGGTATATACGATTTAGTGAAATATTTATGAATTTATATAAACTGTGTAAAAAACTTATTATATATATATATTTCAATATAAATTAAAATAAAAGTTAAGAAGAACATGTGTCGAAAAATGCGAAATAAACCAGATATTAAATTCTGAAATTGAAAACGGCTGTACAGCCGAATTCGCCAGCATGTATACCATACATGTACGATGTGTATCTAAACTTAGTTTAACGGTTTATTTGAAATTCTGCAACGATATCTATTCATACGACACACGAACACTATCTCCGATCCTAATACAAAGACGAATGCTTCAGTTATTGTAGGAAAATATGTACGTCACTATCGGCTCGGGGCGCTAATTTGTCTTTGCTGCATTTTATGAAATTCGGCTTTAATGTATAATTTTTCTGGCCTATTTTGTGTTATTGTAACATATTTTATCAATATATTACAATTAAACACATATAAAAAATCGTATATATCCGCTTTAATACATACTTGATTGCAATAATTTCACTTAACCAATTCTACACACGGTCATTCTGAATATGGTTTATATCTAAGGAAAATGTATGCTTTTCTTTGAGAGTTATATGTATCAGCTTGAATGACATTCTTGCTCCCAATCACGTTTCACGGATCATTCCAAGTGTATGGACGTGTCTTGAATTGTTTTACATCAGGTTAATTAAACATTCAGTTATAGAGTAGACTTCCACCGTACATACAAAGTATGCAAAGTGATGTAGACATAGAGACGTTTAATTTAATTTATTTTAATCAGCGTTCTTTTGAAACTGATAAATTTATGACTGGTCGGTGAATAGTAGAAATATGTCTTGATATTTATTGACACAATAACTATTGCCAAATATTCAAAACTATAGAACTTCCAACTGATATCGGAATACCAAAAAGTGAAATAAAAAACCGCACAATAACATGTAAGCATGGCCTATGATAGTACAATTATACGATACCAATGTTTTTATTACCAGGAATATTCCATGCGATGGAATCACACGTGGCATTTCGAACACTTAAAATATGCGGATTGAAAGTGTCGTCAATGCTCAGGTATGAATAAAACCTACAGAACACCTGTATGTACTCTTCTCTACTGAAGAGGCTTTGTTGTTGTAACAAGTAAATGTGTTTCGTTAACCCATCAATTCGAATTAACGATAAAACAGGCGGCGGGTTCATAGACAGTCCATTCGCTTGACGATATGACAGACATACAGACAGGCATTTTATTCAAGACTTGTACATAGTACATCGTCTAAACACATACATTTACAAATAATATGTCAACATGCTAAGACATTCTTATTTCCGCATTTCCGAGAATTTATTTAATAATAATAACAACAACAAAATCAACAGGAAGGAAAAATGTGTTCAGTAAATATGAATACACGATGCAATCTCTGTAGTGGAGATGAGCTAGTAATGAATATACATTTGAATTTGCAAAATATATTTATACAGACGCGGTTAACAATTTTAATAAATACAACAATTTTAATAAATACAACCAATATTGCTCTATGCGTATTTAAACACAGTTAACAATTTAAATGTAAATTCAATTACATTGTATGTATACTCACCGAATGCAGTCGAATAGGCTTCCATCAGCTGTTTAATAATATTTAAAATATAAGATTTATTAACAACTCTTTTCGAAAAAGCCTTGTCTATTGTGCAAACCACTTGAATAGTGGAGTAGGACAAATCTAAATAGCAAACAAACTTAAAAGTGACAACTAAATTCTCAATTTAATTTCTTGCTTATGGTAACAAAATGATATTATTTTCATGTAAACTAAATGTTTTGAAGTACAAAGCAAACATGCCGTGTTCATTATTTAACATAACGATTGCCTGTCGGAATAACAAAGCTTACATAAATCAAGAAACTCAATAAGGATCTAAATTCGTGTCTTATTTACAACTTTAATTTAAGATAAACAAATTTAAACATAAATTGAATAAATCTTGGATCACCACCATGGAACGGTCAATGTAAAGTACATGTAATTCCAAAAATAAGTGTTTACATCATTAGACTGCAATACAATTTGCTTTAACATATAGAGGGGGTCATCAATGTATAGTCAAGTTGGCGACGTCCATGCCGAGACAGCTATTGTTCACCTTTGTATACTTTTTATTACTTTCGTTTATTGAACATACTTAGAAAACAGAGTTTTCATGTCGTTATATCTCGTTGACAGCCTTGCTTAAAAACTTGAAAGAGAGAGCAGCAACATGTACCTTCTTCAACTTATTATGGATCTAATTTAGAGTTGCGATCATAATGAACTTATTATACTATTATACTAATAATTTTATTTCATATGGCTGCAAAACGAAGACTGCTTGCTATTTCGTGTCTACAGAATATACTGTGATACAACGAGTCTGTTTAAGTTTGTTTTAACGTTTACATAACGGTTTAGGCAAACAAATCCAAACAACCAAACACGCGCGTTAATGTACAAGTCTGTATTAAAGCACATTACATTCCACACATGTGCAATCTACTATTCATGATGCCAGATTTGATAGTAAAATATCGGTAACAGCAAATACACAAGGCCTATGTACAGAAATCACCATGCCGATTATTAATATATGTAGTTGAAGGTGGAATTCAACTGTTTGTATATGAATTCCAAATACAACACTTAGCATTCTGTATGCGCATTTTGACAGACAAAATAGAAAAGTATCCGATCAGTATTTGTGAATTTGAATTGTATTTATTTTTCATGACAAACTTTTTTCAAAAGGTCGTAGCAAGGTTAACACGCGAGCAATCAGATAGATAGCATGCACTTATACTTAATTTGAGACGTAATCCCAAGACTGCCAAATATTACCTATAATATATTATAATAACTTAATATAATATACCCAACATTTACTCTAATATGTGCAGACACATTTTAGAAATCAGCAAGTTAAAGCAATGTAAAAGTGTTGTTGTCAATTTACTACAGTACTCAACACAACCTTGCTAAGAGTCCAACGTTTCTTGAACCGCAAAAGGTAATTCGCCGACTCTTTGCTGGTTTAACAACAATCAATTACTTCTTTTATTTCTATACAAACAGTTATACAATAGCTAATTACACGCTGCATGGCATTCGTCCAGACGAGATATAGATTAAGAGAGACTATGAATAGCTCTGTTAAGTGCTCATCGTTCTTCATAAAGAAATTGTAAACTTAACGTGCTGTGGTAATGGCTAATCAACAACAGGTTATGACATATTACAGGAGTCTGCGCGCATTTATAAAACGAAAAAACTGCTTTTAAATCGGATTCAGCGTCCAAAGGGAGTTGTCCGTATTGGATCATTTGACCATTATTTCAATACAAAAGGCGTTATTTTGATAATCGACATGTTACAGAGATTTTCCATTTGCTTCATAGTTCTCAATTAAATACACAAACAACGACGCACTAACAATTGCTGGATTGCTTATTGAGGAACTTGGTTTCTAGGTACGAATACTATTTTATTACATGTCGTATCCTGTTTCCCATGTAATATAACCATTACGATTTTTTTTCTTTTATAACTTATGATAAAATATGACATTTCTGCAGTGAAATAAAAGCAGCGAAAATAAACAAATTGTTATTTTCACCGGTGAAAATAACAAATTTTCGAAACTCCTTTTTCTATTTTTAGATTATCATAAATTTTATATGTGATCATGAGTGAATTAAAATCGACATTCCACCGAATCCAACAAATTTTCTTTTTATTTTATGCTTATTCACCGTTTATTTACATTGTAAAAGAGTTTAACTGGAGAATTTCGCTGGTATTATGACGTCATTTCGTAACACTAATGACGTCATTTTGTGTTTTGAAATGTATTAAGGCAAGCCACGGGAGAAATGGTAACTTTTCAAAGGGAAACAGCTGTTAATTATTGTCTTGAAAAAGGGGCATTAAATATACAGAAAATGTGTTCATGTCAGTGTGAGATCGTTTGTTATTTCACTCGTGATCATAGAAAAATAACATTTTGACGAGTGGCGCAGCCACGAGTGAAAATATATTTTCTATGATAACTCGTGAAATAACAAACGATCTTACATTTACATTTACATGAACAAATATCCTCTATATCTTACACATATGTTATATACTTTTTAAGCGTTTTCATTGGCTTAGTTTTCGTTCGATTGACCAATCGCATTTTGTTATTTTGCTGAAATGACGGTGCAACGTCAAATGACGTCACGAAATGTAAACCTTCGGGATATATCATTATATGAGCGTAAATATTTATTTAATTTGCTCATTTAAAAGCATGTGATAAAAAAGATCTGACACTCGTTGTCATTTCATACCATATTTTATTAAACTCGTCCAGGAAATTCTTTTTTAAGTTCACCAAAGGCTCGCTTACTAACAAAATTCATGAACTCGTTTAATAAAATATGGTATGATATGACAACTCGTGCCAGATCCTATATATCTCTTCCTATTGTTTGCTTTTTATTTCTGGCTCAAAGGACATAATTTGGAAACAGCATGGGTCAGGGGTCAGGGGTTCAACTGTGTGTAACATCACATCGTCGCCCACTAAAAAATTTGATTTTACCATAAGTATTTATGTTTATAATGAAACTATAAAATTAGTCCATAAATACTAGTACTTTATTTCAGTTATTTCACTTAACACAATTTCACACACATTCATTCTGAATACGCTGCATATTTTATGAAAAAGTATGTTTTTCTTTAAGAGTTGTATGTATCCGCTTGATTGACATTCTTGCTCCCAATCACATTTCACGTGTATGGATGTGTCTTGAATTGTTTTACATCAGGTTAATTAAAAATTAAACATTCAGTTATAGTAAAGACTTTCACCGTACATACAAAGTATACAAAGTGATTTAGACATAGAGACGTAACTTGCTTTAATTTAGAGTGCTTTTGAAACTTATTAATTTATGACAATTCGAAAAAAGTAGAAACAATGCCTTGATATTGATTGAAACAATAACCATTTTCGTATATTGGAAACTTAAAAAACTTCCAACCAATCACGGAACATTAAAAAGTGAAATTAAACAAACACAATGCCATAAAAGGAATGCTTTTTATAGTACAATTATACGATACCGACGTGTTTATTACCAGGAATATTCCGTGCGAAAGAATCACACGTGGTATTTCGAACACTTATAATATGCTCATTGATAGTGTCATTGAAACAAAGGTATGAATAAAAGCTAAAAAACACCTGTATGAACGCTACTTAAAAAGCTTCGTTGTTGTAATAATTAAATGCGGTTTGTTCAATTCGAACTAAAGATAACACAGGCAGCGGGTTCATAGACAATCAATTCGTTTGTCTATATGTTAGAGTGTCTGTTTTTAAGTCGTCTATAAAAACTCAATGATTTGAAAATATGTATTTTTTATGTGTATTGTTTGTTTTTGGGGATTAAGGAAACATTACCTGTCATAAATTTTTATAAACATTGATCCTATCTTCCATAAATGTTATGCATTCTCCATTTTTTATAAGTGCCACTCTATGTCCTGCCACGAGCACAAAGGACCACAATGGAAATATGTGTTTACTCATTTTTGTGTTATCACTGGTGTTGGTGTGTATGTCATGTTTTTTTTTATCTTCATGTATGTGATAATTTTATATTTTGTACATGTTGTAAATGCCCATGTATGCATTCCTTGCCGAAATAAATCTATCTATCTATGTATACTCACCAAATGCAGTCTAATAGGCTGCCCTCAACTGTTCAATAATATTTCAAATATAAGATTTATTAACAACTCTTTTCGAAAAAGTCTTCTCTATTGTTCAAACCACTTGACAAGTGGAGAAAGACAAATCCAAATAGCAAACATACTTTAAAGTAACGACTAAATTTTTAATTTATTTGAAGCTAATGTTAACAAACATTGTTATTATTTCATTTAAACCAAATGCTTTGAAGTACTAAGCAAACATGTAGCGTTCATTATTTAACATAAAGATTGCCTGTCGGAATAAAAAAGCTTACATAACTCAAGAAACTCAATAAGGAACTCGATTCGTGTCTTATGTAATACTTTCATTTAAGATCAACACATCTTAACATAAATTGATTAAATCTTGGAGCACCGTCATGGAACGATCAATTTACAGTAATTCCAAACTAATTGTGTACATCATTAGACTGCAATACAATTTGCTTTAACAAATAGAGATGGTAATCACGGTATAGACAAGATAGCGACGTCCATGCCGAGACAGTTATTTTTCGCCGCTGTATACCTTTTATTACTGTGTTTTATTGTTTAAATGACGCTTACTTTCCAGTGATATCAGTTAAAGGGTTACCAGCGTTTATTTCGTATTAAAATTCGGTTTGCATCTCGACCAATAAATTGAAAATTATAATTTTGAGAAATATATGATTAGGCTCCATTATATAACACAAAAATGTGTCCAATTATATTATTTAACAACTGTTTAATGTATATTGTCTAATTATAGTTTTATTACATTTCATGATATAACAGAGTGCGTGATCTGTAGTAAATGTCTGTGTCAGTCAATGGAAATCTGTATGCATGTGCGTTAAGTATCGTCCCAGATTAGCCTGTGCAGTTCGCCCAGGCTAATCAGGGACTACACTTTCCGCATAAACTTGATTTTTGGGAAGAAGGAGACATTCATGAAACGGACAGTATCACAAAAGCGGAAAGGATCGTCCCTGATTAGTCTGTTCGGACTGTGATGACACTTTACGAAAATGCATTTAATCCATTTTTCATAGTGTACGACACTTTTAAGCTGATATACCAAAATATTAAATGGTGATACAGTTATTCATGTAATTTAAGATTATGCCTAATCGGTTTTTAATTTAACCAAACTGCTGATATCACTCCAATACAAGAGCGAGGAACACTAAGGTGCATGTTACGGGCTTAGTGAAATTGTGATTATGCTAAAAAATAAACATATACCATAAGCTAATAAAAAAACTTACTTGATATCAGGAGAGTAATATCAAAATAATTATATAGAATGTAATATGAAACAAATTGTTTTATTAATTTGATACGTTCATGTTATTATGCGTTGAAAGGAAGATACACGATTTTCAATAACATGTATTGACCTTTGCAAATGTCTCAGCAAACTTACGTCGAGTACCGATACATTTTTCTTTATTATGACATTGTTTTCTTTTGATTGAAACAATAATTAAATGTGGTATTTTAAGACATACGGTTTACAATCGATTTGTCGGATCAAAGTGAAGTTCTAAAACTGCATGCCGGAAGACCAACGTTTCGGTCGCCTTCCGATCAGACCATTTATTTCAGGATTTCGAATAGGCACTTGAAACAAGCGGGGATCCAAATGATGTAAGCACTCAAAATTCAAGACGGATGCGATATTCATTTGTTTAGCACAGAGCATGATTGTCGGTTTGTAAACTACAGAATAACAAAAACGCTTGAAATAAGTGCTCTTATTTGCTTCGATATCAAAGCATATTTCGATTTCGTTTTAAGGCAAACAATCTCGTCATCCTTAGATCATTGTCCCACGATTCCATATCGGGAATTTACACTGCTTGAATGCAGTGAAGTACCATGGACCGGTTGTCAATGCACGATTCCATATCGGGACATTTACACTGCTTGAATGCAGTGAAGTACCATGGACCGGTTGTCAATTAGATCATCGGTCAAGTTAAAGTTCAAGAAATGCAGGTAGCATTGATTTAGAGCGGACACATGTGCAAAACATCCGAGTAAAACATTGCATACACCGTTTTCATTCATACCAATAAAAAATATCTGCACTGTGGTCGTTTAAATACTAATATTTACGTTACTGTACCTTTTTATGATACAGTTTATGTTTAATAAAGCTGGTAAATGCACTGGAGTAAGCAATCGAGGGCGTTAATTCCATGTTAGCAACGCGTTTTCAAATTATACATGCATTGTGTTAAAAAAAGTAATTACACAAATGTTCTTTCGTAGGTCTTGAAGGTTTGTTATTGGTTGTTTTCAGACTGGTTTCTGTGTTATTAAGCCGAAATGAATTCCAAACTCGATATAGCTCGTTCTCTCGCAGAGAACCCAAGCTAAATGCATCCATGAATACTTAATGAGGCAGATTTAACTTGGTTTTAGTAAGTTCACTTCAGAACGTTGGTTTTCGTTAATGAAAATTTAGTTTGTTTGGAATGTTTAATGCAAACGAAGTTTCATACTGACATTCATCTTATATGTTTTACTGAGACATTCTATGTTGATTAAATACTAGGGTATAACCTATGATCATATTTGGCATCCATGTTCATAGGGCGCAAAGGACTGGTTCTACTCCTGAGACGGACTCGAGAGCGTCTAAAGAAGGCATAAGCTTTGGATGCAATCGAGCTTAAAACTTGTGTCTGTCTACTTTCCATATTTTAGCAATGAATCTGTGATCATCATTGTTTTAGTGTTTCGAACTTGATTATGGGCAGAACAGAACAGATATTTATACCTCGTAAGCATATATACAGCTAATCGTAATGAAATATTAATATTAGTATGCATACATACATGCATAAAGTATTGAGTAACTAAGAAATAAATAACAAGAGAGCAAAGGTATTTATATGAAAATCACCCACTAGATATTCTTACTAGAATAGCAACATATATATTGATACTGTCTACATCATACAATAAACTAATCACATGTTTATCACATTAATGCTGCCATTACGAATAAAGTTGTAATGACTTAGATAGCCTTGTGGGTCTGTACGATTTTCAACAAAAATTTAACCAACCCTTTCCATTTCACATACAATCAGTTGTCAACTCAACAACGGTTAATGAAACTCTTAAAGCAGATATTATACAGAATGTTTCACTTTTTCCAGTTCATTTTGACTTCAATGAATATTGTCATTACAGAAAACAATAACAATAATCGTAGCTGTTGATAACTTCCGGGTAATACATACATATATAAATCGTCTACAATCTTTATAATGACAACCAAAACGACTCATACATGCATCACGATTGATTTAACGGACGACATGATGTACTATTAGTACTGATAATTTGTGTCATTCTTTTGTTAGAAAAAACAACAACAACACTACAAGTAAAACCCTTCCATGACAGCAGCAGGAAGTTTATCCTTAATAAGACAATGTCGATCTATGCATCAGTGTATTGTTTATAATATACGCTGAGGTTAATTTACGTCATTAACAATGAAAAGAAAATGCGTGCACGAAATAGTTTTGCTTAGATTTTTTATCAAATATTTTTATCAAATATTGAATTATAATAGCAAAAGATGTGTTGACAAAATAAGCACAACGGTTTTCTCAACGTAACGTTGTTTTAATCTCGAACGACTTCCGCGCAAAATTGGTCGTAATCTCATTCACAGCTACTTATTGTAATTCTTATACGCTATGACTTTTTTACCAATTATCTCTGGATTAAATTGTTGAAGTATTAACTTAGTCTTTAAATCACTCAATGACAAAGTCTTAATTTTATTTTAATAGTAAACATGATAATTTGATATATTTTGGACACAAATTAATGGGAAAAGTCCAAAAGAAGTTTATATTGCTATTGTTAACGCTAACGCTCAAAAACTAAAAGTAAAACACTGGGCTGACATTAGTATTAAAGCTATAAGTTACACAAAATATATTTCAAAATTTTAAAATATAGCAACACAGTTATGTTTTAGATTATTGTAATATGGTCCTTTAGGAATTGTCCTTTGCATGTGCACAATTATCATATGTAAGTCACATAAGCATAGTCGATCTTAAGAATATCGATCTGAATAACGATACTTATTTGCGATGACATTACGATCTGGCGAAAACTCATTAAAAGATACCTGTCCTGTTCGTGATTTATCTTTCACTCACTTTCCTTCATCGATGTTTCGAAAAGCTGAATAGCTTATAAAATACATTAAAGTGATAGGCAAATTCCTTCGTCTGACGGCATTTGCGGAAAATATCTAACCCTAGCCTTAAATATTAATATTTGCGTAGTCTTCATTTATGAAAGCGTCCAAACTTTACGATATATATTTGTGCTGTTCCACTGGTAATTATTAATTGTAAATTATTGGAAAATCAACAAGCAATATTCAAGGATGAGTTTTGTTTGAAATTGTTCTATGATGTATATTTGATAATTGTGAAAAAGCATATCACAATAATATGCATATTTTAACACGCCGAAATTGAGTTCAATTAACGTATGTCAATAAACCTAAACCATTATATTTATCTTGAATTTAGAATTATAACACATATTAAAATACACATCAACGAATGATAGTTGAAAAATTTAATTTTAATTTTGAAAAACTTAACAAACAATGTCACAAACAAAAGTATCTTCGTTCAAGTTATTTAAACAATTTTTTCTGTAGCCATGTGTTTTTTAAATGTATCAAAATCATACAAAATTGCATTTTTTATTTCCTACTTGCCAAATCCATTCGAGAGAGCTGCTTTGTCAAATCCTTAATAGTAAGACACAATTACTGAAACTTCACTGCTGCCCCTTGCAACCTCGCCAAAATGTACAATTATACAATTGTATCTTGCATTTGACAAGATTAGTAAATGACCAAATGTATTTTTTTCATTTTGCAAGATTATTAAATGACCAAACGTTTTTTACGGCTGTATTTTAGACTGATATCGGAACTGATTATCTGAGACACGAATTCGCCAGATAGTGTATGGACATTGTCGCCAGATAGTGTATGGACATTGTCGCAAGATAGTGTATGGACATTGTCGCCAGATAGTGTATGGACATTGTTGCAGTCGGAAGAACAATATGCGAGAGCACAAGGAGATATTTACATGCATTCCTTTCTTAGTTATAAAGCTCTCGTGGCGACATCACCGTTTAACACTTTTAAAGACGCAACTAGTCGTACGGGATGAGGTTATTGTGAATTTAAGAATAAAAGTTATTGTGAAATACATACGCTTTCGAAAACAAATGATAAATGTTGGATTCGATACAGAGAAGATTAAGTGTATCGGAGTGATGAGATAAAGTAAACATCATTTTTAGACTTGAACGTGAAAGACTTCAGCAATCTAAAATAAATGATCGAAGTTTAATTAACTAATTAATTACTGAAAAGAAAAACACAGTGTAAAGTGATTGAAGTGATTGAGTTTGAATTTATAAATGACATAGCTAATAACTCATGAATGAATTTAATATGTTTTTTTACAAAGGTTTGTATTTATCAATAATCGTGTTATCGTATTTAAAAGTGTGGTAGGATTACCGATATCTGCGTACAATATGAGTCGTGTTCTGAGAAAACTGGGCATAATGCATGTGCGTAAAGTGCCGTCCCAGATTAGCCTGTGCAGTCCGCACAGGCTAATCAGGGACGACACTTACCGCTTTTATGACATTTTTCGTTTAAATAAAGTCTCTTCTTAGCATAAATCCAATTTAGGCGGAAAGTGTCGTCCAGACAGGCTAATCTGAGACGACACTTTACGCACATGCATTATGCCCAGTTTTCAGAGACGACACTTTACGCACATGCATTATGCCCAGTTTTCAGAGACGACACTTTACGCACATGCATTATGCCTAGTTTTCAGGGACGACACTTTACGCACATGCATTATGCCCAGTTTTCTGGGACGACACTTTACGCACCTGCATTATGCCCAGTTTTCTCAGAACACGATTCATATACACGCTCTGGTTTTGTTGGCAATGTTTGAAAGACACTATTGGAAATAACAACATATAAACTATGTTCCGGTAAAAAAGTATTTGTTATAAACAAACTTTGAGAACATAATCTGTAGTTGGATATGTATACAATAATGGAATGAACAAAGGATTTAATACAGTATTTATCAACATAGTTCTGGTTTACAGATTCCCTTTTTTAACAGAACCTGATTCTGTTGACATTGAACATCGCATTGTTGACAAGTTCTCCTTTCTGGACTTTCTGCACAGCACAAGATAGTCTGAGAGGTTGGTGAACACACTAGACATTCTTACGTGCTACTTCAGCTCTGGGTGCATTTGTTTGGTGCATGTTGAACTTACATCCTCATTCTGGTGAGTACTTGTAAATAGTTCCTTAACATTAAGCGAAATCGCCACTGTGTAAATAGTTCCTTAACATTAAGCGAAATCGCCACTTATATATTGGAACAGTACATCATTATGTTGAGCAACGATAAAGCAGTTAACATGTTATCGCGTGCACGATTATCGCAGTGTGTTGTTATGATACTTGTGTTGGGTTAATTAATGGTATTGTTACATACACATAGTTCCAAGAACATCGATAATACTGACAACAAATACAAAATTTGTTTTTCTCATCTTACATTCAACATTGTGATGTGTATAACTTAAACAACAAATCATTTTCACAAACATATTTGCGCAGATCAAAAAACATATTTGATTGAAAACAATAAAAGCGAACCAAACACAATCCTTACGGAAGAATTTATTGCTACACATGTTGGATGGTGTTAACAACTTGAGAAAGGAGATTTTTTTCTAATGAGCGTTCTAATGCATAACAAACGGATTAAAAGACTTATATTGGACGAGTGTTTCATTTTATTGCAATGTACAACGAGTAAAAGCAATATATTTCGCGGGGATACACATTTATCTTTTCTGGATTAAAATCGGATCTGTGTAAAAATGGTAAAAAGAAAATTAAATTTGATATTCATTGGAACATAAAGGTAGTTTTCTAGCCAAGTTCAATACTAACTTACAACCATCGTTATCACCAAAGGAGCCGCGTTCTGAGAAAACTGGGCATTATGCATGTGCGCAAAGTGTCGTCCCTGATTAGCCTGTACAGTCCGCACAGGCTAATCAGGGACGACACTTTCCGCTTTTATGGCATTTTTAGTTTGTAGGAAGTCCCTCCTTACCGAAAATCAA
Organism: Dreissena polymorpha; assembly: GCF_020536995.1. Taxonomy (NCBI): domain Eukaryota; kingdom Metazoa; phylum Mollusca; class Bivalvia; order Myida; family Dreissenidae; genus Dreissena; species Dreissena polymorpha. Next base: position 725,614 of record NC_068368.1, on the reverse strand, counting down.
GTTTAGGCGGAAAGTGTCGTCCCTGATTAGCCTGTGCGGACTGAACAGGCTAATCTGGGACAACACTTTACGCACAAGCATTTAATCCAGTTTTCTAAGAACGCGACTCATAGTATTTTGAAATTTACGCGTATGAGTGTTCTTTTGTTACCGATACTTAACAAGCACGGTTCTTTAAAGCCATGTGATCGAGGGTATTATTCTTAAATCCGTGTTTATTGATTTCAATGAAGTCAATACTGGGAAGTTTAAAATAAATAATGTTACAATATCATATTTTGAGGATAATGTTTTAAGAACGTCAAGCGTGAATTCAAAGGTTGAATGCCAATCAACATGTTATTTTATGAATGACCTGTTTCATTTATAACATAAACTAATTAATAATCAAAAGAATTTCATTGTTGAATTCCCTATTGACGAACGCGAAATTTAAGAGCCTTAATAAAACATATCATTCACGTAAAAAGCAAGTTAATATTGTTGCTCGCTTAATTGGTTTTATATGTAAATAAATAACGAGTGCCTGTTGAAGCGCTGCATTTTATTCGCAGCCGTACTCCATCTTTTTTTCTTATTATTGGTTATAATTCAATCGTACAGATTATATTTTTGTCGTTGCCTTACAAGTACAATCATAAATAAAAACGAGATTAATATTAAAACACTATCCAATAAATCGACAAAGCTGATTGAATCACAGGAGGGAAGCCCATAGTATTATTTTTTTCCATATATATGCTATAATAGAAACAAGGAGTGCAACTTCATTTGCCGAAAAACTACACCATCTTTACTGTAAACCATGTAACTCGAACAATTTTTAACGAATCAACTACACACCGGTTGCTTTCGAAAGCTTATAAAATAATTTATCAGGAAAATTAACATCAGTATATGATCCAGCAGTATTGCGATACCAGCCCTCAATTGTTGACCCATTTACACAATCGTGTTTGGTCGGACACCGTAGTGTCCACATAGAGATTTTCCATGTCGAGCACTTAAAAGAGCTAAAACTCAATAACCAAGTTATTAAACGGTAGATAAACAGCACCTGTATGCACATTAAACATTTTTCAATCGGTTACAATACCCATTGTTATTGAAAAAGTATGGTTAAAGTACAAAATCTAAACAGAAAATTCTAGTTTGACTCTGGGAAACCCTTTGATGACGTCAGATAATTTGTAAACACAAAATACGATTGGTCGGTTTTCATCAATTTCTCACTCACCTTTTTACGGAGATCCTCGGGAAATTCCGTCAAACCAATAAAAAGAACGCATGCGAACACATTGCTTTATCGAATGACGTAAGAGGATTCCCACACTTCCTTCACAAATTAAACCTCTTGGATGTTTACCTATACTTCGGATTGAAAAACACTTTTGATGATGTGCGAATGATTATGAAATGTATTGTTATCGATTCATTAATGTTTATTGAACGTGAAATAACCGTTTAAATGACGAATAGTTAGGTAATCTTTGTGTTTCTGATGTTTGAAACGATCGGAAAATGATTTATTGGACACTACGGTGTCCGACCAAAATGTTTTCCTTGAGTGTCAACTTCCGAGGGCTGGTATCGAAATACTGCTGGATCAATGATACTGATGTTAATTTTTCCTGATAAATTATTTTATTAGCTTTCGAAACAACCGGTGTGTAGCTGATTCGTTAAAAATTGTTCGAGTTACATGGTTTACAGTAAAGATGGTGTAGTTTTTCGGCAAATGAAGTTGCACTCCTTGTTTCTTTTATAGCATATATATGAAAAAAAAACACTATGGGCTTCCCTCCTGTGGATTGAATTGTTTGAATAGAAAGAACGAATTAGCTTTACCACTTCATGCATTTTGTGCAGATTGAATCAGTTGTGTAAAAACCAATGACGCCTAGAATTTATATTTTGTCCAATCGTTGTTCAAATGATCTTCAATTAAGATATAACGCAGTTTATGTTCGTAATTTACAACTATGTTAAAGTGGTTGTCTTGGGTTAAACTTTTGACATCGCTTGAACCATAAGAATGTGAAATAGTGTAATATTCGTGACATGGAAGCAGCATATTGCGTTATATCTGACGCCGAGATGTTTATCTTGCTCCCACGTTACATTGATCAGTCAAGCCATTCTGACCGATAATTTTTATTGTTCTAAAGAATGCTGAAAATATAATGCACAACTACTAAGCTACAAGAAAAAACAACTCAGTATAACCCTTTTTTGTATATTTATATATTGAATAAAAACAAAAGCAAATAAAATGCAAACATTTTCTGTCACAGTTTTAATGTTAAAACTACGTGAAAATTACATAATAATAGTCAATGAATTGTTTAAGATTATGTATACCGCAAAAATTAAAGTTCGCAAACAGAGCTTGATAATAGCAATTAAAAATACAAAAAAGTTTTAATTACTTATCTTTTGATGTCCGTATTTAATCATGCGTGTTTTTCTCATGGAAACATCAATGAATGGATTGACATTTTACCAGTTATGTATAAATGTATATTCCCACGTTGTTTTATTCTAAGACACACTGTTATTTTTTTATTTGCCATATATATATATATATATATATATATATATATATATATATATATATATATATATATATATATATATATATATATATATATATTTATATATATATATAATTGTTATATATAGTTTGATATAGCGCATTAAATAAAATAATTTGATAGAAAACGCCTGTCGTAAACAAATTTCGAATTATGTTTTTGTATGTTAGTTTTTACTAGTATATTTTGTACTTACTGTTGTAGGTAGCTGTAAATGTTAAAGTACTACTTGTAATGGGTAATAATTAAAATAAATTTCTTTGTATTTCTGTTGCTAGTGATAGTCGATTTTATTGTTCATAAAATTATAACAAGTTTGCGTGTACCGTGACGTGTTCTGTTATACTTTTATACAATTAAACTGTCCAATAATTGGCAAATTTTAGCATCTCTGGTATAACTAGACTATATGATTACTGATAAATTGATATTCAAGTAAATGTATCGTGCGGAATGCCAATGCGGTCATCTTTATTCGTTATGTCTCTCAAATATTCTGAGGATAATGAATGTACATGGGAATAATGTCTACTCTGTTTCATTTGGATGATTTTCGGGTTTGCTATAAATATCAAAGGAAGGCATTTAGTATTGTCATAAATTATAACACATTATTTAAATTAATCTTAAACAAGACAACAATGCCAACGAAACAAAAACGAATTATATTTAAAATGTGAAAAGGGGGTTGAATGCATGTGCGTAAAGTGCCAGATTAGAGTGTGCAGTCCACACAGACTAATAATGGACGACACTTTCTGCTTTAACTGTATTTTGCTAAGAAGAGTATTTCTGTAACTGAAATATACCATAAATTCGGGAAATGGTGTCCTTGCTTAGCCTGTGCGGACTGCACAGGCTAATCTGGGACAAAACTCCTAAACCTAGCCAATTTATATTTAATCATTACCTTTATTACAGGGACTCGGGCAATGTTTTCGTAATTTTAAATGTATGTTTCGTTTTTGCCTACTCTAATATATGTCATGCTTAAAAACATATTTCAACTTCAATACTAGTTGTTCCCTATTGTGTTAAAGTTGATATTTATGAGTGAGTTAAGGTAAACTTGATCTGTAATCTTATGGATTACATTTAATTTAGCGCTTTTTAACGTTATACAAATTCATTACATGTGTATAAATTAGATAGCTGTATGCATTTTCCTTATATTAACTCTTAAGTTGTCATGAAAGCAATAACAAATATATATATATATATATATATATATATATATATATATATATATATATATATATATATATATATATATATATATATATATATATATATATATATAACTTTGAGAACACGCTTTGGGTACACTACTTATAATACACAAACTTTGTAGTTGTGGTGGCAGTTATCGGGACATGGAACATCTTTAGCGGACACCAATAGTCGTCAATTTATTCATTTTAAAGCAGACGAAATAGCGTCGTCTGCGCATTTTTAAGATTTAACATTATTTGCAAATTTTATGCAGTTGTTAACTTTCTTGAAGTTAGAAAGATGCGCGTAATCATGTTTACTGATCTAAACATTTATTTACCCTACATTTTGTTATTGTTAACTTTAATACGTTTAAATTACAGATTAAGGCAGTTACCTGTACTTTTGTAGTGGATGGAAGAAATAATCGTTTGTTCCACGCATTCTGGATATTTTTTAATTAATTCAAAAGATACACATTTCAATGACAACGAACGTCGATCTCAGTTTAAAGTACAATATACATGGACACACAGTAAAACGATGTAAGTGCAGATTTCCTTATAACTTTTCTGTTACTAAGTGATGTTGTTGAGATATTCTAGTCGCTTGGAGGGTAAGATGAGAATAGACACCAATTAGGTTTTCGTTGATGTGATTAAACTATCGTGTGTTATAACATGTTAGTAAGTCACACAAAATTTGTAAGTATTGAGATTAGTGTTAGAACGTTGGACCATAGATGTGTCAAAAGGCTATTTAAATCCATGTTGAACTTCTTAAAAACATTTTCTGAGTTTCTTAACTTTGAATTGGATCATTAACAATGACGACAAAGCTTTACCGGCAACATCGTGTTGCAGTGTAACAAACATTTTTTTATAAATATTATATCCATTTTTCTTATAGTTCTTAAAAATTGAAATTTCAGACACAAATCACTTACATATTTTTGTTTCATGCAATAGCTGAAAAACGTGTTATTTACTCGGTTACATAAATTATAAATAAGAACTTCCGATCGCAGTTTTTTACCTATAAAATCGACTAATCGAGTAAATAAAAAATACATTTATATTATAATTCCACCGTTGTGCATTATTTCCAAGGCAAGTGTTTACAATTATTTAAGCGAAGCATTTTTACGACTCGTGTGAACAAATGTTGTTCGAACGGGCTAAAGTGTTTTGACACTTAAAACAAATAGATTTATTTATTTAAGTGTATGTCGTGGTTTGAAAACTGTCAATTGCATGTTGTGGTTTTATAAATATTAAAAATTAAGTATTAAACACGCGTTAGACCGTATTCAAAATATTCAAAGTTGTGCAAGACATTAGACAATTATTTTTAACGCATACAACTTTCTTCGGCTGCATTAATTATTTCATGCTAAATGTTCCTTTCGGTTTCGTAATTAACTTAAATCATTAGGCTTAATGACATGAATATTACATACTTATTACCTACTTAAATGCAAGTGCTTTCGTCACAAACAATAATTTAATGTGTATTTAAAACTTTTATGTATCAAATGTGGAATTCATATTTCAAAACGCACTGTTTCGAAACGTTAACTTTTGATACTAGAAACGTTATATACCCGTGATTATAAATCGTGCGCCTGAAGTTATAGAGCATTTTTAGATGAAATTCCACTTTATTGACAATACTCAGTGACTGATCGACATGAATATGATATAACATACATGTTTACCCCACCACGTTTTCAATAACCACCTTTTTCGATCAGTCACGGAAATACATCATTTTATACGGTGTTAAACACGACATTAGTATGCGCGCACACACTTTGTTTACATATGCAACAGCAAATTTATAAAACATAAAATCAACAATAAGAACGGTATAAAATATCATTATGTATTGGAATCTTGGAATCTTGATGAAATTGGTGTGTTTTACCATGTCAACATTCTACCATTCATAAATCGAACACATTAAATGGAAATATTAGACTTTTTTTTCAAAACAATTGTTTGTCTGCTACTATGGATAGTACCAGAGGCCTAGCATTGCTCTAAACGTACTAATAGTGTACTGTACAAGAAACACTGATTAAAAAAATGGGTCTTCTCTAATGTGTATCAATACTAAAAATAAATCAAAATGGTATAACTGGTTACTTAAAAAACAACAACACTATTTTTAACAAATTAGTTTTCTTGTATACCTAATGATAAAATATGACATTTCTGCAGTGAAATAACACAGTGAAAATAACATAATTGTTCTTTACACCGATGAAAAGAACACATTTTCGGAATTCCTTTTTCTATTTTTACTGGATTCCTGGAAAAAATAAATAACCGTTTTTGCGTCAAATAAAGTTGGGTGCAACTTATAGTACATTTTTTACTAGTCCAAAAAATTGGGTGCGAACGCACCCAACGCACCCACCTTGACTACGGGAATGTTTAATAATTGAATTTTTCTAAACCTGTATCTCAGTTTGCTTGATCTATCAACTATGATGCTATTTTAAAAAAGGTTTGCTATTTCTTATGCCATATGCAGATACATCTTATTTTATGTGTAATATATGCTGTATGTACCATGTTTTACAAATTTTTAAAATATGAAATAAATGAATGAATGAATGTGCACATTTATCATGGGTAAGTCATATAAAGCAAAGTCGATCTTAAGAACATCGATCGGAATAACGATACTTATTTGCGATGACATTACGATCTGGCGAAAACTCATCAAAAACATACCTGTCCTGTTCGTGATTTATCTTTCACTCACTTTTCTTCATCGATGTATCGAATAAGATATTACTGAACAGCTTATATAATACATTAAAGTGATAGGAAAATTCCTTTGTCTGACGGCATTTGCAGAAAATACATAACCCTAGCCTTTGATATTAATATTTACGTAGTCTTCATTTATGAAAGCGCCTAAACATTACGATATATTTATTTTTGTGCCTTTTCACTGGAAAGCATTAACTGTAAAATATTTAAAAAATAATAAGAAATATTCAATGATGAGTTGTATTTGAAATTGTTTGACGATGTATATTTCATAATTATAAAAAAGCATACACAATAATATGCATATTTAAACACGCAAAAATTGAGTTCAATTAACGTATGTCAATGAAGTTAAACCATTATCTTTATCTTAAATTTTGAATTATAACAATTATTAAAAACACATCAACGAATGATAGTACATTAATTTCAAATTAACTTTTCAAAACTAAATAAACAATTTCACAACCAAAATAACCTTCGTTCGAATTATTTTAACAAACTGTTATGAAGTTATGTGTTTCTTAGTTGTTCCAAAATCATACACAATTGCATTTTCTTATTTCCGACTTGCCAAATCCATTCGAGAGAGCTGCTTCATCAAAACCATTAAAGTGAGACACAATTACTGAAACTTCACTGCTGACTCTGCAACCTCGCCAAAATGTACATACTACAATTGTTTAATGTGTTTGACTAGATTAGTGAATGACCAAACGTTTTTTTACGGCTGTATTTAAGACTGAAATCGGAACTGATTATCTGAGACTTGAATTCGTCAGATAGTGTATGGTCACAGGCGGAAAAACAATATGCGAGAGCACAAGAAGTTATTTACGTTCATTCCTTTCTTCGTTATACAGCTCTCGTGGCGTCATCACCGTTTAACACTTTTAAAGACGCAACTAGTCGTATGGGATGAGGTTTTTGTGAATATAAGAATACAAGTTATTGTGAAAAATACATGCACTTTCGAAAACAAATGATAAATGTTTGATTCGATACAGACAAAAAAAGTGTATTTTCGAAATGATGAGATAAAGTAATCATCATTTTTCAGACTTTAACTTAAGAGACTGCATCAATCTAAAATAAATGATCGAAATTGAATAAATTAATTAATTACTGAAAAGCAAAACAAAGTGGAACGTGATTAAGTTTGTATAGTCGTTTGATTCGATAAATGACATAGATAATAACACATGAATGAATTTAATATTTTTTTACAAAGGTTGGTTTTTATCAATAATCTTATTATCGAATCTTAAAGTGCGGTAGTATTACCGATATCTGCGAACAATATATACGCTCTGGTTTTGTTGGCAGTGTTTGAAAGACATTATTGGAAATAACAACATATAAATTATGTTCCAGTAGAAAATTATTTGTTATAAACAAACTTTCAGAACATAATTTATAGTTGGAAATGTACTATGAAAAAAGCGGAATGTGATAAACATTGTTGCCATGTCCATGTGAGACAGTGCAGTGGATTTAATACATAATTGATCAACATAGTTTTGGTTTACAGATTCGTTTGTAACAGAACCCGGTTGATGTACACTGGGCATTTTTTTGTGCTATTCCAGCTCTGGAAGTATTTATATGCTGCACGTTGAAATTACATCCTCATTCTGGTGAGTGCTTGTATAAAGTCCCTTAAACATTAAGCAAAATCGACACTTATATAAATGTACATGACATCATTATGTTGAGCAATTATAAAGCATTGGACATGTTATCGCGCACACGTTATCGCAGTGTGTTGTTATCATAATAGTGGTGGGTCAATTAATGGTATTGTTACTTGCACACATTTCCAAGAACATATAAAATACTTACAACAAATACAAAACTGTTTTTCTTATCTAATATTGAAAATTGTAATGTGTAGAGCGTAAACAACAAATCATTTTCACATATAAATTTGAGTTGACAAAAAACCCATATCTGATTGAAAACAATAAAAGAGTACTAAAACCAATCCGTAAGGAAAGCATTTATTGCCACAAATGTTAGATGATGTTAACAACTTGAGAAATGCGAATTCTGTTCTAATGAATAGTCTAATGCATTTCGGAATCGGATTTAAAGACTTCTGTTGGACGAGTGTTTCATTTTATTGCAATGAGTAAAAGCAATAAATTTCGCGGGGATACACATTTATCTTGTCTGGATTAAAGTCGGATCTGTGTCGGAATGGTGAAAAGAAAGTTGAATTTGATATTCATTGGTTTCTAAAGGTAGTTTTCTGGCCAACTTCAAGTTTACCGCCATCTTGATCACCATCTGTATAATCTATAGTGGTTTAAAATTTACGCGTATGTACATTGTTCTTTTGTTACCGGTACTTAACTTTCGCGGTTCTTTAAAGCCTTGTGATCGAGGGAATTATGCTTAATTCCGTGTTTATTGATTTTGATTAACTCAATACTGGGAAGTTAAAATAAAATATTTTACATTATCATATTTTGAGGATTGTGCTTTAAGATCGTCAAGTATGAATTCAAATGTTGAATTCCAATCAAGATATTATTTTCTGAATGACATGTGTCATTTATAAAATACTCTAATTAAAAAATCTAAAGAATCTAACGAACGCGAAATTTAAAAGCCTAAATAAAATATATAATTCTCGTTTAAAATAAGTAAATAGTTCGCTTGATTTGTTTTTTTCTGTAAATAAATAACGAGGGCCTGTTGAAGCGCTGCATTTTATTCGCAGTCGTACCCATCTTTTTTCTAATAAGTGATTATAATTTCAATCGCACAGATAATAGTTGATATCGTTTCCGTAAAAGTGCAATCATAAATAAAAACGAGATTAATATTCATATACTACTCAACATATTGATAAAGCTGATTGAATTGTTTGACTTAAGAACGAATTAGTTTAACCACTTCATGCATTTTGTTGAGATTGACTCATTTGTGTAAAAACCAACGACACATATAATTTATATTTTGTCAAATCGTTGTGAAAATGTTTTAAAATTACGATATAACGGGGTTTATGTTCGCAATTTACAACTATGTTAAAGTGATTGTTTTATGTTAAACTTTTGACATCGCTTGAACCATGAGTATGTGAAATAGTGTAATATTCGTGACATGGAAGCAGCTTATTGCGTTATATTAGACGCCGAGATATTTATCTTGCAGCTGAGTGGCATTGATCAATACTGACCGATAATGTTTTATCGCGTAAAAATAATAGCTCCTAAGCTACAAAAAAGAATAACAAAGTATAATCCTTTTTTTCTTTATTTATATATTGATTAAAAAACAAAAGCAAATAAAATGCAAACGTTCCTTCACAGTTTTGTTTAATGATTATACTACGTGTGCATTACATAATAATAGTGTATGAATTGTTTAAAAGAAACTTAGTTCAAGTTGGGAAAATAATTATTTTAAGACTATATATACCGCCAAGATAATAGTTCGAGAATAAAGCTTGATAATAGCAATTAAAATTACAAAAAAGTTTAATTTCTTTTCTTCAGATATGCGTCTTTAATAATGCGATTATTCTCATGGAAACTTCAATGATTTGATAAAATGACATTTTACTAGTATCAATTTCGTTGTTCTGTTCCAAGACAGAAGAATACGTTCCATTGTTAACATACACATTTATATAGGGTACTAAATAAAATAAGTTATCGTCAGCAAATTACGAATGATGTGTTTGTATGTTCTTTTAGTTGTATATTTTGGAATAGTTGTTGTACGTAACTGTAAATGTTAAAGTACTTGTGTTGCGTACAAATTGGAATAAAATGCTTAATGTTCCTGTTGTCAGTGGTAGTCGATTGTATTGTTCATAAAATTATAACAAGTTTGCGTGTACCGTGACGTGTCTTGTTATACTTTTACACAATTATACTGTCCAAATTTGGCAAGTGTTAGATATTCATACAAAAGTTGTCTGTTAATTCATTTTGAAAGCAGACGATATTGCGTCGTCTACGCATTTTGATGAATTTACATAATGTAGTAATTGTATGTAGGAGTTAACTTCCTTGAACTTAAATAGTTGCGTGTAATAATGTTTACTTATCTAAACATTTATTTACCATGAATTTTGCTATTGTAAAGTTAAATACGTAAGGACTAAAGATAGAGCAAGTTATCTGTACTTTGTTTGTGGATGGGCGAAATAAACGTGTGTTTCAAACATTCTGGATTATTTTAATAATTTAAAACATGCACATTTTTAATGAAAAATCTCTTAAATCTCTGATTTGTGTTTTTGTTAAGTTTAATATACAATATTAATGGAAATACATAAATAACATGTAAGTGCAACTTTCATTATTATTTATGTCTGTTGCTAAGTGATTTTGTTGAGATATTATAGTCACTGGGGCGGTAAGATGAGACTAGACACCAAATTGCTTTCCGTTCATTTGATGTAAATATCGTGTGTTATAACATACTAGTAAGTCACACAAAATTTGTTAGTATCCATGTTAGTGTTAGAACGATGGACCATACATGTGTCAAATAAGGCTGTTTTAATCCATTGTGGACTTTCTGAGTTTCATAACTTTGACTTGTATCAGTAACTATGATGACTTACCTTTACGGGCAATATCGGGTCACAGTGTAACAAAAAAGAGTTTTTCTCTGCTAACATCAAATGCATTTTTCTGATAGTTCTTCTTTAAAATTGACATCTGAGAAACAAATCGCTGACATATTTTTGTTGTAAAAAAGTATATATGTTACTATCCTTCAATAGCTTATTTATTCCCTACTTACCCCCACCCCTTGATTAATTACTCTAATTAAAGACTGTTCTTACTAGATTTTAGTTTTTAAGACTTCTTTTCCAACCTTTCCAACCCTTATATACTGATAAGTAGCAAACAGCAGAAAACTTTCAGACTGTGCTGGTCCTATGCTGTTTGCACATAATCTTTTTCACTTTGCTTCTAAGTGGAAAAGCGTAAAAATACACCGCTTACTTAGAGCAGCGGATGTAAGCACTTGTAAAACATTATATATAAATATATAATCTATTGAAATGTTTTTGCTTTCGTATCGGTTTAAAATAGCCTATCATATAAAACTATCAAACAATACTTCATTTTTATTTTTAATAATGTCAATAATTGTGTGTACTAACCTATTAACTTATATATTATATTATAAAAACCATATACCGTGTTGACCTTAATTGGATTTGTAAAGCGGTCTCAGGCAGAACAACTGAATCATTATAGCTTTAAAAATCCCTTTAATAGTGCATGATCATATGTGAGTTAGCAACGAGTGAGCCATTAAATGGATGTCTTATCTTTACAGTGACAAAGATGTCGCATGTGTTAGATTGTTCATACAAATATGTATGTCGTTTCCATGATCTTTTAACTCAAAGGCATTTCGATTGACTGATAGTATGGTTGCAATGCGATAGTAATATTGGTCCGATGCATACGTATATTTATTCTATATCTAGTAACAACTTAAACGATGAAATAAGTTGCTATCACAAGTTGGTAATTTCGTTCACACAACTTAATAAGTCAATACTGCTAGTCGGTTATCTTTTTATTTTGACCTCACAAATCGCATGGATGAAAAGTTATCTTTAATCACGATACAGTCAAAGTAAAGTGTTTATTTATTATAGTGTAAACCTGCCAGTTGAGAGGCAGCCAGTTTTGACTTATAAAATATGCCACCACTATTGATGTACATGTTTGCTTCTGATTCATATTCTTAATACCGGGCGCTTGGTAGGAAGGCAATCATAAACCCCTCTATATACCTAGCTGGGTATACTTAGCTAAGATAGGCGAGCAGCAACGTCAGAACAGTCTCCTATTAACGTCGGGACGGAAAACGGTCGCCATTATATGTCAGTACTTTGATTTAGCTTTTTGAAATCGTTCACACAACTTCATAAGCGTTTGGCAAGAGTGTTTTGTCACGTTCCAATGACTTAGAATGTAATCCGTGTTATCATCTTGTGTCAAGCACGCAAAACACGATTATTTTAAAGGTCAACAAGAGATGTATTCGTCAGAAACACAGTGCCCCCTATTGTGCTTTGAAATAAAATGTCTATATATCATTTGGCAGGTTTAGAAATGTTCTCCCTTTAAATGCTAATTACTTTCTTTGGATTGTATTTTTTGACATTTGACCTTGAAGGATGACCTTGGCCTTGACCTTTCACCACTCAAAATGTGCAGCTTTATGAGATACACGTGCATGCCAAATATCAAGTTGCTATCTTCAATATTGCAAAAGTTATGGCCAATGTTAAAGTTTTCGGACTGATGGACGGACAGACAGTTCAAATGCTATATGCCACCCTACCGGGGATCATAAAAAGAGGAAACCATAGAGAACTTACGCGATTGTTGTTCTAGTATAATCTTATTATTTTAGTTTCTCTTTACACGAACACGGGCTGGGAATATTGGTTGAAGTTAAACACTTGTTTCGATTGTTCATTTGATGCTCGCTTTGCATATATGTTTATGAAAACAACAACTTTAAAAACTGTATACCTGCCGATAATTTCGTACTTTTAAAATAGGTTTATTTTATAAATATTGCTGTATGCAAAAGTAACATAAATACTCAAAACCAATATATTTCGAAAAATAAAGTTAACCCATAAACAATCCACATTGCAAAAGCCAAAATTTCAACACTAAATGTGGTATGGTTACATAGATTTCACGAGAAACAAAATGCTTGTTTTTTGTGCAACAATATATTCCATTATTCCATTATCAAGGGCGTTAATTCCATGTTATCTACGCGTTTTCAAATGGTTTATGCATTGTGTTAAAAAAGGAAATACACAAATGTGCCTTCGTAGGTCTTGAAGAGTTTATTGTTGGTTAGTTTCAGACTGGTTTCCATGCTATTAAGCCGAAATGAATTTCAAACTCGATATTGCTCGTTCTCTCTAAGAGAAATCAAGCTGAAATGTATCCATGAATACTTTATGGATTTAACTTGATTTTATGATTTTAGTTCAGTACGTTAATTTTTGTTCATGAACACTTTAGTTTGTTTGGAATGTTTAACTCAAAAGACTTTTCACACTTAAATTCATCAGGTATTTTACTGGGACATTCTATGTTGATTTAATACTAGGGTATAACATATGAATGCAATCGAGCTTAACGAAATGTAAAAAAGAAACTAAAGAGTACAACAAACATCGTCTTTCCCTCATCCACATCACGTTTATCTAATGTCAAGTGATATCTAACGTCAGTTATCACTTATACCTCGCATGACCCTTAACAATTCGTGAGCTCCTGTTTTAAATATAACTTCTAAACATATGAAATCTGTTCATTCATATATTTGCACATATTTCCATATATTATACATGGCTTAAAATTCGTGTGTGCTTGTATTATCAAGACCTTTATTAAGGTTGAATTAAAGATGTATTCATGAATCAAGATGGTGTATCTACTGTGTGTTTTTTGCTTAAATTATGTTTTAAAAATGGCGGGCGAAAAACTTATTATTTAGACAAGTGATAAAGATAATAGGTTGCATCATAATTGCCTGAGCACGAGACTTTGAACCATTTTGAAAAAGTGAATCAGCTCATACTATGAAAGTTAAACGTCTGACAAAACCAATTCGAAATTGATCGTTTTATTCCTTATATGGGCGAATTTATGACCATCGGTATGTTCGAGTCCTTTACACCGATTCAGACATTTTGTCAAATAAAAAACACAAAGTCCACAAATGTTTATGTTAATAGTAAACATCATTGAGATATATTAAGGAGAAGCATATATATCAGACAAAACATTAAACAATGTGGTTTTCGTGGAAACATAAAACCATTATATTTCATTTATTTATAATTATTGACATTCGCGTAGAATTGGCAAAAGTTCAGAAAAAGTGTGTGGGTCTTAACGGTTATATACATCCACTACTCCTATTGCATTTTAAAATTGACATGAGATGTTTATTTTCGAATAACTGGACATTTAGTCATGTTATTTTTGAATTACAGATTTGTATTTGTTTTTAGTAGTGTCATAACGTTTATATCAGTGTACAGAACATGGGTCATATAGACAGATAATGTTTACTGTGGTAAAATTACATTTAATCGATTTTTATTCATATAATAAATTAATTAATTAAAATATATTCGAATAATAAGTACAAACAATGTCATAAACATTGATTGGAGGGTGTAGGCGAGTACATAACCGAGATAAATCTTCAGTTCACAAACAGAAAAAAAGACTAACTAAATGTATGGTATCGGTAAACACACTTTAACAGAATATTTTGTCAAAAACTAATAAATAGGTTTGCAAATGTTTATATGTTATTGAGATTTTATGAGTGTACTATTCGTCCAAAATGTTGATGGGTTGTTTATCAATTATTTGGTATCAAACTTTGTTATTTTAATAAATCTTTAGTTCATTATGTCAATTTGATTTGGAACATTACATAATCGGAGTTCATCATTAAAACAACAACAAGGCATATACCAAACCATTTATATGGTTTACCTGTATTTTACATATAAAAACATAGCAAAGAAAAAACAAATCATGCAACAGCAAAGAATCTCTTTACAATTTAAATGATATATACTTATATAACAAACACATGTAAGCAGACAACATTTAAATTGTCGTTAAAAGCATCAACAACGTATCACAATATGTACTTTCAACTAGATAAGCACATACTTTTATAGTCTGTAGGCGTTCTTATAGCGACTGAAACACTTTTGTCTGGCTTCTTTCATTATTTTAGTACAGAATGTAATGAATATGTTAACCCTTTCAGTGTGGGAACCGAATTTTAAAGGCCTTTGCAAACAGTTTGGATCCAGATGAGACGCCACAGAACGTGGCGTCTCATCAGGATCCAAACTGTTTGCTATTCTGATAGTATTCTTTGAAAAAAACACGAAGAAAATGCTAATTTTAGAAATTCTGCAGACGACATTTTAGCAGACGACAAATTTCCCAGCATGCAAAGGGTTGTGATCATCATTGTTAAAGTTTCAAACTTGATCATGGACAGAACATAACACATTGATCATGGACAGAACATAACACATTGATCATGGACAGAACAAAACACATATTTTATTCTCCGTAATCATATAGCTGCTCATTGTGATAACATATTAATATAAGTATTCATATATACATGCGTAAAATAATCAGTAATTAAGACGTTAATTACGAGAGAGCAAAGGTATTTATTTGAACATCACCTACTAGAAATTCTTTCTTGAATAGCAACATTTATATTTATATTTCAACATAATAAAATAAACGAATCACATGTGTATCACATTTACGTTGTCATTGCGAATGAAGTTGTGATGGCTTACATAACCCTGTGGGATTGTACGATTTCACACCCCAATTTGATTAACCAACCCTTTCCTGTTCACAAACAATCAGTTGCCAACTAACCAGCGGTAAAATGAAAATCATACAGGTAGGTATAATACAGAATGGTTCACTGTTTTCCATTGCATTGTTAATACAGTGAATAGTATTATTACATAAAAGAATAACAATACTACTAGCTTTTGATAACTTCGGGTTACAACATTCACATATTAATCGTCTACACTCTTTATAATGACAACCAAAACGGCTCAAACATCACGATTGATTGAACTGACTACATGATGTACTATCCTAACTGTCAAACATCACGATTGATTGAACTGACTACATGATGTACTATCCTTACTGTCAAACATCACGATTGATTGAACTGACTACATGATGTACTATCCTTACTGTCAAACATCACGATTGATTGAACTGACTACATGATGTACTATCCTTACTGTCAAACATCACGATTGATTGAACTGACTACATGATGTACTATCCTTACTGTCAAACATCACGATTGATTGAACTGACTACATGATGTACTATCCTTACTGATAATGTTTGCAATTCGTTTATTAGAGAAAAAGACACACACGTTAAACCCTGCCATGACAAAAGACAGAGATATAAGACAATGTCAACCTATTCGTATGCACCAGTGCATTGTTTATAATAACCTCTTAGGTTAATTAACATCAAAAAACATGTTGAGAAAATGCACTTAATAATTTTTGTTTAGATTTTTGTTGAAACATTTACGATCGCAAAAGATGTGTTGAAAAATACCCAAAACAGTTTTAA
Organism: Dreissena polymorpha; assembly: GCF_020536995.1. Classification (NCBI taxonomy): domain Eukaryota; kingdom Metazoa; phylum Mollusca; class Bivalvia; order Myida; family Dreissenidae; genus Dreissena; species Dreissena polymorpha. Next base: position 708,835 of record NC_068368.1, on the reverse strand, counting down.
GAACGTAACGTGGTTTCAAATTAGAATGACGTCCGCGAAAAATTGGTCGTAATCTCATTCACAGCCACATATTTGGACTATTATACGTGACGACGTATTTATCTCAGGATTGAATAGTTAAAGTATTAGGGATAGCTATAAATTGCTCACATAGTCTCTAAATCAATTTATTAACACTGTCTTAATTTTATTTTATTAGCAAACTTGTTAATTGGTGATATGTTGGAGACAAATTATTGGGGAAAAAGTCAAAATCTTTTTTGTGAACGTTTGGTTGTTATTGTTAACGCTTATAAAAAACTAATATTAAACACACTAGGCCGACGTTAGTATCGACGGTTATAAGTTGCCCATACTATATTCTCAAATTTTTAATTCAAGCCACAAGGTTATTTTTAAGATTCTTGTAATATGGTCCTTTAGGATTGTCTTCTGGATGTGCACAGTGATCATGGGTAAGTCACATAAAGCATATTTGATATTTAGAATATCGATCTGAATAACGATACGTATTTGCAATGAAATTATGATCTGGCGCAAACGCATCAAAACACCTGTCATGTTCGTGATTTATCTTTCAATCACTTTTTATCATCAATTTTTCGAAAAAGATATTATTGAACAGCTTATATAATGCATTAAAGTGATAGGCGAATTCCTCCGTCTGACGGCATTTGCGGAAAATACCTAACCCCAGCCTTTGATATTAATATTTGCGTAGTCCTCTTTTATGAACGCGTTTCAACTTCACAATATATATTTTTGTGCTTTCCAACTGGTAATCATTAACTATAAATTATTTAAAAAATAATAAGCAATATTCAAAGATTAGTTTTTTGAATTGTTTGACGATGTATATTGGAAAATTATGAAACAGCATACTCACAATAATATTCATATTTAAACACGCCGAAATTCAGTTCAATTAACGTATGTCAATGCAGTAAAACCTTTATCTTGATCTTGAAAATTGAATTATGTACATTATACAATTGTATCATGTATTTGACAAGATTTGTAAATGACCAAACGTTTTTTACGGCTGTATTTAAGGCTGATATCGGAACTGATTATCTGAGACATTCGCCATATAGTGTATGGACATGGTCGCAGGCGGAAAAACAATATGCGAGAACACAAGAAGTTATTTACTTGCATTTCTTTCTTCGTTATAAAGTTCCCGTGGCGATATCACCATTTAGCACTTTTAAAGACGCAACTAGTCGTACGGGATGAGGTTATTGTGAATATAAGAATGCAAATTATTGTGAAATACATGCACTTTCGAAAACAAATGATAAATGATTGATTCTAGACATGCAAGAAAAAAGTGTATTTTCGAAGTGATGAGATAAAGTAAACATCATTTTTCAGACTTTAACGTGAAAAACCTCAGCACTCTAAAGTAAATGATCGAAGTTTAATAAATTAATTACTGGAAAGCAAATAAAAGTGGAAAGTTATCGAGTTTGTCTAGATGTTTGATTCGATAAATGGCATAGATAATAACACATGAATGAATTAAATATTTTTTCACAAACGTTGTGTTTTTATCATTAATCGTGTTATCGTATATAAAAGTGCGGTAGCATTGCCGATATCTGCGAACAATATATACGCTCTGGTTTTGTTGGCAATGTTTGAAAGACATTATTGGAAATAACAATATATAAACTCATATGTTCAAGTAGAAAATTATTTGTTATAAACAAACTTTGAGAACATAATTAATAGTTGGAAATGTACTATGAAAATAATGGAAAGTGATCAACATTGTGTCTATGTTCATGCTAGACAGTAGAGTGGATTTAAATACATTATTTATCAACAGAGTTTTGGTTTACAGATTCTTTCTTAACAGAACCTGAATCTGTAGACATTGAACATCGCACTGTAGACAAAATCTCCTTTCTGGACTTTTCCAGCACAGCACAGGATAGTCTGAGAGGTCGGTGAACAAACTGGACATTCTGACGTGCTATTTCAGTTCTGGATGCATTTCATTCTGGTGAGTGCATGCTTCTTAAACATTAAGCGAAATCGCCACTTCTATAAATGAACATGACATCATTATGTTGAGCAATTATAAAGCATTTAACATGTTATCGCGCACAAAATCGTAGTCTGTTGTAGTAATACTAGTGTTGGGTTAATATTGATTAATGTTGTTTCCTTAAAAACAAATCATTTTCACAAACAAATTCGCGTAGATTAAATACCATGTCTGATTAAAAACAATAAAAGCGAACTAAAACCAATCCTTACCTAAAGCATTTATTTCTACACATGTTGGATGATGTTAACAACTTGAGAAATGCGAATTCTGTTCTAATGAATGGTCTCATGCATGCCAATCGGGTTTAAAGACTTGTGATGGACGAGTGTTTCATTTTATTGCAATGTTAAACGAGTAAGAGCATTAAATTTCGCGGGGATACACATTTATCTGTCTGGATTAAAGTCAGATCTGTTTTAGAATGGTAAAAAGAAAATCGAATTAGATGTTCATTGGTTTATAAAAGTAGTTTTCTAGCCAACTTCAATACTAGTTTACCACCATCTTTATAGCCTTGAGTATTTTTAAATTTACGCGTACATGTGTTCTTTTGGTACCAGTACTTAACAAGCGCGGTTCTTTAAAGCCTTGTGATCGAGGGAATTATTCTTAATTCCGTGTTTATTGATTTCGGTTAATCCAATACTGGGAAGCTATAGTATAATTTTATATGATCATATTTTGAGGATTGTTCTTTAAAAACGTCAAGCATGAAGTCAAATGTTGACTTCCAATCAACATGTTTTCTGAATGACATGTTTCATCTATAAAATACTCTAATTTTAAAAAAGTCAAAGGAATTGGCCATTTAAGAGCCTAAATAAAACATATAATTAACGTTTAAAATAAGTAAATAGTGTTGTTCGCTTGATTTGTTTTATCTGTAAATAAATAACGAGTCCCTGTTTAAGTGCTGCATTTTACTCGCAGTCGTACCCACCTTTTTTCTAATTAGTGGTTATTAATTCAATCGCACAGATTATAATTGATATCGTTGCCGTAAAAGTACAATCATAAATAAAAACGAGATAAATATTCAAACACTATCCAAACATTTGACAAAGCTGATTGAATTGTTTGCCTTGTCACTAAAGAACGAATTAGTTTTACCACTTCATGCATTTAGTAGAAATTGAATCAGTTGCGTAAAAACCAATGACACCTAGAATTAATATTTTAATATTTTTTGTTCAATCGTTGTGAAAATGTTTTGGAATTAAAATAAACGCGGTTTATGTTCGCGATTTGCAACTCTGTTAAAATGTTTTTTTTTTATGTTAAACTTTTGATATCGCTTGAACCATGCATATTTGAAAAAGTGTAATATTCGTGACATGGAAACAGCTTATCGCGTTATATTTGACGCCGAGATTTATATCTTGCAACTACATAACATTGATCAATCTATCAATTCTGACTGATACTTTTTATTGTTCTAAAGAATGTTTTGAATATAATGCAAAAAAACAACAACACAAAAACAAATGATTACTTTTTTTTTCTGTATATATATTGAATAAAAAACAACAACATAAATACAATTCACACGTTGCTGTCACAGTCTTGTTCAATATTTAAACTACGTGAGTATTTCATAATAATGATCCATGAATTGTTTAATAGAACCTAAGTGCAAGTTGGCAAACTAATAATTGTATGACTCTGTATACCGCCAAAATAATATTTCGACAAAAGAGCGTGATAATAGCATTAAAAATTCATAAAAGGTTTAGTTACTTATCTCTAGATATGCATATTAAATCACGCGTGTTCTCTCTGATGGAAACTTCAATGAATTGATAAATTGACATTTTACCAGTATCAATTGTGTTGTTCTATTCCAAGATAGAAAAATACTGTTCACTTTTAACATTTACATTGATAAAGGGCATTAAATAAAATAATTTATCGTCAGCAAATTACGAATGATGTCTTTGTATGTTTTTTACTAGAATATTTTGGAATAATTGTTGTAGGTAACAGTAAATTTTAAAGTACTTGGGTTGCGTATATATTGGAATACAATGCTTAGTTTTTCTGTTGTTAGTGGTAGTTAATTTTATTGTTCATAAATTTATAACAAGTTGTCGTGTACCGTGGCGTGTCTTGTTATTCTTTAAAACAATTATACTGTCCAATTTTGGCAAATTTTAGATACTCATACCAAAGCCGTGTGTTAACATTCTATACATAGATGGTGACGTCACTACGTTATTGTCACCTCTATGCTTAGACGCATCACATTCCACTGGTTGTGGGAATTATGCTTTCGCCAAAGTAGTTCTGCGTAGGAATGAAAATGTTAATATTGAAAGAAAAATCGTTTTTATTGTGTGTTTTAAACGGAATGTTGTTTAAAGAAATGTTATTTAATTATGTTTAAATGTGAATTTGAATTTCTTTTAAGCCTGATAGCGATTATCAGAAGCACGATTAACAGACCTTCTTTTGCTTTCACTTTTCATTCGTAAAAGAAGTGCTACGCACAATTCCTTTCGCGTTAGTACACAGGTCAGAACGACCGGTGTGTACACAATGGTGTGTTAATTCATTTTGAAAGCAGACGATATAGCGTCGTCTGCGCATTTTGAATTTACATAATTGTACCAATTTTATGCAGGTGTTAACTTCCTTGAAGTTAAATAGTTGCGTGTAATAATGTTTACTTATGTAAACATTTATTTACCAGGTATTTTGTTATTGTTAAGTTTAATACGTTAGGACTTAAGATAGAGCAAGTTATCTGTACTTTGGTTGTGGATGGGCGAAATAAAGGTCTGTTTCAAACATTCTGGATTTGTTATATAATATAAAACATGCACAGTTTTAATGGCAAATATCTTAATTCTCTGGTTTGATTTTTTGTTAAGTTTAATGTACAATACAAATGGACATACAAAAATAACATGTAAGTTCAAATTTCATTATAATTTTTGTTTGTTGCTAAGTGATGTTGTTGAGATAGTATAGTCACTGGGGCGGTAAGATGAGACTAGACACCAATTTGCTTTCCGTTCATTTGATGTAAACATCGTGTGTTATAACATAATAGTAAGTCACACAAAATGTGTCATTATCGATGTTAGTGTTAGAACGATGGGCCATAGATGTGAAAAATAAGGCTATTTTAATCCATTGTGGACTTTCTGAGTTTCTTAACTTCGACTTGGATCAATAACTATGATGACTTACCTTTACGGGCCATGTCGTGTCGCAGTGTAACAAACATTTGTATTTATGCTAATATTAAATCCATTTTTTGATAGTTCTTCCTAAAAATTGACATTTGAGAAACAAATCGCTGACATATTTTTGCTGCATTCAAACGTTGAAAAACATGTTATTAACTCGGTTACACATATTAGAAATAAGAACTTCAGATTGCGGATTTTTTCCTTTTAAAGACGACTAATCGAGTTAATAAAAATACATTTAAGTTATAATCACACAGTTTGTGTTTGTGCATGATTTCCAAAACCAATGTTTAAATTTATTCAAGCAAAGCATTTTTTGAAACTCATGTGAACAAACGTTCTTTGACTGGGCTACATTTTTTTGACACTTTTGCAAAACAAAACATTTATTTTTTAAGTGCATATCGTTGTTTTATAAATATTCAAACTTAGTCTTGCAAATGTGTTAGACCGAATGCAAGGTAACGCTATTCACAGCTGAGAAAGACATAAGGCAATTTTTGATCGCATACAACTTTTTTCGACTACATTAAATAAACCAATAGTGAGAAAAAATCAACAAAGCTTAAACAATGTTTATTTAATAAATGTACTCTTCGGTTTCGTAATTTACTTAAATTATAATGCTTTATGACATGAACATATAAAACGTATAACCTTCTAAAATGAAAGTGCTTTCGTCCCAAACAACAATTTAATGTGTATTTAAAAGATTCTATATATCAAATTTGTAATTTACCTTAAACGCAGTTTTCCGAAACGTTAATTTTTACTACTAGAAACTTTATATACCTGTGATAATAAATTGTTTGAATGTTTGTTTTACAATTACGTTTACGTTTCATATTATTTCTGCAAAACGAAAACTGTTATTGTATTTAACTGTACATACCCGGGATTCGATAATTAATATTATAAACAAATATATGAAAAATGTATATTTTACTTTCCTTAAATCGTGTATCTGTTCCATACTTAACTCCCCGCGAATAATGTTTACATCACGAGTGCCCTACTTAATAAAATACTTCGCTTTCTTAGCGCATTTTAGCTGCGAAGAAAAAATGAAGTTATTATTCGTAAAATAATATATAAAAATATATATATTTAAATGTGAATGTTTGCTTACTTATCGGGTTTTAATAGCTCGACATATAAAACTATCGAACAATACTTTCGTTTTTAAATAATGCAAATAAATGTGTTTACTAACCAATTTAATTATGTATTCTATTCTAATATGCATATACAATTTTGACATTAGCTATATTTCTAAGGGGACTCAGGTAGAAAAAAAATATGCATGTCTTTTCCATGATTTTTGTTAACTCAAGTGCGTTATTTTGATTGATTGATACTGTCGAGGCCATGCGATAGTAATATATATTAAATATATTCATTATATTCATTCTACGTCAATCTAAAACTTAAAGCGATGAAATAAGTCGTTATCACAAGTTTGTTATTACGTTCACACAACTTAATTAGTCGAAACTGCATGTCGGTTATCGCTTTATCGTGACCTTTTAAATGAAAAGGACGATTAAGTTATCTATAATCACGATTTAGTCAAAGTAAAGTGTTTGTTTATTATAATGTAAACCTGCCAGTTGAGGTGAAGCCAGTTTTGACTGATAAAGTAAGACAAGAAAGACAAGGAAGGCAATCGCAAACCCTCCGTATATCTAGCTGGATATTATTATCCAACGATAAGCACAATAAGTTTGGAATTAATTTATTATTTAAGTTTTGCAAAATATCTGTCAAGGCTGAGTTTAAACAACAAATGCATAGTTATCTTTTGTAAGAAATAAAACATTTACAAAAATTATACAATACAATTATGATGTGTTATAATAGGATCATGCTTTAATTACCTCCGCAAATGAGCACAAATAAAGTTTATTTATGTGTGAAGTAAAAAAAAGTGTATTAAACCATAACAATAATATTGTTAATTAAAACGGAAAGCGAACAATGTTATAAACAACGAGTTCAATGGAAAGCAAAACTAAAGTAAACGTAAAATTTAAATAGTCTTGTTAATAAAAACGGAAAGTGAACAATGTTATAGACGATAAGCTTAGATTAAATATGGAATTGAAATTTATAAACTCATGTTAACAATTAAACAACATGTAAGACAAAATTATTCACTAAAATACATGTTCGCTAAATTGCCACAAAATAGTCGCTGTAAACGTAGAATTTAAGCTTTGCTTAATAATACAAACGTTAACTTAATAAACCACGAACAAGATAAACAGATCACCAGAGATGTATACACGAACAGCTAACACAATGTAAGCCGCTTTCAAAATATCATAAAACTGCACCAGCCACAAATAGTTGAAGAACACTGTAGCTGTTTATTTATAGATTTAAATTTCGATAATCATACAGACACGTGATCGATCTATGTTATATCTAATCTTATATTTAATCTTATATAAAAAATCCAAAAGATAATAATATTTCCCCGAAACTATATGTACTAAATGTTTATATAATAAATAACAGTACGGAAAACGTTTTGAAATATTACATAAACATTGAAATGCATTTTAAATAATACTTCAAAAACAATTAAGAAGTTCTCATATGAAAAGAGCTAAATAAAAATTACACAATCATTTTATATACTAAAATGTACAATCATGCGACATAAACAATTTTTGTAAAATAAATTTCTAAATTCAAAGTTTCAAAGTTTATTGGCAATCCGGCATTCTGCCTTTGGCCAAGAACATATATACAATAGAAATATGGCCAAGACAGGGAATCATGCAATAATACAATTTAAACATGAGCAAATATGTCAATCAAAAACATATATGTTTGACTATTAAATACAGTTATGTCTTTTAACATGCAATTATACAACAGCTAGATGATTTAAAGTATCACATCTAAGTTTGAACGCTTCAACTAAATATTTCGCAATGCTTTTTAACTTAAATAAACAATGAAATGGCAACTAAATCAGCAGTGAGACAACAGGGTAAAAGAACGCACTTGGAATTAGAGCCTACTATATACTATGGTTCAGCGCCCTTACGCGGGGGAATAATTTTCATGAAAGAGAACTTTTGTATGACGGATAATACGTATATATATATATAGTTAAATAGCTTGCGTTGGATAAAATGGTTTATTCTTAAGCGAATAAACATTAGTTAGCTTGGGTAGGCAACCAGCCACGTCAGAACATGCTCCGAGTGAGGCTCAAACCATCTACATTCCGATCCGTAATCGAACGTCGTAATCACGACGGGACGGAACACGATCGAAATAATATATGTCAGTACTTTGATTTAGCTATTTTAATCGTTAACACAACTTCATAAGTCTTTTGCACTAGTTTTGACGATGCTGGAACAGCATCGTCCAAGGTATGATAACCATAAAAAAATTCTTCACAATGGCGACCTATGTAAAAGACCGAGCCAGTCCGATTGAGATAACTCGATTTTTCAGTTACTTCCCTTTTGCATTCGCCACTGCGAAGGAGATTGCTCGTTTATTTTCATTGATAACATTCTCCTAGCAGAGTTGGCGTTCGTATTTCAACATTTAACAATGGCCGCCCCATGAGAGTCTCGATTCAAAACTTTCTTACTGCATAAATTGGCTTGTTTCGCTATTTAGAAGCTGTCATTTATGATATATGAATTATTTTTTCACTAAATCTCCGCTAATGACAACAATGGATGGAATTCGAAGGATATATTCGATGTGAATGGATCACTTTCTACAACAATGGCTTCGCCCATGAGAGACTTGATAACACTCGTGTCAAAACTTTCTTACAGCTTAAATTGGCTTGTTTCGCTATTTAGTAATGCAACAATAAATGGAATTCGAAGGATATATTCAATGTGAAATGAAGCACTTTCTGGATCTCGACAGATTGACAAGGCAAAACTGGCATACTGATGATACTGGTATTTTTAGTTATCAATTTAAGTCACATTTTGCTTTATAAATTTTGTTCGAGCATTTTGCGACTTATTGAATGGCTATGATACCCGATATCAACAGCTCATATGGGATTTGCATATCACCAAGCTGTCCTGAAATACAACATTGATTACAAACTCTTTACTCAAATTACTGGTTTGTATGAATTCTTTCTTCTTTCTATTTAAGTAGTTGATATCCTAGTCCAAATAATTAGACGTAATTTACCGTTTAGTCCATGTATATCGACCTAATATTTATAGGAGTAGATATTATGTTAAAGGGGCCTTTTCACAGATTTTAACATGTTTTGAAGTTATTCATTAAATGCTTTATATTGATAAATGTAAACATTGGATCTTAAAAGCTCCAGTTAAAAATCCAGAATAAAATTCTTTTTAAAAAAGTAGTCCGCCGCAGGGCTTGAACCAGTGACCCCTTAGTCCTGGAGTAAAAACGCATTAGCCTGCTCGACTTTTCTGCCAAGTATAAATGGTTACCGTATTTTATACCTAATATAAGCAATCTTCGTAGTTTCACACAATTAAACAACAACAATATAACTCTCCAAATTATTCAATCGTTTCGCGTTGCAACGCTTTATAATTTTAAGTCGTTAAAAGATGCATATAATGGCTATATTAGACCATGGTAAATGTTCAGTAATACTGTTTCCTAAAAATAACATAACGTAAACAAAAATTTGCGAATCCGATACAACTTTTTTCAATTTTTGTCAATTTACCAAAACGTGAAAAGATCTCTTTAAAGTTAAATGAACTGTATCCCAGTAAAAGAGACATTAAGGCGATTGTGGCCAGTTTAGATCCAGTTCAGCCTGCAGTTGCTTGAAAGCTGTTTGCTTAAGAGCGGTTTTCTGACAATGACAAATAGTTTAATTGCATACTGATTAGACTGCCCTTTTCCTGTGACCTGGCTAATTAAATTCAGAAGCCTGGTAACAGTTTAACGTTAATGTTACCAATGTGTCAGACCAGGGCCTGGATTTTGAAATCTAGGACATGCATGGTCAGAAGATGTCATTTAAGATTATACATTTTTTCAAACATATACACATGCATAAAAATATAAATAGTAAAATGCACTAAGTCAGAAGGCATTTGACTTCGGCTGGTGCCTTGGTACACCAGGTGTTTCGGTTGCAATAGTTTGATGGACTCACTACCTGGATGTGTAGTTATATTATTTATAGTATATCAAACAGTATTTAGCATGAACCAATGATTTTTTCAAACATAAATAATTATTGATGTAAAATGCTTGAAGGAATAATATTTAAGGTTTAAGAAGGCATTTTCTTTTTGTTTTAAAGGATATCTTTGAAAATTATATTTTTTATGAATTTTTTGGCAACAAGGGGTGACGCATTTTTAAAAAATGTAATTTATTTTTGACAAAAAACTGGTACCATGAGTAGCATGACACTGTTTTTTTTAAACATTTGTAATTGATGAAAAATGATTGCAAAAATAATATCTAGGGTCTAATAAAGCATTTTTTATTTTATTTTAATAGGTTACTCTGAAAATTATATTGTTCATGATTTTTTTTTGCAACAAGGGGTTATGAAATTTAAAAAATGTAACTGGATTTTTAGACCAAAACTGGTACTACGATAATTCTATAATGCACTTCGCAAAAATATTTATAATTATATTGTTTATTCTTGAAAATGTATTTCCCCTATTCACTAAAAATAACACTTTTGATCAGAAAATTCATATATAATGATGTTTACTTTTATTTTCAAGAAGCATAATGCCTCTTTTTAGTTGTATTCAGCCACAAGTTCTTGTCAGCAACTTAAGGGTTATATGTTGCCTTTCTTTTACTAAATGCAAAAAAATTCTACGCTTTGAGACATTCATAAAATATTTTATGTCTTTACAACACCGACAGGCTAATACATTTATATATCAAGTACTTCCATACTAACAGGACCATTCTAGGCGGGCAACCTAGCAACCTTGATTTGTTAATATCTTCCTATCAATCTGTTATATGTGTTATGAATCATTTGTTCGGAGAACATTTAATGTTTGTTATAATTTTAAATAATTCAATGTTCAAAGTGATATTGTTATTAACCGATAAATCAACATACTGATTAAAAGGGAATATTTTATTAATTATTTGCATTTTATCTTACACGAGAAATATTTGCCCAAATGTTTTTCAAACTATAGAGAAATCTATATACAATTAATAATTGACGACGTTTATCAAAAAAACATTTATGAAATGGAAGTTTAAAGATAAAAATAAATAATGCAAGTTTTTGTCAGATATTCGTAATAATTTCCGTTATAATTGAGTGTCTGAGCAATGTGGATGAATGAATATATCGGATAAAACGAACACTTGTCCACACTTGAATTATGATTTATTTTTCAATATTGTATGCACATAAGTTTAGCCTGTATGCTTTTTTTTATCATTTATAGACAGTGTCCCTCCCCAAAATCAAGGAATTATTACTTGTCATTCATTTGTGTAATGGTATACAATAATGTTGTGGTAGAATATTTGAGAAAAACATTAGAAACGAAACTTGTCAGTGATGAAATTTTCCATATGGTTATGGCAATTACCGATCGTCGGTTTCTGAAAAACAATACGTCACGGTTTCCAAAAGTATGATGGTTGTGCCCAAAGATTTTGGTGTTTATGAACATTACTGGTTTATATTTTAATAATTTCGATTCTCATTTGATTAATAGGTCATTTCAAGGCTGATAAACTTGAAATATGCAAGCCATTCTTTCGTTTCGCATATGTCTGTCGATACATCTGTACAATCGGTAATTTCCGTAACCATTCGTTAAATTGAAGCAGACACAAGTTTAAATGCAAAAAAATATGTTTTACATTAATATTCTACCTCTTTCTTGCTAAAAACTAATGCATGAATGATTTAAAAGTAATATTGCATCGTTTTCAGCCAGGAACACTGTCTATGACCGCGAAAAAAACATAACAAACTTTTTGATTTACGATATTTACTTTATAAATAGCTTGCATGCGGCATGGCATTGCATGTTCCGCAAGATAAATATCTCGACTTTATTTATTGGATGATTTCGGACTGTTTCATCCAATCAGAAAAAAGCTTTTAAACGTAATTTAGACCCATGTTTAGCGAGATAATTAAGTACCACTTTTTATACACTGCCAAATTGTGACATAACAAGTTGCCTCCCTTGTTGGTTCATCCTTCTGTATTATTATGCCCCCCCCCCCTCGAAGAAGAGAGGGTATATTGTTTTGCACATGTCGGTCCTTATGTCCGTCCACCAGATGGTTTCCGGATGATGACTCAAGAATGCTGGATGCCACTTTTATATTCCAATCTTCATAAAATTTGGCCAGAATATAAGTCTCAATGATATCTTGGATCAGTCCGAAAATGGTTACAATTGGTTGAAAAACATGGCTGCCAGAGGGTGGGGCATTTTTCCTTATATTGCTATAGTAAAACATTGTTAACACCCAAGAGGTCACATTTATTTTCCGATCTTCAAGAATTTTGGTCCCAATATTCGTCCCAATAATATCTTGTTATCTCAGGTGAACGACTTTGGGCCTTTCAGACCCTCTTGTTTGTTCATCTTACCATTTGAAGAAAAGATATCATTGCACAGATGTCTTTTACTTTTAGAATGTGTTATGCTGCATTTCTTATATGGCTTGTTCGGGGTATATTGTTTAGCACATGTCGCTCAGTCCGTCAGTTGGTCCGTCCACCAGATGGTTTCCGGATGATAACTCAAGAACGCTTAGGCCTAGGATCATGAAACTTCATAGGTACATTGATCATGACTGGCAGATGATTCCTATTGATTTCCAGGTCAAAAGATAAAAGGGTAAGGTCACAGTGACTATAATGCTTAGGCCTAGGATCATGAAACTACATAGGTACATTGATCATGACTGGCATATGACCCCTATTGATGTTCAGGTCACTAGGTCAAAGGTCAAGGTCACAGTGAGTCAAAACAGTTTAATGATTTCCGGATGATTACTCACGAATGCTTACGTCGAGGATCATGAAATTTCATAGGTACATTGATCATGACTGGCAGATGAACCTTATTGATTTTCAGGTCACTAGATAAAAGGGTAAGGTCAAAGTGACTAGAATGCTTAGGCCTAGGATCATGAAACTACATAGGTACATTGATCATGACTGGCATATGACCCCTATTGATGTTCAGGTCATTAGGTCAAAGGTCAAGGTCACAGTGAGTCAAAACAGTTTAACAATTTCCGAATGATAACTCACGAATGCTTACGTCTAGGATCATGAAACTTCATAGGTACATTAATCATGACTGGTATATAACCCTTATTGATTTTCAGGTCACTTGGTCAAAGGTCAAGGTCATAGTGATTCATAACAGTAAAAAGGTTTCCTGATGATAACTCAAGAAAAGTAAGGCCTAGGATCATGAAACTTCATAGGGAAATTGATCATGACTGGCAGATGATCCCTATTGATTTTCAAGTCACTAGGTGAAAGGTCAAGGTCACAGTGACAAAAAATATATTCACACAATGGCTACCACTTCAACTGACAGCCCATATGGGGGCGTGCATGTTTTACAAACAGCCCTTGTTTGTCTTATGTTGGTTAATATTCATCTCGGTCAATTCTAGGTTAAGTTTGAAAGTAGGTCATATGTGGTTCAAACTAGGGCAACAAACCAAATCACAGAAAAGGTTAGTGAACACTCCAGAGGTCACATTTTCTTCCAGATCTTCATGAAAATTAGACAGAATGTTATCTCGATGAAATAAAGTTTCAGTTTGAAAGTTGGTAGTTTGTCGTAAACTAGGTCATTAGGTCAAAATATAGAAAACTTCCTTTATCTTTCTACAGGTCACATTTTCTTCCTGATTTTCATGAAAATTGCTTACAATGTCCTTCTTAATCAAATCAAAAGCTGAATTTGCAAGTTGGTCATGTGCAGGCTAAAGCTAGGTTACAACTTAGTCAAATCATACACAAGATTTTGACACTATAGAAGGAGTTTTGGGTGAGCGATACAGGGCTATCTTGTTTTAGAACAGCCTGTAGTAAGAAAGGGAAGGTATTATATTTGTTTCAAAAGTAACATTTTATTGTTAATGGAAGTAACTGAGCAATTATATGATGTCATAGTTCTGGTTATTTTGCTCACTTGTTATGATGTGACAAGGTGAGCTTTTGTTATCACCCTTTGTCTGTTGTATTTATCCAAAGTTTATTGTGAACACATAAGATATCATTTTACAATGTTTAAATTTGATTGTCATCTCTTTGCCAGATTCTTATTAAACTAGTCACTTCTATGTCATTTTGGGTTTCATATTCTATCAACAATTAGGGCACTAGGTCAAATATAAGAAAAGGTCTGTTAATACTTTAGTGGTCACATTCTGTCTCTGATCCACTTGTAAATTGGTAAGAACATTATTTTAAATGATTTCAATGTCAAGCTTGAAAGTAGCATATTCAACATTTAGGTCACAAGGTCTAGTCTCAGTGATTAACAGGTCACGTTCCAAAGTGGGTCATGTGCTTCCAAGCAATTGATCAATAACTAAAATCATTAAAATCTATGTTAACACTTACATTATTTACCTGATCTTCATGGCAGTTGATCAGAATGTTCAAATAAATAAAAGTAGGAACTCGGTAACAAGGCTCAACTAGACCGGATAGACGCAAATAGTTTGTTCATACTCACAATGCCTTTTTTTCTAGATCTGAATGAAAAATTAGTTAACACCACTAGGAAACAATCAGTTTCAGGTGAACCACATTGTGCTGTTAAAGCTATCTATGTATAGTATAGATTGTTACAAAACCTTGTTTATCAATAAAAAAAAAGCAACAAAAAATGGCTTTCTAAAAGTTGTAGTCTTGGATGATATATTCCTCAACTTATAATCTACGAAAATCTTTTGAGAAGAAAAACAAAATTTGACTATTATTATACCCCAACATACTGTGATTTGGGGCTAGCACAGGAATTCTCAATTATGTTCCTCGAAAAATAATGGGTTAGCATATTGTTGCTGTTTTATCCAGTTGTCTGGACCATTACTCCCAAAAGAATTGTAAGTTCAAATATGAGATATTTAGGTAAATAAATCTCATTGAAGGGAGTGCAGTGTCCAAGAATGGAAACGATTGCACCACAACCATTAACTATTGACCTGCGGATAAATGACAAGCAATAAAAATTACACAATTGCGGTGATGTAGATAAACTTAAATGGATGCTTATTTATTTTATGCTTTCCGGTGATTTATACAGAAATATCAGTGAAATAAACTGGTATTTCAATGTTTAAACAGTGAAAAATAACAGTGAAAATATCGATATTTTTCGCTGTTTTTCTGGGAAAATCGATATTCCGCCGAATCCAACAAATATCCTCTATATATGTATCCTCTTCAAAAGCATCGTCAAACCAGTACTTTCAGTGCTTTGATTTGTCCCGTTCCAATGACTCAGAATTTACTCTTTATTATCTTCGAGCGTCAAGCACGCACACTAAACGATTACCGGTACTTTAAAGGTCAACTAGAGTAAACCCTGCACAAAACATAAGCGATTGCTGTTCTAATATAATGTTAATATTTAAGTTTTTCTTAACATAAACATGTGTCAGAAATGTTTGGGAGACGTTAAACACTTGTTCCGATTTTTCATTATAAGGATGTTCGCTTTGCATATATGTTTATTGAAACAACAACGTTAAAAAACTTTGTGCCGGTCGATATTTTCGAAGGTCCAAAACGAGTTGTGTGAACGTTTGATTGGTATTGTTAACGCGTATTAAAAACTAACAGTAAACACACTAGGCCGACGTTATATTGAAGGCTATAAGTTGTGCATACTATATTCTCAAAAATTTAATTATATCCACACAGTTATATTTTAGATTATTGTAATATGGTCATTAAGGAATTGTCATCTACATGTGCACAGTTATCACGGGAAAGTCACATAAATCATAGTCGATCTTAAGAATATCGAACGGAATAACAATACTTATTTGCAATGACATTACGATCTGGCGAAAACTCATCAAAACATACCTGTCGTGTTTGTGATTTATCTTTCACTCACTTAACTTCATCGATGTATCGAATAAGATATTACTGAAGAGCTTATACAATACATTAAAGTGATGGACAAATTTCTCCGTCCGACGGCATTTGCGAAAAATAACTAACCCTAGCCTTAAAAATGATATTTGCGTAGTATTCATTTATGAAAGCGTCCAAACTTTACGATATATATATATATATATATATATATATATATATATATATATATATATATATTTGTGCTGTTCCTCTGGTAATCAATAACTGTTAATTATTGAAAAATTAACAAGCAATATTCAAGGATGAGTTTTGTTTAAAATTGTTTGACAATGTATTTTGATAATAAATTATTGTGAAAAGGCATATCACAATAATACGCATTTTTAAACACGCCGAAATTGAGTTCAATTAACGTATGTAAATGAATTGTAACTTTTATCTTTATCTTAAAATTTTAATTATTACAAATATAAAAAACCTCAACGAATGATTGTTAAACACTTTCATATTAAATTTGAAAAACTAAATAAACAATGTCACAAACCAAATTACCTTCGTTCAAGTTATTAAAACAAACTTTTATGTAGCCATGTGTTTCTTAGTTGTATCAAAATCATTAAAAATTCCATTTTATATTTCCTACCTGCAAAATCCCTTCGAAAGAGCTGCTTTATCAAAACCTCAATAGTCAGACACAATTACTAAAACTTCACTGCTGCCCCTTGTAACCCCGCAAAATGTACATTATACAATTGTATCATGTATTTGACAATATTAGTAAATGACCAAACGTGTTTTACGGCTGTGTTTGAGACAGAAATCGGAACTGATTATCTGAGACATTCGCGAGATCGTGTATGGACATAGTCGCCAGATAGTGTATGAACATGGTCGCCAGATAGTGTATGGACATGGTCGCCCGATAGTGTATGAACATGGTCGACAGATAGTGTATGGACATGGTCGGCAGATAGTGTATGAACATGGTCGCCCGATAGTGTATGGACATGGTCGCAGGCGGAAGAACAATATGCGAGAGCACAAGAAGTTATTTACATGCATTCCTTTCTCCGTTATACAGCTCTCGTGGCGACATCACCATTTAGCACTTTAAAAGACGCAACTAGACGTATGGGATGAGGTTATTGTAAATATAAGAATAACAATTATTGTGAAATACATACGCTTTTGTAAACAAATGATAAATGTTTAATTCTAGACATGCAAGAAACAAGTGTATTTTCGAAGTGATGAGATAAAGTTAACATCATTGTTCAGACTTTAACGTGAAAGACTTCAGCAATCTATAATAAATGATCGAAGTTAAACAAGTTAATTATTTCTGGAAAGCAAAAAAAAAACTGAAAAGAGATTTAGTTGGAACAGACGTTTGATTCGATACATGACATAGAAAATAACACATGAGTAAATATAATAAAAAAGTACAAAGGTTGTTATTTATCAATAATTTTGTTATCGTATTTAAAAGAGTGGTAGCATTGCCGATATCTTCGAACAATATATACACTATCTGGTTTGTTGGCAATGTTTGGAAGACATTATTGGAAATTACAACATAAAAAATAGTAGAAAACAGTAGAACATTATTTGTAATAAACAAACTTTGAGAACATAGTTTATAGTTTGAAATGTACGATGAAAATAATGAAATATGATTAACATTGTGGCCGTGCTCATTTGAGTCAGTACAGTGGATTTAATACATTATTTATCAAGAATCTTGGTTTACAGATTCATTTTTAACAGAACCTGATTCTGTTGATATTGAACAACGCACTGTAGTCACATCCTACTTTCTGGACTTTTCCAGCACAGCACAGGATAGTCTGAGAGGTCGATGAACAAACGGGACATTCTTACGTGCTATTTCAGTTCTGGATGCATTTCTATGCTGCATGTTGAAATAACATCCTCATTCTGTTGAGTGCTTTTCAAAATTAAGCGAAATCGCAACTTATATAAATGAACTTTACATCATTATGTTGAGCAACGATAAAGCATTAAACATGTTATCGCGCGCACGTTATCGCAGTTTGTTGTTATTATACAAGTATTGGGCTAATTAATGGTATTGTTACTTACACATATTTACAAGAACATCAAAAAACTGACAACAAATACAAAACCTTATTTTCTCATCTAACATTCAAAATTGTAATGTGTTAAACTTAAACAACAAATCATTTTCACAAACAAATTTGCGTAGATCGAAAACATATCTGATTGAAAACAATAAAGGCGAACCAAAACCAATCCTTACGGAAAGAATTTATTGCTACAAATGTTGGATGATTTTAACATCTTGAGGAATGCGAATGTTGTTCTAATGAATGGTTTAATGCATGTCAATCGGAGTTCTGTTGGACGAGTGTTTCATTGTATTGCAATGTACAACGAGTAAAAGCAATACATTTCGCAGGAATACGCATTTATCTTGTTTGGATTAGAGTCTTATCTGTGTCTGAATGGTGAAAAGAAAATTGAATTTGATATTCATTGGTTCATAAAGGTAGTTTTCTAGCCAACTTCAATACAAGTTTACCACCATCTTTATCACCATCTTTATAACCTATAGTGTTTTTAAATGTACGCGTGTGTGTTACCGGTACTTAACTAGCGCGGTTCTTTAAAGCCTTGTGATCGAAAGAATAATGCTTAATTCCGTGTTTATTGATGTTGATTAACCCAAAACTGGGAAGTTAAAATAAAATAATTTACATTATCACATTTTGAGGATTGTGATATAAGAGCGTCACGCATTAATTCAAATGTTGAATTCCAATCAACATATTTATTTTCTGAATGACATGTTTCATTTATAAAGTACTCAATTAAAAAAAAATCTAAAGAATCTAACGAACGCGAAA
The DNA here is from genome assembly GCF_020536995.1 of Dreissena polymorpha. Classification (NCBI taxonomy): domain Eukaryota; kingdom Metazoa; phylum Mollusca; class Bivalvia; order Myida; family Dreissenidae; genus Dreissena; species Dreissena polymorpha. Next base: position 689,614 of record NC_068368.1, on the reverse strand, counting down.
TTTAAAAGCCTTAATAAAATATATTAGTTTTGATTAAGATAAGTGAATAATTCGCTTGATTTGTATTTTTTCTGTACAAAAATAACGAGTGTCTGTTGAAGCGCTGCATTTTATTCGCAGTCGTACTCATCTTTTTTTAATAAGTGATTATAATTGCAATCGCACTGATCATAGTTGATATCAATGTTTTAAAAGTACAATCATAAAAAAAAGAGATTAATATTCAAATACTATCAAATTGATTGATTTATTTATTTCAGTATATAAAATACATATGGCATGGTACACAACATAATTTAAAATTTCTACATATCATGAAATACAAATGCAAATATCACACATCAGCTAAAAGAGTAGAGCTTAAAACAGTTTGAAAGCATTCATTTGGTAAAAATACATAAATTATTGCATCTGTTTATATCATTTGTTAAAAAATGTATATTTGGTAAATCAAATATTAATTACTTTCATAGTGTACCAGGGCATGTACTCACATAAACAGGAATGCACAAAAAAAAGCATGGAAATTCCCTTATTTCCATTGTGGTCCTGGTGAATGATGACATGTCCTAGCAAGGCACAACAACTTTGAGCTTAAAGATGGTAAACTTAGCAAATTAAAATTTTAGTAATAATACACATCATTTTAATAATAGTAAACATCATAGGAAGATTACAGGCTGTATTAATAAAACTATAAGCTATTTAAAATATGCTTTTTCACCGCAACCTTAAATGTCTGTAAGTTGGGGGAATCTTTTATGTCAATAGGTAAGCTGTTCCATAAAGAACATCCCTTATATGAGAAGGACTTTTTGCCAAACCCTTTTACTTTCGGGATACTGAAACATGACCCTTTGCTAAATCTAGTATTATGGTTATGAACAGTCCTGGCTAGCATAAAATTCTCATTCAAGTAAGTAGGGGCAGAACCTGAGTGTATTTTAAAAACAAAGTTAAGAATAATTTGTTCTACTCTTTTTTTCAACAGGTAACCAGCCCAACTGAAGAAAGTATTCTTTATTGATGTGACTTCTTTGATCTAGTCTGAAAATAAACCTAATGATCTTGTTCTGTGTGACCTGGAGTATGTTCTCCAGAGTCTGAGAAATGCCATAATACCATTTATCACATGCCATACCCTGTTTCCTAATATAACCATTACATATATTTTAATCTTACACATGTGTAATATACTTTTTAAGCGATTTCATTGGCTTAGTTTTCGTTTATTGACCAATCGCATTTTGTCATTTTGTTGAAATGACGTTGCAACGTAAAATGACGTCACGAAATGTAAACAACATTCGGATTTTATCATTATGTTTGCGTAAATATTTTTTTAATTTGCTCATTTAAAAGCATGTGATAACAAAGATCGAACACTCGTTGTCATGTCATACCATATTTTATTAAACTCGTCCAGGAAATTCGTTACTCGCTTACTCACAAAATTCCTGAACTCGCTTAATAAAAAATGGTATGATATGACAATTCGTGCCAGATCCTATATATAGCACAGACATAATCCAAATGACATTGAATCAAGGACATACTTAACATTTTGTTAGTATCAAATGGTAAAAACCTTTGCTTTCTGTATAGGAACTTAGTCTTGCATTTGCCTTCTCAATGTTCGTTGTTACCATACTTTCATAACTTAAACATTGATCTAAAGTTGCACCCAGATATTTGACTCAGCCAGTGGGCTGTATGACTGTACCATTGCACGAAATATTAAGATTAGACTCCTTCTTTAACTTAGGTTTCTAGCCAAATAAAATTGATTCTTTTTAACCCAGGTGCAAAGACAATTTATTGTCAACTAACCAGTTACTAACTCTTTCCAGGTCCTGTGCTAATAAACACTCAATATCAAGTTTCGACTTGCCAGATACCAGTATATCAGAATCATCGGCATATAGTAAAAGGTTATTGTTTACAACACCTGCCATGTCATTCACATATATTAAAAACAGCAGAGGCCCAAGTATTAAGTCTTGTGACATTCCCCCCCCCCCAAAAAAAAAAAAACAAAAAATATTTCAAAATTCAAAAAAATAGACAAAGCTGATTGAATTGTTTGCCTAAAGAACGAATTAGTTTTACCACTTCGTACATTTTGTGGAGATTGAATCAGTTGTGTAAAAACCAATGACACCTAGAATTTATATTTTTTTCAAATCGTTGTGAAAATGTTTTGCAATTAAAATAAACGCGGTTTATGTTCGCAAATTACAACTTTGTTATTTTTTTTAACTTTTGATATCGCTTGAACCATGCGTATTTAAAAAAGTGTAATATTCGTGACATGGAAACAGCTTATGGTGTTATATTTGACGCCGAAATGAATATCTTGCAACTACGTAACATTGATCAATCTATCCATTCTGACCGATACTTTTTTATTGTTCTAAAGAATGCTTTTAATATAATGCACAATTACTTAACTACACAAAAAGAACAACAAAGTATAACTCTGTTTATTTTCTGTATTTATATATTGAATAAAAAACAAAAACATAAATAAAATGCACACGTTTCTGCCATAGAATTGTTCAATGTTTTAACTACGTGAGTATTTCATAATAATATTCCATTGTTTAAAAGAACCTAAGTGCAAGTTGGCAAAATAATTATTGTATGACTATGTATACCGCCAAGATAATATTTCGACAAAAGACTTGATATTAGCAATACAAAATTCATAAAAGGTTTAATTACTTATCTTTAGATATGCATCTTCAATCATGCGTGTTTTTCTCATAGAAACTTCAATGAATTGATAAATTGACATTATACAAGAATCAATTGCATTGTTTTATTCCAAGACATAAGAATACTTTTCCCTGTTAATATATACATTGATGTAGAGCATTAACTAAGATTACGAATGATGTGTTTTATATGTTATTTTCACTAGCACATTTTGGACTAGCTGTAATAGGTAACTGTAAATTTTAAGTTCTTGTGTTAAGTAATAATTGGAATAAAATGCTTAGTTTTTCTGTTGTTAGTGGTAGTCAATTTTATTGTTCATAAAATTATAACAAGTTTGCGTGAACCGTGACATGTTCTGTTATACTTTTATACAATTATACCGTCAAATTTTGGCAAATTTTAGATATTTATAAATTTTAAATAAACAAGTCGTTTGTTAATTCATTTTGAAAGCAGACGATATAGCGTCGTCTGCGCATTTTGATAAATTTACATAATGTACTAATTGTATGCAGGTGTTTTTAACTTCCCTGATATTAAATAGATGCGTGTAATAATGTTAACTTATCTAAACATTTATTTATCATTATTGTAAACTTTAATACGTTCAGACTAAAGATTAAGCAAGTTATCTGTCCTTAGGTAGTGGATGGGCGAAATAATCGTTTGTTCCACGCATTCTGGATATTTTTGAATAATTTAAAAAATGCAGCTTTTTAATGACAAAGATCGTAACTCTCAGTTTAAAGTAAAATATACATGGGCTCGCAGTAATAGCATGTAAGTGCATATTTCCTTATAACTTTTTCTGTCTCTAAGTTGAGATATTTAAGTCGCTTGGGCTGTAAGATGAGTCTAGACATCAATTTGCTTTCCGTTGATGTGATGAAAATATCGTGTGTTATAACATATTAGTAAGTCACAAAATATTTGTTAGTATTGATATTAGTGATAGAACGTTAGACCATAGATGTGTCAAATAAGGCTATTTTAATCATTTATGGACTTCTTAAAACATTTTCTGAGTTTTTTTTTAAACTTTGAATTGAATCAATAACTTTGACGACATACCTTTACGGGCCATATCTTGTTGCAGTGTAACAAACATTTTATTCAGCTAATATTAAATCCATTTTTCCGATAGTTGTTCTTAAAAATTGAAATTTCAGGAATAAATCACTGACATATTTGTGTTGCATTCAAACGTTGAAAAACATGTTATTAACTCGGTTACACAACTTAGAAATAAGAACTTCAGATTGCTGTTTTACCTATAAAAACTACTGATCAAGTGAACAAAAATACATTTATGAAATAATACCACCGTTTGTGCATGATTTCCAAAACCAATGTTTACAAATATTCAAGCGAAGCATTTTTTCAAACTCATGTGAACAAATGTTTTTTGAACGGGCTTAAGTGTGTGTACACCTTTGCAAAAAATACATTTATTCATTTTAGTGTATGTCGTGGTTTGAAAAACTGTCGATGGTATGTCGTGGTTTTATAAATATTTTAAACTTAGTCTTGCACATGTGTTAGACCGTATTCAAGTTAACGCTATCCGAAGCTGAGAAAGACATTAGACAATTTTTGATCGCATACAACTTTCTTCGCCTGCATTAATTATTTAAGGTGAAATCAATCGTGAGAAAAAATCAACATTTCAAAGCTTAAAAAATATTTAATAAATGTAATCTTCGCTTTCGTAATTTACTTGCTTAATGACATGAACATTAAATACCTATTACCTACTTAAATACGCACTGCGGTTTATTGTATGTACCATGGAAGCGCTTTCGTCCCAAAGACTAATTTAATGTGCTTTTAAAAGATTTTATATATCAAATGTGGAAGTTACCTTGCAAAACGCAGTGTTCCAAAACGTTAACTTTTACTACGAGAAACTGCATAAACCCGTGATTATAAATTGTGTAAATGTATGTACAACATTTATGTTTACGTTTCATATAATTGTGACAAAACGAAAACTGTTATTGCGTTTAACTGTACATACCAGGGATTCGATAATTTATATTCTAAACAAATATTGGAAAAAGGTATATTTTACTTTCCTTCAATTACTTATTGTTCACTACTTACCACCCCGCGAATAATGTTTAGATAACGAGTGCCCTACATATTAAAATAAACCGCTAACTTAGCGCAGAACTTAGTCGCATAGACAAACTGAAGTTATTATTCGTAAAACAATATATATAAATATATATTTAAATGTCAATGTTTGCTTACGTATCGAGTTTAAATAGCCCGACAAATAAAACTATCGAACAATATTTCATTTTTTAAATGTCAATAAATGGGTTTACTAACCTTCTTATTTATTATATTCTAATATGCATATATAATGTTGACATTAGCTAGATTTGTAAGGGTCTCAGGCAGAAAAAAATATGTATGTCTTGTCCATGATTTTTGTTTTAACTCAACGGCGTTTTTAGTTGGTCGCGTTAGCGGCCGACTAAATTTACAGAGCATGTTTTGCAAATCAGTATGTGCTTAGCTACGCTAAGGACGGTAACTCACTACGCTATGAACGATTACTGCTGCCTGTCTGCACTGCAGACGACGAATGTTTAGAAGCGTCTGTTCTACAACTGCAGTGTGTGTTTTTACCAGCTTGTAAGACGACATTGGCCAGTCTAGTGTTTATCATTGAAATCTGTACATATTGGCTGTTTCAAAGAAAACGGGGCTTAATGCATGTAAAATAAGATTAGCCTGTGCACACTGATTAGCCTGTGCAATGAGCACACGCTTATCAAGGACGATAACAGCGAACAACTTCAGTGCCTTCAGCGCTTTGATTTTTGATGGATTAATAGTGTCGTTGCCATGCGAAAGTAATTTCGGTCCGACGCATAATTATATTCATTCTATATCTAGTAACAACGATTAAATAAGTCTCTATCACAAGTTGGTTATTTCGTTCACACAACTTAATAAGTCAATACTGCTAGTCGGTTATCTCGTTATATTGACCTCACAAATCGCATGGATGAGAAAGTTATCTTTAATCACGATACAGTCAAAGTAAAGTGTTTGTTTATTATACAGTACAGAACAGAACAGAATAGTTTATTTCGCCTTAAGCATATATATAGCTCATCGTATTAAACATAAATCTGCAATACCAGTGTAGTGTAAAGCTGCCAGTTGAGGGGCAGCCAGTTTTGACTTATAAATTAAGTCACCACTATTGATGTACATGTATACTCCCGATTCCTAACCTAGCGCTTGGAAGGAAGGAAATCGGAACCCATCTATATCTATTTACCTCAAATCATCTATATTCCGATCCGTAAGCGAACGTCCTAATCACGACGGGACGGAAAACAGCGAACGTCCTAATCACGACGGGACGGAAAAACAGCGAACGTCCTAATCACGACGGGACGGAAAACGTACGACATTTTATATGTCAGTACTTTGATTTAGCTTTTTGAATTCGTTCACACAACTTCATAAGTCTTTTGCAAGAGTTTTTAGTCCCGATCCAATTACTTAGAATGTACTATTTATTATCTTCTTGCGTATAGCACACGATGGTAACATATATTTAACTTGGTACATGAACATGTATTGAAAATATTGTCCCGCAAAATACAAAAACAGAGCATTTTGTATCTTGTTAAATCTATGTTACCAAACCACATCTAGCGTTGAAACTTTGGCTATTGCTATAAAGAATATTGATTTTGTATGTGGTAACTTTATTTTTTTCGAAATATTGTAGGTTTCGTTGATTTGAGGGTTTATGGGCTTTTAAAATAAATAATAGACGTAGTTTTGTAAAATGTTTACGTCGTGTGTACGCGACTCTGTTCAAACCGCCTTACGAAGACACGTTTTCACACATCCTTTAACGATGCCATGCTGGCGTATTACGAATGAAATGTGTCTTTTTCTGAGAAAACTGGGCTTATTGCATGTGCGTAAAGTGCCGTCCCAGATTAGCCTGTGCAGTACGCATAGGCTAATCAGGGACGACACTTTTCGCTTTTATGGTATTTTTAGTTTCAAGGAAGTCCCTCCTTGCTGAAAATCAAGTTTAGGCGGAAAGTGTCGTCCCTGATTAGCCTGTGCGGACTGCACAGGCTAATCTGGGACGACACTTTACGCACATGCATTAAGCCCAATTTTCTCAGAACAAGACACAAATTGTCGTACCCAAGGGAGAGAAATGTCATTCTTAAGTTTTCCCAAGGTACCTTTTTATCAAATCATAAACGGAACAAACACTTCATTGCATTTTCCATTGATTTTCGTGATGTTAAGTCTTGTGTTGTTTTGAAATAAGTGTAACGACGTGTAACGACGATTGGTACAGAGCAATCAATATGTTTTTCTGTATTTTGTTTAAGTTTCAGTTTTACAAACTAATATGTGTTTAATTTCGTTTACTATTTGGTCGAATTTAATACGAACAACGAAACGACGGTATATACAAGGACATAAGAACCATTCCGGTATTAAATACTTTAAAGCGACTGGTTTGATTCTTGTGCTATGAATTAAAAAAAAAACTACATGTCTTATCCTATTAAACGTACATATAGTTTCTGTTGAGTTTATCTATACTTCTCTTTATTCAATCACGAATGAATTAAACATTGGGTCAACAGAGGTTAAAAAGGTCAAGATAAACCTACCGTTTAGTGTTAACTCTTTCAGTGCTAGAACCGGATTTTGAAGGCCTTTGCAAACAGTTTGGATCCAGATGAGACGCCACAGAACGTGGCGTCTCATCTGGATCCAAACTCTTTGCTATTCTGATAGTATTATTTAAAAAAAATCGAAGAAAATTATAATTTTAGAAATTCAGCAGACGACATTTTAGCAGACGACAAATTTCCCAGCATGCAAAGGGTTAAAGTAAATTTACTTAGCATAAGCCTTCCGTTTGCAAATATTTGACAACCTATGTCAATCAATTAGACTTTGAACATGACCATTTTACCATGTATCTAAATTATTCACCATTTCTTTTACAGATGCACGATGGAACGAAAATGGTGAATTTACACGCAATCATATGTAACGGATTATTTTGGGTAATTTAATAGTGTTTCTTTTAAATATCGTTATAGTATTATGCATTTCTTAATCATGTGATGTGTGCGATTGTGTTTGATAATTCGTTCTATATTCGTGATATAACTCAATGTACACATGCTATTATAAGATAAGAGTAGTGTCCTGATCAGTATTGGTGTAGCTGGAGTTTCACTTTGCATAAATAAAATGAGCCGTATTATGTGAAAAGGGGGTTTTAATGCATGTGCGTAAACTGTCGTCCCGTATTAGCCTGTGCAGTTCGCACAGGCTAATACGGGACGACACTTTCCACATAAACTTTTTTTTGGAATTTTGCTAAGAAAATTCTTTTTTAAACGAAAAATATCATAAAAGCGGAAAGTGTCGTCCCTGATTAGCCTGTGCGGATTGCACATGCTAATCTTGCACGACACTTTATGCACAAGCAATAAACCCTTTTTTTCACAGAGCACGGTCATTTTGTTTCAATGCCTAAAGTGTGACAAAATGGTAGAGTTTTAAATAATGATTTTCAGGCTAGCATGTGCGTTCATGCTTATACATCTGTAGATACTTCAAACAACACTTCAGACACATGTTCTTGGCGTTGGGGCATCTTTACACCAGACGACTTTTACCTGAATTCGTGTTCGTGGTGTTACTTCTACCTGTTTCCTGGGAAAAACCTTTATCCTTTCCGAGATAAATACTTGCTTTTAAGAGTGAACCACAGCGGGTGGAGCCCGGGTAATACGTTTTTGGCGGACGCCAACAACGCCACGTCACGAGGTTTAGTATGTTCAACACTTACAGAGGACCAGTGTAATGTTTGGACTATGTGCTGCAATGACGGAAGGAAGTGTTGCGCGAGGCAGTTGGAAAAGCAACGTGACGCCACATATACAAACGTGACGACATCCTGTGGGGTCACCTGGGATGGTTACTTGTGCTGGGATGGCGGGACGCCGGGAACTAATAGCTACCTTTCCTGTCCTAGTTACTTGAAATACTCAGTTCCTACAAGTAAGTGCTGTATGCTATTTGTTCCGTTTTTGAAATAAAAATCTCGATTTCGATGCGTTGATATTTGAAGGCACATTAAGCTGTATTTCTGAACTTGTTTTTAGCTTTGTAAGTCATATCAATAGCTGTCTAATTGGAATATTCATCTGATACGACATTTTTGTATAAACATTAAACGTTCTAAATAATGTTACTTTTATAATTTGAGATCCAACGTATTGCGACATAAATAACCCTTTTGTAATAAGAATCGAATGCAAATTAATACAGCATGAAATGAACAAGAACCCTGATAGTTTATATATTGAGCATGTTTTAGTCTGAAATGTCCCAAACCAGTTAATAGTTACTTTTGCACCTTATAATTATATCAATTAATGTAAACTGTACATTTATGAAAAAAACATAACCTATACCCATTGTATCTACTGTTTTGAATCAAGGACCATATTTTTACTTCGAAGACTTTACAATCAAAATCCAACCATATGCAAATATTAAAACATCATAACGTATTCGCTATGTTTGTAAGTAAATATGACAACTGTTTGTGCGTTAAGTTCGAGTGAAACACAATTTACTAGCATAAACATCAAAAACAGTGGGTAAATGAAAGTCTATGACGTTTTAAACGAAGCTAAAATTACTATAACGACACAGCAAACCCGTTATGCGATATGAAATACGGCTTCAATCGGCAATATACTGATAAAACGGCGTGTCGTTGCAGCACTACAATTTATGGAACACTGACACATTAATGACAGTTAATAAAACGTTACAATTGCCATCATTTTACAATATGATCAATGCATTCCACTCCTGCTGGTGTTAATTGTGTCTTATTAACACACTTGCACGCGGCGTCATCGACGCATACACGTTTTTCATACCAAACGTTCGGAATCGCGTCGTAAATGTCCCAGAGAGAGTATTTTCTTTCAGATATTTACGTCAAATGAGCTAAAAACGGAATTCTATAATATACTGAGTCGCGCTAAGATCAAAGGGTACTTCTCGGCGTTCGCGCCCTGCACGTATCAGCGTTTTATTCTAGATCTCTGGTATCACGTTCGCGCCCTGCACGTATCAGCGTTTTATTCTAGATCTCTGGTATCATGGTCTTATTTGATAATAGACTTGATCAATCTGCCAAACGGAAATCTCTTATTAAGCCATGCGTTCATTAAAAGGTTAACGTATTGATACACGTTATTGTTCTTAAGACATTCATATAACTACGAATTTCTTACTGTCTTATCTCAGTATTGATAATGAAAGTAGTTGCAAATAGCTTCATTTCTAAAATAATTATATTGTTCTAACATTTTCTGCGTACTGACGAAACGCATGTGATCTATCGCTAAAGTGACATAATGCGCATCTAGCACAATTATCGGCAACTCATCTTGCTACCAGTTGTTTATAATAAGTATATGTTATATTCGATATTTTACATGACTGTCCTAGTCCTCTAAGCCGAGCGGAACTGTCTTTTAATTATGATCGGAGTTAGTGTTCGTGTGTCGTATGAATAGATATCGTTGCAGGAAGAAATTAAACTGATCCGTAAAACAAAATTGTGTCTTTGTGACGTATGAACGAATCTGCAATAAAACTAAATTTAGATTCACATCGCACATGCATGATCAGTTGCTAAACGAAAGTACGGTTGATATTCAAATGCATTATTTTTCTCTTTCCGGGAAATTGCTTTAGTATGTTGATGCAGCATTAACAAATATAAGTGTATATGACGTGAAACCACCAAAAATAAACAACGGTTGCGATAGACACCTATAGCATATACTGTTAGATGCGCACAATTCCACTTTAGGTTAAACCATACATCGAATGTTAACCTCAAAAAAAGTTTATGCTTATGCAAACATATTTGTTCAGTAACCGAAATGTGTCTATGTGTCGCATGAACGAATCTGCACATAGGATTTCCGATTTATGTACATGTATATTGTACATGAATGAGTTTTATACTGTGAAAAGAACATAATCGAAATTCTGTAAAACTCTAATGTTCTTGATATTCGTGCACCGATTCTTCTTTATTTTTAACTTACGTTTTATTCATCAACTTACTCGTTAAAAAAAAAGAGTAATATTGTTTATACCCGCTTTAAAGCCGCTCATAACAAGGTGGAACAGAATGGCAAGACAAGAATACTGAATAAAAGGCAGCCATTTTTACAATCCTCTTGTGGATTTTAAAATGCAGTTTACTTTCAATGAGGCAAGATTGCGTCCCAAAGGACGACAAAATCCCAGCATTATGTTTAAACTTTTTGTTTGTAATTTGCACCTTAATATCGCATGACCCTTTTATACTTTCAGAACGGGAAATTATCAGTATGTGTAATGAATAATACGGAAAAATCTTACCGCTGTTATTGAGAAAAAAAATAAATACCTGGTGTCGTTTTTATATAAATTTTGTTGTGTAAAAGTATGTTTGAAAAATACATTAGTAATAATAAGTATGATTACTCCTTAAATGTATTTCATCTATGTATGCAATTTTCTTTAGCTGTATAATCAGTATTTTGCGTGAGTTTCTTGTTTTACTCTCGTTAGGTTTTGTTTGTAGAGTAAATTTACGTTAAAATTAATGCACTATGTATAAATAAGTACGAGTACTGCTCTTAAATATTATTATTACAGTTAATGTGTATTCCCTGCTGTGAATTACTTATTGACACTACTTATATAATTATTATTTAAAAGTTGTGTAACCTCATAACTTCATGTGCTTGTTATATTCATTTTTATATTTCTATTACTGTATTTATTATATTGCTTGTACTAAAATGTTTCCACATGGGCCATTGGCCTTCTGTAAATACTGTAAATAAAATCTATATATAATCTAATCTATAAAACAATAGTACGAGTAAATTGCATAAAAGTAATGATCTGCTCGTATGCGGTGTTTATTAAATTATTATTTGACTAATGTTACGGTGAACACTGATGTTTTAATATAAAATATCATCCAACATCTTAATGTTCATATTCATGTACTCCATTTTGAGCGAACAATTTATCTTATTTTCGGAGGAAAGTTCTCTATTGAACGTTAATTGACGACTCTAAAGCTAGTCTTGATGTGCACTCTAGTGGTGCCATTAAGCTGCACGCAAGTCAATCAAACAGAGGTAATGCAGGCAATAAATGTCAATTTGTACTTCCATTTAATTAGCAAACCTTGTCAAGAGATCTTAGTGTCGCAAGAAGGCTTCTTCCGTTTTCAGTAGTTGTCAATTCGATTTGAAACACGCATTCCAATGAAAAGAAAGTCACGTATTTTGTGACCATACTTAAATATTCATTCACCTTGGCCAAAAAAGACAACACTCAGTTTAAAAAATAGTTTGTACATACATCTGTATGTACATATGTTATGTATAGTTTTTAATAAACATAAGCTGTCGTTTAAATATAGGATTTTAATTAATACGTAAAATCTGTAAGTATTGATATCATTTGGGGGTATTCTTCGTTTCGATATTGATACACAAGTTATAGAAAATAAAAGAAAAATAAATGTATATCATAAATACTGTATTATTTGTTAAACGTCACCGTTTGTTGGAATTTTTAAAGAATAAAACTGGAGAATTATTACGTCATAACGTCAAAAACGACAATTAGTCAATAAATATAGGATCTGGCACGAGTTGTCATATCATACCATATTTTATTAAACGAGTTCAGGAATTTTGTTAGTAAGCGAGCCTTTAGACGAGTTTAATAAAATATGGTATGATATGACAACGAGTATCAAATCATTTTCATCACATGCTTTTAGCAAATGAGCAAATTAAATAAATATGTACGCAAACATAATGATAAATCCCGAATGTTGTTTACATTTCGTGACGTCATTTGACGTTGCAACGTCATTTAAGCAAAATAACAAAATGCGATTGGTCAATAAACGAAAAATAAGCCAATGAAAACGCTTAAAAATGTTGTATAACATAGAGGATATTTGTTGGATTCGGTGGATTATCGATTTTAATTCACGAGTGATCAAATAAAATAATATGTTCACGAGTGGCGCAGCCACGAGTGACAGTATATATTTTCTATGATCACGAGTTAATGAAAATCGATATTCCACCGAATCCAACAAATTATCTTTTTATTTTATGCTTTTTTGACAGTTTATACATAGTTAAAGAGTTAAACTAAAGAATTTCGCTGAGATAATGACGTCATTTCGTCAAAAGAAATGACGTCATATCACAGTAAACAGTGAGAATTATCGATAAATGTCACTGATAATTTTCACTGTTTGAAGCAGTGAAATTATCAGTTTTAATTCACTGATATTTCTCTATAAACCACCGGGAAGCATAAAATAAACATGTGTAATATATAAAAAATATGTAATGGTTGTATTACATGGGAAACAGGGTATAGCATGTGATAAAATAGATTTTAATATTGATCAGTTTCACATTTTAAACAATTTGAAACAGTGAATTTCCCGTTTGAAATCTTTGATATTTCCGATAAAATCCCATACGTGCTTAAATTAAATGTGCTTTACTTGTGTAGCATGACATACGTTTTCAGTCTCACTTTCATTTTCAAGTCACACTTGCTCTAAATGTATATGAATTTATTAGAAAGACATATACGGAATTGAGAACAGGTAGACGTCGAGCGGAAACATGCTACCGTTGAAAGCAGGTGGAGCTCTGTACCAAACGGGACTAACACCTCACTGTTATGTTAGATATGATCATGCACAAATGAACCCTTTACCACTTAGATGCGTATTTCGACGCTTTGGTAGTCTCTTAGAAATTCATATTTAATTTAAGACCTTTCTTACTAGATTTAAGTTTGTGAGGCTTCATTTCCAACCCTTATATACTGATGAGCAGCAAACAGCATAAAACCTAAACAGACTGTTAGTTACTCGCATGCTGTTCTGGTTGTATGTTGTTGAACATAGCCATTTTCACTTTCCTTCTAATTGCAATAGGGTTAATAACACTGTGTTGATATCAAGGGATGTTTAGATGTTATTAATTGCTATACGGCCACCGACCCTTGCATATACATTAACACATACAACATGCATATGTGTTTAATATCAATATGAACACATTTAATTAAATAGTGGTACAGCAAAACTAGTGTTTAAGTTAACAACCCTTAACGTCGTTCGAAGGCATTATAAATATACATGGCAATATTTTGTATTATGTTTAAATCACGCGAGTCCATAGCGTTATTAAATTTGTTTATTATTGGCTGAATATAAAATCTGGAAGGAATATACCTTTTACGAAGATCTTTATAGAAAGAACATAGAGGAAATCGCCATCTTGACTGCACGGTGTTGACATGTTTGAAGTTTTAATTAATCGCTTAAGACACGTGAAAGGAGATCAGTGAACAAACTTGATAAACTGTTAGCGGACTAACCGCACAGACGGTATAAAATACATAAAGCATTCCCGTATTCACATAGAAGGATTCGTGGACATGCCATGTGTACTAGCTCTTGTATTACTTGCAGACATTGCTAAAACATTTAAAGACATTTTTTAGAAAAGCCCTGAGTGAGGAGTCAGTAAATTGTATGAATGCAAGAACCTTTATAACTGGAAATTAGCCATGTGTTCGCTAATATCATTACTTTGGGAACCCCTCGCTTATGATGCCAATAAAGTAGTGAACATGTCTACAATACGTGGCGGGGTCATTCGCACGTTATCGCGTCTCCATTAACAAAACGAATTCATCAGCGAGTATCTTTTTGAATTGAATTGAATTAACTGAATTAATTATGCTCATTAGTGTTTAAACTATCGGAAGTTCGTTACCATTTCACATGGATTGCCTGCTGTTCTTTTTTTTATTGTAAAACAGATTTAATTTCTTATTCCGATACAAAAATCGTACCTTCTGTTTATTTAGTGGGAAAAGGTTTAAATTACCATCAAGATGTCAAAAGGTCGAGTGATAATGGTTGTTAAGAGCTGTTCCTTATTCCCACTTTAGTACGAACTTAAGTACGAAATTAACAGTTAAGTTTAACGCGAATTTATTTATACGGTAACACCTGTTGCACGATAGGTGTTTGCTTTTCGGATGTTCAAAGTATGACAAGATGGACAAAAAATTAAGAACTAACAAAATCAAATAAGGTATTTTGCAGAAAGATACAACAAAAACCTTTGTTTCGCATGCTTTTAAGGGCATATCTTGAATAACGGGAAAATAGTCGATATTTATCATAACTAAAGATGTGTTTCAACAGTTAGATATCATATAGTTGAATACATATTGTACTTCTGTACAAAGTGAAAAAAAAAGAATATTATATATGTGTTCGCATATTATTTCTCTCCTTGATCAATTTAAAGAAAAAAAAAATGTTTGATTTATAATCATTGATGTTCAATAAGACCTTTGTACGCTGGTTAATTTTAGCAATGTATTGAAATGTATTTGAACACATCTTTACAGCAAGTGCAACACATGTATCACACACATAACGTCAGAGAAAGCGAACGTTGGCTTTGCTATCGAAATCAGTCTACCAAATAGCTTTACATACTTTCTTCCTATTTGTGTGACGAGTTGAACTACTAAAGACACGACATGCATCCATATTTAGCACTGGAAATCTTGAACAAGCCAGTATTCTGCAAAGGAGAAACAACAACATACAATCATATTAAATGTTGCCAATCAGATCTATGTGTATGACAGTGAACAGAGGAAAGAATTTACCTTCATAATATATATTTATTACTTATTCATTACCTTTTTATCATGATTAACTGTGTAGATGTTTAGCATAGATATTGTTTTACTATGATTTTTGTTTTATTCTACTATATTTAGTTAACCTGTAATTGTGAACACACAAGCCTGGTGATCTATCGTATTTTTTAATGCCCAATACAAAATGACTGACTGACTAATGGGGTTGTTTACCCTCGGGACTTCGGTTAGTAAACCATTGCCCGAGCACACTGCTTAACATAAAACTCTGCATTAAAATACAAAATGAACAACACCGTTGACTATTAATTGCTATTTAATTGGTATATCACCAAAAGGTGGCTCTAGCAAACTGTTACAAATTATCAAACTAGAAATGGCGCGGCAGTGGCCGACGCGTATCCCCACGCCGCATGTTTGACCCAGGGGCGCCCCATGGTTGGTAATGGGTCCATGCATAGTTGAGATTGACCGTATTGTCATAAGAGAAGTTCAGTATCGATTAGAAGTGAATCGGTGAAGAAATGAAGAAATAATAGTAAAAGACAATTTTGGGTGGGTGTGGCCTATTATGAGCGGGGCGCCCCAGAGTTGGTAAACGGGCCATACACAGTTGAGATTGACCTTATTGTCATAAGAGATGTTCAGTATCAATTTGAAGTAAATCAGTGTAGAAATGAAGAAATTATAGTAAAAGGCAATTTTGGGTGGGCGTGGCCTATGTGGGCGGGGCGCCACAGGGTTGGTAATGGCGCCATGCATAGTTGAGATTGACTGTATTGTCATAAAAGAGGTACAGTATCAATTTGAAGTGAATCGGTGTAGAAATGAAGATATTATAGTAAAAGGCAATTTTGGTTGGGCGTGGCCTATGTGGGCGGGGCGCCCCAGGGTTGGTAATGGGGCCATGCATAGATGAGATTAACTGTTTTGTCATAAGAGAGGTTCAGTATCAATTTGAAGTGAATCGGTGTAGAAATGAAGAAATTATAGTAAAAGGCAATTTTGGGTGGGCGTGGCCTATGTGGGTGTGGCCTATTATGGGCGGGGCGCCCCAGGGTTGGTAATGGGGCCATACATAGTTGAGATTGACCGTATTGTCATAAGAGAAGTTCAGTATCAATTAGAAGTAAATCGGTGTAGAAATGAAGAAATTATAGTAAATATAATTTTGGGTGGGTGTGGCCTATTATGGGCGGGGCGCCCCAGGCTTGGTAATGGGGTCTTACATAGTTGAGATTGACTGTATTGTCATAAGAGATGTTCAGTATCAATTTGAAGTAAATCGGTGTAGAAATGAAGAAATTATAATAAAAGGCAATTTTGGGTGGGCGTGGCCTATGTGGGCGGGGCGCCCCAGGGTTGGAAATGGAGCCATGTATAGTTGAGATTGACCGTATTGTCATAAAAGAGGTTCAGTATCAATTTGAAGTGAATCGGTGCAAAAATGAAGAAATTATAGTAAAAGGCAATTTTGGGTGGGCGTGGCCTATGTTGCCGGGGCGCCCCAGGGTTGGTAATGTGGCCATGCATAGTTGAGATTGACCGTATTGTCATAAGAGAGGCTCAGTATCAATTTGAAGTAAATCGGTGCGGAAATGAAGAAGTTAATGTAAAATGACATAAAAAATGAGTGAAAATCTCTGACCCGGCCCCGCCCCAACCCCCATAACTTTTGACCCAGGGGTCAGATCAAAATTCCGTCACTGTCACTGTCGCACATATGCTCATAGCTACCATGTATGTAAGTTTCAAGGTTCTAGTGCTAATAGTGTAGGAGGAGCAGGTGGCCAGGACGGACGGACGGACGGACGGACAGACGCACATCGATAATTATATGGGTGTACAAAATAAAAATAACTGCTGCGCGCGTCTTTATAACATATACTTATATACAATGGAAACTTAAATCATAACATGCAATATTTACTATATCTACTGAACTAATCTTTCCAATGCCAATATGCGGGTACATACATGTATTTGCATAAGCAGCATGAGTTTTCAGCATTCAAGCCAATGGGCATCTTTGTCCCTTCTGGTTCTCAGGGGACGAATCTCTGAACCAAGTTAAAGTCTTTTTCAAAAACCTTTTTACTGATTTCAAATAATAGAATTAACATATTGGCCGTGCTCTGTGAAAAGGGGGTTTAATTCATGTGCGTAAAGTGTCGTCTCAGCTTAGCCTGTGCAGTCCGCACAGGCGAATCAGGGACGACACTTTCCGCCTTTATGATAATTTCGTTTAAAGAAAGTCTATTCTTAGCAAAAATCTACTTTTGGCGGAAAGTATCGTCCCTGATTAGCCTGTGCAGACCGCACAGGCTTATATGGAACGACACTTTCCGAACATGCATTATACCCCTTTTTCCATGCGCTCGGCTCATATTTTCCTAAACTACAGAAAATAATGTAATACCAATTAAAAAGTACTTTAATAATATTCCTTCATGTTTTATTTTAATCCATTTATACCTAGTGGACACTCCCATCCTTCAAAATTGAACAAATTTATTTCCAAAATTAGGGATTTCTAGTATACTTATTTCTATATTTAGAATATTTCTTACAGAAATTCCTTCAAGCAAAGAGCGTAGACCCTGATGAAACGCCGCATCATGCGGCGTCTCTTCTGGGTCTATACTGTTTGCCAAGGACTTTTTTTCTAGACGCTAGGCATAAATTGTTTATATTGGTAGAATAGATTTATGTTAGAGTTAGTGCTTTAAGATCATTCAAAGCTTAGTTGACTGCAATTAATTTGATACATTCCAATTAATCTCACTTAAAATTGAACAATGAAAACGTGTCTCATTTATGTTTCTGTCGTTTAACAAAATAATAGAGTTAAGATTCGTGGAAACCGTGATTGTTTCTAGCGCATTATTAAAAGATAAATCCGATCTTGAGTGAAAAATTGGTGTTTGTATTCAACTATTCTACGTTATTGTATATAAAAAGGACACATTTCTGTTTCTCAGATGTAACCATCTGAAGGAGGAAAAATCATACTGTATTTATCAAATACTATTAAGTGATGAATGGGTAATACAACTCATAGCCTTGTTACAGACGTTATCTATTACATATTTACTCGAGATATGCATTGTGCGTCATTTGAAAATGTATATCAATATAAATATATAAATATCAATACGACATGGTATGTCAGCGATAACAAAACTTTAATTAAAAATATATTTCTCCATTATAGAGATTTATAAATAATTAAACATGTAAAAAGTATGTGTTCAATCGATGCAACTGACTTTTCGTTGAACATTCTATTTGTATCAGTGTACTCATGGTGTCTGAAGACATTATTCTCGCCTTGTTCTTTTTATGGTGTCTGCAGGCATTATTTTCTGATTGTTTGTTTTATATCTAATATAATGTTTCAATAGCACGAACACGCTCATGCTTGACCTTGGGAAAGTATAAACAAATTTACACAATAAATATATTTTATTTTAACCCATTCATGCTTAGCGTCCTGAAAAAAGGACATTGCAAACAGCGTAGACCCAGATGAGACGCCGCATGATGCGGCGTCTCATCTGGGTCTGCGCTGTTTGCTTAAAGAAATTTCTGTAAGAAATATTCTAAATATAGAAATAAATATACCAGACACCCCTACTTTTGGAAATAAATTGATCCAATTTAGAAGGATGGGAGAGTCCACTGGGCATAAATGGGTTAATTCACGTGTACAATGACAAACTGAGCCTTCAATTCGTTATCACGCTCTTGTTGGACAATTATTCCAGTTTTCTCTTTTTGGTGCAGTATTAAACCATGCAGCAAGTTTTAAATATTTGATACAGCGTAACTTTTAATTTTTAATAGCATATTTGCTGTATGAGCTGTTAAATATTTTCCGTTATGGTAAATTGATGACAAAATGTCTCGTATTATATTTTTGGACGAAATATCAAACATTTTAGAGTAATATATTAATCACATATTAAAAACTGGTTGTTATTCAAACGTTGCCAAGTTTTTTGACTTGCATATATTTTTTACGAATATTTAAGAGTAAGGTAGACGTTAGATTTATTTGTGGGTTTCGGTTACATGGCGAAATAATTGATGCTTTTGATATTTTTTTAAACGTGCTGACCAGTGGAATCTAAATGTTGCTGATACTGATCGCTCGTTGTCCATTCGCTTTCAAAAAGACTAGTGTATATTCACCGTTAAGTAATAAAAGTGCAATTACATCGAACTATTACAGTATTTATATTGAATTTTAAAGGGGCCTTTTCACAGATTTTGGCATTTTTTTAACTTATTCATTAAATGCTTTATATTGATAAATGTAAACATTGGATCGTAAAAGCTCCAGTAAAAAATCAAGAAAAAAGATTAAAAAACGAAAAGAACATTGCCCGGAGCAGGTTTCGAACCAGTGACCCCTAGAGTCCTGCCAGAGTCCTGAAGTAAAAACGCTTTAGCCTACTGAGCTATTCCGCCGAGTACATATTCTGGACGTATTTTATACCTTATATAAGCAATCTTCGTAGTTTCACAAACTTTAACGACAAAAACAGAACTCTCCAAATTATTCAATCGTTTCGCGTTGCAACGCTTTATAATTTTTAGGTTTTAAAATCGTCAAAAGATGCATATAATGGCTATATTAGAGCATGGTTAATGTTCAGTATTACTGTTTCCTCACAAATATCATAACTAAAACGAAAACTTACGAATCTGAAACAACTTTTTTCAATTTTGTCAATTTACCAAAGCGTGAAAAGATCCCTTTAATTTGAATTGCGATGCTATTTCGTTAGTGATAAGGTCTGTGCGAATTGTTGACGCTGCTTGCCATCAACCGGTGTGGACCATCAATCATTTGCCTTGACCGTTCTAATTCGGATAACCCAATTGTGTATCATTGTTTAATGTTTTAGGTTTGTGTTTATTTTTGTCTTGTATATTGGCAGTTGGTAATTTGCATTTAATAATAAAATACTGGAGATTAAACAAAAATCTCTCCCGATAATGTCGCTGAAGATTTATACTTTTCCTATAATTGAACGAATATGATTTGTAGTCGTAAACGACAAATGCGTTCACGTTTGTTACCGATGCTTGCAGTTCCAGTTTACATGTTTAACCCATTTATGCCAAGTGGACTCTCCCATCCTTCTAAATCGGATCCATTGATTCCCAAAATAAGGGATATCTAGTATATTTATTTCTACATTTAGAATATTTCTTACAGAAATTCCTTTAAGCAAACAGCGGAGACCCAGATGCGTCTCATCTGGGTCTTCGCTGTTTGCCAATGCCTTTTTTTCTAGACGCTAGGCATCAATGTGTTAATATAAGCTTATTAAGGCTGATTCATTTCAGGACAGGCGGTAAAAAGCTGTTTGAGCAATGGGACGTGGTATAAGAAAACGGGTCAGGAATGGTCAGACTACACCCCTTGTTTGTCATACGAGGTAATCTAAATTCACATATTAGTCTAACACAAACACGAATATATCGATGTTAATAATCTACTACAACTTGCAAAAACTTAACAGTCGTTTTTATAGACAGATACTACGTACGTAAAATGGAAACACATCTTCGGAATGCGTGCCTAATAACTAGTAAGAGAAATAATATCGGACATTGCAGGATGTAAGAGTACATATTTTTCAGATGAATATCCTAACCATTGACTAGTTTAACCCATTTATGCCCAGTGGACTCTCCCATCCTTCTAGATTGGATCAATTTATTTCCAAAATTAGGGATGTCTAGTATATTTATTTCTATATTTAGAATATTACTTACTGAAATTCCTTTAAGCAAACAGCGCAGACCCAGATGAGACGCCGCATCGTGCGGCGTCTCATCTGGGTCTACGCTGTTTGAAATTTCCTTTTTTCAGGACGCTAGGCATGAATGGGTTAAGGCTCTATCATAGAGCGATAATCTGGATTTAAACGTTTATCAATACATACACTTAAAATATATTTTGCGTTAGGATTACAGACATATTAGATAAAATATATATTGTAATATCATATTATATATGATATTATTATAAGACATTACTTAAATAGTTTTGAGGTAGTCGTATTTAAACATAAGATCTGTTTATTCAAGTTACTTCGTTTGTGTTAATAAGCAACTATTTTCACATGCTGTACACTGGCAATCGATCACTTTCAACGCATAAAGGACAATAGGCCACAAGAAGCCTTCTCTCCTGCTGTTGCGGCTAAACTGTACTTCAAATTTCATATGTAAACCAGGCGTAATGTGAACAAACGTTATAGACTCGGGCCTACATTTCCTACATGTACACCACTGCATATTTGAACCATACATGATAATGTCAATTGTATTTTCCATCATAAATGTCCCCATACGATACGTTTATTTAATTTTTTTCTTTAATTTAATGATGAAATACGATGAAAATAAGACAATTCCCTCGAAACGTATAATGACGTTTGCGATTTTTTTGCACTAAAGTTTACAATAGTAATACACTGACTGTATATTACTCCCAATATATCTTTTTGATCACTTTGATTTTTTAAAATTCAGATTCTCCTTGTCATCAAATATGAAAGATTGCATGTCCTTTGAAAGGCTATACATGCTGATCGTTTTGTTTTGATTCTTAAATTTAAGTGCAGTTTCACACGAATGATGTTTGAGAAATTGCGGAAACTCGATTTAATGTTTGGTGCTTTAATTTTTGAAAGTCTTACAAACCTGCTACATGCTATTTAAGACCTTAAAAGAGAGCAATATTTAACTTGCGTTAATTAATATTAGATTTTACCAACTGTTTCTTCAGGAATCGAAGGTGACTCTGTACATCAGCCTCGGATGTCGTGTAGGCAGTTTGATCTGCCTGATACCCTCGCTGGCAATATTCATCTCATACAAGTATGTCACACATATGGGCCATGCTCTGTGAAAAAGGGGTTTAATCCATGTGCTTTAAGTGTCGTCCCAGATTAGCCTGTGCAGTCCGCCTCAACTGGATTTAGTTAAAAAAAGACGTTGTTGAAACGACAAATATCATAAAAGCTGAAAGTGTAGTCCCTGATTAGCCTTTGCGGACTGCACGTGCTAATCTGGGGCGACACTTTACGCATATGCATTAAAACACCTGTTCACAGAGCCCAACATAACGTAAACCATGTATATGTTATGCGCTGAAATCCCATAAATGTTAATTGAGATACTTGCAACGAAAACCTTTTTACTTATTCAGACACAATCTCGACTTTGAGCAAAACCAGTTCTTTGATTCTTGAAGGACATGTTTAGACCCTAGAATGAGGATTTAGCCCACATTTTCTTTTTTGACATTATATACTTTATACTACGTCACCTTGATATAATGATTTGTTTGAACAAAAATATAAATACACGCTCATGATTGCGGAAAAGTATTTCTGTAGTTAAGATAACCAACCAATTAATATTTTATCAACGTGAAACATTAAAATAAGAAACTCTTCCCACAGGTCTCTCCGACGGCAGCATCGTATCCGGTTACATATCAATTTCTTCACCTCCTTCGTCTGCAGCAACACAATCAACGTGCTCTGGGATGTCCTTGTCACGCATGATAGGCTCACTAATCCCGTCGTGACTGACACACTGATTTACAAGGACCTGGTAATCATCATCATCATCATCATCATCATCATCATCATCATCATCATCATCATCATCATCATCATCATCAAATCATCATCATCATCATCATCATCATCATCATCATCATCATCATCATCATCATCATCATCATCATCATCATCATCATCATCATAATCATCATCATCATCATAATCATCATCATCATCATCATCATCATCATCATAATCATCATCATCATCATCATCATCATCATCATCATCATCTTCATGAAAAAAACAAGGGCTAAATCAATAACAAAGGTCCACTTTTATAAATATTAGTATATGAATAACTCATTTTGTCAAGTAGTAGTTTTATATTATATAAGAAGATATAGATGATATTTGTTGGATTTGGTGGATGATCGATTTTAATTCACTCGTGATCATAGAAAATAATATGTTCACGAGTGTTGCAGCCACGAGTGAAAATAAGTTTTTCTATGATCACGAGTGAATTAAAATCAATATTCCACCGTATACAACACATTTTCTATTATTTTATGCTTTTTCCAGTTTATATACATTGTTAAAGAGTTTAATTAAAGAATTTCGCTGGGATAATGACGTCATTTCGTCAAAATAATGACGTCATTTCACAGTAAACAGTGAAAATTATCGATATTTTCACCGTTAATTTTCACTGTTTGAAACAGTGAAATTTTCAGTTTTAATTCACTGATATTTCTCTATAAACCGCAGGAAAGCATAAAATAAAAACATACACTACCCAACCCATTTATGCCTAGCGTCTAGAAAAAATGCCTTGGCAAACAGTGTAGACCCAGATGAGACGCCGCATGATGCGGCGTCTCATCGAGTCTGCGCTGTTTGCTTAAAGGAATTTCTGTAAGAAATATTCTAAATATAGAAATAAATATACTAGACACCTCTAACTTTGGAAATAAATTGATCCATGTTAGAAGGATGGGAGAGTCCAAGGAGGATAAATGGGTTAATAAGAAAATGTTATATTACAATGCATTCTTACTTTCATTTGAATTCTGTTTTAAGTAATGATAAACATATTTTGAAAATTCGCAACTTGTCATATTTGAAGATAACTTTATTCAGTATACAGTTCTATACAATTGTATAATTTGATGTTGCTTTATACAAACAATGTTATGATATAACTGTAAGTGCCAGTTAACGAAAGCTCACATATCGTATGACAATCAAGCAAAAAAAAAACCACTTAACATATTACGTTCCTTTCAAACCACACATTTCCCATAATGTCGAGTCTATTAATTTCATAATTTACTGCTCCCGTTTTCAGGTACTTTGCAAGGTGATGGCGTTCTTAAAGATGTACTTCCAGTGTACCAACTACACATGGATGTTCTGTGAAGGCCTATATCTCTATCGCCTGATAGCAAATGCATTCTCGCCGCCCAAGAAACTTATCCTTGTATATTTGTCTGGCTGGGGTACGTTTTGCATTCGATTATTATATCAAATTTTTGGTCTTATTTGCGCCGTGTCATTTCGTGTAGCTTTTCGTATAAACGTTTCTTTATACATAGAAATCTGTAATAGACTTGAGAACTGTCGATACACTCTCATGCAAACTTAAATTGTGTGTTTTTTAGATTATTATCTAAAGTTATTTTAACAGTACGCGGTTATTTGGTATTCTTTTGAAAACATTGTATGTGATAAAGTAACTTAGATTAGTTTTGGTTTTAAATTGATTGTGACTTCTATGTGTGATTTTAACATTTAATTATGAATATATGAGTGCAACTTTGCAACTATGGATGAATACAAGAAATCAATCAATCAAATAATGTAAATAGCATGCATACGCATAAATTGTTAAATGTATAGAAATTAGTTACATTTCATGTGTTAAACACAACACACTTGTAGCACATTTTGTTACTTCAGGCGTTCCGGCTTCCTACTGTTTAGCATACGCAATCGTCCGTGTTGTCCAGGCAAACGGAAGGTACGCATACCTCAACATTGCTACCCCATTGATTTTGTTGAGACATCAACAGAATTACGGCAATCTTAAGTATATTTAAGACAACCACACCTTAATGATAGAAAAATAAATAAAATAAAAAATAGATAATGCATGAATAAATAAATAAATAAAATATTAATAAAAAAAATACATATGTATATGATGTGTTTTTAATCGATGCTCGAACAAGCATTACGTAAATTGGTACGTGTGTTTTTGTTTGTAGCGTGTTTCGTGCATGCCAATACCTTAAATCGTGCGTGATCTTTTGAAATGAGCCTTGTTCTGAGAAAATTTGGCAAAATGCATGTGCGTAAAGTGTCGTCCCAGATTAGCCTGTGCAGCCCGCACAGGCTAATCAGGGACGACACTTTCCGCTTTAATGGTATTTTCGTTTAAAGGAAGTCCCTTTTTACCGAAACTCTAGTTTAAGCGGAAAGTGTCGTCCCTGTTTAGCCTGTGCGGACTGCACAGGCTAATCTGGGACGACAGTTTACGCACATGCATTACGACCAGTTTTCACATAACAAGACACGAAATGTTTAAAAGTTGAACGTTCACTATAATCTGAATGCGCATCTGGTTTTGTTGCAGTTGTTGGCTGACAAGTCTTGGGCATCAAGAATGGATTTTGTATGCGCCAAATTTAGCGTGCTTGGTTGTACGTATGTCTGATATTTTTTTTATAGACGAGCATATATAACGAAAAAAATAATTTTAAGAAAAATGCCATAATGTTTAGGAAAAAAACCTTCTAAGGTTGACTCTGTGTTTGCTAAATATTTGACGTTTTCAAGTTGTAGAATCAACATTTGTCAATAAGACAGGTTTAGTTTTAGGCCATTTCTGATTGCGATAACATGTCTTCTTACTTTAGAAATGCTAAGATGACATTCTGACAATGATAATATTTTCATTTATTCGAAGCATCCATAAAACGCCATCTGAACGCTTTTATCTCTGTTTTCAGCTTAATATTTTCTTCCTGTGCAGCATTTTAAGGATACTACTAACCCAGCTACAGACACATCCAAATGAACCCAGTAATTTCAGGTAAGTCATTATCTAAAATATTCAATAAAACATGCGTTATTCAGTTTCTTACTTAATTAATAGATAGGCAATGTTATACCCTGTGCTTAACCTATCCCGGACTGTGCTAGGTATACGAATATCCGGGAACAAACAAAACTGAACAGTTTTAAATGCTTTTAAAATCACATACCTTATCAACTTAACGAATGTTATTGCCGCTGCAACCGATTCATACAATTAATCAGCGTAGTTTGTATTTACGGATAAGGTGAGTTTTTACGATGATTCGGAAATTCGACCTACAAGTTAGCGATTGTTTATGATAAAATTTAAAAAGTTTATAATTAAGCTTTTATTTAACAAACTTATTTCGTTAAGTAAATTTGAGCCTTGTTCTGAGAAAACTGGGCTTAATGCATGTGCGTGAAGTGTCATCCCAGATTAGCCTGTGCTGTCCGCACAGGCTAATCAGGGACGTCACTTTCCGCTTAAAAATGAATTTCGGTAAGGAGGGACTACCTTCTTGAAACTAAAAATACTTTAAAAGCGGAAAGTGTCCGCACAGGCTAATCTGGGACGACACTTTACGCACATGCATTATTTTTTCTCAGAACAAGACATTTATTTTAGCTTGTATATTGTGCGTAAGTGTGTAACGTTTTTATGTTTCAGACGTGCCCTGAAAGCGACGTTTGTTTTAATACCCTTGTTCGGTATACAACTCGCGTTCACTGTGTACAGAATTCCTCCAGAGGTCTCCTGGAGCGTCCATTATGAACGAGTCACGGAAGTTATGACCCATTCACAGGTATGAACGTAAGAAACCAAATAGTAATATTTTGTTAAATTTATTAAGCAAATGTTGTGACATTTTTGTTCAATTATTCTTATTGGACATTTTTTCTTATATATCGACGCTTTTCAAGTACATAGAACTAATGATATTGTGTTATCTTTATTTTAATAATATTCGTATAAGATCGTGATATGAAATATGCTTACAAAATAATAGTTTTGCAATTAAATGTTGTATATATAATATACTCAAGAAGCACTTATTAAGACAAAAAAATACATTATTTAAGTCGTGCTGAGTCTTGTTATAATGTTGATAAACTCATGTGTATTATGCAACCAAAATTGTTATCGTAACCGTTTAAACGTGTATATAGAAATATATTGTGATTGCAGGGTTTGTTCGTTGCGCTGGTGTTCTGCTTCTTTAACGGAGAGGTACGCTTAAAAGTTTTACTTCATTTCCAATCATTAAAAAGTATCGTGAAGTTCATGCAAACAATGATGCTGGTATCATTCTTCCATGCTCAAAGATGAATACGAATATGCCATGTTTAAGATGCACTGGAATGAATAATCTGTTCATGATTCTTAATTCTGAGGACACAATACATAATTATGATATTAATTAGAGCTCAGAAGTTGGTAATAAATTGAGTATTTTTTTTAAATAAGCAATATACCGGATTGTACGCCATATGTATTTGTCGAATACAGTTGATAGTGTTACACTACAGGTGGCTACGCAATTAAAACGAACATGCCACAGGGTGTTGGAGGACAAAATAACAAGTGGCTCCCACAAAATGAACACGACCATCAGTCTTAACTTCAATCATTCGGTCACACAGCGAAGTAGTGTACAATCCCGTCGAAACAGTTTGGAGCCCTGCCTGCCGCAAGCCACTGCAAAATCCAAGTGTAAATCGGATACCACTGCACATTCGCAGTTGTTGTAGAATTGCATGCGTTAAGCGATGGCCGGTTTCCCTTATCTTATCAACCCAGTAATGCCTAGTGTCTAGACAAAAGGATCATTTCTCTGCGTTTCGTCAAAATTGTTTATCTGTCTTTTTTCTTCGTCTCCTTTGTCATCGTTTTTGTTTTATATGGACGCTTGTTTTAAATCAGTACGATGTGTGTAATGATATAGTGTTAATGTGATGCTATCATTTAAATCACATATGTTTGAACTCTAATAAAAAGCATGTTGTCACTCAGCATGTTAATACATTTTGTCAATACACAATTATAGTAACAACAAATTAATAACATTGTTTGGTATTGTTATAGAGTTATAAATGCATATAATTCTAAACATCAATATAAACAAATGTAGGATATAAATATATGAGCTACGTTAACTAAAATTAATTAACAATTAGTAATAGTGAATAGATTTTAACTAGAATTGCATTAATTTGTCATATTCTGAATATTTTTATTAACATCATATGTGATTGATATATTTATAAATCTTCGCATATCACACACAAATAAAACGACATGTTGTGTTTACTGTTCAATTTTTGTATGTTATGTGTTCGTGACTTAGTTATGTATATGTACATTACCAAACATCCGTCAGTGTGCTTTTTCTTATCGTACCAATGTTAACCCATTCATGCCTAGCGTCCTGAAAAAAGGACATTGCAAACAGCGTAGACCCAGATGAGACGCCGCATGATGCGGCGTCTCATCTGAGTCTACGCTGTTTGCTTAAAGGAATTGTAGTAAGTAATATTCTTAATATAGAAATAAATATACTAGACACCCCTACTTTTGGAAATAAATTGATCCAATTTAGAAGGGTGGGAGAGTCCACTGGGCATAAATGGGTTAAAATGTGTTCTTTTAAATAGTATTCATCGTATGAGAATGTTGTTCTTGATAGTGATGTTTCTTTCCTCCTGTTAGGGATACCGCCGGTTATTTATTTTTAATTCACACATATTTAGTGCTACACTGACGTGTCAACACTAAACAAAAGCGCATACATATGCTCTGAGAACATGAATTAATCTAAGGCCTAGCGGTGCTCGAATGAAGAATTCCATTGACTGTTTAAACTGAACATTTCACTCTGTCTTCGAGTCGATTTCGGGGGGATATAAATATTGTTAAATTATATTTAATTATAGATTAATTACAACATAGTAAACGTTAGATGTTGGTCGACAAATAAACTGATCATTCGGCCTGAATATATATATATATATACATATAATTATAAAGAAAATTCCGCAAAAAATGAAAACCCCGATAGTTACCATATAAGTACATGTATTAAAGTGGGGGTCCCCGAAGGCTTTCCATAGTAAAAGGTTGACCATAAATTAGATAAAGTGATGAAATAATAAATATAACAAGTCCATGCCTACGCAACTTACATGCACTTTTCTTGCGTTAAAGGCTCTATAAAGGTGACAAATCCATTTATTATGCATATCAACTGGTCTAATTTTTACCGGATTTCAGTTACTCTTGCATAAAAACTGCTAATAAAACAGCTTAGGTACAAAGTTGCCAAGAATTATGGAAGATAAACCCGTTTCATAATTCGAAGAAATGTTTACATTTTTGCAACTAACGTGATGTGCAGCCTCAGAGCGGTGACATATGCTAAAAATAGCCGAAAGAAAATTCAATTTTAATTCTATTTTAAACAACTTTTAACCATCAGAAAGTAACTTAGTAGATCACTACAAACGTTTTAACCATTTAGAAGAGACCTACTTTGTGGATGATACCGGAAAACGTAAAAAAATCATCGTTATATTTTTGGTGACCTGAGTCACTTTCACTTTCTCTTTTCCGAGTAACAGCGATGTAAATAAACTGATTGTTTGTAAACACAATTGGCTTGGAGGACACTTTATTTTGAGCTCAAAACAAGTTGTTTTGCTTATTTTGTTATTGTAATGTCCAGTAACATATATATATATTGTTTTTTGATAACCTTTATAAATAAAATATGAAAAAAAATTATTTAAAAATCGGTAAATAATTACGGATCTTCACTTTTATAGAGCCTTTAATATTAATCTCAGATGATGCTGTATATGGAATAGAATTATACCATTTAAAAATTGTCTTAGCGAAGCGATGGTGTGCTGCATTATTCCCTAAGTTTAATTATAAAACCATCAGGGTGTTTCACAGAAAGCATTAAATTATTCCAATAAAACAAACTTAAAGTCGTGACAGTAAGTTGCTATTTTATTGAAGATTGTTTGCAGTATAATAGATTTGCCTTGATCCTCATAGGAGTAAAATAACAATAGTGTATGTGATTTTGTGTCGTATTGATTGGTGCATAAGGAGGCGACATTGACCTTCATGCGAAAATGACCTTCATGCGTCATTGACATTCATGCACCATTTACCTTCGCGTTGAAAGTAAAATCATCACCAACTCAGCAACAACAAATTTACTATTGTATAAGACGATTTTTTTATTATTCAAATTGTTATGCCAGGTCTGCGTTGGCAAAGTAAAACAATTTTTGCATTTGTGTTCTTTTATAACGGCTATGCTACACAATTAATCCCCAAGACTGTCCATGATTTTGTTCAGCAGCACTTTGCAACGTTCAAAGGTCAACACGCCTGAATTATGGATTCCAACTACCATCGTATGTCTCTCTGCTTTTAAAACATTTCGATGGAGCCAGAGAACTAAGTTTTGGACGCACGCAAGTTCAAATTGATTAGGTTTAAACTCTAAAAAATTGTATGCTTTTCGTCATTTTGACTCAGTAAAATCCAAACAGTAGAGTCATAATCCCTTATACATGTAAGGCGTGCAATTGTTATAACCGAGTTACGATACGCATCGCTAACGCATTCGTGTATTGGAAACTTCTTCTTACGATCATAATTGGGCATAATATATCTTATCTGAATTTGAATGATGTCACTACGTAGCCAGTTTGCTCTGCTTGGGAGAGTAGCAGCTTATAAAAAAAACAATACCTTCGAGGAAGCGCTAATTCCACATTTCCTATCAAATGCAAAGCAAACAGAAAAAAGCATCTGTTCGATGTTATTCCTACAGAAATGATAATTAATAAAAGCTTTAGCCACAGCGCATTCATTACTCTACCCCGATATAATATTATTTATTCATGCATTGTTCATTAGACATGTGACAATTGGGTAAAAAAAACAAACGTGGCCTATATCTGTGAAGAGATCAAAGTTATTTACCTATGTTAAAACGACATTCCTTTACGACTTTAAGATATTTAAAGATTGTTAAAAGATTACTTTTCTTTTTCAACCGCCGATCGATCAATAATACGGGTGATCAATTATATCATCGATCAGTTTGCATTTGAATTTCATTTAGCGCACATTGTTATAAATAAGTTCTCGGAAGGCTTTTTTTCTCATGTAAAATTGAATAAACCATTATAATTAAATCAATATAGTGCTTTATAAAAATGACCCGGGATTTTGCAATTTACCATTCAAACGTCTTCTGCCTACCCCGATTTAAAGTTTGTCAAAATCTTTGGTTAGATTGCACACGCCAGCATCCGTTTTTCTCGCATCCGCTTTACACAGTTTACCTAAAAACTAACTTGGGGCTAATTGTATCTGGTGAGTGTATTATATTTTTTTATAAGTTTTCTTCTTTGCAGTTACTTTTCAAATCAAGCTGAAATTTGACACACCTTCATAAGACGGATTTTAATTTATGACTGCAGTAATTTGTAGAAATTTACATGTTTTAGGTTGCAATGACGTTCGAACTGTAATGGAATGTTGATGTTTCGGGAATATAAAACCAACCAGTGTATTTTTGTTGCAAGGTTACATCAAAATTATCTGTTCTGTTTACAAAATCGAATTGATTTGACAACATATTATATGATTGGACCCTGCGACGCCAATGTTTAGCTAACACAGGAAAAATGTATTTAATATTTATATAGGACCTAACTTAAGATAGTGAATTAACTTATTTTAGTCAGATAATGTAATGCATATATAAACTGTACACATGTGTCTTATGATTATGATAAATATACAATATGTAATGTGGTTGTCAACATATGTGTTCAGACAAGTATTGCTATATATAAAAGTACTTGTATCTTTACATCCGAAGAAATATTGAACTAAACAAACATTGCTGATTCCTTGTTTGTCTTATAAATATATCTCTAGAAAGCCTTTAAGCGTCATTCTTATGTTTCTGTTTAACTCCCGTGAGCTATGATAATGTCCATGGAGCCATATTTTATGACGAGATACTGGAAAGTGCAAGCATTCCGCAAAACAACATGTGTCATATAAAGCTGATTATACTTGCCATCAAAAACTCTTATATGTTCGACAATTCAGCTTACGATTTAAAAGCTACACCTTACTGTTAATGTTTCCGGTATTCAATGGGAAATATTCATTATTTGTATGTACATACATAATATGTTGTTTTTGCTAAAATAAAACAAAACGTTGCACCAGCTTTTTGTTTGCATATGTCACACATGTCGCTTTTTCATATAGACAAACATATAATGAGACAGCATACATAATTATAGGACATGCGATACGCTATCATTATCATAAGCAAGAAGTATATACACAATCGACCTGACCTGAAAATGACGTCAAGAATATGTCCCGAATATGTCTACCATACACATATTTTGGCAGATGCATGAACATGTATAAATTTCTTCACAGCAGTGTGGTTTTATCAATTTTGTCGCAAAAAAGGTTACTCCAATGAAAAAGTGAAACATTAAATATGATATACGTATTAATCTATATGTAAATCAAAACATGATTTACAAATAATTTTAAAAAAGCACCTTAACAATTCATGTAATTACAGCATTTATACTAGTATTATTAAATGAATCTTGTGGAGACAAGCATTTATATATCTGTTAAAATGCTCATTTAAAATGTACAATTATGATTGATATTTACATACGTCAAATATGTACGTCAAGTGTTAACATTTCGATATATAGAATAATAGGTTGGTGACGTTGATGGAGAATGGTTATCTGGCAAGTCGGAGAAATTTATCGGGTGGGCCGAAGGGGAACGTGATAAGATCCTCCGACGAGCCAGATAACCATTCTCCATCCACGTCACCAGCCTATTATTCTATTTATCGTGTCACATTTATTTCTTTTATTTGATGCTAGTTTTCACCGTTTATTTACACTGTTAAAGAGTTCAACTGGAGAGTTTCGCTGGAATAATGACGTCATTTCGTAAAAAAATGACGTCATTTTACAACAAAACAGAGCGACTGACGAATATTCGAGGTCACGTGGTCATCTAGCTTTATATCTTTTGGGATATTAGGTTACCTGGTTATCGGACTGATTTTAAGGCATGTGACAGGATAAAAGTTCTTTCTCACATTGTTTAAACGATATGCAATATATGTAATTACTAATGCATTCCCATGACAACGCAATATAGGTCTGCGACACCAAGATTTTTACATCTTATAATGTTCGTTGATAAAAAAAAAAAAAAATTGGAATTATCTTTTTAGCATAAACCACAATCATGTGTGGAGGATAAACCATATCAAATCAAATTTCATGTATGCGTTGCTGACCTTTCCAGCCAATATTTAACCACCATTACTACCACTCTTATATAGAGAATAACAGGTTACTGCATGATCGTT
The DNA here is from genome assembly GCF_020536995.1 of Dreissena polymorpha. Taxonomy (NCBI): domain Eukaryota; kingdom Metazoa; phylum Mollusca; class Bivalvia; order Myida; family Dreissenidae; genus Dreissena; species Dreissena polymorpha. Next base: position 655,914 of record NC_068368.1, on the reverse strand, counting down.
TTTTAATATATCAAGCAAGGCTTAGAATAATATAACGGCGAGGCTTGCCGAGCAAGCAGTAACCTGTTTTTCTGTTAATCATACCTCTACGTCTCCGATTTTAAAGAAACAATGACAAAATCGCTAAAAAGCTGCAGTTTTAGCGGGAAAGAATATAACTTTTGTCATTTGACGTGTTAATGATGAAGTCATGAACACGCGCGCTTAATATTTGTAAAAAAAACAACATTTTGTGTTTAAAATATATTACATCTTGGTATCAACGTGTTTAAAAAAAAATCTTATTCGATTTTACTAAAAAAGATTACTTTATAGTTGATTCCGAGTAATAAGCCCATCCTCCACACATGACTGATATAAGAACTTCCTGTTGATCATGATATAAAACATATATCAGGCAACGTTATATCAGGCAGATATCAATGGGTGGTATGATAAATAGCAGTATAAAGCCGACGTTCAATACTTATGTATGCTTACATAAAAACAATATACTATTAGATTACGATTTGTTATATCGAGTATGTGGGGTTTTAATGACCAATAATTTAATTATTAGGATATATATATTTGAAATCCTGATAATAATCTGAAGTAGTTTTACAAGGCAGTATTGTTGAAACGTGCTTAATGTATGTATAACGTTGGCCTAATACATGATACATTTCTGAAATTGTATGACAATTCTATCACTTTTTGGAAAGTATCTTTACATCAGCTTTTCAAATTGCAACAATACGACTACATTCTCGTACATGGACTACTCATACAATTCAACTAATAAATATTTCCAATGGAGTACACATTACCTTTATAAATGATAACACTTGGTTATAGTGCTTTTTCGTCATTTTACAAAACAAACAGGGTTTGTTTTGGTGTTTCAGGTATGGTCTTTTCAAAGTATTACCAGTTATTGTAGATTGAAAATTAAAAGCACCAAATGTACTGTTATACAATTGTTGTTTTGCTGAGATAAATAACCACTGCTATTTTTCAAAATTAATATGGCATGTGATAAACTGGTAACTCTTTGTTTCATATCGTATTTTCTTCGTTGAAATCATACTTATTTTACATAATAACCATAATAATTGCTCCTTCATTCAGGAAAATACGACCATGGACCGATATTATTAAATCACAAAACTGGATATGAGATTTTAAACAAACTATTTTAAGAGTATTATGTTGTAATTTAATCATTAGCCATGCGATGTCGCAAAGCCAGCAACACTATATGTTAAAGTACCGTGACCAACACAATCTTGTAGAAGCTCTGAGAAACAACAACACAGTGTACTCTAAGCATCTAACGTTTCGAAAAACTATTTAACATGAATAGCAATATTAACGTATAGCATTGTGTTACTTGGTTCTCATCGCCAAATTTGTGGAGGTACTAAAGAAACCAGTAAGTTAATGGGTGCGATAATAAATCATGACTACGACTATACGTGGCTCATTTCAGCTTAATCTGCAGTATACGCTTGTGATAGGACATGCAAATCTACTCAACAAAATATCGGACATCTATAAAGAACTGAAATCTGGTGTTGTAAGTTAAAAATGAACCATAAATAACATTGACAATATCACTTTATTACGACACCGCAACACAGTTCTACATACTTTGGTTCATTGAGTGTTTGTATTTTTTGGGGAATATAGTCCGATGCGAACAATATATTTTGACACTTGACAATGATAAATGAAAGAGGCGGACAGCAGCACAGAAGGGCAAGTTCGTCGTTGATCGTTACGTTGATTGGCTTTAGACTACGATCAGTTTCTGTAGCTGGAGGTTGATGAATACATGTATGTGTTTAGAGTTCATCATGCATCTCCCAGTGGTTGGGCATAAACGTTTTAAATTTCAGCTGGTTACATACTTACTTCAATCCATTTATGCCTTGTGGATTCTCCCATCCTAAATTTGATCAATTTTTTTCCAAAGGGATATCTTGTATATTTATTGCTTTATTTCGAATATTTCTTACAGAAATTCCTTTAAGCAAACAGCGCAGACCCTGATGAGACGCCGCATCATGCGGCGTCTCATCTGGGTCTACGCTGTTTGCCAAGGCATTTTTTCTAGACGCTAGGCATAAATGGGTTAAACGAACATTCCTATTTCGGACGGACAACATTTCCATTATAATATACTATTATGTGTGTTTAAACAACTCCCTTCCTACCAAAAGGTTTAAACATAAAGGTTTTGTCACGGATTTGTTAAATAATGCGGATATAGATATAAATGTTAAAACTATCTGGTCAAAATGTTTTTAAATTGTGTTCTCCATTCACTGTAACATTGTAATTGTCTAGCCAATGTCTCAATATCAACCCCGGGAACGACGAAACGTTCGTAATGTTGTTCCCTAATTACATAACAGCATTTTTTATATTTTAATACAGGTTACTGAGACGCAGCAAGACAATATTGATATGACAATAACAGGCTTGTTTCTTTTTGCTGCAGATTTGTCATATTGACCGATGGGTACCGTTTCATCGCATAATTTTCCATCGTATGTGTGTCACGTGTGAATTTCACGACAAAGTCAAACTCCAATGCTAATCGCCATATCGACCATTGATACATTGACTGGAGGTTTAATAAAATAAGTTGTCTTTGCAGGAGAATTAACATCTGCCAATAACACATAGTTTATCACTAAACCACATTCATCGAATCGCATTTTAAAAGATGCGTCATAGGTCAAAAATGGATCTTTGTCGCTAATCCTAAATTAAACATAAAATCAGAAATAAACCTTAACGTCCATTAGAAAAATATGTTTATGACAATTTAAGATGACTGACCATCAATCAAAATAATGGATATATAACTGTAGGTGTTTGTCTATAACAGTTTGCGCTGTTTTTCTTATTGCAAGATGAAGACATTTCACAGTTACTCAGCACAGGCACATTGAACGTGTATATAGGATCTGGCACGAGTCATATCATACCATATTTTATTAAACGAGTTCAGAAATTTTGGTATGATATGACAACGAGTGTCCGATCTTTTTTATCACGTGTTTTTAAATGAGCAAATTAAATAAATATTTACGCAAACATAATGATAAATCCCGAATGATTAATGATGTTTACATTTCGTGACGTCATTTGACGTTGCAAGGTCATTTCAGCAAAATTACAAAACGCGATTGGTCAATAAACGAAACCTAAGCCAATGAAAACGCTTAAAAATGTTGTATTACACATGTGTAATATAAAAAATATGTAATCGTTGTATAACATTGTAAACAGGGTATAGCAAGTGATAAAATTTAATATTGCACTGTCACTGAATTATGTACATTCAACATGTACTTCTATCCTATCTTTTTAACAGTAATACAGTTGCTTATTATTCGCTGAAAGCAACTTCCGTCCTTTCTAGACACCTTAACCTCGTGGCTGCCAATCATGGCTTCTGTTTATCAACTCAGAGTGCTTCGTAAGGGTAATATGCATACAAATGAACTGTTTTAGGACAAAACCATTACTTGCACTTTGAGAAGACGGTCGTAAATTAGAGAAAATTGCATGGTGTAACGCCTTAAGTTACTGGCATTGTTTTTTAATTATAGATAAGGAATTCCATACAACAGTGAGTGCTAAGCGAATGGCGACAGAAGTCTTTAGTTCGTAAAAAAGATATTTCACTTAATGACATTTTTAGCATTGACTTTCTGACGTAACTTGAAAGTCTCAGAGAATGTGCACATTGTCATTACATATATTTTTTATATAGTTTCTGGTCAAAACATATTCACCTTTTTCTAATATTTTAGTATTGTTCTGAATGAATAATATATATATATATATATATATATATATATATATATATATATATATATATATATATATATATATATATATATATATATATATTTCTATCTGTCTCCTACTGCGTATTAGCATTTATGATTCAGTAAAATAAGGAATCAGTCACGAACTTGATTCGTTAAATTGTGCAACTTAACTTATTAAATCTTGCTATTTCGAGCGATAAGACATCGGTTACAATCGATTTGACGTCGACGACGTCCATTCGTCCGAACAATATCATGCGATTGGTCGGTCACAAAATTGTTTCGAAGGTTCAAATGTTATGAGAAAATTATGCAAATAAAAAATCGCAATGGTTTTAATACATGTTTAAACAAATTATCGCATGGGACAGAAGAAACACCTCCTGACCGATTTAAAAATAATGCTTACTAATGAAATCACCTGCCAAAGAACGTTTCAGAACAATTGTGTATTAATTACTGTAATGTTTGTAGTTTTTGTTTCACTTTTATGCGAATTGAGAGCATGTAGTACTGTCAAATTACAAAAAGTGTTTTTGTGATGTTATTACAATATCCAGGAAATACCAGAACTGACCGTTTAATATTGGAGTTGTTGTGTGAATAATGTATTCTACTGCATGCGCAAAGCGACTTTGAGTAATACAGTTTAGTATAGTACACAATGTAAATGAAATGAAATCTGGCATGCAAGTGAATAATACGAATGAAGTCAGGAAGTAGATGTCTCTGTGTATTTTTGCTGAATAAGAAAACATTGACACGCTCCCTTAATGTGGCAAATCCAACTTTTGTTTGTGCAGTTTTTATCTAGCTGTATTAAGTTTATCTTCTTACTATAATAGCACGAGAATAGGTTTGCCAATACAAATAGTCATTCGTTTGGATTGAAAAGTGACATTATTTAAACAAACTCAATTTTGCTCGTAGTATTGTCAACATCATATGGATATTTCGACATAACAAGTATTTCAAATATATTTATATGTCAACATATCATGTATTGTTTAATTGATAATAAGGCATTGACTTTTTTGCAACACTGTCATTGAACTCTGCATACGTCACCCAATATAGTTTTATTAATTTCATATGTAAATTAAGTAAGATCGACAAGCTAGTGCGATATAATTCTATAAAGTTTTCACAAGTGTTTCTGCAAATTATAATTCAAATGTCATATTACATATGAATGGTTAGGAATTTGTTTTGGCATGTTTACCTACATGTATGTTTAAACATAAATTAAATGTTAAATTTCATAGTTATGTTTGCTAAATTAGATTTAAGTGATGAACGTTATCTTAAAGTGTTGACACATTACGTGTACACGATGTGTATGCTGTAACAGGATACATACACAGAAAATGGTGAAATTAAAATTGTGTGTGGCAATCTGGCAACCGTGGTATTAAACCGTCATGTTATTTCTGCAAGTACAGAGTTGTTCAGCGCCGATAGTGTATTGCCTTTTGTCTCACCTATTTTATAAGAGATTTTAAAAAGAGTCCGCAAAGTCTGTATGTAAGGTGTAATAGCTTAAACACCAGCCTTCATATAATTTAGCAGTTTAGTTTACCGGTGATCGACCTCTTTTCATTTCTTATGATGCCAATAAACAAATGAACATATCTACCCTATTTGCTCTGTAGTGTATTATGGTGTTAGCGACTAATCACGTTCACATTAAATGGCGGCATTAAGATAACAAGCCTCGCTTGCTCATTAATTGTTCACATTTTTCATTACAAAACCTGCGTAGATAACGAGCTAACAAAAATTGTTGGAATCTATTTGAATATTTACCTTTATTACCTTAATTAATACAACTATAGAGCTAAGAACTCGTATTCATTAATGATAAATGAACTTTCCCCTGGTTCGAATATCGTGAGAGTTTTATTAAGTATATGCAACAAATATAATGCTAGACATTTTAGGCCATAAAATTACAATAAATATACTAAAATGCAATCCATCTATTATCGTTGTGAATATTTAATATTACAATAGAATCTTAAAAGGTATAAAATGATAAAACATATGTTTTATAACTGTATTAATTTCAGTGAACCACGCACGCCCGTGCTTCCGATGCTCAACTTCTGTATGTAACACGTGATGTTAAAAACTGGCGAATTTTATTGTTTATATTTTCACCATATTTGGTTTCTACTATACAATTTATTACCGTAACATCTTTCAGTATTTTAATTTTCTTGTCGTGTTTCCTGACTATCGTCGAGCTCAAGTAGCTCCATAAGGGGGTTCTAAGGCCCGTACGCAGGGGGGCCCATGGGGCCCGAGCCCTCCCCCCCCCAGCTGGCTGTTAAGTAAGGATTTGTTAATGGACCTACTGAAATTTTTCTCTCATGAAAAGGGCCCACAGTACACTTCCCCTCAATACAAAAGAGGAAATGTGTTTTCTTGTCCCTGTTAAACAAGAGGATTAGCGCTGTTTTGAGATAAGCCCATAAGGCAATGTTTTCTTATGGCATTGCACACAAATCCCCTATCAGTCAATTCCCCCTTGTGATCCTGAAGGCTACATCTAACAATGGTTCATGTAACACTTTTTGATTGGTCATGGAAATAGAAGCAGCGAATGGAAGCAAACGATACAGGAGGTCGTATGTCTGAATATTGCTGACGTAAATAATTTGTGAAAAACAAATAATGTTGGAAGCAATTATAGAGGTGATATTGAAAATTATGCATGACCTTGAGGCTAAATATAATGTCACAGTTTTTGACAAGTTTGATGGTTTATCTGTGTTCATGATGGTGAAAGTAAAACTGTATAGCAGATGATAAACATTTTATGAGGAATTTACTTTGAAACTTTAGAGGAGGCTTGAATTCAAAGACAAAATAGTATTATGGTTATACGTCAGTCATACTTTATGATACATTTCTTTATAAAGGTTTATAAAGGTTTTTGATTTTTAAAGTTTGCTAACCTTCTTCATCAAATCTCATACATTTCTGAAAATGCTGTTTACACTAATATTTAAAGCTTTAGACTTCAGAAAGGTGCTGATTTACTTGTTACATTCCTTAAATTTATATTACAAAATAGGTTTTGTTAAGCAATAAAAAGTGCAAAATTAAAAAGAAAAATAGAGCGGGAGGACCCCTCCCGCACGGGAAGACCCCGCCCCACTGCACCCTCCCTGGTTGCTCCCTCCCCTCCCCCGTTGGTTCACGGAGGACATGGTGAGTTTTCTCGAAGACTGGGAGTTCCTTAGTACTGTACGTTGACTCTTGACTGGGGTACTCGTGCGTCTCACTAGTCAAAGCGACTAATACAGCGGTATTCGTGGTTTCACACGTTCATATCTAGATTTGTCTTGGTTGAATCGCAGACCGCGTTTGTCCTTGCAGCCCTTTCCGCGTGAGCAGTTCGCTGTTTCCTTGTGGTGCATTCGTTTTCGATTGGACAGGTCGTGCCGATTCCAAAAAGTCCGTCCAGGTGAATCAATCATCCCCCACCTCTCGGAAGAATCTGTGTGTATCTTTCTTTTTTTCGGAGTCATTAAAGTAATGTGAGCCAATTTTTAACATTTTAACGTTTTCATTAAGTTCACTGCTATTTATTGAATTCAGTCAGGTAGCGAGCACAAATAGATGGTGAACCGATGTTTATTTAAACAAAATACAACTACTGAACCTTGTTGGTTTCGGATTTGTAGAAGTAACAGAAATGTTCGCAATGTATGGTTTCTGTTTGTTTTCACATGCGTGGTAAATGCATAATTAATCGTATTTTGTCGCAGACTATTTATGAAAGTAATCGTAGCAATGATTTGTTATTTTGTCACCAAATATGTTTTAGTTTTAGCACATGTTCACATATTTCCGAATAGTTGCGCAGATTCAAACAAAACACAGTAACCATTTTGAAAACACTGCAGCCATAGTATTTATATGCTGAAATTGCCCGGTCTTTTTTAAGGATTATGGATTGTATGCAGAAGATTTGGGTTCAAATCTCTTTGTTATTTGCGTATTTGTATTATTGTATTATTGAAAAATGCCGTTTTACTTCATATGTCTAAATTTTTCAAGAAAGAAAAGATTTTAAAAACCAAAGTCCGAGTTCATTTGAATACTTGTCACAAAATAATAAACGGACATGAATGCTACATATGTTTGGTCACTATGTAAGGTTCTGTTTGCTAAATCCCTTCTAAAGGAACAAAAACATTACATAGTTGGCATTGGACATGCAACCGTTAGTGTTGTCTCAATCAATAGTGTCCTTCAGTTTGTTTAATATCTCATAAAGTGTCTAAATGAGAGGATATCCTGACCTTGTTCAGTGACAAACCGATGTTTCTCCGCACATTGATTCTAATCTAACAGCAAGCATTTCGTGACAAATTTATTATTTCAATTTGCATGCTCTTATTGGACAATACCGTTTTCTAATTCAATTTTGAAAGAAAAATAACCCATAAAAAAATATAATAGGATTTTAACATGCTGCTTTTGAGTTTTAGTTTTTCTTCACCCAACAGTTTTAAAAGCAACAGCGAAGAAAACGATTTCATGTTATCATCATTGGTGTATCTTGGGAAACATTTTTAAGTGATAGTTCATATACCAATCGAGTTTACATATGTTGTGATACTCATATATTTCTACTAAATGATCATACACAATGATTCAATACAACTGATATCTCGTGTTATTGTTATTTACATATTGTTGTTATCTTTTGCATTTTTTTAATTATGTAATTACATACGTAAATATCTGTACGCATTTGTTTCCCCTTAAATCAATTGTATGTTTTATAATTAGTGTAGTTAAAGGGTTTTTGTACATTGCTTATTGTAATTTTCAGGACATGCTGAGATAAAATGTCTGGGCGCGGTAAAATAATTATATACGGGAAATTAAAAACAACGCGAAGTCTGCTGCGCTTTGTGTAATTTAAGAAGACACCGAGATATATGAGCACTTAAATACAAGTTTGCTTCTTAAAAATATTATCTTTTATAAACTTGCACAGTACGTTATTCGAAACATTAACTGCACACTGTGTTCCATTACTGTGGTGATATTTTTCTCAACAATTGTTCGAAGCACGGAATTCAATATTTGCCAACTATTCATGAATGAGTTTATTCAAATTGTATATGTTGTTAATATAACCTCATGAGGCCTGCTACAAGGTTTGCTTTTTATCTTGTTGATGGAAAAAAGTTAACAATCATACGAGTTAAGAATCTTTCGATAAATATTTTTTGTTTGCTGATAACATTTGATTGTCGGGGGTAATAAAACGCTCGAAATATTCCCTCGACAGAAGTTCACTCAGATAAAATAGATTGTGTTTTCATTTGTTTCTTGTTTTAATTTAATAGCGCAGATTGCACAACATACACAGAGATATTTTAAGCTGAAAAAATAAAAAATAATCAATGATGTGTATAACATTTAATGTACATCTCCAGTTCATGTTCACACTTGATAAAGATTATGTTGGTCGTCTTGGAAGCCTAAACAGTGTACTCACCCATCCGCCACCATTCCCAAAATATATTTCTTACAAGTAATACGTTCGTATATCTAGTTTCTGTTTTTAACGGTAAATAAGGTCAATCTCACACGTTCCATGTCGGTATCTCTTGCATTATTTCGACTTGCAATAAATTATTACATATGGAAAGATACATAGTATCGATTTATAACATATCAAAAGAAGACAATATACACCTATTTATTACAAATCCAAAGAAAGAGGTGCGGATTTAATACATTCACAACGAATGCAAGAGATGTCGGTATGTTACATATAAAATGAACACAAGACATACATATTCTTTACTTATCAAAAGAAAACGATACCGATTTATTAGATATCGAAATAATGCAGCGGATACCGATTTGCCTCTGAGGTAAAAAAAATCAGGCTCTTATCAAAAATGTGTTGTGACTCACAAACAAAGAAGGTAACATGTTTATCATGCAGACGTGCACAGTACTTGACTTTTCCAAAATGTTGGTTGGTAATTCTAACGCGTAACTATACCGATTGTGTTGCTTTTGAAAGGTTGGTTATGGTTCAATATTTCTCCAACGTAACCCCAAATCCTGTATTTGTAACATGGTTACATGGCTATAAAGTACTCTAGACACTGAAAACATCTCATTCCCTGTTGTTGCATTTCTATTGATCCATGTGATCCACTGGTCCCGGCAATAATACAACACTTCAGCTTTATAACATTTGTGTTTTCATTTGCCTGATAGTTTCCCACCTGGGTGTGATGTATCGTCGCTAGTTTCGCACCTTTTATGATGTATCGTCGCTTGTTTCGCACCTGGCATGATGTAGCATCGCCAGTTTCGCACCTGGTATGATGTATCGTCGCTAGTTTCGCACTTGGATATAATGTGTAATCGGTTGTAATTTCAACATTGTGTGCATTTTTGTTTGTGTGATAGTTTGCTGGTTCTGAGTGTAATTAATCATAAGTTACCATTTACATGGTGCAGGACCACGTGACTTTGTGGGGTTCTCAATTAAACGTTAATGTATGTTTACACGCCGGTAAGTGATTCTTATTTTTCAAATAACTTTTTGAAACTATTTTTCTTAAGAATTTCAATAAGTGCATAAAAGGTAGATTATTATGCTGCTTATGGCAATGTGAAATACATCACAATTACTTTCTTTAATAAGCCTGTGTTCTTGTTCAACAATTCGGTATCTACTGCATTCATTGTACACGGTATGCTTCACGCAACGTGAAATTTTGTCACCGATTTCAGACGTATTCAATGATTTATTCTTATACCTTAAGATATCGACAAAAACTGCAGGCAAAATGTCTTTTATGCACTAAAGACTTTTACAAATGTTTTCAATAACTTAATATTATAAAGGGAAAATAAACACACTAAATGTGTAATATATATGTAACTAGTTGTATAAAATTATAAAGGGAAAATGAACACACTTAATGTGTAATATATATGTAACTAGTTGTATAATATTATAAAGGGAAAATAAACACACTAAATGTGTAATATATATGTAGCTAGTTGTAAAATATTATGAAGGGAAAATAAACACACTAAATGTGTAATATATATGTTACTAGTTGTATAATATTATAATGATTAAATAAACACACTAAATGTGTAATATATATGTAACTAGTAGTATAATATTATAAAAGGAAAATAAACACACTACATGCGTTTCTCATATGAAAGAAAACTTGTTTCAGTCGCTTTTTTACTTGCAAAATCATAATTCGTATTAGAAATGGCAATATACGGAATAACTCATAATGTAATGAAACCAAATTATTTTTTATGTATTCTGATTGAAATGATTACTAAAATTAATAGTTACAAAAACAGCGTTTGTTTGTGGAAATGATTCAGTTAATGTTTGAATCATATTGATCTCGTTTTTTATAAATTTACTCCTCCGTCTTGCGATGAATGAGCTTTCGTTTCATTTTAAAACAACGATGTAGCTTGCAATGTAAAATCTTGAAAAAACGTGGTTTCAATAAAAACAACAGTAAGTTGATTAATTATACGATTAGTTCAGTTTGCGGATTGCCTTTTGGTTTTGTTGATACACGAGAGGAATAAGTTGCCTTTTAGTGTCGACTTTGTCGGCTTACTTGACAAAATGAATTCTTGATTAAATTAAAGTCCTGGTTATTGCACAAATATTTCTGTATTTCATCGATTGTTAAAGATAAGATTTTTTTATTGTGAAACACACACAACACATATGAATAGAATCGGTTGTATAACATATTTTTCATGCTGTTGTAAACAATCGACAGTTTTTACTGTAAAGCGTTTATTTGCAGTGTAATTATGTGATGCAATGAAAACAATGGACTAATTTCTCACAATCAGCTACTTTCATAGTAGTAACTTCATGCTTTTAAATGCAACGTTAACTGATTAACTGCCTATGGTTATTGTGTTGCTTTATTATAAGGTAAATATTCAATTTAATACGCCGTAGAAGAATCGAAGATATTACGTGGTTGGTTGGTTGGTTTGTGTTTGATCAATACTTCGACGCACCTAGAATCATGTTTGTGTTTGTTAATTATTGCATAAACTCTATCTATAATGCCCTCTGGCGGGGTACAGAAACTTGGCAAAAGGAGGGCGTGAACGAAAGAAATCATATTAACACGGCGATTGACGTGCCGTTCTTGAATGTCCTGTAATGCGTTTTTCATACCCATAAACTGGTCCACGCGCAGTTACTTCCCTTTCCTTAGAAATTTTCCATGACGTTATTATGCACTTTGTTAATAACTTCAGTCCACAAAGACTTTCCAAGCATAAATGGGGAACTGAATAAGCACCAGTTTCCTCATACATGCAGGGATAAAGAACATGAATATTTCAACCCACTTTTCAAATTATACCATCTGCAAAGACTCTCTTGAATTTGACAACAGTGTATTGGCAACGTTAATGAAGTTAAGGTTATTTACTCAAGTTACACTTTCAAAAGACTTTGCCGTCAATGTTAGTGTTTATATACCTTCAACGTTTCTGCTGAAGATTATGCTTGAAATACTTCAGTGACAATATGTCAAAGGTGTAAGGAAGCTACTAGAAACCCTCAACTCACACAAAACATCACGACCAGACCAGATATCATTTGGATTCCTGAATGAGATGTTATCGGTCATAGCCCCAGCACTAACCCTCATTTTTCAAGCGTCTCGTGACCAGTGCCAAGTCCCTACTGATTGGAAATATGCCAATGTCACTTACACTGAGTAGGAGACAAGACCAAAGCTTCCTACTACCGTCCTGTGCCGCTTACCTCTATCTGCTGTAAGACCACGGAACACATTGTTCAAAGCCACTTGATGAAGTTCTTGGACGAAAACAAGCTTCTCTCCGACGCACAGCATGTATTCCGGAAGAGGAGATCATGCGAGTCACAACTCATCAACACAGTACAGTATCTCGCAGCAGGGTTGAGTAACAAACAACACATCGACGGGATACTACTTGATTTTTCTTAGGCGTTCGACAAAGTGCCCCACCGACGTCTTTCAACAAAGTTACACCACTATGGTGTATGCGGTAAGACTCTTGGGTGGATAAACAGCTTCCTCTTAGACAGACAGCAGCAAGTTGTACTTGACGGAAAGGTATCTGCACCAGCCCCTGTTACATCTGGAGTCCCTCAGGGTACCATACTGGGGCCTCTCCTGTTCCTGGTCTACATAAATGACCTCCCAGGTAGAGTCTCATCAACTGCACGCCTCTTCGCCGGTGACTGTCTTCTATAAAGGACCATCAGATCGGCAGATGACACCAAGGCACATCAAGATGACCTCGACCAGTTGCAATTGTGGGAGCAGGAGTGGTGCGAAATGATCCGCATTGCCAACAAGCGGAAAATTACACCTGGCTCATACAACACCCATGGCCAAATACTTAAACAGACCGATAAAGCAAAATACCTTAGTGTGACCATAGACAGTAAGTTAACGTTTAACAGCCACATAGACATCACCGCTAAAAAGGCCAACTAAACATCAGCCTTCCTTCGTAGAAATCTGGCAACCTGTCATACTGACATCAAGGCAAAGGCGTACACATCTCTTGTAAGACCCCAGCTTGAGTATGCGGCATCCGTTTGGGATCCACACACCCGATCCAACATCAACAAATTGAAGCAGGTCCAACGAAGAAATGCCTGCTTCTGCACAGGTGACTACCGATGATTCACCAACAGTGTTACTGCAATGATGAACAAGCTCGGTTGGACAACACTTGAATCCAGACGCCAAACGGCCAAAGTTGTCATGATGAACAACTTAGTGGACGTCAACGCCAGAAGTGTACTTATACCAGCATGAGTGCACACCAGATGGCATGCAAACCGCTGCATAGTGCCATTTACCACCGTCAACGCCTACCAGTTTTCCTTTTTCCCAACTGGAATACGCCTCTGGAATGGTCTCCCAGAACAGGTGGTCACTTCCCCGTCCATAGATGTCTTCAAGACTAGGATGGGGGAGCTATACAAATAACTCTGGAGCAAAATGTTTTATCCTGATTTTAACCATTGTTCTTCCCTTCACACATGTACATAGTTTACAATTGTGCGACAATGCACCAGAGGGGCCCAGCACATCAACCGAGAGATAGACATAAAGAAACATCTATGAAAACAATGACTTATTCTGTCGATATATTTATCCGTCACGACAAGTAAATTCCAAAATAATTCCTCATCTCTTACTTTGCGCGACTGCATTTAAAATTTGCATTAATCCACTAGTTAACATTTTTTAAATTGAAAACTGCCTATCCGAAGGTAAAGCATCGTCATTTCTGATGATAACCGAGTGAGGCATATGTAAAACACAACCTTGAACTGGATGACGTCATATGAAATAATCGAACTATTTTGTCTATGTCGAATGAACAAGACGTATTGTTTTCAATGTTATTTTAATTTATTTTGGTATGTGCGTTTTGTTTATGCAATAAAAGCGAAAATACACATTTTCTCGGACATGATAATCTGCGGGCGCTCTCAAAATTCGATTTTGCGAGCGCCCGCAGATGATCATGCCCTTGAAAACGTGTATTATCCCTATATAGAAATATTGACACCAACTCTGCGGTAACGATGGTAAAAATATGTGCACCTATAAATGTCAACTTAATCAGTTGACGGCCTCACTTCCAACAGCAACACTCAATTTCGGTCTAGGATTGCATATTAAGGTTGTTATGAGTTCAAAATGAATCAGCCATACCGCAATGCGCGAATTAAAAAACAATTTAAACAGAACCTCGATCGCTGTTTTTTTCCAAATTACTATTTGCTTAGCTACTAGTATATTTCGATGCAGAAAGTAAGAACAAGCACTGAACAAATTCGTGGTTATACCTTAAATTTCTCTGTTGATTTTAAAATCACTCAAATATCATTGCACCCATGAGCCCATTTCGTTATAATAGGCTAGACTATGAAATACGAGCCGCGCTCTGAGAAAAGGGAGTTTAATGCATGTGCGCAAAGTGTCGTCCCAGATTAGCCTGTGCAGTCCGCACATGCTAATCAGGGAAGACACTTTAAACGAAAAATATCATAAAAGTGGAAACATTACGCACATGCGTTAAACCCCTTTTTACAGGTACGGCCCTTATGCATTAATCTAAGTGAGAAATAAAAGGAGTACACATATAATGAATTGATATCTAAGATAAAACAACATGATATCGCGAGTATACATGATTTCAGTATTATTTTTATCTTGATAAAAGGGTATCGTAAACATAATGGTCGTATGTTATATACCTTTGCTTCAACAAGTAACGTCATGCTTTCCTGTGAATTATGCTTATTACCGCCGCCTTTTATAGAAATTGACGTAATTGCCCATGTTATGTTTTCTTTAGAGCCAATAAAAGTATGAAACCATTAAGATTCGTCGTACAGACTCCCACGGTTATATGATCGCCATAGCTTACTTTATGCTATGATTGATTGCAAATGTATATATATATATATATATATATATATATATATATATATATATATATATATATATATATATATATATATATATATATATATATATATATATATATATATATATATTATATATGTATATATCCAAAAAATAAGAACTCTAGGGTAAAAATGAAAATATTTTATTTATAGATCTATCAACGACGATTTAGAGTTCGGATGCGTAAGAATTAACCATGATAACATTAGCGTTAAACAGCCAAGCATCCGGGAAGCAAACAATAATCATTTAGTGATAAAATGTTCATTCGAAAGGTATTTTGTTATTCAAACATTATTATAGTTTTGCACGTGAAATGCGAAATATATTTCTATGGTACCTTCGGTCTTGAGTATCATAGTTTAGTGGATAGTTTAACAACACTATTTGCGTCCATAGAAACACAGTGACCATCATTTTACAATTGAAACTAATAATACAGACATTGCAACAATTTTGGTGAACTCAACAATTGAATATAATAATGCAGACATTGCAACAATTTTGGTGAACTCACTCTTTGCATGCTGGTGCACACAGCAATCCAGGGCCCAGACTACCGCCTGGGATTGAAGCACGGAAGTGCGGACAGGCGGTCTCACATGCATCCTCAGTGGTGTCGGAGCCAAGGGAAGTCTTCAGAACTGTCACAATGTCGCTTACTAGATGGTAGATGGTAAAACATTGCCGGTAATTGTTACTTATGACAATTGTGTTAACTTAAATTGACAAGTATAGAATAAAATCAAACTTCTTATATTGAAACATAACAAGTATATCAAGAGCAAACCATTGCTCACGATTGAAATACATTGGACTACATAATTATTTTTTAGAAAATGTCTATTGTTGATAAAAGTAACGGATATAAATTACAGTAAAGCTGGATTAGTTCGAAGATGAATCTCTCCTCGATGCTGGCACAGTAGACCATTGGCATCAAAACGAGCAGACACACGAAGATTTTTATCTTTATATCTGAATTGCAAAAATAATGATATACTTATAAAACATATTCATCACTGAGACTGGTTTAAGCATTTAAATGCGCATTATAAGACGGTAAGTGCCATCATTCGGGTTTTAGTTGTGGAAAGGATAAATCGGTCTTTGGGGACCTACGTCTTAATCGCGAAAGCTGCGAGTCAGCATACCGAAGTTTTATTGCGCTTTGTCATTTGCCCTGTTATAAATGAATGTTTCTATCAGTTCCTGGATGAAAGGAAAAAGACCCGACTTAAAACACTTGAAAACTTTATATAATCGAATAATTCCATATATCGTGTTTTAATTGTTATTAAGGCATCATTGATTGTATTATGTTCTACTTAAGGTTCATGTAGAGGCTTCATTTTGAAAAATGTGGGACCCCTAGCATTGAACTCAAATTTGACTAAAGGAAGAGTGCCACATGGAAAATGTTTACATACATGCTTTAAAGGATGTTTTTACTTCAAACTGCTACCAATTTTGTACATCAACGTATCATAACATCCACACAATCAATCAAAATACAAAGCGATTTTAACACTAAAATATACATTATTTTCAAAAATCTGAATCATGTTTATTCCACGTATTTCGGCGGAAAATTATATAACTGGTGAATAATATCGACATTGACGAGGGCAAGCTACGCTTAAATAGTAAAAAAAGTTTACATATCTAGAAATATCAAAACTCGAACACATGTCATTTCATCACCATGGGGGCAGCCATTTTTAACTTAATAAAATAGAAAGAAACATGCTAAAAACTCACTCATCGCCTAATTGACATTCCAAACGGTTGAAGATGACAAATGCATTGGATTGTAATCTTTCCGTTGATGTTTGCAAACTGCACGATCAGACCTCATAAACACTCAAAAGAATAACTATGTAAGAAGCATTTCACCAATGTTTACAATCGTTGTCCAATCACACGACATATATTATTGCGCATAAAATAGTACGCTTACAGACTGATAAAAAGATCGATACGTAACTCTGTTCAATTCATCACGGTATACTATTCTATCGATAATATATAATCGCTTTAACAATCTTAAAGTAGAAATAATTCCTTTAAATGGAGTTTTTAATAACGAAAGTGAAAACAACGGAAGTTGGATGGATATTCTGTGAGATGCACTTCGGCTCCAGAAAAACAATACAAATAAACTAAAAAATACGTGTGGGGGACAATTTTCAGCTGGAAAATGTTTGTAATAAGGTAAGTGATGATATCTCTACGTGGTCATTTCTATTATTTAGTACGATCTCTTGCTGATTAATGTTAATAGTTGTTTTACAAGTTGCCACCCAACTGTCAAACTAAGTATGTGTTTTCTAAGGTATGTGTATACACATACCCGGTTTTCTCACCACTGCACGTGGCTTCGACCGATTTGTTTTGCACGTTTTTCTACGGATCACAGCAATGGCCACGCTTTCAAAATGGGTAGAAGGAATCGAAATATAAAATCAATCGTTTTGCCAATTTCTTTATATTCCTTTACAATTGTATATGTCGTCTGCAATCTATTTCGATTTGAGATGGTTTAAAATTTGAAATTTGGTTGAGAGGTAAATAACAAAATTGTTAAGCCTTTGAAATAGAATTGTGACTCTTATTATCCACCATACCTGGATTTTTAAAAAGTAGTTACGTTTAAGTTATTTTTAGAACTTTGTTTAGTATATTTATCCAAAAAAGGCAGTTGAATAAAAACTCATTTGATGTTTTATGACAATAATTTTCTGTGAAATGTTGCTAACTTGACCTTGTATATGTATATAGCTTTGTATTTATTCAACTTAAGGTAGTGCATATCCTTCCTAACTTTAGATTGAGATTTTGTAAATTATTGTAAAAATGTATTGGTTTTACACCAAAATATGAATAAAGCACACAAATATTGTCTGTCAAAAATGTGTTTATGTTATTCTATCCGTCTTTAGCTTTAAAATGATATATAGTTTGACCATATTGTATCACATTCAATGAAGAAAACCCAAAGCGAAGTTTTAATGAATTGTATCCCCCCCATGAACCTTAAGTGCTCATTATAACTTGGAGGCGCAATTTAAAAATATCCCTGTTTTAAGTAGGTTCCAAATATTTAACGACTCAAATCAAACTGTGGACATTTTTTTTAAATTAATATGTTTAGCAGTTTCAATATCAATATAAAACCCTTAAAATTAATTCCAATTAATACTGTGTATCGGCTTTTATAACATGCGTTGATTGAAGAAAATGTACTGAACTTGTCTTGATCTGTGGTAAACAGACATACAGAGAAATTGATTTTAATTTCCAGCCAGGTCAAATCCTGGTTTTTACCAAAATATTCAGAGCGTAGTCTAAAGGGCTGCAGCGAATCCAAAATTTCAATCGGATCCGGATGCGAATCCAAAGGCCCGGATATCGAATATCGGTTCGAATCCTAATTTGAAAGTAAAAATACGCAAAATAAATTATAATTTAATTTGCTATAACCAAAATTATGTTTTGAAACACCACAACTTATATATTTCTTTTGAAAAAAATTAATTAACTTTTATTATTATTATAAACTTTACAGCTACTAATATTTATACTACTTAAGCAGCATAAGTATATGCAGCTGCAGCCGCAACAGCAGTAGTGGAAGCAGAAAAAACGACATCAAAAACAAAAACAAATACTAAGTAGATGAAAACAAAAATAAAATGGACTAACGTTGTTCGAAGAAACATTTATACCCGGGTCCAGATTCCTCAAATTTCTAAAAAACTATCAGAATCGCACATACACGAAAAAGTGTAAGCATTTTAATGACAAACATTAATAATAATATAATGTTATTAAGTAGTTGAATTCATATTGGCTTTATTATTAAGCTGAAGACAGCCGTATTGGCTTGAAGCCGCAGGTCAATAAGGCTGTCTGAAGCTCAATAATAAAGCCAATATGAATTCAACTAATTAATGACAATGTAATTAATTAACTTTATAATATAATTCACCAAGAAAAGCTTGAATTTCACTTTCGAATTACAGGTTTTTTATATTAAATTAATTATGAAGTTTTGAAAAATAGCAAAATTTCTGTTCTATACAACTTATTGGTGCACAGAAACAAGACATTACATGATGCAGGAACACAATTTGACAGGTCGCGAAATTATGCAAAATTTCCCTGAATAACATTCCAGCCACACTGGATCCACTGCCGTTGTTTATAATACAACTCAGAAAGACAATAAGGATTGAAAACTTACTTATTGCCATTAGGAAGTGCATTTGATGTGTAAATCCCCCATGATATCGAATTAGTTTTGCTTTGGGCGCTCATTGTAGTTCATTGAAAATATTGCAAGTTGTTATTTTGGTACGCTCAAATATTGAACCTTACTGTTGTGGTTACACTGCACTATTGTTATTGTCAAAAAAGGGAGCTGATTATATAAGGGGCTGAATGCTTAAAGTATATTTTTAAAGATTTAAACTTTAGCACCAAAACTAAGCATACAACTTCAAAATGGCGTCCAAATTGTCGAAAGTTAAGATTCTCATATAAGGCCGAGTTTTTCCTGGTTTCTAATAATATGAACAACGATGTATTTTAACAAGCAATAATCGCATCACACGCAATCTGCAATAAGTATCAATAAAATACTTCGTAACGACCACTTATAAGCCAGAATTAGTATGCTGATAAAACCCGAAATGCTTTCACACCGAGGATTTTAATTGTTTAGGTGCATCGTGAATTTTCTTCAGCGCCATTTTGAACCATCGAAAACGAAAGTAGACTGTGTAATACCATGATTTTGTCGAAAACAGTATCGATAATCGTGACAAACTACGTACCAGTCAGACTTGCAAACAGACAGAAACAATTTAACGAAAGAATTAGGGCGAAAGAAACAATTACCGCAAAGGAAAGGTTAAACTCAAATAAGATCCAGAATCGATACCGATTTTACCAATCACGATTCGATCCGCGAATCCCATTTTGGATCCGCGAATCTCGGATATTTTGGATATCCGTTGCAGCCCTAGTTTATATATACAATTATGTAATGTATTTTATTAAGGTCAACGAAAAGGTCATGGTTAAAGTAGTTTTATTGTTCATTATCATGTAATAGAAATGCTATAGTAAAATACCGCTTCAATTTATAGAAAATTTATGATATTTTCTTATTTAACAAGAAATACATGTTTAGTTAATGTATGTATGGCATAATCTTGTATATATTATCAAAATTTAAGATTTTTATAGAATTTGTATATCACCTATATTTCCAGTTTAAGATGCGAGATATTGTTGCGCGTCGTCTGTGGTTCCGTATTCTTGTCAGGATTACTTCAATATTACTAATGTGGTTTTATGCTTATTTATTAAAATAAATAAATTATTACCTTTTATTCTTTAACGTCAAAATTCATGGAAGGTATAATTTGACTAACACAACGTAAACATTAACAGTGCAACTTTCTTCAAGGTTCAAATACATCACACAATACGATACTTCTCAAAAATTAGTCATGTCTTTAAATAAATCTCTCACGCAAGTGTCCAACACTCATTCTCTACAAGAGTATAAGTTTTAAATAAATACGCAATTCTTAATATATTAATATAAGAAATCTTTAAATTTGTTTGGTTAAAGGCTTTTATATAGTAACACTTGTTATATGAATTCAGTTAACATTAAGTTTTTCTTACAAGTTTCGAAATATTTAATAAACGATGTCATGCCCTTGATGTTATGGCCTGACTGAATTCAATGACAAAGTTCCTGGACCCTTATATACTCGAGCGACACAAAAGTTGTTCGATAACCAGTTTTTATGGCCCGACCAAGAATTGGTTGCCTGCCCCAAAAGTATTGGCCATCGACCCAAAAAGTGGGTCAGTGACCAAAAAAATTGGTCATCGTGACGTCGATCGACCAAAAAAATGGTCATGAACGCTCAAAATGACATCGCACAAAAATACACCGCCATATTGGATTTGAACAAAAATTTACGTAAAAGAAACTATGGACGCTTAGAAAAATGGACACACCACTTTAAATAAGAATTAAGGTAGCAGTACACGGTAGGAAGCAGAAATATGCGAATTTGCCCCAAAAAGTGAAATATTTGGAAAGGTTTGGTTTCAATGTCAAATTTGAGGTTAATTGGTCTTATTGTACCCCCAAATTGCATTAAATCCTAAGAATATGACCATTTTCAAATGCAAAACTGTGGGGTCATGACCTCTTGTTGTTGTTGTGATCTTTGTTACTCAGGAAGGACAACTGCGGTAGGCATATTGTATTTTGGGTTATTTTTAAGCTGGAATCGCTAGTTTGGTCACGCTGTGAAGTATTGCGCGAAAACCACCTGGTTACGTGGTATTGATTCATGGTTTGATGCGTTGTGCTTTGTTGTGCGTGTAAAAATATCATTCCAAAAGCAGACTATCATTTCCATTTCATTCGTCCCAAGCCACTTTCGAACATGGTAAAAAGTTGATTTTGAAGCCCCTTTTTGCGGCCTTGCCATTCGTTAATTTTTGTCAATAGTATCACCTGTACAGGTTCCATATGCTCTTTTTTTTCATCTTTAATGTAAGTTTCAGACTACTTGTGTGCAGTGAAGGTGTTTTTATGATTGCAGGTTTGTTGTTTTCTGAATTGAGCGTGGTGGAGATCATTAAGGCGTCTGCGGCTCCAATGGAGTGTGTGTCTACTGTGGTCTGCTACCTAAAACAGAGATTTTATCATCTCTTAAAATAACTTGCTTCATGCTTAATTGAGTCGCTGCCAGAAATAACTAAAATTTAACCCCAATTCAACGCGACAAGATGGCTGCGACTTAATCGGAAATGTGAGTGATCTGACAATAACATACGAAAAATGTACTAATGTATGCATATTAAAAGAGACATGCAGCGAAGATGTAAAGGTATAATCACTAAACATTATAAGAAGCTTACAATGTGCACAAACTTAGACATCGTAACATGAATTTGAGGTTAAAAACACAGAAAAAACAACAACAAAACAAAAGCGAAAGTGGAGTCTACAGTTAATGGTTGGAATGATTTTAAACGGCTATGTCTTTTTGTTTGTATGCTGTTCTGTGAAATTAACAAGTTCACATGCAAATTAAATCATGGCTGCTTAAATATTCAATACATGAGTTGTACAGGAATGGGAAAGTAAAGTTAAATTCATAATATAAACAAATGTTATATACTTAAATGTTCCTATACGCAGGGCATATCAATACCCACTTGTCTTTTTGGCAATACTCCTGTTGCCAAAGTCCACTGGTAATTAGAACAAATACTAAAGACAATTCACTTATAAATATATTGTGTAAAGACAAACAGTTATGGTTTAAAATAAACTATCAATAACAAAACACACTTAAAGCAGCAAAACAACTATACATCCCTTTTGAAATGTTACATGGCTATGGCTTAGATTGCCGCGTCGACACCTGCTCCCTTCCCCTCTCCAGCTTCCCAACAGTGGACCGCCTTGCCAGATCTGAGTTAAATCTTAGGGATTTAATGTCCTCACTCATTGGACCCAGTTTGATTTTGATTGCACGCAACTCCGCCGTGTTTTCTCTATTGGCTCTTATGATCTCCCTGTTATCACTGATTAACTGGTTGACTTAGTCAGTGAAGGCTTGTCTCAGCATTTTGTTCGTCGACGAGCTCAAGTTCCACGACTTGCCTTGGGTTTTCTGCGGTTGCAGCGGTTTTCGGAGAACATAAATCCTCAAGGAACGACTCGGCAATGCCATGACCCAAAAATTAATGTTCGTCCGTTAACGGGGTGTTCAACTCTGCTATAACCGTTGAAGACTGAGTGAATGTAATTGAAGCGTTCCCTGTCTTATTCTCGTACGTCGGCATCGGGAAGGGGATTGTCACTGGCCACAGATTTGGGGCTGGTGCCTGAATTCCCCGGAAGAGCGGTGAGTGACTTGGTACTCTTGCGACACTAATCGCGTAAATTTACGCAGGCTTCTCTACTTGCTTAAACACAGACACAGGAGTTTATGCTAAAGGCGTTGGCAAACTACCGGTAGCCTGAGACATCCAGTCGGGTAGGACTACATCCTCTGCGTCTTGTTCGAAGATACAATCTGAGGCATCTTCTAGATCGCGCTCATCAAAGTCCATCAAGTTGTTTACCTCGATGGGCTTTTCCGCTTTTCTCAGGATTTGCGAGAGATCAATTACTCCTGCTCGTTTGGCCTCATCGACATGACGCTTATACCGTGTTATATGGTTAGTGAGATCTGCCACTTCCTTTTAGCGGAAGTTGCACAATCCGCAAGCAAAAGGGACTTGGTCCATCGGCACATGTTGCTTTCGGATGTGGCCAATCAATCTCCATTTCCTGTCTGTCTTCCCGCACGCTTTGCACTTGTACTTACACCTGGGGCGCTGCAGCGCTTGCACCTTTGGAATCATCTGTTTCTGAAATTTAGTAATCCTTTTGTAATAACTTTGACTATGTCTATGAAATTTAATAAGAGTTAATTTTCCTTCACTCGGCCACTTAAACACAGGCATTAATTTGTAGGTGTTATCACCGTTCTCAACTTAATGTCTTTAACATTACATTACTCACAAACTGTTACAAATGTACATGGTATAAAACATAACATAAAGTTTCAGAATAAAATGTCCACTGATGATACGTTGGTTTATGGTTCTTGTATTTTTAAAATCTTCCTCCGTGCCGATGACACCCATTTCGGTAGAACACACCCGTTGCAAGGCTTGAGCTTGTTGTGGAGTACAACTCTGGTTTGGCCTTCTTTGTTCAGCTGGATGGTAAAGTTGATCTCTGAGAGTTTCACTTTTATAGGATTAGGACCATCGTAAGCATTTTCTAACTTAGGGTTGATGCCGACCTTCCTAGTCTCGTGCAGACATCACACCACGTCGCCGATTTGATAGTGATGAAAGGACAGCTTGGCATCGTAGACTTCTTTGATGCGTCGAGCGACCTTTCCGATGTGTTTCCTGGCCACCTCATGTGATTTCAACATCCTTTCTTGCAGTCGTAGGACGTACTCGCCTGAGTTTTCTTGTTTCGGTGATGCGTCAACATGACTGTGGATGAGGCAGGCTGGCATGCGGACTTCTCTTCCAAAAGCTAGCAGATTCGGCAAAAGTTTGGTGCCCTCATGTGGGGTCAACCGGTATGCTGCTCCTAGGCAGGCCAAGTGCTGATCCCATTCTTCCTGTTTGCCAACGAGATACGCTCTTACCATGCTCAACATCGTTCTGTTGAATCTTTCTACTTGTCCATTGGCTGCCGGGTGGCGGGCGCTAGTTCTGGACTTTCTGACCTCTAACAACTTGCACAACTCCTTGAAGACCCTGCTCTCAAACGCTGCGCCCTGGTCAGAATGTATCGACAACCGGGTACCCCATCTCGCTATGACGTCATTTAGGACCCTCGATGCGCACTCTTCCACAGTTTGGTTGGCACTGGGATGATCTCGGTGTATTTTGTAAACACGTCCGTAATACGAAGATGTACCGGTTACCGCGTTGAGTAACAAGAAACGGCCCTGTAAAATCGATCGCCAGAACATCTCAGGGTGCGCCAGACCTGACATGACCCATAGGTGCCCTTGGTGGTTTTTGTGGCTTTTTATCAGCGTCACAAACAGAACAACTTGCAACATAAACATGCACATCAGCCTTTCTACCGAACCAGTAATAACCTAGCGCTAATCTTGCCCTAGTTCGCTTAACCCCTTAATGACCAAATGTCACACTGTCATGCAATCTACTCAACACCGTCTTTCGCAGTGCGTACTGGACGACCAGCTGAAGGCAATCATGTGTTTCATTTAACCTTTGAAACTTCCTATATAGCACGTTTTCTACTAGTACTATTGAGTCCCATATCACCCAGTAATGACTTGTCTCTGGATTCAACGATACCATTTCATCAACCGGCGCTCTCGTACTATCACGCATCATACGGTAACTTTAAGCTAGATACGGATCGTCACTCTGCATGGCCGCCATTTCAACGCTTGTGAATTCAGATGCCCTAGTGTGCAGGGTAGACCTTCCCCTGTCGTCTGACGGACCTGGCTTTGGCACCTCACACTCGCTATTATTAACACTGTAGATCACGAGCGCGTTTTTGGTTGAAACGACAGGTGTTACGCAATCGTCTTAAGGTGACCCCGCATTTAATTCACCTTGCTCGTTCCTTTTTTCTTTTTCGTTTGGTTTCAACAGAATTAATTCTCTTCCTTCGGAATTTATTGCATGGGCCGCACTTCAACGGTTCACTTGTGTCTACGTCGCTGCACGTACAGTTCCGGGGACTTTCAAAGCGCGATAGAGCGTCACCGAGGCTTTGCTTATTTCCTGCCCTATATTCGATGGAAAACTCATACACAGCCAGAATCTCAATCCATCTCGCGATTTTTCCACTCGGTTCCTTTAAACTAAAGAGCCATATCAACGATTGGTGATCTGTTCTTACGATAAAATGCCGCCTCAGCAAATATTGTCTGAAATATTGGATGAAGTATACTGCCGCTAAAAGCTCTTGCTCAGTTATGCAGTTATTCTTCTCGGCTTTATTCAGCCCCCTGCTCTCGTAGGCAATAACTCGCTCGCGACTCTGCTGTTCTTGGATCAACACCGCCCCATTCCCCGTACCGGACGCATCGACATCGAGGTAAAATGTCCCACCTTCATTCAGTGGATATCCCATGACGTTTTTGCTAATAAGGGCGTCCTTAATTTGTTTAAACGCCATATCACACGCATCGTTCCATTCGAATTTGGCCTCTTTTCTCGTCAAGTCAATCAAAGGTCGCGCGATTTTAGCGTAATCTTTTACAAATCTACGATAGTAAGAACCAGTAGCCACGAACTGTTTCACTTGCTTCGCGTTTCCGGGCTTTGGCAAGTTGACAATTTGTTCAATGTTCATTGGATCTGGGCTTACACCCTCCTTTGAGACCACGTGACCCAGAAAAATGACTTTGGTCTGGAAAAGGCGGCACTTATCTGGCTTTAGCTTCAAATCTGCTGCTCGGATACGATGTAAAACCTCATCCGCTCTCAAAAGATTTTCCCGCCATGTGGATGCGAACACCACGATGTCATCGATGTAGACCAAACAGGTAAGCCAAGTTAAACCTTGCAATGCCAGCTCCATGGACGCTGGAAGGTACTTGCGGCGTTGTTCAAACCGAAAGGCATCGTTTTCATCTCGTTTTGACCATACTTACAGCAGAAAGCGCTTTTGGGAACGTCATCCTTCTTTAACGGTATTTGAAAATACCCTGACGTAAGGTCAAAACTGCTAAAGTAGCTTGCACCGGCCACAGCGTCTAGACAATCTTGGATTCGTGGTAGCGGAAAACCATCTGGCTTAACCAACACTATGACCTTTTTGTAATCGACGCAAGGTCGTATAGCGCCAGATTTCTTCTTTACCAAGACGATGGGACTGGCCCAAGGGGACGTACTTTTCCGAATGACGCCTTTCTTAAGGTAATCTTCAAGTGCTTTCTTTTCTTCTTCAGCGTATGGTAATGGAATCCGCCTTGGTCGCTGTTTAATGGGTGCTGCGATTCACGTGTTTATAGCATGCTCAGATAAATGTGTAAGTCCCAGGTCCCACTCGTCTTTAGAGAACGTATCTGCATATATAACTAACAACCCAGCTATAAAAGAGTGTTGCTCTTCCGTTTTGCCGACGACTGATTCTTCCAACAATGATTTCAAGTGTGGGGGCATGTCCTTTGCATTGGCAACCGGTAAGTCCTTAACACTGCTGTCGGTTTCAGCTGTTTTCAGCTGTACTCTTCTTACCGTTGTAATGTTATCCCGTTCGCTTTCGTTCTCTTCGTTAGCTATAACCCCTGCACAGCAATCTATCCTATCTGCTTTTCCTATCTCGGCATCTTGTCGCATCGCCACGCCCGTTGAGAAAGGGTTCAATACTTTTATCTTACAGGTGACGGCTCTGTTTATGTTCACTAACGTTGCCACCACTACCAATGGGTAACTCTGAACGAAACCCTTTGTGGATTCAATGATAAAATTGTCTTCTTTTTTTATCGTCAGCCTCATCGCGTTCAACATAAACATCAACCACCACTTCTGAGAGCCCCGGGATGGCAACATCTTCTGCAACGGTGACTTTCCGTAGCCTTTTTGTAGCGGGTATCAATGTGATTTCTTTCCTTTTTATCTTGATAATACTCTTGCTTAGGAAGATGTCCGCCTGTCCGTCCTTCTCTCCAGCCAACACATCCAGTCCTTGTAGCACTTCGTCCTTTATGTCGGCCACAACTGCTTGATAGATCACCTTTACTGGGCCTAATATAAGATTAAATTCGCCCGCCCCATCTCACGTATTGGTGAACCGCCTGCCCAACGCAGCTTGACAGACCCCTTAAGGACCGGCTTGTCCTTGATGCTCAGCTGGTCATGCACGCGACTGGAAACAACCGTTCTCGAAGCACCGGTGTCGGCAGTGAAGGTCACTAGTGTCTCCCCTATCCACCCTCGGATATAAACACCAGTGGTCAGCTTTCTTCCTCCTTTCACTCCAGCACAGGGTACTTTCCTCTCCGCCTCGGTTAGCCCCGTGTGTTGTTGCTCGCCCTTTAAGTCATCGTTGTCTTCGTTTCCAAACAGGACCCCCCTCTGGGCACGAGAGAAGCCCCGCTCTCGTTTAAATGTTACCGAGATGGCGTTACACCGTTAGCCATCTTGGGAAATGACTTATCCCTTGCTTGGTTTAGCGGACAGTCTCTTGCGTAGTGGCCGGTTTGATGATACCTGAAGAACTCTACGTCTCTTCTTGGTGGCCGCCTCTGCAAATGTTTCTTTTCCTCTTCCAGTTTCTCTATCCTACTAATACGAGTTTTCAATAACTCTAGGTCAGTAGGCTGCTTACCGATGTAGCTTTCCGCGTTCTCGGACATTACGGGCGTATTTCTCTTCTGGTCGTTGACTACTCTGCATGCAGCCCTTTCAGTTTCGCGTTCTTCCGGAAATTCGTCGTCAAACTCGTCGGTGGTATAGGCTCTCCTGGTTGAAGGCTTGTACTCTCAAAGGGATTTACTTCCACTTCTTGTTTGTATAAAATTCACCTCATGAAATACCGCCTCGTCGATATTCATTGGTCTCTTGTGGTACTCAACCTCGAACTTTACCTCTTGGTCAACCAGTCCATCGAGGAACCTCCGTACTAGGTCCTCATCTCTTGTGCTCCGGTCCCGGCGCTTATGCGCTTTATCATAAAGCTGCTTGGGTTCGGCGGCATAGTCTTCTGCCTTTTCCCCATGCTTCTGGTTGCGCCTACTAAACTTGGCTAAGAAAGATCTGCTTGTCTCGATTAGGCGGTACAGCCTTGTCAACTCTGTGGTCAGTTCATTATAGTCGGACAACACTTCCGTAGGCAGCTGTGCAAACACAAATTCACTAGCCTGACCTTCTATCATCAGCAGCAGATTGTCAAGCTTATCGTCGTCGTCCCAACCATATTTCCTAGCAATCGCGTCGAACTTCGTTGACTATACTGCCCAATCTTCTTTTCCTGTAAATGGTGGTATCTTTGGTACCGGACGAGCATTCCGCCTTATTGCGGGCCTTCTATAAACACCACCGGCCCTTGGTGCGTGACGTTCAGGCGCTCGCTGCCTATAATCGAAACTATGCCCCGCATAACTTTCGTTTTCGTTGTCTCCGTCCCCGTAGCCGTCTTTGTCTTCATGGCAGTTGTTGCGATTGCCCATCGACTGACGTTTGCAGATGCAGTCAAACTCCCGTTCCATTAGCGGGTTTCCCGAATCACGTCTAGACACGTCGTCACGTCGCTGCCGATAACCGTTCCTCCCCTCGCGCTGGCCTTCAAACCCATGCTGTACGCTGTCACGGCCATTGTCAAAATACGCATTATCCCGCTCATGTACATATTGAGCGCCGACAGGTACATCGCCGTTAAACGCACCCCTGTAGTTGAAGTGACTTTGGCCCTTTAGAACGCGCAACTCGGATACAACTTCCCTAAGGGCTCCGGCTACCTCGCGCATGAACCCATGGGTAGCGGCCATGCCACCGCCGCCTTCGTGGTCGCTACTTCCGTCTGCGACGACTTCCATTCGCGCCGCGTCCACTTGTACGCTCGATGCGTCCGGAGAAACTTCCGTGCGCGCCTCGTCCCTTTGAGCGCACGTTGCGTGTGGAAATCGCGTTCCCCTCGCGAGACCTGCTCTGATAGTTACTTCCGGGTCACTGTCATTTAGATCGCTCATGTTAACTTATTTAATCGCCGCAATATTCGTGGAAAGAATCTTGTTGGTTTTTTATTAAAGATATACTTCTTAAAATGTTCACTTGTTATTTAATATATATACGCGCAGACGAGAGTCCAATCACTGGAACCCTGAATTGTTGATTGAAAGGATTTCTTACACCATAAAATGTTGCGCGTCGTCTGTGGTTCCGTATTCTCGTCAGGATTACTTCAATATTACTAATGGGGTTTTATGCTTATTTATTAAAATAAGCCAGTTTCAAACTTCATTAACCTTTTATTCTTTAACGTCAAAATGCATGGAAGGTATAATTTGTTGAACACAACATAAACAGTGCAACTTTCTCCAAGGTTCAAATACATCACACAAAACGATACTTCTCAAAAATAAGTCATGTATTTAAATAGCTCTCTCACGCAAGTGTCCAACACTCATTCTCTACAAGAGTATAAGTTTTAAATAAATACGCAATTCTTAATATATTAATATAAGAAATCTTTAAACTTGTTTTGTTAAAGGCTTTTATATAGTAACACTAGTTTATGAATTCAGTTAATATTAAGTTTTTCTTACAAGTTTCGGAATTTTTAATAAACGATGTTATGCCCTTGATGTTATGGTTTGATTGAATTCAATGACAAAGTTCCTGGACCCTTATATACTCGAGCGACCCAAAATGGTTGGAATGATTTTAAACCGGCTATGTCTTTTGTTTGTATGCTGTTCTGTGAAATTAACAAGTTCACATGTAAATTAAATCATGGCTGCTTAAATATTCAATACATGAGTTGTACAGCAATGGGTAAGTAAAGTTAAATTCATAATATAAACAAATGTAATATACTTAAATGTTCCTCTATGCAGGGCATATCAATATTGTCATGAAAAATTTATTTGAACGATAGTAACCTTTCGCTGTATAATAAATTACTGAAGCCTTCCAATATAAATTCTTCAAGTACGCATCCTGGTGAATTACGCTTTTCATAAGGTGTACGGTCTTTTCTCCCCCTGGTCTTTTCTCCCCCTAGGACATTTCTCCCCCTAATACCCTAGTCTTTTCTCCTACCAGTATATTTCATACTGGGGGATTAATCTGCTACTTTTAACGCCTCTATTGATCTATTATCAATGTTAATTCAATCAGTGATCAATCAAGCTCATCAACAGAGAAAGGAAGTTTATCATTGCTTCATTTTCACTATTTGTCAATGAAATAGATTGAGTGTGTTTATGTCATTTTAACATTATAATGTTAAATTTATTTAAACAGTCTTTGCATTTATTTGAAATTGAATTTTAGTATTTTTATGTTGTATCGTTTTTTATAATATTGAGATCAAATTGATACTACATAACCAGACTCAAATGTAAAAAAAACTCTGTCTTATTTGCGTTTGTGAAAAAAAAATCCACATTAGGACTTAAGTATATTTTTATTTTTGAACATTTAGACTTATTAGCCAATACTATAAAATAATTAACAATAAAGTAACTAAGAATTATATTTCAAAATAAATCCCTACTTTAATTTGAATTAAGTATGTACATTTATTTTAAACATATTCTAAGCTACTTTTTATATAAATGCCAAAGTATTAATGTACACAATGTTAAAACTTACTAAATTATTCAAGTGAAATATTTTTTTTAAGTTAAACTGCTTAAGATTTAGATCTCACAATAAATGATAGCAAATTGAAATAAATTGCTAAAATAAGTGTGTGATTTAAATGTGTAGCAACCCAAATTTTGAATATTGATATTGAATATTAATTTTGAATGTAAAATAAAAATTTCCAAATTGTAAAAAATAAATTTCAAGATTATCATGAAGCAATGAAAGTCAAATCAAAACTAACTCTGTTCATGACACTGGGACTGGGCAGGATATGGACAGGATGTGGATCCCTAAGACATTCTTGTGAAAAATTCTTGCTCAATTACATGGTTGGAATGTGTCATCCTTTGGAATATGTCACCCTTGTTTATTTGAAAGAATGTGCCAATCAACATCTTAGCTCATTTTTAGCTGATCGTTAACAGAAACAGAAACACAACACAGTTACTAATTAATTTATTTTATTTCAAAACATCAATTTTATTCATAATATCGTGGCATACATCAAAAACAATTTTTAGTTTTGAAGAACATTTAATGAAAGTTTAAATATATTTTAAACAGAAACACAACACAGTTACAAATTAATTTATTTTATTTTATTTCAAATTATCAATTTTTACTCATAATATTATGGTATACAGCAAAAACAATTTTAAGTTTTGTAAAACATTTAATGAAAATTTAAATATTTTTTTGTAATAAATATAAATTAAAATGAATAAAAAAAATGAATGTGTTAAAATTGTTACAATTATATCAATTCATACGTTATATCTGTGCCAAGACAGTTTTGGTATGAAATAATATTTTTTTGTGTGAAATAATAAATTAAATGAAGAATATTATTTAATTATCAACCAACAATGTTCCAGATCAATCATAAATGTGATAATTGTCTTTCATCGCTGGGCATCAAACATTTCAATCAGTCTCAAGTACTTAATATAAGCAAATTAAAGAAGTGTGAAAACAACATCGTTTGATCATTTCATAAATATACAAGAATGATTAACAATCAATTATTATATAAATATATTAACTTATAAACTAAAACAGAAACTTAAAATAATACGTCGCTATATTACTATTTCTTTCATGTCTTATAGACTTACAACAAAATTTAATAAAAAATAACACTACTTTCTGATAACGCAATAACAACACCAACATTTATTGGTATAACTCAATTGCTCCTTTATTAACCATTCTTCAATCACATACTTCATTTTCTCCTACCTAAATATACAGATAATAAAAAAAATGTTGGGGGAAGTCTAGGGTTTGGGATGAGAAAAGACCAGGGGAGAAACGTCCATGAGGAGAAAAGACCGTATACCTTTCAAAAGTTTCAACAAGTTTTCAAAAAAAACCATACAAACAATGTTTCCTGAAATTCGATAATGGTTAATTATTGTTATCACTTCTTATTTTATGATAACGTTTTATGACGGTTAGGTAGATTTAAGAGTGCCAAAATGGATGCTACAATTGTTACTCACAAATTTTGGCAGTCATATCGAATCATTGATCTTATTGTTTATTGACTTTTTGTACTGAAATTGCAATGTCATGAGGTTAGTGTTTATTTTCACGCGAGGATTTTAATCTTTGTTTATGATAAGGCGTGTTCATTGCTCGGTAAATTGTTAGATTCGGCTAGCTTGTTAATACCCGTATCGCTTGCCGTTGACCGTTTCAAGGCGGAGACCCAGATATAATCTTGGATTTTTGTTTGATGAGTGTGTTGTATGGAGTGCCCTGTAACGTTCAGGCATTTTATTGCTTATCCAAAATAAAGACGGGATATTGACTGCAGTTTATGTTTTATAATGTCGTAAGAGTGTTATGTTAACATTATTTTTTTCTTATTCATCAATTCGTTTATGTTTCTATTGACTGATTCTTAAAAGTTCAGTTGGACATTCTCACTTGCGATTGAAATGTGTTGTTTATTTTGGTCGACAGCACCAAGAAGTTACTGCGATTAATGCTAAATGTGCGTGAGTAGCATTTTTTGTAGGTTACGTTGGGGTGATCTGCTTCTTAATGATATTCATGTGTTTGATTTGCGTACCCATATAGTTCTTTACTACAATGACAATGAGGAGACACCATCTGATTTAAAAGTGTATCTGCTCTGTTCGACGATGACACATTATTTTCAGTAAAATACTGTTTGAAACATGCAATTTAATTTGTTAAATAAAGAATCTCTAATGTACTAAATCGTCTTAACTTACTATTATAGGAAAATGTTTAATACAAATAATTTCATTCAAGCAAAAATGTGTGCGCTTTTACTGTTTTTTTACCACCTATTAGCGAAACATTATCGATATTCTTGTTTTAGCGTATTTTCAAAATTATCGAAAAAAAAGCTTTACATAAGCCTTACTATAGTTGCGATATCGAATGCTTATCATTTTTTATAACAATTATTTTGAAGTATTCATTTAAAACTTCGAACTAGTCCCTTTAAACTCAGGTTGTACACGAGATTCGGCGACGGTAGGCATCAGTTACGGCGAGATTTGTCGAATCAGTATGATTACCGGACGGTGGTCGTGTATTTTTTCTCAACTGCTAGTTCTCCGCAAGAAGGCTCCAGTTAGCCATGAGCAACACATATGAAATCAGTGAACAATTTTCATAGGGTAGGGATTGCGTACCCGTATATTATTTCTTACAATCACATTGGGAATACATCATTTGGTTTTATAATGTGCCTTCACTTTCTTACGATGGTACATTATTTTCATTAAAATACTGGCTCAACATCGAGTCTTGCCGACTGATATAATATTAACATGATCAGCGTAAGATTGGCAAGATCCTCGAATGCTATTTGTTTCATACCTACCACATGCTGGTATGGCGGTCTCATAGTCACCAAACAGTTAAATGAAATGAATGTTTTTACTCGCTTTTAATTACAAAACTATGATGCATTGAGTTTAATTGTTTGTTTATTTTACATATTGTATAAGAAATGTGAATTTTGGAGAGATGTGTGTGTGCGTGTGTGAGTATGTGTGTGCGTGCGTACGTGTGTGTGTATGTGTGTGTGTGTGTGTGTGTGTGTGTGTGTGTGTGTGTGTGTGTGTGTGTGTGTGTGCGTGCGTGCGTGCGTGCGTGCGTGCGCGCGTGTGTGTGTGTGTGTGTGTGTGTTTGCGTGCGCGTGTGCGCATGCGTGTTTGAATGTGTCTTTTAATGTTAGACGTATCGAGTAGAGATGTTTGGTTTCACACTGTCTGTCTCTTGGATCCTTGCTTTAGCTGTGGACTGAGGACTGTACTGTATTTAGCTTATGATTCCTTTGTTTATATTTGTTTTTTGTTTTATATATGTGTCAGCATTGTTTGCCGACATCACAACGCTGCGCTTATTGACCTTCTTCTTGCTTGCAATCAATAACGAATTCCTTTATCCACCGATATCGCATGTAAGAAACGTGTACATGACAGTCGTTAATGATGTTTGTATATTTACCAAGACAAAGATAATGAACGATCGGAGAATTTTAGTTGGGAACACAGAGCTTCAGATAAGGGTCGTATTTTCGTAATTAAGAATTATTTTCAAGTCCGTTACGTATTAATTTTAAAATCTGGCCGTAGCATTAAGAATTACAAAATCAAGTATCGAATATTATTTTTACATCGGTTCGTATCGATTTTTTTTGAGTTCTTTTCGCGTATTAAAGATATTTTCGGTACTTATATAGAGTGGTTATCGGATTTGTTTAACGAAGCGCATTTTTTTCCAATAAAAGCGGCGTGTACAGTCTATCTGTCAAAAAAATGGCTGTGCCCAGAGGACGTCCTAAAAACTGCAGAGTGCAAAAAACTCTCACATATTGTTCGCAAAGTGAGCTAGAGTTGAATGCTAAAAAAGACATTATAGAAAAGATTTTATACGATGACACCCATTATTATTTATTTTTAGGTCATTTAGAAAAGTTAAGAATTATTTTCAAAAACTTAGTAGTAACGTTAAGAATAAAATTTCAGAGTTAAGAATTTTTTTGAAAATCCCTGGTAGTAACGTTAAGAATTTCACAAAACCTTATCTGGAGCTCTGGAACAGTCATATCAAACACATGACTGTTATTGCAATCATGTTTACGTTCTGTAAAATTGGAAATTTGTCGATGTTGTCTGTTGAATAGATGTAACATTATTTTATTTTTTATTTATTTCTATGTTATATGATATTCGGAAAAAATATGGCTGATAAGGTGATTAAATAATATTCAATTCACATTCAAGCTTGTGTGCAACGTGTTTTATTTATTTTAAGTTATTGTTCCGTGATAACACATCAAGTGATATCAATTATTTTCCGCGTCTCATGACCCTGAAAATATGTCATATAATATATATATATTGAAATAGTTTTAATAATAATTATATCATAATAATTTCAATAATTTTTATATAGTTTAAAAAAAAGTGAAAATGTGATACCGTTGCACGTGAAATACTACTTTGCTGCCTTCAGTATTCGGTACTCTTGTGGAGCTGTTTATCGAATGGTTTAACAACAATAATGTTGTCCATATGAATTTATTGTACAATTGCGATTAATTAATAACTTATTGAAATAAAAGTTTACTCACTCTTTGCATGCCGGTGAACACAGCAGTGGAGCGGCCAGACTACCGCCTGGAATTTCACTGAGGATGCTTGGACAGGCGGCCTCACATGCAGCTTCGCTGGTGTCGGAGCCGAGGTAGTGGCCCAGAATTTCCACAACTTCATCAACTGAAAGAAGCAGTCTCGAAATCATAAAACAGAGCGTTTAAATCCGTTAATACTGTAAAACAATGTTGTAAGAGCTTTAAACATAAATATTGTGTAAACAATCACATGTGATGTCTTTAGAGCCACTCAGTGTCTGATATTCTTCTGTTCGCACCTAGTATTTAAGAATAATTTTTTTAATATACTGTTCGATGTTTAAAATGAGTTTAGTTATTGTATTAAATTTAGGCTTCAAAGCCTTAAACTTAATGTGATATCACAAATCCGTTAAATATATTATGCATCGAAAGCTTTTTAACAATGCATATTTCGCTTTTGTGGGAATTGAAATAAAAATTATCGTCATTGCTGTTTAAGAAAAGAGATAACTTACTGTGGAGCCCGGTAAAAAGGAACCTCTCCTCAATACTGGCACAGTAGACCATTGGCAACAGAACAAGCAGACACACGGCGAATTTCATCTTGGTTTATAAAAAACATGAATTAATAAGCAAAGCAAAAATAATGTTATATATATGAACATCATCAATCACTGGGACTTGGTTATGAATGTAAATTGTATAAGTTAAAGTTATTAGAGTGTGGGCACTATCAAAAAGATTAAGTCGTGGAAATGATAAATCGGTTTTGGTGAACTTCTTTATTTTGCAGGCTGCGAGTCAGTAAATCGATATATTACTGCGCTTTCCTCAAGGAGCAGTGATTGGTCTTGCTCTAAATGCTATTCTCAATTCCTGGATGACGGGAAATAGATCTGACTTGAACGCTAATAAACACTTAGTATAATCAAACTATTTCACGTAATGTTATGATAGCATCTGATTGTGTTTCCCACTGGTTAAATGCGCATTACAACCTTGAGAATAGTGCATGTTTAATGATGCCCATGTATTAAGTAGGTTCAACATGTTTTAATGAATGAAAATAACTGTGGAAATTTCGTTTATATGTTAAGCAGTAGAAATCAATTAATACTCTTAAACCTGATTTCAAGTAACACACTTAATCGGCTTTTAAAGCGGGTGTAGATTGATAAGAATATACTGAACTGTTCTTGCTCTCTGGTAACCAGAAACTGGTATAAAGATAATTGGATTTTCATTTCCAGCTAAGTCAAATACTGGCTTATACCAAAATATTCTAAGCCTAGTGTATAATTACGTGTTTAAAAATCTTATATAAATAAAATACACAGATAGTCTGATAATGAAATGCTCATTTTGAGTAAAAAAAGTATAAAACTGAAAAAACTCTGTTGCATTATATTTTTCTCGTAGACTTTACTGTTACGTTTAAACCGTGTCTATTAAGTTTTTTTAATGAAGGCTTGTGCTATATGATATCGAGCGATTTTTATTTTTGTTTCAAATATTCAAATAAATTGAAATATACGCATGAAAATATATTTAAAAGGTGACGTGTTTACTTAAGAATGCAAATTTGTCGCACAACAGTATAATATGTATGCATAGCTCGCAAATATAATAAGGGTATTGGCCTATAGTATATTAAAATGCATACGATGAATATCTTAGTTTCGGTACTGACGTGATTTACATCGATAGAAGCCTACCTCACTAACTTTAATGTATGGCTTCATTAAACTGTAAAGTTAAGTTAATATTATCGAGCTATAATACGTCAGGATGTTACATACCGGTTGTATCCGAATCCTTTTAAATTAATAAAACCTAATAATACCATGCATTAGAAACTCATAAAAAAGCGGTTTGTTCAGACTTTACCTTTCGATTAGGCTCCTTCCAAAGCAAAGTTGCTGTGTGAATATGTTGCCCAATACACATTTATATAGTCTTATCTTTTGCGTCGCACGATTGTTCTAAATTTTGGTTAAATCAAACAGGAAGTCACGCGTTGAAACCAAATGGCACTCTGATGCGTATGTGATCTAGTTTAAACACTTAACAATCAGCATGTATATGTAGCAGGAAAATCTAAACAAATATAATAATGATGTTATTAATCGAA
Organism: Dreissena polymorpha; assembly: GCF_020536995.1. NCBI lineage: Eukaryota > Metazoa > Mollusca > Bivalvia > Myida > Dreissenidae > Dreissena > Dreissena polymorpha. Next base: position 617,862 of record NC_068368.1, on the reverse strand, counting down.
GGACGCCGTTTAAGAGAAAAAAATAATCCTCCATTAAACAATATGAGGCATTATGTTAACAAACGCGTTAGTTCCAATTATTCTCTATTGTTTGTATCCATATCTTAAAAAAAGACGCAAAACCATAACATACAGGCAATCAACAAGCGAAAACTGTGTAGTTTTAATTGTAATGTAAAAACTATATGCACTAGTTAAAATACCACTAGGTGTTGTTTTCTCTAGATCATAACGAGTCTCCGATTTTGTTTGCCATAATGATACAATTTTAAGTTTTAACCTTTCTTTCCGGGCCCATCTTTTAAATTACACGATGCCTGCATTAATACGCATGCAGAGCGTATTGTTTGCTTAATGATATATATGATTTAACCAATTCATGTCTAGCGTCCTGAAAAAAGGACATTGCAAACAGCGTAGACCCAGATGAGACGCCGCATAATGCGCTGTTTGCTTAAAGGAATTTCTTTATAAAATATTCTAAATATAGAAATAAATATACTTGACATCCCTAATTTTGGAAATAAATTGATCCAATTTAGAAGGATGGGAGAGTCCACTAGGCATAAATGGGTTAATTGAGTAGAGCAATTCAGTACTTTTTAAGTGAATAAAAATCGTCAGACCGTTATAGGGTAATGTGTTTTATGAATAAAATATCATTTTGCATATACGCCTTATTTGTATGAAGATCTTTAAACCATTTTAGCCTTATTTGTATGAAGATTTTTAAACCATTTTAATTAATGCGTTATAATACACTGATCACTAGCTACGACACAAATACTGTACTTATTGGTCTATCTCTATTGGCACCACTTAATGACGTAACTACATTAACTGCCTTGTTTAAATGTCTACGGCACACATACTCTATAATACAGCAAGATTTACTTGGTTGACTTCACGCGATTAAACGATTCTTCATGTTCAGGGTACTTGAACGGGATAACATGATTTTGACTGTTTGAGACAAATGAATACTCATAATAAATATTTAGCATTTCGCAAATAACTGTGGAATATGGTATTTTAACCCAAAAGTTACGTATTTATTTTAAGAGATGCAAAACGACCATTGATAATTTGTTCTTAATGATGTTAATTCTCAATCGTGTTAAATAGGCACAGAATCAATTGCTATTTTTGTGAATGTACATTTATTTTGCGTTCAACTTCACTCTTGCAAACAGTGAATAAATGAGTTATTAATATATACAATCAATGTTTTGTTCAGATGTATTTGTACTGCTACGAGAAAAATGTTTACTTACAAGTGTTTGTTATTTTTTATTAATTCTTTTCAGTGAGAGGTTTAGCTTACAGTAAAACGAATCACTCTGAAGCTTTGTATTGATCATTCTATCGGGCTTACACCTGCTTTAATGTTACGTTATGTTTAGGTTTGTTTTGTTTTTTATTGTTGTACTGTTCGTAACGTGTCATACATAAGTGACATGATAGAAATGAGAACACGTTAGCATCATCTCTCCTGGGAATATATAAAGAGTTTCACTTAAACCTATATTAAATATATTATATTTGAATATGTAACAAACGGAAATTGACGACATTTACTTTCCAGGCTGAGCGAAGAATGTTGTCGGTTGTTTCTACAAAGGTACATCAATTGTACAGCGATTACCATGAAATTTGTCTTATTCAACGCATAAATGAATTTCCTTTTTGGTAATGCACAATTGATGAAAGTGATGTTCAAAGCGATGCACCCTGTTTTCGGGTAATTTTGAGTTGAATACCTATATATATATATATATATATATATATATATATATATATATATATATATATATATATATATATATATATATATATATATATCGTTATAAATTGATTATTATTGATTTTTTTTAATCAGATTGATGTTTTTAATAATTAATATCATAGACACACACTTACCACCTATGATTTATTTCGTGAAACGTGAGCTCAAATTTGATTATCGTATACTCAAATAATATAAACGTGGTTAGTGCCAATGACTCGCGAGATACACGATTGCTATCTGTTTAGTACTCACATGTTTTGCAAGCATGGTAGTCTTTAGACCAACGTGTAGATAAATGGAAATGACAGTCAATTTAACTGTCTTTTACTGCTCTTTCGCTTCAATTATGATGCTCTGTGGTTGCTTGTTTTATATTATTAAATATTTTATTATGAATTTCGGAGCTCTTATAAACCGGTTTAAACCCAAATGCCGTGCAAAGTCGGTGACCCCAGTTTCATTGATATGTTGTGTGTTTGTTGGTTATGTGTGTGTCATGTGCCACACTGTCTGTAGGTTTTAAACAATAGGACTGTAGGAAAAACTCTATGCAGCTTCTACTGCTAAAAGTAAACTTTGTTTTTATGTGTATGTTGTTCCTTTATCCACAGATATCCCAAGTTAGCAACGTATCAAGATAAAGTTAAAGAACTACCCAGGAAATTTTATTTTGTAAGAGTCATATAAATCATGTCTACGTCAAGTTGCGTCAGCTTAACTCGAGGTATACATTAATAAATTACATTCTAAAATCAGTTGATGGTGAATGATACGGCGATTTCAAATGTATGTGTTTCACATTCAACCATATTACACTGAATACAAAGGTAAAATGCTTAACATGAAATGTTAAGGAATAATTTCCGACGCCTTTTTTTAATGGTTTTGCAAGTATTTGAAGATACTGAAGATTACTAAAAGATATGTTTTGAATGAGAAAGTATTGGAAGTTAATGAAGATTACTTTAAGATATATTTTATTTTCAATGATAAACATAAACAATGTCAACATTTATTTTCGTCCCTGTGCAAGGTGCTGGAGCCTGAAATAAATCATATCATAAACACCAATTATACACTGTCGTTAAACCATATACAAACAGAAGAAATCTAGAAAGAATTCTAGAATTTAATAGTTTATTTTTCATTGGTAGATAAATGAATGACCATTTTGAGATCTGATAAGTAGAACAAAACATAATGTCATAAGCGATTAAAAAAGTCAATGAAATAATACTTATTTAGTAAGGACATGGTCATTTGAAATGTTTTTATTTGGCACAGTATTATATTTTTGCATGTGAAATCCGAAATGTACATTTTACAACGCTACAATAAGTCTGGGGTTTAACTGTCATGTTTTTAGCGAATCCATTTAGTTAACAAGAATATTTTGTCAAAAGAAAATAATTTAGGGTAATGACTCAACAATGAACAAAACAAGAGTGTACTCACTCTTTGCATGCTGGTGCACACAGAAGTGGAGCGGCCAGACTACCGCCGGGGATTGCGCCGATGACGGACGGGCAGGCGGCCTCACATGCGGCCTCACTGGTGTCGGAGCCAAGAGCCGCCTGCAGAGCTTTCACAACGTCGTCCACTGAAACAAACAAGCAGTCTTAACATATTAAACAGAGCATTCTAATCCGTCAATACCATCAACTAACGTTGTGGTAGCTTTTGTCGTATAAATTGTCAATGCAATCAGTTGATGTGTAAAGAGCAAATCAGTATCTGATAATGTAGCATCTAAATTCGTCAATGTGTTAAATTATAGTTTCTGTAGCTTTTTCGTAAAAGTTGTTATCCTGTTTGAACCTTGCATTTGAAAAATAAAAAAGTGTGATATAAGAAGTTTAAAAATGTCATTACCTACAATTTAGATCAAATATAGGCTATGTATGAAGGCTATAAAACATAATCGTTAAATATACCATACACTAGTCTTCCTTTTGCGAAATAAAAAGTAATTTATTAAAAATGTTTCGCTTTTGTTTGAAATTAAATGATAACATAATGGTTATTTCTGTCACAACTCACAGTGGAGCTGGAAGGATCCGAAGATGAACCTCTCCTCGATGCTGGCACAGTAGACCATTGGCAACAGAACAAGCAGGCACACGGCGAATTTCATCTTGGGATCTAAAGGAGTGTTCCTTTCAATTATATTAATTTGTTGCTAAAACTTTTGCAAATATCGTTAAGTACCTCGTTCTGCAGTTCCTTGTCATAAATGAAGGACCGCATGGTATAATAAGGTCTGCGTGTGCAGATGAAGATTCACCGAGATATATTTGCTGATAGTTCCATAACACTTATATGGGATAAAGATACGCTTGCATAAAGATGAACAACCTGTAAAATGGCACCATGTACAATATCAGGCTTAAACTTAGTATTTAAAGTGTTGAATATAATCGACATGGATCGATAAACTGTGCCGTGGCATTGTACTTTACGCAGTAACATTTTACTTTACATAACACTTTTGATCGACGTTATATGAGATGACCGTGTGGCTGGATTGATTCTGTCCAATATAGTCAAAAAATGGAAATAATTGTGAGTTTGATGTTATTAAAATGGAAGCTTTGATTTTTGTGGGGTACATAATAAATTGAGAATAATAAGTTGGTGACGTGGATTGATAATGGTTATCTGGCATGTCGGAGGAATTTCGGCTCACCCGATAAGATTCTCCGACGAGCCAGATAACCATTCTCCATTCACGTCACCAACCTATTATTCTATTTATCGTGTAACATTTATTTCTTTTTATTTTATGCTTTTTTTTCACCGTTTATTTTCATTGTACAAGAGTTTAATTGGAGAGTTTTACTGGAATAATGACGTCATTTCGGCAAAAAATGACGTCATTTCACAGTAAAACTGACGGATATTCAATGTCACGTGGTCAACTAGCCTAATATTTTTTGGGTTATTATGTTGCCTGGTTATCAGGCTGATTTAAAGGCATGTCACAGGATAAATCCTTATATCTGAGTTAAAAAGCAGGCAATATTTTAAAGGGGCCTTTTCACAGATTTTGGCATTTTTTAACTTATTCATTAAATGCTTTATATCGATAAATGTAAACATTGGATCGTAAAAGCTCCAGTAAAAAAACAAGAATAAAATTAAAAAAAGGAAAAGAACATTGCCCGGACCAGGTTTCGAACCAGTGACCCCTGGAGTCCTGCCAGAGTCCTGAAGTAAAAACGCTTTACCCTACTGAGCTATTCCGCCGAGTACACATGCTGAACGTATTTTATACCTTATATAAGCAATCTTCGTAGTTTCACAAAATTTAACGACAAAAACAGAACTCTCCAAATTATTCAATCGTTTCGCGTTGCAACGCTTTATAATTTTTAGGTTTTAAAATCGTCAAAAGATGCATATAATGGCTCTATTAGACCATGGTAAATGTTCAGTATTTCTGTTTCCTCACAAATATCATAACTTAAACGAAAATTTGCGAATTTGAAACAACTTTTTTCAATTTTGTCAATTTACCAAAGCGTGAAAAGATCCCTTTAAAGACCAATTATTAATTTTCTATTCATATTTTAAAAGCCGCGACTAAACATATGAGCCGTATAATATTGAAGGCATATCTGAGACATTCCGTCATCTTCATTAACATTAGTTCATATTTTGTGTAATGCGACAGAAGGTCGGAATTCTAATATCTAAGTGTTACCATTCTCCCTATTACATAAATATACATGCTAGAATCCGCGTCATTACATTGTAACCCCACAGGCAAAACTTTGTTTTCGGTATATCATAGTTAATTAAATAAATACATTTATAACGAGTCATTAACATAAGTTGTCTTTAAAAATGTCTGAAACAATTTTAAGCGAATTCAAAGAGTTCATCAACACGTAATTACTTATAAAGTATTCAATAATATATATGTTCTACTAATAACAAATGTGTTACTTTCATCAATTATAATATGCCAAGTAGTTAAATAATATTAAAATGAGAGAACATAATTTAAATTAACAAAATAATAATAAAATGAAGAAAACGGCAATACAATTTCATTATATTTCCATCGTTGTGTATTCAGTAAATCCACTACAAATAGCATTTACCTGGTCGTGAAGCTCCACAGAAACTGATACTCTGGTCATAAGACTGACCATGCTATATATAAGGAAAGTCATGTGATACAAACTTAGACTGACCTGTCCGAAATGGTCAGTTAGATAGCCTCGATGACGCAAAACCATATAAATGTGGACGGAATGGTCACGAGTACAGTTGGTTTGTTGTACATGCTTTCACTTCTAGGTCAATACCAGGATTTAACATTTCACATAAAAGACCACTCCATTTTAAAGAAACAAATCCTTCATAAAATTAGAAAGAAATGTTAAGTAAACGTCATGTTATGCCATAATCGCGTATATTTATCAAAGTAAACACATTATAGATGTTTTATAACATGAAGATTTCTCCTTCTTTATGCGCGGAATTGCTCATGAATACTTGATATCAACACAAGTCAGGTTACCTGTATATAAGAAATAAAATAATGACACAATAGTATTAAAATCTTCAAAAGCTAAAACAGATTAAAAAAAACAAAACAATGTTTCATCAAATTCGATAATGGTTAATGGTATTTATCACATCTCATTTAAGTGACGTTTTTAACGTTAACGTAAATGTTATCATGCTAAAATGGATGTCATAATTGTTGGTGACCAATCACTGCAGTCGTATCGATCGGAAGGGTATATCTTGTGTATACCGAATAATACTCGCCTTATAGTATATTAAATTGAGTTTCTTTCATCTGTCAATACTTTGTCTATTCATGTTGGGTACAGAGCGGTAATAATTGTACGTTATCAAGTGGCATTGTAACAGTTCAATACCAATCCTTTTATTGTTATACGTTGATTTGATTAAATAATATATATACTGCTTCTCAAACAGACATAATAGACTAAATACTTCACTTTAAGAATAACATAATAGCAATTGCTGAAACGTTAATAAGTGCGTGTTGCTTAAGCAAAAACGTTTTGTCGTGAGAGCAGATATATAATGGATTTCCAAATGGTTACTATGCTTCAAGTGAACGTGTTTATTAACGATTGTCTAATTATTTTAAATAAAATACCCTCTAGGTTTTACTCCTATACAGAATATGAGTTTTGTACATCCAGACTCATCGGGCATTTACACACTTTGTTAATGTTGCTTCCTGAGGCACATTACGACATCAATATGACATCATGACGGAACGGGCGCCTTCAACCCGACCTATATACTAAACCTACCGATAAACATCTGTACCTACACAGGGATTCTTCGCACCCAGAGTCTACAAAAAATCGATACTATATGGTCTGGGTGTGCGTGCGAAAAGAATATGTTCAGAGATGGTTGTCTACCGGAAGCACAGACAGGCGGTGAAAGCACAGCTCGTAAACCGTGGATATGACGGGGCGTTTTTAGAGACCGAATTGATAAAGGTCGACAATAAAAAGAGAGAGGACCTTCAACGCGAAAAGACAAACTCGGAGCGAAATACGAGGATTCCGCTTGTGATTACGTTTACGCGCGCACTACCCAACATCGGCCGTATCATCCGCAGACACCTACACACGCTGCACACTGTCTGAATTAATGAAGGAAGTGTTCCCTGAGCCCCCATTAGTAGCCTTCATAAGGAATTGCAACCTGCATCCTTGTACACAAAAAACACAATAGAATGTTCTTCCGGAAGCCCAACATGAGCGGGCCCTGTGGGGCGCAAAGGTGCGCCATTTGCCCGTACATGATGACGGCGGACTCCTTCACGGATCCCATTGGCAGAAAGTACAGCGTGAGAAACAATGTGGATTGCAAATCATCCAATGTTGTGTACGCGGTAAACTGTCGTCGCTGTCGCAGGTACGTGTATGTGGGAGAGACCGGCGGAACTCTGTACCAGCGACATCTGCTGAATCTGTCGCGTATTCGCACACAGCACAGTGACACGGTAGCAGAACATTTCTACACAGACGGACACTCCATGGATGATTTACAATTAATGGGAATTGAAAAACGCAGCGGGTCAGACGAGTATCGCAAGACCATTGATAATAATGGAAGGCAAAACTAAGAACATATCGACCATATGGCATCAACGTGCAGGAATGAACAGTAATGAAAGGGCGCCAAAACAACGTTGACGCCGGAAATGCACGACGTCATATCTGTTCATAAATGAAACATCTTGAAATAAAAAATGGCCACTGATGAAGACCATGAGGTCGAAAGCTTCGGCATAAAAAAACAGCGTTTTATATTTGCATAGAAAGCCTAGGGCTTATTTGTAACTCTATCGAATCCGTTTCCTGTGACTAGAACCACTTCATTTTGTCTTTGGATGAGACGTAAAGAACGCTCCTACAGTGGGGATTGAACCCGTGACCGCCCGCGAGATAGACGAACACCATATCCACTACGCCACGGGCACCTCCAAAGTCTTTATTAAATGGAGGAGCAAGACTTTGAAAAACTGAAGTTGTTTTTTCTTTCTTTTTTTAATTGTTATACTTCATTTTAAACAATATCAATTACATTTATTTATTTCCCTCCCTGAGCAAGGGTATGGAAATACATCAAGTCATTAAAATTAATCACACTGTGTCGTTATTTAATGCAACCAAAAATGTAGAAAGACATCTACTATAACAATGTCTGCATATAATATATATATCTATTAAAGCCCATTTAGAGTTCTAATTGGCTGGAATAAACTATTGTAAGCGGTAAAATAGACAGCCATCAGAATGGCAAATAACAATCATTGAGTTATAAAATGAACAGTATTTTGATTTTTACAAAATTATTTATTTTTGCAAGTGAAATGGAAATGTATTTTATTTTGCTACCTTTGCTATAAGGTCTTATTGTCATGCTGTTGAATTATAGTTTAACATACATATTTTTTAGCATAACTAGGTATTGAGCTTAATTTTACAATGTATAATAATGGCCAAGTAATTGAAACAATACGAGTTTACTCACTCCTTGAATGCTGGTGTACACAGCAGTGGAGTGGCAAGGCTACCGCCTGGAATTGCACCGAGGACGGACGGGCAGGCGGCCTCTCTGGTGTCGGAGCCAAGAGCCGCCTGCAGAGATTTTACAACGTCGTCCACTGAAACAAACAAGCAGTCTTAATATATTAAACAGAGCATTCTCATCCGTCAATACCGTCAACTCACTTTGTGGTAGCTTTTGTCGTATAAAATGTCAATGCAATCAGTTGATGTGTTAAGAGCAAATCAGTATCTGATAATGTTCTTTTCAATCCTTACCTTACTTATAGATTATGAAGATATCATTATGTGATATCAAAAATGACTTTAGTTTCAATATGTATCAAATATAGGCTTAAACACAATGATAATTAACACACCCGTTAGATATATTATACAAAAAAGTATTTTGTAAATAAAAAATAATATATTTTAACAAAAATTTTTATTTCGCTTGTGTGTGAAATTGATTTACAAACAATAAAAAATGTTATTACTGTCTTAGAAAGTAACAACTTACAATGAAGCTGGAAGGATCCGAAGATGAAGCTCTCCTCGATGCTGGCAAAGTAGACCATTGGCAACAGAACAAGCAGGCACACGGCGAATTTCATCTTGGGATCTAAAGGAGTGTTGCATTTAATTATATTCATTTGTTGCAAAAACGTGTTCCTATAAATATGAAACCACACCGACCCCACGTGCATCAGCGCCCCATTTTCACGGATGAATGATTGCATCATTATCTTGCACAGAATATAGTCAAATGATCACATGTGCTATTTTAAATCAAAATCTTCACTAATTACTGAGTTATTCAAGTTTCTAATGTTTTGCTTTATAAAATTCTCCAAGTGTATGTTTGCAAATGCTGACGAGTTCATTCGCATGTGCTGATCAAACAAAAAGATTGTTCTGTATAAACACATCTGCACAATATTTAAGGTGTTCCATGTAGTGAGTACGTTGCTCTGCGTCAACCTGTTTACTTAACCCATTTATGCCTAGTGGACTCTCCCATCCTTCTAAATTGGATCAATTTATTTCCAAAATTAGGGATGTCTTGTAAATTTGTTACTATATTAAGAATATTTCTTACAGAAAATCCTTTAAGCAAACAGCGCAGACCCTGATGAGAAGCCGCATGATGCGGCGTCTCATCTGGGTCTACGCTGTTTGCCAATGCCTTTTTTTCTAAACACTAGGCATAAATGGGTTAACGATTTGTCGAAATACTATTCATTAAATACACTTTTGGTGTTGCTCATTAAAAAATGTAATATACATTTACATCCAGGCTGCGTAATTGGGCATTGTAAACTTTTATTGCTGCTGCCTTCTGAGATGCATCACGATGAACTACATGGTGCTACGTTTTGAAAAACTGTCAAAAAGAACGCCCTTAGCTTATACAGCTTATGTATTTCAATTCATCATGCAACAAACAATAGTACATGTACGTATAATGCTATACTGTATTTTAGCCATTTCAATAGCATTTTATTCGAATCATTATTTGCTTCTTGTTTTATTTAATTTGCAATTCTATGGAGTCCATTGTTATAGTCACGACTGTGTTTTAAACTAAGTTCAGGATTCGGCCAGCCATCAAACCGGTACAAGCCCGCAATCTGTTTTTATTTGATCGTTATATGGCTGTAACTAATGAAATTTGTTTGGTAAATTTGTGTGTAAGGTTGTTTAATTAATATGTTGTCAAATGTGTATTTTCCCATTTAATTGATTATTGCTCGAGTAAGTGTGAGGTTATTCAGTTTTTTTATTCCCACATTGCTTGCCATTTTCCAAGGCGGTGGATCGTAGACTTTTGTTTTATGTGTATTGGCTATTTGGTCCTGTATCGTAAATGCTATTGGTCGCTTGCTCCAAATAAAGACCTCCCCGGCTTGACTCGAAATAAAACCACTGATAATGTCTGCTGAGTTTCTTTTTGTTTTCTTTCATATTCTACTTTGCCATTACATTAATGTATGCCTTGAGTTGCAATAATTCCGTTGGATATGTTCAACCTCGGTTGCATTATGGTCTTTAGCGACGAATCACGAAGTTACAGCGAGATATATGCATAATCTTTGTAGTGACCGCACGGCTTGAATAGCGGTTTTGGTGGCATACGTTGCGTTTTACTGCTTCAACCACTGGAATATAGGAATGGTCACGATATAACACGTTGTATCTTTATTTTATCCTATTTTTGTATTGCTTTGTAAGTATTGAACATTTACTGATTGAACACTTGTGGTTAGAATCATCACGTCTTCTGGATTGTAGGTCAGTCATGTCTGAAGAGGGACACAAAGTGATTAGTTCACAGGTGGTTCCTCTCCCGGGATCTTATCACAAGGACGGCGTGATGTTTATTTTTACAACATGGATCGTGATAGGCGTGTTCCCTGAGAGGAACGGTCAATGTTAGGGGATAACAAAACTAGACTTAAAATGTGCACTTATTCATCATTATATTTTAATTATTGTAAATTATTGTAATATAATAAGATATTTTCACCTACAACACATTCAGTGCGGATTGACATTTCTTTCATACCTAATGATAAAATATGACATTTCTGCAGTGAAAGAACAGCAGTGAAAAGAACAAATTGTTATTTTCATTGATGAAAAGAACAGATTTTCGGAACTCCTTTTTCTATTTTAAGATTATCATAAATAATTTAATGTATATATTCTATGATCACGAGTGAATCAAAATCAACATTCCACCGATTTCAACACATTTTCATTTTATTTTATGCTTTTTCACCGTTTATTTACATTGTAAAAGAGTTTGACTGGAGAATTTCGCTGGTATAATGACGTCATTTCGTGTTTTGAAATATATTGAGGCACTCCAATGGAGAAACTCCGAGAAAGGGTAACTTTTCAGCAAAAGGGAAACAGCTGTTAATTATTTTCTCGAAAAGGGGGCATGAAAGAAACATAAAATTTGTTTATGTCAGTGTAAGATCGTCTGTTATTTCACTGCTGATCACAGAAAAATAATATTTTCTATTATTAATTGTGAAATAACAAACGATCTTACACTGACATAATCAAATATCCTCTATGACATGTCTTAATGTGTTTGTTTAGTGGCTAAGGCATGGCATGAATAATTATATATGCATTGATTTTGGTCAAAACAGATGGTCAATTGTGTAATATTGCCGATTAGTGATCTAAAGATTTACAAAATCATTTTTGAGATATCGTTATACCAGCAGACAAGATATAATAGCCAAGTCGAGTTATACATAAAAAAGTAATAATAATAATAGTATTTTTACCTAATGTTTTAATTAAGATCTAACGACCAAATGCATTAAAATGTTATAATACAGTGTAGCGCTTAAGTCGCCCTTTGTTTTTACAATTACTCGTGTGGCATATTGGATAAATCTTCATCACACAGGTTTGTTTCGATTTGTATCAATTGTAATATGTTTTTTGTTTATAAACAATCATCGAATAAATACCAATGACGTTAGTCAGAACGTTTAAAATTCACATTGATTTGTACTTTGAACATGCATTCGTGTATGATATAAAACAAAGAACTTGTTAACAGCTGTTTTTTTTCCGGCGTACTTGTTTAACGTCACATTTGACCTTTCAGGACCTTTACAGAAAGCCAATAGAATTTAAAAGAAATTTCCCGCCAGTAGGTCCAAATGAATTTAATCAAATTTAACATTGGTTAATTTGAAAGAAAGCCCCATTAAACATTGAGCACACATCACTTAGAAATATACAGAATACATTGAACGCATTTACGATTCCCAACAGCTCTTTGTAGAGGTGTAGCTAGGGTCTCTCGGCAGTGTAAGATCAATATTAGAACATCGTGAGCTATAAATAGGACAGCATATTGTGGGAAAACGATTAAATTATAGTTTAAAAACGTTAATTTCAAATCAGTTATACTCAATCCATTATATATTAATAGATTAATTAAATAACTATGTATTGTCTGTATTGTATTTGACATTTGTCGTGATTCTGTAAATAAATTGCGAATAAACACGTGTATTATTAACGTTTAAAGTGATCGTGAGTTTAAAGAAAACGAATTATTTTGAGCCTGCCATTTGTAAACGTTATAGCGAGCATGGTATATAATAAGCAAAGAAACTCCACAAATCACTGAATCTCGCTTCTCTGCGTAATTATTCATTTTGCACATTTAATAAACTTTTCAAACAGAAATTACAGAGCCACTTCAGTGCACATACTATGTTTGATAATTCATTAGTTTGTTGGATATTGTTTTCTGTTTTCAGCACACATTGAGTCATATCGCGGAAATTTAATTTACCTTACCATGTTTTCATGGGCGAACTCACGTATTCAAGTGCTCTTACGACACGGATCCGGTTATGTACCTTCTTTCGAGAATCATCGTGAAATTATTGACGTACTTAACGAACAAACATGCCTATGCTTATTGAATTCGAGAAAAAAAATCAAAAGGGAAAAATTATATGTGAAATCACGTTCGTACATATAACCTCATTAACTTAGGAAAGGAAACTACGAAATATAAAGTTAGGTATGATGTTTGGTATACATGTGTCATTAAAGAGCAGGGTGTAATTAAAGAGCATGTCAAGTTTTTAATAAATCTACTGAAACGTAATGATATAACCCACAAACGTTTTACTGTAACGGAACGTTTTTTACGAAAAGTGGTACAGAAACTACACGCCGAATATCTTTTTAAAGATATTTCTTGTTAAAGACTACTTGAGTATAAGTCAACTATTAATGGGCTATTTCGAATGAAAATGTATGTCGGTCATTACACTTTAATCGCAAAGATTGTGACCGCTAGGTAGATTTGATCAAAGTGAACGATAAGGAACATGCCCGATTAATTGTGTTGTTGTATACTAACGTTTTGCACTTGAATGAGCTGACTAATAGCGATTGTGACTATCAGGCTATATTGACATTAAAGCCATAAAGACCAAAAATACACGGTTAAAATAATATTAATACTTTTTGTTGGTCTTTTGTCTACGCATAAGTAGTTCAATCCTGCTCCAGATGTTCAGTAGAATTACTGTGTAATAAGTGTATTGACATTTAATTTCTATATTAACCGCAAAATAATGTTTTACACGTAGCCGATTTCAGTGTGCGACTATCAATGTGCTATCAAGCAGTGCGTTGGGTTCGGTGACCAACTTGTCAAAGTCGTGGTCGAAAGGAGTGGCAATTATAGAACGTTTAATGAACAGAACAGAACAGAACACAACTTTATTTACATCTCAGGCATACAAGTATGCAGTAAGAGGAACAATATATGTGAAGTTATACAATATTTCAATGCGCATGTGCTTCGCGGTTAACGGCGTACCGTCAAAATACAGGTACAAGAAACAAATAGACAGAAAATTACAACAGCAAAAAACAAACAGAAAAACAATGGTTAGTGGGATAATGCAAGGAACAGAATAGCGTTGTATTTTCTTACTCGTATAAATGATGGGAAGTATTACAAACATCTATAAAATTTACAACACAATGCACAATACAATTCACAATACAATTCACAAAACAATTCACAATACAATTTACACTTCAATTTTATATATGTTTGGACACACACAACTAGGATAAAGGGCGAATTATTTGATATTTCTTAAAAGGGTGTTAGCGAGTTTACTAAATCTATGTAGGTAATCAACATTTTCTGTGGTCATTATATATTTGAGTTTATTAACAGTAGGAACAGGTCTTGAGAACATATTTATATCGATTCTAGCGGTAGTAAAGTGGGTGCAGTCTAAAATGTAATGTTCTTCATTGCCGATATAGCCTTCATTACATAAAGTGCACAGTCTATTTAGTTCGGGTGTGCCGTTCCATCTGCCAGTTTCGATTGTGAATGATGATTAGCGGTGCGTAGCTTTAATATAGGTACATACTTAGATTTGGGAAGAAGCTTAAGGTAATTCTCAAATTCAAAATTGTTTTTAAATGAATTATAAAATTTTCCTTTGTTTGATTGGTTCAAGTCTGCATGCCACTGCTGAATGTATTGATCAATGAGTACACGTTTAACTTGTAATGATAGTGATTTCATACTGGGCGAGTTTTGTTCATGCCACACGATCGATTTGCCTGTCGTATCCAATATTTGTTTAATTTTAGATATCCATTTAAAGTTACGCGAGTTGTTGTTGATAAGGTTAATATACATTTTTTTAGAATATTTATTGTCATTTCCTAAAAGAGTTCTACTCCAAAAGCCTATCATTTTGCTGTAAATAGTGACATATAGCGGATATCTACCAAGTTCACCGTATAGCATATATGACGGAGTACTTTTACGTGAAATAGTATTTTTCTTAGGAATTCTCTATGTACTCGTTCTATAATGTCTAAATTTTCGTAACCCCATATTTCACAGCCATATGTCAGTATTGGTACAATAGTATGATCAAAAAGTTTTAATGTTAAATCTAGTGGCAGATCTGAATTATTTGCACGGATATAAAGTAAATGCATTGCTTTTTTAGCTTGTTCGATATTTTGTTGGCGTGCGCTGAGAAATGAACCATTAGCCGAAAATATGACACCAAGGTATTTGTATTGCTTAACAATTTCGATTTCATTTCTGCCAATGCAAAATTTATAGGGCGCGATGTTTCTAGCCCCAAATATGATTATTTTTGTTTTATTAATGTTTGCATTGAGTTTCCATTGCGTGCAGTATTCATCAAATGCATTTAAACTTCTTTGAAAATCTTTTTCATCGTCTGACAGAATTATAGTGTCGTCGGCGTATAACAAAACAAGTAGCTTCAGCCAGAGATAAGCACTAGATGGATCAGGTATTTCAACACCTTTACCTTCGCGTATAATAATATGGCTCTCAAGGTCATTTAAAAATATAGAAAAAAGGATCGGTGAAAGATTTTCACCTTGCCGAACGCCGTTTTCGCATGGGAAGAACGGAGACGAGCTATGGTCTAGGGAAACACAAGATTTGATATTGTGGTACATGTTATAAATAACATTAAATATTTTTCCTGTAACGGAGCTTAATGCCATGTACAGAAATTTATAAGACAAACAAAGGGTTTGTGTGAAAGGAAAGTTCAAGCCTTTACCGTTTTAGTGCTTAACAATCGTGCGACGTTTAGCAGTAAATCATTAATGGATAGTTGCACATGTGGCTGTGGAAATAAGGACAGTTTTGAACAGACTGAGCGTCGCAATAGTCACAAAAGAGTAAAGTTTTGGAACAACACATTCGGTTAACCCATTTATGCCCATTGGACTCTCCCATCCTTGTAAATTGGATCAATTTATTTCCAAAATTAGGGATGTCTAGTATATTTATTTCTATATTTAGAATATTACTTACTGAAATTCCTTTAAGCAAACAGCGGAGACCCAGATGAGACGCCGCATCATGCGGCGTCTCATCTGGGTCTACGCTGTTTGCTATGTCCTTTTTTCAGGACGCTAGGCATGAATGGGTTAAAACGTGTATGGAATTTTATTTAGACGGGCGGTTTACTAGTTGCCAACAAACAACAGTTACTGCAGTTTTATACAATAATAATAACATATTAACAGATTATATCTAAACTGCAATTGCAAGGGTTAACTTATTTGCAATAAATTGATTGTCGTTTGGCGACCGTAACTTTTAAAATGTCGACATCAATTTAACCTCAGCAAATACAAAACACATGTTGAACATGTTAAAATATTTTGTGAAAAAGCTCCACTGTTTTGGCCCAAAGACATTTCAGTGATAAGTCGGGCTTTCAAAATCATTTTGCAGTCTCTCTCTTCGGTCCATTTTCAGAGATGACAGTCTGGCTTTAAAAAGAGTTTGGTGGCAAAGTGTCCACAGCGTGGTTACATTTTGCTTATATATGACCCACAGAAGACAGATGTCAGACGTACAACCCATGCTTGTGACAGTTTACCCGACATACCCTAGCACATGTGATTATCATGTGATTAACCTTATAAGCGTTGAACCGATAATAACGACACCGAATTAAGAAATTGAGTAAAGGCTTATATGTCATTTTATTATTTATAATCCGATGGCCTGGTCTTTGATTTCAACACATTATAACTTTGTATCACACAAGCTTACCTGTTTGTTAAACCTGTTAAAATTGTCGTGTATGCATACCCAACCGAAGCCCTCAACCCAAGCAGAGAAAATACAGGCATTTTATTGAAATACAATCGTAGTGGAAACATTGAATTCTTGGTTGATTCAGTGTATAGAAGTAATCCAAACCTACTACATTACTTTTTTAAATTCTGATATACTTGGCTGCAAATTTTGCGTACATGAATCCCATTTACATGATGTGACGATTTCTGAAACATAAGAGTAAATTAGTTCATTTTGAAAAATAAATGATAAAAGAATTATTGACAACCCTACATTTTAAGTAATTCATGGACAAAGGATATTTACAAAGCCAGTTTAGTGTCTAAATGATACAGGGTCATACATGCAACAAAACACGTAACATTAAAGCGGGCATAATACGATTTAAATGTTAATATATTATTTGCTAATTCGTAAACCAACACATGAATATCAAGGTAAAAATATAGTAAATATCTCATAGTAGACCATCGATTAAATTTGTTTGACATGTATGCCTTGTTTTTGTCACGAGACAAAAAGCCATCTTGTTTGCGCGAGTATTCTTTTCTTTGGTGCAAATCACTATTTGTTTCATGTGTTTTTCTTCGTCTTTGGTGTGTTATGCCCTTGATAGAAGGGCCGTCTTTGTAGCAATCGAAAATCAATGTCGCTTGTCCGTTATACCTTACACTGAAATCTGCTTAAGACTTGGCTATTGCGTTACATGAGTCTTTACCCCATAGACTTCAAGACATGTTACAACAACAGACAAGTCTAAAATAATGAATACAAGGTTGCACTGGGGATACATATTTACAACGAAACTTGTAACATTGTTTATATAAATTACAAAAAAAGAATAACAATTATACATTCGCCTTCTCTATAATTTTCAATTAAAATGTGCTTACCATAACTGTTTATAACTTTAAAGGAGACATTTACAATACCTCTAATGCATTTAGAGGGTGATAATGATAGAATGATCTTTGACTCCATCCCTTGTGTAGAAATAAAGTTTCTATAGCAATATGGGGTTTGTTTGAAATGCTTTTTCAAAGAGGTTTAAAATCCTCTTATTCCGACTAAAACCAGTTTATTGATCTAGACCAAAGTTGAGTCAAATTAAACTGAAACGTTTGTCGTATAGTAGTGCGATGTTGAATGACATATTTAATTCACCATATAATTGCCAACTTACGTTTTAGTTATTGAAATGTGTTTCTTGTACACCAATCAATCGCGGTAGACCTCACAATCATCACATTTGAGTCAATAATCATGCACTTTGGACGACATGATGGATTTTGTGTTGCGTAATAGACCAACTTAATTTTGGATTATCTTTCTTTTTCTTTCAAATTTGGGGGAAAGACACGTAGTTATCATCATATTGAGATCAAAGCGCTGAAGGCACTGAAGTTGTTCACTGTTGTCGTCCTTGATTAGCTTGTGCGCATTGTGCAGGCTAATCAGTGTGCACAGGCTAATCTTATTTGACATGCATTAAGCTCCGTTTTCCCTGAAAGCAGCCAATATGTAAAGATTTCAATGATAAACACTAGACTGTATGTGCTCGCTTTTTACCCTATTAAAACCCGCTTGCCGTGCAAAGACGGTTTCCAAACTTTATTCGTATTGTGTGTGATTTTACGTGATTTGTGTTTATGTGTGCACCATGCCTAGTACATGTGTGTTAAGTCACAATGTCTGTCTGCTAGTTCTTTGCCATAAATAGGGGGACTGTAAATTATAGTGAGGTTTGCCCCGAGCAGCTGCACCAAAAGATTCACTTAGTTTATATGTGTATCTGTATGTTGTTTAATAAATGCTTCTGCATCGTATGCCGAAAATATAATGCCTCGCTTGTGGGCCTTGCACTTCCAAATGGCTTACTCAACGAACTTCTTATTCCTCCGATATCGTGAGTAAGAAACTTGCAAATGACGGCCGTCATTGACGCATGTACTTGTACCAGACAAAAAAGAGGAGCTGCGGAGAAAATGTATGTGTATATGTCAAGTAGCCATATCAATAATGCCCATGTAATTCTAATATTGCTTACATGGTGAACAATTTGGTTTGTCTCCCATTTTGTTAGCTAAAAAGGGTTTTAACTATTTTTAAGGTACCAATGTTTACTATATTATGAAACGGATTAATAATCCATTTTCACCGATCAGTCTATGATGTATGAAAAGGCGGTTACAAATGGGTTTTTTCACATTAGACGCAATTACATAGTGGACACAATTTAGATGATGAAAGATTTAATCAATTGTAGTTCAAGTATTTGGAGAAAATGAAGATTGTTTCATATTTTATTTAAAACAATAACAAATATCAGGTGCATTTTTTTACTTTCCTGTCTGGGCAAGGTGCTGGAGCCTGAAAAACAATCACCAAAATAAATCACACGGAGTCATAAATTTAGTAAAATTAAAATTAAGATTGTTTCAAATTTTATTTAAAACAATAACAAATATCAGGTAAAGTTCTTTACTTCACTCTTTCGTATCCGTGCTTGAAAATCATATGACCCCGAAATCGAAACATTGTCTTGTAATTTTTGAGGCACTCTGTACACCGGTAGACACCCACTGATTCGATTGCTTTTGTCACTTTTACTTTCTTACATGGTTGAACATTCTCAGAATCATCACTGCTACATGTGTATTCACTTAACAATTCGTCTAAATCTAAGTCGTCATCGTCCCAGTGAAAACAATCCGATTTTGAATAGTTGGACATGATGCACTGAGGTCAAAATACGAAAAGACCTGCGTAACACCGACCGTGATTTTCAAGAATCTTAAAATAATTTTAATTAATTGATAATTTAAGGTAAATAACCGTTCATATATAATGATACATAATTACCTTTTTGATAATAAACAACGAACGATGAATGTTTTTGACACCCATTTTATTTGAAGTATGCAAAGCCGAAAAATATCAAGAGGGTCCGCTATAGACGCGGTCTCGTCATAAAATTAACACCCTTTCTGTGTTATAAACAAGAGCCGAAATCCTTAATTTATTAAGCTTCATTAATTATTAGCTTTATTGATATGTCTCGTAAACAAAACAATTAATATATTCCATAAAAAATATAATAGTCATGGCAAAGGAAATTTAATGGCCGGTATCTAAACAAAAGCATATTCGCCAAGACCGTAGCATCAGTTCGGTGCGGTCGAAAGGCGCGCTACTTTCTTCCGCCTTCATTCCTTAATTACTTTCATTTTTAAACAATTATTTTTATATCGTATACAAAATTCTATTGTCTTAAGGTAGCGCACCTCTAATGATTTCCCGCGATTTCTTCGAAGGTTGAAGAGCCTACTATTAGGTGCCGTAGCCTAGTGGTTAAGGCGATAGACTAGAAATCTTTTGGGATATTCCCGCGCAGGTTCGAATCCTGCCGACGACGTATACTTTTTTTCGACGCGTTTTATTTATTTTCTTACGTAATTTGATTTAATATGGCATATAAGCTATATTTATTGTTAAATATGTTGCAATTTTTATGCACATTCTTCAATTATTAAAATTAAAACAACGTTATGGCGAAATTGGGTGATTTACTGTTGAAAATACGAACCATGCATGTTGCATTTTTATTTTTATTTCAAAAAGTAAACGGTAAATCTGTGTAATTCTTGGTATTTTTGCTGTATATAGTGTTTCTATAAAAACTAAGTGTAAAATATGACTTAAATGATACTATTTTGAATTTTATGACACTTTGTTTTTAACCGACCCACTTTTTACTTGGCTAAAATCACATACATTTCATGGCGCTCTTCCATAGATGAAAATTTGTAAAAAATAAATGTCTGTAAAAGAATACTTATTTCATCTTGTTTAAACTTTAAACACCTTTACAGCATCTGTACACACCAACTGCATGCCCATATTTGGAAATTTGAATGAATTATGGAACTTTTATATACCCCAGGAGTGAAAATAAACTGGACATAAGCCGAGCGTGGGGGTGGTTTTGAAAAAATCGGTATATTTTTTTTAAAAGCATGGAAAGCCTACCTACAAATTCGCATGTAGTTCAGTTAAATGATGCTGATTAAGAAAATAATTAATTTGATTATATTTGGATATGTGCCCATTAGAGGTGCGCTACCTTAAGCAAGATGTAATTTTTTTAAATGAACTCCAAATATAAACGCTACAAATTGGTATTAAGGACGAACATGTCAACCGTAAATCTAGATTCTAAAACTCCAAAACGGTATGATATTTGTAAAAGTTAAAATTATAACTCGCCGGGCTGCCCAAGTCAGAAGAAAACTCAATATATATTTATATAGAAAATAATATTTTGTGTTGATTATAGATCAGGTTTATCATGCGAGGCTTAGAAAACAAAAAGCACGAGCCTTGGCGAGTGCTTTTTCGTTTTCGTGCCGAGCATGATAAACCTGATCTATAATCAACACTAATCTATTTTTCTATTTATCCCACTTTTTATTTTGTAAACCTTTTCATTTAAACAAAATTAGTTTGCCTGGATAATTTCGCTGGATTAATGACGTCATTTCGTCGAAATATTGACGTCATTTCCTGCCGTTGATTATATATGATATTTAATCAATGGGGCTTTAATCAACCGAATTCGCTGTAAAAGAGGGATAAATAGAGAATAAGAGGTTAGTGTTGATTATAGATCAGGTTTATCATGCGAGGCTTAGAAAACAAAAAGCACGAGCCTTGGCGAGTGCTTTTTCGTTTTCGTGCCGAGCATGATAAACCTGATCTATAATCAACACTGACCTATTATTCTATTTATCCCACTTTTTATTAAGTAAACTTTTTTTATTTAAACAAAATAAGTTTTCATGAGTGTTTGTCGTACTTTGATAATGACTGTAGTTTAACCAAGGTCAGTGTATTACTCCGCGTTCCAAAAATAACCGCTGATCAAATAATCATTTTTTTTAAATCAGAATATCGTTCTGTAACAAAGTGTCGAGCGTTATTAATTACAATTTTAATCATATTGAATTGCAAATCTTTAAGTTTTATGATATCAATATGACATTAAGTTGTTATATACAAGGAACTACATTTGTTGACAACGTAACCTAACACCACACACAATTCACTTTTGATATCAAACTATCGAGTCGATCACGAGGTGCACAATATTTTCTTCTTTGTTATAATATGTGGTTATTTCGTGACGAAATAACACAGATTTAAGATAATTATATACATTATCATTTTGAATGTTGAAAGTGAAACCAAAGAATTGTGAGGCAAAGTTGTTCGAACTAGAGAAAGACATTTGCAGGTGAAGTGACTGGGTGGGGCGAACATCAAGATCAACTTGTTCGACGGTAGACAGTGGTTGTCTAGGCTGCACTTCGGCCATAGTTTCGGTGCGTGAAGGTGAACAAGAGGAATCTGTTGGATTGTTACATTTACTGGACTGAGCAAGAATGAACACTTTTGCTGCTGTTCAACAGATATGTTGGAATAATTGGTTATGGACTAGACATTTTTGTGCCCTGTTATGGCCATGGTTTCAGTGGGTGGAATGTTTGCATTTCGAAGTTTTTGGACCAGGAATTTGCGCACTGAGTGGTTCGTTATTCTCTTGTGCTTGAGAAAGCCGGCGTCTTTTGCCATGGCCTTCAGCATCTGACCTAACTTGTTGACACCCAATTGTTGACGCAAGAATCACCGGGATGCAGTGTCATTTGTGCGTATTGCCAGGTAAAAAATATGCTTTGAAGAAAAATCAGATGGACGCATATCCGAGTACAGCTTGTAAATGAACACAGGATTTCTTGGTCCAGACGATTGTTTTCTACGGTCAAAGGGGAGCAACTCGAACTGACTTCTTCAAAGGGGAGCAAAAACAACAGAACCTATTTGCATAGTGTTAAATTTACCTAATACTAGGTTTTAATGACAATAAATGACAAAAAACACGTTTTTTTGCTACTTTCCTTTGTTTTAAGGTCATTAAGATTGACAAACATTTGAGATTGTCTTTATTATTGATGCACACGGCAAATACAGGTGACGAGGTGCGTGGGAAAAAGTAGTCCCGGTTCGGCAGTTGATGACGTCATTTCGTGCCATTTATTATAGCCTTGCCGTTGATTATAGATGAAATTTAATCAACGGGGCTTTAATCAACCGATTTCGCTGTAAAAGTGGGATAAATATCTGTTTACTACGTAACGTAAGCTTTCTAATGATATATAATTTGTCAAAATCGGCCGAGAAATGAAACTATAATTTAACAAAAGACGTGAGTGCGTACATCAAAATGTATAACCTCGGCGCTTCGCTGTACGCTAATTATAAAAGATCGATAGCCACAACACGGTAAAACGCGCGGTGGTAAAACATAAAATGTGTATTTCTTGTGTTTAACTCGCTATAAATCCATTAATAACAACGGGAATATACTTAAAGTTATATTGTTTTGAAAGAGTAATAAATAAGCAACACGATAACATATAAACCAATAAAATCGGATGATTAGTTTTTGCATAAGATTGAATTTACTACAGTAAGGGTCAAATACTCGATTCATCTCCTATCAATATACACTCCGTGGCCAAAATGGATGATTAAATTGTTTTTAACAAACAACTGCTGTCATATCAATCAGAATGGTATAATTAGTGTAAAACAAATAATAATGTTATTTCAGTATCTGGTCTTTAGTTTCTTCATCTGTCAATACTTTGTCTATTGAAGTTATGCATGTAAGCTGTTACGAAATTATATACATAAAGAATGACATGTTAGCCGAATGACATGCATGCTGAAACGTGTATTTGCGGTTGTGAAAAAAAATTAAGTGTGCCATTTAAAAAAGGTAAAGATTTCAAAACAGTGGGAACGTTGCTTGCAGCAACCAGTCTTTTAACGATTTGTCTTATCAGTGCCAATAAAATACACTTTTGGCGTTGCTCATATAAAAATATTCGTATGATACATTTACAACCACGTAATCGGGCATTTAACACCATTTATCACTGCTGCTTTCTGAGATAAATTACGATGATCTGGATTTTGTACTATATGGTGCTAGGTTCAGAATTTCTGTTTAATAGAAACCATTTAACTAATACTTTACGTATTTCTTCAATCGTGAAACAAAAAGTTGTATTTATGCTACTTTGGTGTATGTTAGCCATTTAATAGTAAATTACAATTTAATTGGATTTTCAATTATATGTTATTGTTTTATTT
The DNA here is from genome assembly GCF_020536995.1 of Dreissena polymorpha. Lineage (NCBI taxonomy): Eukaryota > Metazoa > Mollusca > Bivalvia > Myida > Dreissenidae > Dreissena > Dreissena polymorpha. The sequence goes on along the minus strand of NC_068368.1, from coordinate 593,633 downwards.
GAATTTAAAGGCATGCTATGAATTTAAAGGCATGCTATGATTGTTATATTTATTTACACTTGGGTTTTTAGGCTAAGTTAATGATTTGGCTAGATAACTAACTGGTTTGTTTTCGTTCGACTTTTCCAGACGGGGTTTTAAGATTTTTTTGTAATTTGCTTATGTTGTGTAATTAATATGTTGTTAATCTTGAACGTTCCCATTGAAGTGATTTTTGCTCGTTCAAGAATGAGATTCGGCTTGTTACCATCCGCATCCATTCAATTGACCGGTCCAAGGCGGTGATCCAAGCTTTAATCATGGATATGTGTTTGATTTCCCGCAATGGCCTTTATCGTACACGCAACTGCATGGTCGCTTTCCTAAATAAAAAAATAAATAAAGGAAGCTCAAATGAAATCAACTTCTGATAATGTCAGTTGAGTTTTACTTGTCTTTATTTTGTGTCATCACTACTTTTATTCATTCATTCGCAGCTGAAAATTGGGGTTTTGTAACCGCACCCGAAGTTACGGCGATATGTATGTTAAATCTGTTACGCGGCCGCACGGCAGTCATAGCGTTGGTTTTGGTGGGCTACGTTGCGATGATCTGCTTTTTCAAGTTGAATATAGGACTTGACACTAGTTCGTATGAAAAGTTAAAAAACCCCAACATGAATCTACATATGACCGCATATTTTCCATGCTGTTTAAGTCTGTAAAACGCACTAATTGAACGCTTGTGTTCAAAGGGGACTTTTCACAGATTTAGGCATGTTTTGAAGTTTGTCATTAAATGCTTTATATTGATAATTGTAAACATTGGATCTAAGAAGCTCTATTAAAAAATCAAGAATAAAATTAAAAAAGGGAAAAAAAGTAGCCCGCAACAGGGCTCGAACCAGTGACCCCGGAGTGCCGGAGTAAAAACCAATTAGACCGCTCGGCCATACTGCCAAGTATGTATAACAGACGTATTTTATACTTTATATAAGCAATCTTCGTAGTTTCACAAAATTAAACGACAACAACAGAACTCTCCAAATTATTCATTCGTTTCGCGTTGCAACGCTTTATAATTTTCAGGTTTTTAAATCGTCAAAAGATGTTTATAATGGCTATATTACACCACGGTTAATGTTCAGTATTACAGTTTCCTCACAAATATCATGACTAAAACGAAAATTTGCGAATCTGAAACAACTTTTTTCAATTTTGTCAATTAACCAAAACGTGAAAAGATCCCTTTAAGGCTAAACGTGTGCTCTTGAATGTAGCTTAGTCGAGCAAAACGCGCCCAGTAAGTACTGGCATAAAGGTCAGTCATGTCAGAGGAGGATATATTTGGTTAGTTCACAGGTGGCTCATCTCCCGGGACCTTATCATACAGAGCTCGTGATGTCTATTTCTACAACCTGGATCGTGATTTCGCGTGTTCCCAGAGTGGAACGGTTCATGCTATTGATAATAAAATTTAACTTTAAAGGTGCCCCAATTGCCAGATAGAAGACAATGATTACATTGACCGTATATATATATATATATATATATATATATATATATTTATATATATATAACAAAGTCTCTATAAGCCTTGTATTATTTAAACAAAAACGCTGTATTTATTTTATGCCGAAGCTTTCGACCTCACGGTCTTCATCAGCGGCCATTTTTTATTTCAAGATGTTTCAATCATGTACGGATATGACGTCGTGCATTTCCGGCGTCAACGTTGATTTCGCGCCCTTTCATGTCTGTTTATTCTTGCACGTTGATGCCATATGGTCGGTATATCCTTAGTTTTGCCTTCCATAATTGCTCAATGGTCTTGCGATACTCGTCTGACCCGTTTAGTTTTTCAAGTCCCATTATTTGAAAATCGTCCATGGAGTGTCCGTCTGTGTAGAAATGTTCAGCTACCGGGTCACTGTGCTGTGTGCGAATACGCGACAGATTCAACAGATGTCGCTGGTACAGAGTTCCGCCGGTCTCTCCCACATACACGTACTTGCGACAGCGACGACAGTTGACCGCGTACACAACATTGGATGATTTGCAATCAACATTGTTTCTCACGCTGTACTTTCTGCCGCTGGGATCTGTGAAGTAGTCCGCCGTCATCATAACAGACGTACATAACGGCGATGCGTTAAAATAATAATAATAATAATAATATATATATATATATATATATATATATATATATATATATATATATATATATATATATATATATATATATATATATATATATATATATATTATTTTTTAACGCATCGCCGTTATTTTACGATAAGTCTTCGCTGCAATATCACAAACAGATAAGATATCTACATATCGGTGACATTTACATTAATGATTAATCATTTGCAAGTAACGGAAAATAAAAGTTTTTACGGTTTTAATTTCATCGACTAAGGGATAGTTTAAGAAGTTTACAAATCCTTACACAGATACTAACCACATTTGTAAACAATCAACTTAAAACACACATTTAAGAAGTAAGTTTATATTTTGCCTGTATATAGAATCAATATGAAGTATAACTGTATACATATATAGTATATACTGTTTATCAAATACATATGTTTGCGTTATAAAAATTAGAGGTAAAGTGAAACACCTGAAATCACATTTTCAATCTCTTTCGTGTAATACTATTAATATAGTGAAACAAAAACGAGAAATCTGAGCGACATAAACTGTCGCAGATCCATATATATGTTGACGATACGGCGTTGATTTATGAGAATTCACTAATTACTAATTGAAGTCAATTAGCAAAAAACTGATCAGTATTCTTTACAAATTGCACACTTTTATTAATGTGTTCGACAACGGAATTTAGATGGGTCCCTCGGGCGTCTTTGACGTTTCTCAGCGCAATTGTCGATGCGTCAGTATTGGTCGGTAATGTTATTATGTGCAGGTCTCGTATTCATTGCACGCAGTTTCTGATTATTATATGATATTATTTTATTAGCGGGAAAGCTTTCTTTTGGTACTCGAACACTCGTGATGCTCAACATGAGACGCCAAAAAGCCGGAAAAAATGGTTTACTTGACTGGAAGATTTTGTGAACCAATGCCAGAGTTGACCAACTATTGGTTTATACAAAAACACAAAAGTTTATAAAAATTGGTTTACCGAATTGGAACTGTTTGATTAAAAAGTGGGACCATGCACTTTGATAACCGGTTAGAAGACAACACCGCCAATAAAACAAGTTTAAAAATGGAAATCAAATTTCATTGCGCTTGTATTTGAGATTCGACCCGCATTTGATGGATGAGCGTTTCATTAAATAACTAGCATATACTGTTGATGTTGGATAAAGATTTGTCTCGATCGACGTTATATAAGGTACACCATTATAAATATTATCAAACATTAATAGCATATCCTATATATAAATCGTTTTGCAAGTGTTCAGAAACGCTCATACCCGTAAAATAGTTGCGCCGGTTTGTAAGCTGCACATTTGAGTATGGATTTTACTTTCTTAAGCAAGAACATGAGTTTATTATTTCTTTTAACCCAATGACGATGTTATAAACTCTATTAGGCCAGTGCCGATATGCGATGTTTTCGCCGAACATCGAACAAATTCCAACATAATTTTGTTAAAGTGATTTCGAATCTCGTATATTTCATTTATTATGTAAACACAATCGAAATTGATAGGTCAAGAGCAAATAGTATTTTTGCTCTAAAATATGAAAAACGAATATTTTGAACACAGTGCTTTACATAGTTAACGTTGTTTCAGCGTCCGAGCGATGCACATTGTGACAAATGCATTTTCACAGTACGAATTATACATATGTAATAAACATAAATGGAATTCAGTGAATATGATCTTGACCTTGAGGATTCGAACTTGGTCCAGCTTCGGTATCAGATACGTCGGGTTTATTTTGCAACCTATTCGAAAGACTTGACAATTTTGCATTCATTACAAGATATCGAGCACTCAAGTCTATGTTTTCTGCACCAACAACGCTTACTTTCGCAGTTAGTTTTTCACTTGTATTTGTTGAGTTATGTTAGAGAGAGCAGCATGCATGTCCTAACTGGAACAAAGAGTCCATTATCTAGCTTACATCCCGTAGAGAGAGCAGCATGTATGTCCTAACTGGAACAAAGAGTCCATTATCTAGCTTACATCCCGTAGAGAGAGCAGCATGTATGTCCTAACTGGAACAAAGAGTCCATTATCTAGCTTACATCCCGTAGAGAGAGCAGCATGTATGTCCTAACTGGAACAAAGAGTCCATTATCTAGCTTACATCCCGTAGAGAGAGCAGCATGTATGTCCTAACTGGAACAAAGAGTCCATTATCTAGCTTACATCCCGTAGAGAGAGCAGCATGTATGTCCTAACTGGAACAAAGAGTCCATTATCTAGCTTACATCCCGTAGAGAGAGCAGCATGTATGTCCTAACTGGAACAAAGAGTCCATTATCTAGCTTACATCCCGTAGAGAGAGCAGCATGTATGTCCTAACTGGAACAAAGAGTCCATTATCTAGCTTACATCCCGTAGAGAGAGCAGCATGTATGTCCTAACTGGAACAAAGAGTCCATTATCTAGCTTACATCCCGTAGAGAGAGCAGCATGTATGTCCTAACTGGAACAAAGGGTCCATTATCTAGCTTACATCCCGTAGAGAGAGCAGCATGTATGTCCTAACTGGAACAAAGAGTCCATTATCTAGCTTACATCCCGTAGAGAGAGCAGCATGTATGTCCTAACTGGAACAAAGGGTCCATTATCTAGCTTACATCCCGTAGAGAGAGCAGCATGTATGTCCTAACTGGAACAAAGAGTCCATTATCTAGCTTACATCCCGTAGAGAGAGCAGCATGTATGTCCTAACTGGAACAAAGAGTCCATTATCTAGCTTACATCCCGTAGAGAGAGCAGCATGTATGTCCTAACTGGAACAAAGAGTCCATTATCTAGCTTACATCCCGTATAAATTGCATTGTGTTTCGACCCTTATATCCCATCACCTATTTGAAGACAGGCCCCTTATATCCCATCACCTATTTGAAGACAGGCCCCTTATATCCCATCACCTATTTGAAGACAGGCCCCTTATATCCCATCACCTATTTGAAGACAGGCCCCTTATATCCCATCACCTATTTGAAGACAGGCCCCTTATATCCCATCACCTATTTGAAGACAGGCCCCTTATATCCCATCACCTATTTGAAGACAGGCCCCTTATATCCCATCACCTATTTGAAGACAGGCGCTAAGACTGTGAAACTTTGCGAAAGCAGACGTGGATGGTGCGGTTTAAATTTCCACTATTTTGCGATTATTGATGGTCTTTTCCATGAAAAGCCGTTTAGTTGGCGAAAGCTGTTAAAAGTACTAACGCTTGACTCGCCATATAGTGTTACAATAATTTGTGCACCTAGGTACATCACCTATTTTTGTTTGATGTTTTCCTAGAAAAGGCTTATCTCATTATGTTACACCTCACATTATCGCATTTTTGTTAAAGGTTATCTTTTTCCAACTCCAAAACCCAAACATATCGAATTTGTATCACACACAGTAAAGTACCCTGAACAGTTTTGATTTTTCTTACACTTCTTATGTTAACTTTTAGCGTTGCATCAACGTGTCTGTCTGATCGGAAGACTATGTAATTGTGTCTTGTTCTGTGAATATTGGGCAAATTGTATGTGCGTAAAGTGTCGTCCCAGATTAGCCTGTGCAGTCCGCACATGCTAATCAGGGACGAAACTTTCAGCTTTTATGACATTCTTCGTTAAAATGAAGTCTCTTATTAGCAAAAATCCAATATAGGCGGAAAGTGTCGTCCCTGATTAGCCAGTGCGGACTGCACAGGCTAATCTGGGACGACACTTTACGCACATGCATTATGTCCAGTTTTCTCAGAACGCGACTCATATAATTCAGGAATAGCAACACAGTAAACCAAAGCATCATACAGCTTCTACGAGCGAGGCCTTTATGGCTTCTCTCATGCATCCAGCGGGTTAAAATAGTGTTACATAAGCTGGACACATATCATGATCAAAGACATTACCTATATCGTCGGCTTGTCTCGTTGCCGCTAATAACAGGCTTTGATATTGAAGTTGTTGGCTTACATGTTTAATTTCGTTTCCAGCTTACACCATAAAATGCGTTTTCAATGTCAATATGCTAATTAACTTAACATTTCTCAACAGTAGATATAACTTTATTGTGAAGTCCCCAACATAATTCTTTAAGCTTTTGTCGATTCGATTGTGTCTGCTTTAGTGATCAACTATGTTTTTTCTCAATCAAATATTTATGATATTTACTGGAAGTCGCCTGGAAAATCTCCAAACCTTAACGATGTACGCTCCTGAAATTTATATGTGCATTTTTCGCAAACCATCTTCACAATCGTTTGACAATTACAATACAATAAGCTGACAGCAAAGCATGGCATTTCCCAACTGTGCTGACGTGTATTTTGATCTCGTTAATAAAAAAGAAAAATAGAACATCTAAATGTCTAAAAGTATCGCATATTATACAATAATTAACGATACTGTCTGAAATATAAGTTGCGTGTGACTAATATGTTCCGGGTTAGACTTTTTTTCACCTAACGAGTTTACCAGGTTGAAGGGAAAGAATAGTTTATACAATTTCGTATCACTGTGCCAATCCGGCCATTATCCATTTGCAATCTCCCTGCGGTGACATATGCACAGTAAAAAATATACATGGGGCTCTTCGTGGGCATCGCCGTTGCTGCATAATCCTTAGAACAGCATAATCAGATACCAAACACGTTTCAAATGACAATGATACAATTGTAACAAGATTGACTGTACGTATGGTAGGGACTCTTATCTTCATTTTGTTGAAAACCTGTTTAAACAAGCAAGTTTGTTGAATTGATATCCCGGCCAATATGCTTCTGGACACAAATGTGTTATATTTGACACTAAAAAGCATTTTTTAAGATACAAAGGGCCATAGCTCCGTTATTAACAGATGGTGTACAATGTCATTTGGCGTGCATCATCCTCTTATATACTCATACCAAGTTTCAATAAAATCCGCCAAAGCACTTCCAAGATATGGCTCCGGACACAAAAGTGCCGGACGGACGGACGGAAAGACGGACGGAAGGACGGACGGACAACGCCAAAACAATATCCCTCCGCTGTTGGCGGGGATAATAATTGTCGGAACCCACATCCATTTAAAATCGGTATGTTGTCCTAGTATGTATATAATTTAGCGTTTACGGAATACATAACGTTTGTTTCGACGACATACTACTATTCCAGTTCGTCTTAGATGAAACTTTACCTTTTCAACGGCAAACAAATTTTTTCTTTCAACGGCACACACAACCATTAGCTTATTTATTTCAAGGACAAACAACACTAGTGTTGTTCTCATGCCTGCTTATAAACAGAACAAGTTGAAGTCCGTATTTTGAGCGCACAATTGTAATAAGCAACGCAAAATGAAGTTGCCGACACCGTAGTAATTAACAAATCAAAATGATGATTGCAACATCATTTTAAACAACGGAAAAACGATCCAAATGGCCGCCGCCACAATACGAAGGTCCCAAAGGCCATAACATTCGACTCAAAATCATTATATTCAACTGGATACTTACATAGTTATGATCATTAATAGGTTTTTGCGTCCATCTTTAAAAACAAACTTTCCGGAGGTGCAATATCGGTATATTGACCAGACTATATGTCACAGCGAGACGTTTGTTCAAATGCTATTTTGAAATCAATTTTGTATCGAAATGCATTGTGCTTAAATGTGCCATTTACAATTTGCAATGATATTTTCAATGACCCTCGTCATGCGAAAATGGGACTTATTCCATATGCGCCCATCACATGTATAGCCCACTCAGCCTGCGCATCTCTCAGTCTGGTCAGGAGATACACAAGGAGACCATATTGGGTGATTTTATAGCAAACAGCATCGCCTCTGACCGGAATGCGCAAATGCAAAGGTTGGGCTTATGATACGCTTAGATACGCTGGCCGAAACGCAGATTATCAATTTTCGCATGTCGCGGCTTTGAAAGTGTTATTTAAATGTGTCGAAAGAAAACTGCGTGTAAATCAAATATTAAAATACGATATATTTCAATGGTGATGAAATACACTAATCATAAGGCATGTGAGGACACATATGATGTGAAATCCCGTATTATAATTTGTATCTACTTACACTTATGTGTGGTACTCCTGTAGTTTAATTTTTATCTACTTACACGAATGTGTGGTTTGACAATAATAACACACATTTCATGCGGTGAATATGCGACTAACAAGTTAACAAACACAATAGTTTAACTTTTGTTTTCAATTAAATTATTTAGAAACGTAAATTGCAAACTTCGTTTAAAGTCTAGTGATTATGTACAATTTTGTTGTTGTCTATAGTATACCTGTAGTAATTGGGAAACTCATCTTCAACGTTTAATTAATGAAGAACTGTGAATGTAAACAAACTTAACCTTCACCACTTTACAACACTAACCGCAACACAACACACGATTTCACACCACACTACACCTCGCCATACCTTACCACACCACACTACACCACACCATACCTTACCACACCACACAACACCACACTACGCACAACACATTACACCACAAAACACCACACCTTACATCACCACATCACACCATATCACACCACACCTCACCACACCTTACCACACCATACATTACACTGCATCACACCGCATTTTACATCAAACCACAACACACCGCACCACACTACACCTTACCACAGCACTACGCACCGCATCGACTCTTACCACACCAGAGCTTGTAACACAGCACCTTACTGAACCTAATCACACCATACCACACCAAACCTCACATCACCACACCACAACTCACATCACCGCACCAAACCACAACACACCTTAGGACACCACACCACACCTTAAATCACTGAACCACACTACACCACACCACACTTCACTACACTACATTGCATTGCGCTACACTAAGCGATCGAGCACAAAATCAACAATTTGTCACACGCTCTTAATCGTGGTCTTTCTTTGAGAAGTCAGTCTTCGATACGTTGTGTTGCGTGTCATTACGTTATTATATGCTGCTTTGGGCTTGGTTGCAATTTGTTCACGATTTAAAAAATATGACACGATGTTATATCCCGTTCAGATATCCAATCGAGTATTTCACATTATCCATCGATTGGTTATTGATTAGACTGATTTCAATACATTTTAAATGCACTGCTTAAACCATACAGGAAATATAAAGGCATACAAATCCTTTTCATATTTAATCACATGTCCTTGTCAAAGATATCATTTTATTGTCTTGAAAAGTTAAAAACTGCTAGCATACCATAGTAGAAGAAAACTAGATTCGAAGAATCTTTTAACATGATAATACTACTTCATGATATAATAACACTATATGACAGAAATGACTGCAATAGTCTACGTCTTTACCGACACGGTTTTCAAAATCGTGTTTCCAGAATAAGTACGTTCTTCTACGAGTTACATGTACTATGTAATCCTACGTTTAACTAGAATCAAAGTACACGGCATCATTGAAGTATCGCATGCAGAAACTATACGAGAATTGTTTGCTGTTTCACAACAGCCATTCATTTGTATTTTGTTTTGATTTGACGCAAACTAAGTCTACAATGTTTCATTGAATAAACACGCATGTTTGTAAGAGCTGGGTTTTTTAAAAAGTCAATTCACAATCCATTTTACTGTAGTCTCTGTACGCTGTTAGAGCATGTATTAGAAATAAAATTACTATTGTTTCATATAACAATAGTATAATGTACCTGAGTCAGAACAAAACTGGTCGATGTAGCAAATTAAAAAAGTTAATTTTTTTTCGATATTAATAATAATTCAATTCAGTCGCATGAAAGAACTGTAACAAGTGTTACTGAGTCACCAAGTGAAAATCCTTTTGCAAAATGACATGTCATATAAAACATTTCAACCCTATCAATCTATTTCGAAGTGTTGAATAAAATCGATATAAAGTAAATCAAACAGCTTACCTCATTAAAAAAGGTTCATCAAATTGTAAAACTTGTATTAAAACTTCATACAAAACCAACTTTTATCTGAAGAATGCAAATGAGCCTCGCTCTGGGAAAACGGGGCTAAATGCATGTGCGTTGAGTTTCGTCCGTACTTAGTAAAACATTTTTTTGCATATGTCTATAGTAAAACGTGTTAACGCTTTAGAATGTATTTGTATTGTCTTACCTTCAAGACAGTTTGTTAAAAAAAAAATCTTACCATATCTCATCCGAATTTGAAAATGGCTCAGGTCTGCAAAAAAAAAATGATTTGCCGCGAAGGGATATTGGCAGTTTTCGTTATATTGCTCGGTTAAAAATTGTTAATACTAAAGAAGTCACATTTTAAGTCCAATCTTCATGAAACTTTGTAAGAATATATGTTCTGAAGATATATCGGCTGAAGTGGAAGGTTGTTCCGGTTTCTTATAAAACATGTCCGCTAGGGGGTGCGGCATTTGTGCTTAAAATGATAAATTAAACATCGTTAACAGTCTTGGATTCACATTCATGGCCCAATCTTCATAAACACTTGTTAGAATATCTGTTTTCAGCTGAGTTCGAAAACGGTTCCGGTCTGTTGAAAAGTAAGCATCCAGAGGCGGTAAGGTGTCATAATTTTTCTTCTTATAAACCGCAAAGGTAAGAGGTTCAAATATTAAATCCCTGGCGTTGCAAAGGATATACTAAGTTATTTTGGAATGTGTTTAACATTTGACCTATAGTTGTAGATGTTTTGTTACACAAATGACATGATTTGAACTGACTTGGTAGGGGACTTTGCTTTGCAAGTTGATAAAGACGATTTGACCGCCACGGCGTGCCAGTTTTAAAAGCACTGGACTTGATCAATAAACGTAGACCACAATGACATATTACATTCCAAGTATTACCTTCTGGACGTTTGAATTTGATGTCTATATTTCTCAGGTTTTAACTTAATAAAGCTGCGGGGACCTTCATAAGGGCCGGAACGTAAGGGTTCGTTATCGATAATTATCGTTAGCTTAGAATAAATCCTCTGGGAGATTTAGAAGGCGATAAAATTAAAAGTAATCATTATTGATAACAGACACCATACGATGGACGACACTGGACGACGGACGGCGATCAAGCACGCATCGCATCAAATAAGTCGTGCTTTGAGGAAATGTGTCTAATGCCATAAACAACCGTCGTAGCTCCAAAACAAAGGATCTTTCTGGCCAGGAGCCGACCTGTCCGCTTATGAAATCGAGCTTAGCTAGTAACTCCAATAAAGTAGAAAAGTCGTGATATAACGCCGTGTACACGCGCCTACCACAAAGCCATATACGGTGGCATAGAGTCGACATTCACTCCTCTGTTTTAAATTGCACTCCTCTTTTTTTCTATCTCTTGCGTGAATACTGACGAGAAGAATTCCCCGAGAACATTTGCCTTTTCGTAGTCCGATTCAGTTAATGACTCTTTCTTGTCATCTGTGTACAAATCTGAGATTGTGGACTGAGTCTTTGATTTTGATTTCACGGAGGCCCAAAACCGTTTTGGATTATCATTAGCCGACAAAGCTATATCTTCTTCATACTTTTTTACAGATTGTCTTGTTAATTTTCAAACCTGATTTCTTTCTCTCTTGTACTGTTCAAAAGCTCTTTTATCTCCAGTACTTCCATACCTATTCCATAATCTTTCTTTTCTTCTCATTTGACTTTTTAACTTTTTCGATAATTGTATTCCATGTTTTTTACTTGGTTTGTTAGCACTTTTTTCTTGGTATATGTTTTTGGATAGCCTCATTTACTTTCTCTGTAAAAAATTTCCATTGTTCATCTAATTTTTTATTTCTCATGGCACTTTCCCAATCTATACTAAGTGTCTCTTTCATTCCATCAAAATCGGCTTTTGCAAAGTTAAGTCTCTCTTTTGCATGATGGTTTTGAGAATAACCGCTAAAGTTAAATGTCAAAACAAAGTGGTCACTCTTCCCTAGTGGGTTTTTCAATGCTTACACTATTTATCATTCCTTCCTCATTGCTAAATACAACGTCTAGAAGTGATGAATCTTCGTCTCCCCTTCCACGCGTTGGCTCATGAACGTGTTGATTATAGAAGCTGTCTCTGATGCACTCCACAAATTCAAAACTGAAGTCACCTGGTCCCCTGTCTGTAGACATATCACCCCAGTTGATATTTGGAAAGTTCAGATCACCTACTGTAACAAAGTGTGTGTATTTCATAGCAGTGATTTCATTGATCAAACTACAAAGCTTTTGACATTCTTCTGTGTTCATGCTAGGGCTACTATATACTGACGTGAAGAGAAACTTGTCACATTTATTCAGGCTTATTTCAACACTTAGATATTCATTGTAGACTGTCTTAAATGATACCTGCGTGCTTTTCAATTCTTGATTGACATAAATCAGTAGACCTCTTCCCTCAGAGTCTTTACTAAGGTTTTTATACACAGTTTCATACCCGTCCAGGTTATACTCTGCAATCAATCTTTCATATCTGAAGTTTTTAGCTTTTACCTCTTGTAATGCAATTATTTTAGGCTTTTCTTTCATGTCTATTAACTTCATTTTCAGTTCATAAAACTTATCATTTGTGAACGTATCTACATTTGAGAACAAAACTGGGAAACTATCTACATTGTTACAAACATTTCTACACTGGTCACTGTTTTCATTAACTAACCCGGGCTGAGCGTTGGAGAGCCTAGTATGGGCTCGTTTGCCTCCATCCCTTTGGCCTTGAATGACTTTACCCTTACAATTTTTCTGTCCCACTGGAGGCCTCTGACCAGATACCATTTTTTGGATCTTTTTCTGCCTCGGTTTTATCCTTTGCTTCTTTTCTCAGTTCTTTTTCCTTTTGCCGTTCCTCGTTACTCATGTCATGTTTCACACCAACTTTCTTAATATATGCTACTTCTGAAAATTGAAGTTTATAACTGTTTTTCATTATCGTTGCTTTAATGTTTTCGGTGAAAGTTGCGACTAGAATTCTTGGGACTTCAACATCTTCACCATGAACTTTTCTCCTTTAACCAGTTTTACCTATGCGCCGAACAACCAAAATGTCTTCAGCAAGAATCATGACACCCATTTCCTTTGCAATTTGTCTGAGTTCGTGTATATCATTTTTGATTTTTTCATTTTTAATATTTCCGGATCCTTCGGGTATGTTATAAAATGCTATATTGTTTTTTCTATCAAGTCTTTCTTGAATTGAATTCAGTATCTGCTCAGCAGATTTTCCTAAGATTTTCTTAGCACTAACCTTACTTACTCCAGCATCTGTCTCTGCACTGCTTACCGCTTCATCTGCACTGATCACCTTAGTGTCCTTAATCTCCTTCATTAGTTCTTCCCGCATTACTCCAATATCATCACATATGCCAACCATGTCAGCCTCCATCTTTGTCAGCCTTTCTGCAATCTTACGTGAGAAGTCTGAAAGATAATCTGAACATCGATCTTCAATACTTTTTTGATCTTTGAGAGTTTTCAAAGTTTTTTCAAGTCACACTGTACAAAACCATGGCATATTAATTCTACTACCAACAGCTTTGTATGCAGTCTTTGGTATTCCGAGACATTTTAAACACCTATGGTTAGCATCACAGTACTGACAGGTAAACAGGCAGTCATTTTCATTTGAGAATTTTTCATAACATGTATCACAAGTCCAAACCGCAGATTTACTAGGGGAAATAATTCTGGAAGAGCTTTTCAAGCTGTCCCTTGATGCTGATCTGTCCCTGTCCGCAGTGTTTGCTGAGGCCTTCCTCCTTGTTCCCTTGTTTACAACTTTAGTGGGTGGGGGTGGCCGGTGGCCGCCATCTTGTCCTTTGTGTTGCTTGAGTCAGATTGTTTATCGGACATTTCTCTGTGTTTTTGCAAAAAATCTTTGCAATGGATCTTTACTAGTGGGTTTTATTGTCAATATAAACTAGGTTTTCCTATAGTTTACAAACTACTATTAACATAATTAATAATTTTCTTCTGCAGTTTTTCGTTTTACCAACCGTAAGTACGGGTTACACACCACTTGTTTTTGAGCTTGAAGATCAACATATATATTTGATTGTGAATTTTTTTTTCACAAAAATTAATTTTTCGTTATAATATGATTATTTATCATTCAAAATGATGTTTTCACTAATTAATATCATAGCCACACGCTAACCATTTGTGAGCTAAGTCACTTGCAGTGTTCACTTTGAAGATCAAGGAGTTTCGGTCTTTAATGAGAATCTTCCCATCGGATGACCATGCCCCAAGAAGATGACCGGTTTTCGTCAGGGATCTGGCACTACAGAGCAGGGCACCGCGTTTGGTTGTAAGGTCCTCATTAATGAAAGTGTTTTTAAACCCGTGGTCTTTAAGCTTTGATCGACAGAGGTAAAGCTTTTGTCTTGCTCTATATGAAGTGAATTTGACAATGATGTCACGTGGTTTATTCGGACTTGGTTTACCTACTCTGTGGGTCCGATCTAATTCAGGTACAGTTAGATTTGATCCAATTTTTCTGGATAAGTCAAGAACGAGGTCATCCGTGTTTTCCTCTCCGTTTTCTTTAATCCCTGAAATTTGAACTAGATTCCGCCTGGAAATAATTTTCTTGGTCATCAAGTTTTATTTCCAGGAGATTTAATTTGGCCTTCAACTCATTATTTTCACTACACAGTTTCGTGTTTTCATCTTCAAGCACTTCCAATTTTGAAGTTAGTTTAGAAATGACGCTTGTGACAACGTTCTCAACAATTGTTTCGATGTGGGCACGGAATGTTGCTACTAAAGTGTCTGATATTTTTTGAATGGCTTCCTCGGAAAGAGAGATTGTTGGTTCACACGAATGAGATGCTAAGGGGGACTCCATGATTGATTGATATGCGCGTTTGTGCTCACTATCGAGTTCGTTATCGGCGAACTTAACGCTCGTTTGCTATTTCTAGTACAGTCTGGTGTTTCTAAGATTAAAGACACTGGCTGTAGTCAGGAGCAATAACAATTTTGAGGACTTTGCGAGCTTTTGGCGAAAAAGAAGTAACCGTACCTGATGAACAGAGTCCAACACCTGAGCGTTATCCACAAGTGCTCCACTGCTCAGAACGAAAGTCAATGCGTAGACACAACTCAATCACAGCACAGCACGAGCATAGTACATAGTACAGACACAGCGCAGACTCGGTCACCTCTATGTCACAGGCTAGTCACAACACAAACATGGCACAGACACAGACTCACAGTATTACAATAACTTATTTGCATTTATGGTATTTTTTTACCGATAACGTTTACACATTCAAATTACGCTTCCAGTTTTCAGCACTCAGCATTTTTTGTACAAGAAAGTCTTTTTTACTTATTCAACTACCATTTTACCACTCCAGTGTAGTTACATAAACCATATAAATCCATATACACGGTTTAGCTACATTTCAATTTAAATCGTGTAAGTCAATAATCGATAATCAAGACACGGAGCTCAGGAAAACACGTCTTGTCACCTTGAAAGCTAGTCATTCCCAGGGCTAAGCAGGGACAACACTTTCCGCATAAACTGGATTTTTGCTAAGCAAATACTTTCTTTAAACAGAAAATATCATTATAGCGGAAAATGTCGTCCCTGATTAGCCTGTGGGGACTGCAGAGGCTAATTAAGGACGACACTTTACGCACAAGCATTAAACCCCCTTTTCACAGAGCACGGCCCCTTTCAGGCTTAATCCTATCTGAATTACATTCCGTTTACTGAACAACTCTTTGTTTCAAAATTGATTAATTACCGGGTACTATAATCAGACAAACAAAGCACACCTTTTAACTGTAAAACTCGTATTGATGTTTACGTGTTGGGGCCAAATATGCACCAAGTTTAATAAATATTATGTAAGAATCAATTTGTGTTTAGTAATATTTAACTGTCTCAATTTATTATTATATAGAAACGCAATGCTTTATCTCTTGTCTTAATAAACTTTGAACATGAATTGAAACTGTGTCCTCGTTTTGACACGATATTATTTGCTAAAACATAATGATCGAGTGCCCGCCAAGTTCGAAGGACTCAGATGGACCCTTATTTTAGCCAACCGGATCTGAATGGCCGTCATAATTGTGTGTATTATATATGAGCCACGTTATACGAAAAAAGATACTATGCCATAAATGACCAGCGAGCATCCGCAGTATGGCCAGAATCTACCCTGTCCGCTTATGCGATCACGAAATCTTGTGTGACTTTATAGCGGAAAGCGTGGCTCCTTACCAGACTGCGTAATTGCGCAGGTTGGTCTTTAGCTACGCTGGTTGCACTTGACATAAGATCCTTTTTCGCGTGACGCGTCTCATATTTGTACTTTTAGTTATTCTTATATTTCTTTCATGCCATCACGCATGAATAAATATGTTTCTTTTTTTTAAATATATACGATCCAGCAGTAATGTCCACAAAAAATATTTCATTGCCAAAACGTCAAAAACAGTAATTTTTTAAACGGTTCCTTACTGCCGACAATCATGGCATCTATGTATATTTTTTTTTAAGAAAAAAACACTCAAACACAAGAAGTAAAATTAATTATTTATGCATTAAACATGTTAACTAATATTTACAACAACAATAGCAAACAACAATGTTTTATAATATTACGTCATATTTAATATTATTCCATAAACTTCGAAAGATCAGACGCTAATTGGAGTTTTGGATATTGTTCAGTCTTCTGACTCGATTCCCACAATATGGCATTGACATTTTATTTTATTGAGAACACAACCAGGAGGCCGTTTTATCAACAGATCTTAGGTGGATCTTACGCAAGATTTCGTAAGATTCTGTCGTACGCTTATCGTAAGTACCGGGTGTAACACATAGTTATGCCCGAAAATTCTTATTATACTCTACATTCATGGTTGCCCATAGAAGTGGCGAATATGAAAACCATGTCTATACTCTACTGAGATACTGTTCTACAGCTGTATACTCATGCCCCCCCCCCCCCGAAATAATGGTACACATACAGTTTCTATGCAAAATACTTAACCCCCATTTATGCCTAGTGGACTCTCCCATCCTTCTAAATTGGATCAATTTATTTCCAAAATTAGGTATGTCTAGTATATTAATTTCTATATTTAGAATATTTCTTAAAGAAATTCCTTAAAGCAAACAGCACAGACCCTGATGAGACGCCACATCATGCGGCGTCTCATCTGGGTCTACGCTGTTTGCCAAGGCCTTTTCTTTAACGTTTGTATGTTTATAAAAAAATATGCAACATAAATGAAGCAACTGCAACAATCATATAAAACAACATACAACTTATTTTGCTTTCATATGAGCTCAATAAATTGCTCAGTATCTTTTAAGCTTATAGGTAACAAGCATTTTGATTGGTAGTTTTATGCAATTTAAAAAAAAAAAAGTTTCAAAGATAGTTATCTCAAAGGTGAAACACATTCTTATTCCACCAATAATAATCGTACATTTCAGAATGGTGTTAAACTTTTGACAAAAGGATGGGTTTCAAACTCATTGGTATAAAAACTCTAGGGTACAGAATTAAAAAATTTCATATTCTGTATAAACATAATACAACAGGTTTATGTACAGTTCAAAGGACCATATATTCAAGAGGTTAACCTTTTACCCCGTAAGAAGCAAAGTGAAAATGGCTTTTGCAACCAGCATAAAACCAGAACAGCCAACGAGTAACTCGCAGTCTGTTCAGATTTTACGCTGTTTGCTGCTCATCAAAAACTAAGTGTTGGAAAACAAGCCTTTTTAACTTGAATCTAGTAAAAAGGTATTTAATAAAATTTAACTTTGTATGGCACTACAAATGCGTCAACAAATGTGACTAAGTGGTTACGGTTTAACATAAACTAAGTTTAAATAACAGTGTCCCTGGTGTGTGGCGATGTTTCAATGAACCAAACATTATTTAAAAGTTCATATAACAGATTCCCATGTATGCTGTCCATAATTTTATAAAACAGGTTAATTAAAATGTGCTTTATGTTCTATTCAGTTTAAGGAAGGGATGCACTCGTTGTTCCACTTCATCTCGATGGTGGGCCACTTGGTCAGGAGGCAGAACTTGACGGGTGACGTGTCGGTCACTATCTGCACCTCCAGCTCATCGTGTATCTCAGCTTGACCTTCCACATACTGCACCTGTCAGGGACAAGGGATCAACGGCTTACTGTTTGCCCAATGTTATTTGTACAAAAATTGAAGAAATTTGATAGGATAATGCAACCAAGCTATATATGTATCGTCAAATCATATAATCAAAAAAATTCATCAATCATTTATCAACACATATCTATAAGTTAATTTAACAAGCATTTCAATTAACATTCCAAGATAATAAGCCAGAATAAAATTTAGGATGAAATTAACATCCTGGGTTTCTAGCAAACTTGGTTTATCAACCTGAAACTTATAAGTTCAGCCTTTAAATCCTTAGCCACCTAATGTTTTACCCATTTTACCACCTTTAAAAAAAAAATAAGAACATGCATGTTATACTTCATAAACAACTACAAGTAAACAACTAAGAGAGTAAATGAAATATCTTATCTTTATTTGATTTTAATTCCACAGTAATGCAGGAAAACACCACTGACCTGCTTGTTTGCACAAGAGCGGGCAATCCCGTTGTAGTGGTAGAGAGTGAAAGACTTGGGGAGTTCAGGAGTGCTTTCCCCTCCATAGAACTCTTCAAAGAAGCTACTCTGGGTTATTATACCCAGACCCTCTGCATCCAGTTTACTAGCCATTATATCTACACTGAAAAATATGGCAGTACAAACGGCATCAAATGGAAACCTACTAGTCTTTAGAAAGCAGAATAAACTTATGTAAATTGCTGTTTGGGAAAATATTTGTGATTTTTTAAATGAAATTCTTCAAAATGTACTCCTTTAAACAGCATCAACAAGTAACTTCATAATTGTTTAAACAACACTATGGCTAATGTCAGAACTTCAATGAAAGAACACAAGCAAATGTGTCTTGTTCTGTGAAAGCTGGTCATAACGCATGTGCGTAAAGTGTCGTCCCAGATTAGTCTGTGCAGTCCGCACAGGCTAATCAGGGACGACACTTTCCGGCTTAACTTGATTTTTGGTAAGGAGGGACTTCCTTGAAACTAAAAATACCATTAAAGCGGAAAGTGTCGTCCCTGATTAGCCTGTGCGGACTGCACAGGCTAATCTGGGACGACACTTTACGCACATGAATTAAGCCCAGTTTTCTCAGAACAAGACACAAATAAATTTCCAATGTATTCGCAGCTGCACATAACAAGGCTACTAACAATAGCACTAATGCTACACACAAATCATGGCTCCCATTTATTTTCAGAATGTATTGGCATCAATTTATAAAAAGTCAGTTATAACATGTATTAAATAAAACTGATTACTTTGATTAAAGTATGCTTTATTAACGTTGTGTTTCAGACAAAAACTGATTTATGACAATGGTTTGGCAGGTAATCACTACGATTGATATCATTATGTTGCAACATTCTGTTAACAAGTACTATTCTAACTTATTTCAACTGACGAACAGAGAGTTAACACTAACTATTCTTTAATATAGACTAGGTCCAAGGCTTGCATCAGATCTCCGAGCTGATCAGTTACTATAAACCCATTGCCTGAAAATATACAAAATAAAACCTGTTAAATATGGTAGAAATTTACTAATATATAGAGAACATTTGTTGAATACAGTGGAATATCGATTTTATTTCACGAGTGATCATAGACAACAAATATTTTTCTACGATCACAAGTGAATTAAAATCAATAATCCACAAAATCGAACAATTTTGTTTTCACTGTTTATATACATTGTAAAAGAGTTTAAAAGGAGAATTTTGCTGGATTGATGACATCATTTCGTCAAAATATGATGTCATTTTACTGTTAGTGATTTTTCTTCTATTTTAACTACTGACCCGAGTATTTGTGTGTCAGGCTTAGGAGCACTATTCCTAATAATTTGTAATGGATTTACAGTTTATTAGTGTACTGCTATTTGTGTTGTGTTCTGAGAACACTGGGTATAATGCATGTGTATAAAGTGTCGTCCCAGATTAGCCTGTGCAGTCCGCACAGGCTAATCAGGGACGACACTTTCCGCATAAGCTTGATTTTTGGTAAGGAGGGACTTCCTTGAAACTAAAACAAGAGCTGTCAGGACAGCGCGCTCGACTATCTGAGTACTTTACAGTATAATGTAAGCCATCATGGGGAAATTGTTCATATTCAATAATGTTTAGACGATCTTTCAAAAATAAAAAAATAAAAAATAAAATATATTTTTTGTTTGTGGGGGGGGGTTGAGAGGGGGTATAATGTGGGGTGTGGTAATTTATTAGATGATGTTTAAAAAAAAAATTGGGGGGGGGGGGGGTTGTGGGGGAATTCTGGGTAGGGGTGTGGGGTATTGTTTGGGTGGAATCCATTGTGGTATTCAGTGTATAATTTGGGTTGGGGTCATTTCTCAGACGATCTTTCACGAATAAAAAAGGAAAAAAAAATGTTTTTTTTTTGGGGGGGGGGGGGAGGTAGGGGTGAGAGGGGGGTATAATGTGATGTGTGTTAATTTATAAGATGGTGTTTAAAAAAAAATTGGGGGGGGGGGTAGGGGGGTGAGAGGTGGGTATAATGAGGGGTGTGGTAATTTATTAGATGATGTTTAAAAAAAAAAATTTGGGGGGGGGGTAGGGGGTGATAGGGGGGTTTAAGATAAGATAAGATAAGATAATCTTTTATTATAGTGACATGTGTTTACGTACAGGAGATTAACAGACATATATACAATGCATACAAGAACACCCGGCCTAATAGGCCTATAAGTCACCTTAACAACAGTGTAAAATATAACGTGATCATTATTATACAAATAGACAATGAAATATTTGAGCAACATACTTAGTTCAATGAATAAGTTAGCATCTTCTATATAATATATGTATAAGAACATAGCAAGAGTTCAATGATAATATGATATGTACAATTTTATCATAAGTAAGAAGACATATGCCTGAAAAATGTGTAATTCGTAGTTGATACTTAGAAGCCCATTTACATAATTATATTATTTTAAAGTTTTAACTGACACAACATCATACAACAGATATTGTTACTTATATAAAATACTGCTTCTGATATAAAAAGCATTTACAACAAATTTCGCACACTTTCTTGGATGACATTTAACCAAGAGAACTAATTTATCTTTATTTGATTGACAGGTAGCATATTCTTCAGAGTTCAAAATGTTCCCAAATATAACTGATCTTGTGTTTTCATAAAGAGCACATTCAACAAGAAAATGAGTTTCATCTTCGACCAGTCCACTGTGACACAGCTTACACCGTCTTTGCTCGGGGGCTTCACCCACATACCTTCCGGTTTCGACCCTAAGTGGTAGAATTCCGGTTCTGAATTGCGCAAATAAGGCGCGTTCATTTCTTTTTAAGTTCAGTGTCAGATATTCTTCACAAACAAATTCAGTTTTGAAGGTTCTATATGTTCTTAACTTTGAACTTTGATGATTGGTTTAATGTGGGGTGTGGTATTTTATTAGATGATGTTTAAAAAAAAATAAAAAATGCGGGGGGAGGGGGGAGGTTGGGGGGGGGGGGAGGATTCTAGAAAGGGGCCTGGGGTATTGTCTGGGTGAAATCCATTGTTGTATTCAGGTAAGTGTTGTTTTGTCAAAGTAATAATAAAATGTGATCACAAATAAAGAAGTTTAATGGCAATTTAAGCAAAATGTTCAATTATCTAAGTGTAAAAGGGGCCATAATTATGTCAAAATACTTGATACAGTGGTCTGCTCTTGTTTATAGGTTGGGGTCATGTTGGTAAACAAGTATGCAACATATAAAAGCAATATGTCGAGGGATATAGGAAATATTTGGGGTAGTACGCAAACTTTAACATAGATTTATCAATAATATGCATATTCTAAGTATAAAAGGGGCAATAATTATGACAAAATGCTTGATAGAGTTGTCTGCTCTTGTCTATAGGTTGGGATCATGTTGGTAAACAAGTACTTGTATGCAAAATATGAAAGCAATATGTCAAGGGACAATGAAAATAATTGGGGTAGTACGAAAACTTTAACATTTGCACGCTAACGGAACGGAAACGCCGGGGTGAGTAGGATAGCTCCACTTTATATATTTCATATATAATAGTCGAGCTAAAAAACCCATAAAAGTGGAAAGTGTCGTCCCTGATAAGCCTGTGCGGACTGCACAGGCTAATCTGGGACGACACTTTATGAACATGCATTAAGCCCAGTTTTCTCAGAACGTGGCTCATTTCTTTCCAATTTTCGACACATGCACAACAGCATAAAACCTGAACAGACTATGAGTTACTCACAGGCTGTTCTGGTTCTATGCCGGTTGCAAAAGCCATGTTCACTTTGTTTCTTACGGGGGAAAGGGTTGACTTTCCTAACATCTAACAGCAATGTTCTTCAACAAACCACAATAATTTTCCAACCCTAGCCCAGCAACTACCACAATCAGTTAGTAAAAATGTGACTTTAAATGGTTTTACTACAGCCACAAACGTAACACAGTAAAGCACAATGGTGTACATGTTTTTCAATAGACAGGATACATATCTCACTTGGTTGTGACAAACAAATGTTCTGAGCAAGTTCAGATATCTAAGTGCACTTGGTTGTGACTAACAAATGATCTGAGCAAGTTCAGATATCTAAGTGTTTATGCTCCTTTCTTTTAAAGACTTACCAACTAATTTTGACCCCATGTAACCCAGTTTTGACTGGACAAGCTAATCATCGAGACAAATGTTTTGACCAAGTTTCATAAAAGTTTGAAAATAATGTTGATTTATTGTTCACTCTTGACTTTACAACCTTATGTTGACATCCCATTACCCAGTTTCAAAATCAATGTAGATTCAATCAAAATAAATAATCTTACAAAGTTTCATAAAATTGGACAATTAAGTGGTCTCTAGCATTTTCACAAGCTTTAAAAAAACAAACAAACAAACTTTGTGACCTTGTATGTGACACAATGTGACCCAGTTTGAAACTTGACCAAGACATCATTGGGAAAAAGGTTAAAAAAAAGTTTCTTGTCAATAAATGCAGGCCCTGGAGTGTTCACAAGTCAAATGTTGATGACGCTCAATTGCCAACAAGAGGGCCTGAGAGACCCAAAGTCGCTCACCTGAGATAACAAGATATAATTGGGACAAATCTTCTGACCAAGTTTCAAGAAGATCAGAAAATAAATGTGGCCTCTAGTGTTAACAAGGTTGTACTATAGCCATATAAGGAAAAATGCCCGCCCCCTGGCAGCCATGTTTTTCAACCAACCGGCATCATTTTTGAACTCATCCAAGATATCAACGCGATGAATCTTCTGACCAAGTTTAATGAAGATCGGACAGTAAATGTGGCCTCTAGAGTGTTAACAAGATTTTACTATAGCCATATAAGGAAAAATGCCCCACCCCTTGGAAGCCTTTTTTTCAAGCAAACATAATAATTTTGAAACTCATCCAAGATATCATCGAGACCAATCTTCTGACCAAATTTCATGAAGATTGGACAATAAATGTGGCCTCTAGAGCGTTAACAAGGTTTTACTATAACCATATAAGGAAAAAGATGTGTTTGTGAAACACAATGTCCCCCTATATGATGTTTGACCTTGTAGGATGACCTTGACATTGTGAAGGATGACCTTGACCTTGACCTATTCATAAAATAAGCGATTTGGGCCAAATATATTTGACCTCTGACCTTGAAGGATGACCTTGACCTTTCACCACTCAAAATGTGCAGCTCTATGAGATACACATGCATGCCAAATATCAAGTTGCTATCATCAATATTGCAAAAGTATTCATAAAATGAGCGATTTTGGCCAAATATATTTGACCTCTGACCTTGAAGGATGACCTTGACCTTGACCTTTCACCACTCAAAATGTGCAGCTTCATGAGATACACATGCATGCCAAATATGAAGTTGCTATCTTCAATATAGCAAAAGTTATTGCAAAATGTTAATGTTGGCGCAAACAGACAGACCAACAGACAGACCAACAGACCAACAGACAGACCAACAGACAGGGCAAAAACAATATGTCCCCCACTACTATAGTGGGGGACATAAAAATGCCCCGTCCCTGGTGGCCATGTTTTAAAAGCAACCAAAACCATTTTGGAACTCATCCAAGATATCATTGGGATAAATCTTCTGACCAAGTTTCATGATGATCGGAAAATAAATGTGACCTCTAGAGTGTTAATAAGGTTTTACTATAGCCATATAAGGAAAATAGCCCCGCCCCCGTGGTGGCCATGTTTTTCAACCAACCGGCATCATTTTTGAACTCGTCCAAGATATTATTGGGATGAATCTTCTGACCGAGGTTCATGAAGATCGAACTATAAATGTGGCCTCTAGAGTGTTAACAAGATTTTACTATAGCCATATCAGGAAAAATGCCCCATCCCTTGGAAGCCATTTTTTTCAAGCAAACGTAACCATTTTCGAACTTGTTCCAGATATCATTGAAACCAATCTTCTGACCAAATTTCATGAAGATTGGACAATAAATGTGGCCTCTAGAGAGTTAACAAGGCAAATGTTGATGCCGCACAACGGACAAAAAGCGATCACAAAAGCTCACCATGAGCACGTTGTGCTCAGGTGAGCTAAAAATTGACGGATGAAAAGTTTCCACAAAGCTCACCGTAAGCATGTTGTGTTAAGATGAGCTAAAAAACATAGGTTAAAACTCTGGCAAAACCCTTATACAGAAAGAATTTAGAAAAGCTTTTGAAAACTCATTAAAAAGTTCCATGATACAACCTTCAGGATCAAATCTCTGGAAGATTCTTCTGGCTGCTGACTGAACTGTTTCATTAATGATCAAGTTGGTGTCCTGAAAGTTACAAACTGAATGGTTAGTAAAATCAACAAAATATTTAATAAATGTAATAAATTATAATATATGCATATTTTCAAATAGATACTACGGCATTAGTTTTATACTTTAAAGTTTTGAGTTTTGAATCTTTATTAATTACTAGTATGTCATTGTAAAGGTTTATTTTAACATATATTAACGCTTTAGGATCCATACTATTAATTTGGCATGATTTGTCATTATCGGCTCATGTATTACTCAAAATAAAATATATTCTAGAAAGTACCCAGGAGTATGTCTGGGTGCCTTCAAGCTTATTTTCTCTACCTGAAGTACATTGTTTCATACTTAAAGAGTACCTGGGGTACTTTAAAGTAGTACCCTAGCCGACAATACCAAATAAAGAAGCATCATTGTCATTGTTGGCTCAGGTAACTCTAACTTAAAAGTAACCTGTTTAATCTTAAGTATACTACAAAGTAGTTCTGAGATCAAACACAGGTAGGTAAAGCATTTAAAAGGCAATCAATATCTGAAAATAAATGCCCATCCAACGAAAGTCAAATTAAGTTTCATCAAATTCAGATCATTAATGTCTGTAATCTAGCGCCTGGAAAACAAGAGCACCGCATTACAGGTGCCACGCACAGCTACGGGTGCAGATTTGAATAAATGAAAGCTTGTCAAAAAAAAATTTAAGGTCACAGTGACCTTGACCTTTGACCTAGTGACCCAAAAATGGGTGTGGCGTGTAGAACTCATCATGGTGCATCTACCCTGGTATATATGAAGTTTCAAAGTTGCAGGTGGAAGCAATTTGATTTTAGAGCCAGTGTTCAAAACCTTAACAAAATGTTAAGGTTTTAGCACGACGCAGACGGCAGACACGACACGACGATGGACACAGACACGCTGGCAATGACAATATTTCTCCGAAAACGCCGAGCTAACAATCAATTAGAAAATTCTGTAATCTTGATAATCAAATAGAAATCACTCTTTCAAAAAATCATTGGGCATGAATGACCAGACGATACAGTGCATGTCCGCTCTACACGGATGTTTCATATTAAATTTCATCAAAATGGATAATTTGTTTTTTTAAGATCTCACCCTTAAAAAGAAGTGCCTCAAAGGATGGACAGACAAGAAGAAGGACATAAATGAACATTGCAGAAATTTGTTTCTGACCCAGGTAAATTTATTCCAACTAAATTACAATTTGGACAGACAGATAAAATGTTGACTATATTCTACCCCCTTTATGGGAACATAAAGTGGAGTAAACTAGGGTAATAACAATATATGCATGCTATTAATATTTAATTGCTATCCATAAAACATAAACATTCAAAAATTTCCAATAGGAAAATTCTGACATACACACAGACAGCAAAAAAAGCATATTTCAGTTAAAAAACTTTGTTGAAACATGAATAAACAAGTCATGTACCTTTGAGAACAACACAGTCAGATGGGTTTCACTGCCTATTAACCATATTGGGTACTTGGGATTCTTCAAATTCCAGCCGACCTTAAGAAAAGTTCAAAATGCAGAGTATTTCATACAGACTATAACAGAGTGTGTTACTAAAACAAAAATTTCATATGAAACTACATTATAGAAAGAAACATTGGAAACTACAGCTTAATCATAAATAGGAATTATACCCCCACAATTGATCTGTCCACTATTTTACTATTATTTACTAGCAAATACCTCTGCCTGTTGATCATTTGGGGAAGAAACATTGTCTTACACATAATCACCTCAAGGCAATACAATATGTTTCACATTTGAATTAAACCCTATACCACTCGGAAGCAAAGTGAAAAGGCTATGTGCAAACAGCATTAAACCAGAACAGCTTGCCAGCAACTGTCAGTCTGTTCAGGTTTTATGCTGTTTGCTGCTCATCAGTATCTAAGGGTTGGAAATGAAGCCTAAAAACTTGAATATACAAAGAAATGTCTTTAATTATATTTAATTTTTAAAGTTGCTACAAATGCATAAAAATATGTATCTAAATGGTAAAGGGTTAATATTGTAAGAAATGTGGAAGCAGTTGGCTCCATGAACCTATGCTGTTTAATGCAGACAGACTGACTAACTAAAGGACATAGAGACTCACATATGCAGACAGACTGACTGACTAAAGGACATAGAGACTCACTATGCAGACAGACTGACTGACTAAAGGACATAGAGACTCACTATGCAGACAGACTGACTGACTAAAGGACATAGAGACTCACTATGCAGACAGACTGACTGACTAAAGGACATAGAGACTCACATATGCAGACAGACTGACTGACTAAAGGACATAGAGACTCACTATGCAGACAGACTGACTGACTAAAGGACATAGAGACTCACTATGCAGACAGACTGACTGACTAAAGGACATAGAGACTCACTATGCAGACAGACTGACTGACTAAAGGACATAGAGACTCACTATGCAGACAGACTGACTGACTAAAGGACATAGAGACTCACTATGCAGACAGACTGACTGACTAAAGGACATAGAGACTCACTATGCAGACAGACTGACTGACTACATAGAGACTCACATATGCAGACAGACTGACTGACTAAAGGACATAGAGACTCACTATGCAGACAGACTGACTGACTAAAGGACATAGAGACTCACTATGCAGACAGACTGACTGACTAAAGGACATAGAGACTCACATATGCAGACAGACTGACTGACTAAAGGACATAGAGACTCACTATGCAGACAGACTGACTGACTAAAGGACATAGAGACTCACTATACAGACAGACTGACTGACTAAAGGACATAGAGACTCACTATGCAGACAGACTGACTGACTAAAGGACATAGAGACTCACTATGCAGACAGACTGACTGACTAGAGGACATAGAGACTCACTATGCAGACAGACTGACTGACTACATAGAGACTCACATATGCAGACAGACTGACTGACTAAAGGACATAGAGACTCACATATTGAACCTATGCTGTATGCAGACAGACTGACTGACTAAAGGACATAGAGACTCACTATGCAGACAGACTGACTGACTAAAGGACATAGAGACTCACATATGCAGACAGACTGACTGACTAAAGGACATAGAGACTCACTATGCAGACAGACTGACTGACTAAAGGACATAGAGACTCACTATGCAGACAGACTGACTGACTAAAGGACATAGAGACTCACTATGCAGACGGACTGACTGACTAAAGGACATAGAGACTCACTATGCAGACAGACTGACTGACTAAAGGACATAGAGACTCACATATGCAGACAGACTGACTGACTAAAGGACATAGAGACTCACTATGCAGACAGACTGACTGAGTAAAGGACATAGAGACTCACATATGCAGACAGACTGACTGACTAAAGGACATAGAGACTCACTATGCAGACAGACTGACTGACTAAAGGACATAGAGACTCACTATGCAGACAGACTGACTGACTAAAGGACATAGAGACTCACTATGCAGACAGACTGACTGACTAAAGGACATAGAGACTCACTATGCAGACAGACTGACTGACTAAAGGACATAGAGACTCACTATACAGACAGACTGACTGACTAAAGGACATAGAGACTCACTATGCAGACAGACTGACTGACTAAAGGACATAGAGACTCACATATGCAGACAGACTGACTGACTAAAGGACATAGAGACTCACTATGCAGACAGACTGACTGACTACATAGAGACTCACATATGCAGACAGACTGACTGACTAAAGGACATAGAGACTCACTATGCAGACAGACTGACTGACTAAAGGACATAGAGACTCACTATGCAGACAGACTGACTGACTAAAGGACATAGAGACTCACTATGCAGACTGACTGACTGACTAAAGGACATAGAGACTCACATATGCAGACAGACTGACTGACTAAAGGACATAGAGACTCACTATGCAGACAGACTGACTGACTAAAGGACATAGAGACTCACATATTCAGACAGACTGACTGACTAAAGGACATAGAGACTCACTACGCAGACAGACCGACTGACTCAAGGACATAGAGACTCACTATGCGGACAGACTGACTGACTAAAGGACATAGAGACTCACTATGCAGACAGACTGACTGACTAAAGGACATAGAGACTCACATATGCAGACAGACTGACTGACTAAAGGACATAGAGACTCACTATGCAGACAGACTGACTGACTAAAGGACATAGAGACTCACTATGCAGACAGACTGACTGACTAAAGGACATAGAGACTCACTATGCAGACAGACTGACTGACTAAAGGACATAGAGACTCACTATGCAGACAGACTGACTGACTAAAGGACATAGAGACTCACATATGCAGACAGACTGACTGACTAAAGGACATAGAGACTCACTATGCAGACAGACTGACTGACTAAAGGACATAGAGACTCACTATGCAGACAGACTGACTGACTAAAGGACATAGAGACTCACATATGCAGACAGACTGACTGACTAAAGGACATAGAGACTCACTATGCAGACAGACTGACTGACTAAAGGACATAGAGACTCACATATGCAGACAGACTGACTGACTAAAGGACATAGAGACTCACTATGCAGACAGACTGACTGACTAAAGGACATAGAGACTCACTATGCAGACAGACTGACTGACTAAAGGACATAGAGACTCACTATGCAGACAGACTGACTGACTAAAGGACATAGAGACTCACTATGCAGACAGACTGACTGACTAAAAGACATAGAGACTCACTATGCAGACAGACTGACTGACTAAAGGACATAGAGACTCACTATGCAGACAGACTGACTGACTAAAGGACATAGAGACTCACTATGCAGACAGACTGACTGACTAAAAGACATAGAGACTCACTATGCAGACAGACTGACTGACTAAAGGACATAGAGACTCACTATGCAGACAGACTGACTGACTAAAGGACATAGAGACTCACTATGCAGACAGACTGACTGACTAAAGGACATAGAGACTCACTATGCAGACAGACTGACTGACTAAAGGACATAGAGACTCACTATGCAGACAGACTGACTGACTAAAGGACATAGAGACTCACTATGCAGACAGACTGACTGACTAAAGGACATAGAGACTCACTATGCAGACTGACTGACTGACTAAAGGACATAGAGACTCACTATGCAGACAGACTGACTGACTAAAGGACATAGAGACTCACATATGCAGACAGACTGACTGACTAAAGGACATAGAGACTCACTATGCAGACAGACTGACTGACTAAAGGACATAGAGACTCACTATGCAGACAGACTGACTGACTAAAGGACATAGAGACTCACATATGCAGACAGACTGACTGACTAAAGGACATAGAGACTCACATATGCAGACAGACTGACTGACTACATAGAGACTCACATATGCAGACAGACTGACTGACTAAAGGACATAGAGACTCACATATGCAGACAGACTGACTGACTAAAGGACATAGAGACTCACTATGCAGACAGACTGACTGACTAAAGGA
Source organism: Dreissena polymorpha (assembly GCF_020536995.1). Taxonomy (NCBI): domain Eukaryota; kingdom Metazoa; phylum Mollusca; class Bivalvia; order Myida; family Dreissenidae; genus Dreissena; species Dreissena polymorpha. The sequence goes on along the minus strand of NC_068368.1, from coordinate 563,054 downwards.
CATAGAGACTCACTATGCAGACAGACTGACTGACTAAAGGACATAGAGACTCACTATGCAGACAGACTGACTGACTAAAGGACATAGAGACTCACTATGCAGACAGACTGACTGACTAAAGGACATAGAGACTCACTATGCAGACAGACTGACTGAGTAAAGGACATAGAGACTCACATATGCAGACAGACTGACTGACTAAAGGACATAGAGACTCACTATGCAGACAGACTGACTGACTAAATGACATAGAGACTCACTATGCAGACAAACTGACTGACTAAAGGACATAGAGACTCACTATGCAGACAGACTGACTGACTAAAGGACATAGAGACTCACTATGCAGACAGACTGACTGACTAAAGGACATAGAGACTCACTATGCAGACAGACTGACTGACTAAAGGACATAGAGACTCACTATGCAGACAGACTGACTGACTAAAGGACATAGAGACTCACATATGCAGACAGACTGACTGACTAAAGGACATAGAGACTCACTATGCAGACAGACTGACTGACTAAAGGACATAGAGACTCACATATGCAGACAGACTGACTGACTAAAGGACATAGAGACTCACTATGCAGACAGACTGACTGACTACATAGAGACTCACATATGCAGACAGACTGACTGACTAAAGGACATAGAGACTCACTATGCAGACAGACTGACTGACTAAAGGACATAGAGACTCACTATGCAGACAGACTGACTGACTAAAGGACATAGAGACTCACATATGCAGACAGACTGACTGACTAAAGGACATAGAGACTCACTATGCAGACAGACTGACTGACTAAAGGACATAGAGACTCACTATGCAGACAGACTGACTGACTAAAGGACATAGAGACTCACATATGCAGACAGACTGACTGACTAAAGGACATAGAGACTCACTATGCAGACAGACTGACTGACTAAAGGACATAGAGACTCACTATGCAGACAGACTGACTGACTAAAAGACATAGAGACTCACTATGCAGACAGACTGACTGACTAAAGGACATAGAGACTCACTATGCAGACAGACTGACTGACTAAAGGACATAGAGACTCACTATGCAGACAGACTGACTGACTAAAGGACATAGAGACTCACTATGCAGACAGACTGACTGACTAAAGGACATAGAGACTCACATATACCCCTTTCCAGCCATGGTATAATAACAAATGGTAATATTTAAACAGTGAAGTACCCCTTTTCTTTTGAGTACTGTTAAATATAAAATTATGGAAATAAGTATATAACGTATATAACCATAATCATAAGTCTTAATGCAAAACATAAAACAACATTTCTAATAGATAATGTTGACATAGCTTACCTCACAGTAACGCAAATGTTCCATAAATGACAGAAAACCAATATGTGAACGTCTGGATACCCCATGTAATTCTGGGAAGAAACAAAAACAATTTCATATTCATGTGTCTTTCAGTATGTATATATTAGACAATTTTCAAGCTAATTTTTTTCCGGCAAAAAAACTAGGAAGTAATCATTCTTGTCTGCAGAAATAATTTCAGTGCAGTTCTAGAATACATTTGTTAGTTTATGTGCAAATTAGTTGACAATATAAACATTCATTTTATCAAAAACTTATCGTTAATATAGTATGACTAAGTTACCTCCAGTGTTTAAACTAGTTGCATTTTACACTTTTAAACATATTATGTTTAGAAATTTCCAAACATTCCCTGTCTGTACCTCTTCCCAGTTCCATGTTCTTTTTTGTGAACACCAGATGAACACTTATACACGTGATGTCAAAGCAAGTGAGAAAACCATGGCATGCAACTAACTTGTAAATAGCTGATATTGGTGGAATTATCTGAGAATGAATTGCATGAAAAACTTGTTTCTCAGAATGGTATAAATATTGTAATCACAATTTTAATCATTCTTGTGCCTTGCCATCATTACACAGTTATTTAGGTAACATAGTATTTAGTCCATGTTTCTTTAAGACTTTATGGACAGTTAAGTTGGCATGCTGGAAACTACTTAAGTAAATATAATAAATTCAACAGGGAACTATCTTAAAAACTATTAAAACCCTTTGAGCCTATATATTTTTTAGTATTTACACCTGCCTGTATTTAGAAGTTAAGTAGAAATCTTTATCAAATTAAAAAACTTGATCCAAAAGTTAACAGCCATCAGCATAACTGACCTTTAAAGGTCTTAACCCTTTCCCACTCAGAAGCAAAGTGTAAATGGCTATGTGCAAACAGCATGAAACCAGAGCAGCCTGTGTGTACATGTAACTCGCAGTGTGTTCAGGTTTTATGCTGTTTGCCACTCATCAGTATTTTAGGGCTGGAAATGAAGCCTTTACAAATTGAATCTAGTGAGAAAAGTCTTTAATCAAATTTAACTTTCTAAGGGACTACAAACCCATCAGAATACGTATTTAAGTGGCAAACAGTTAAATACATATCTAAGTGGTAAAGGGTTAAATACGTATCTAAGTGGTAAAGGATTAAATACAATACATTAAATATGTATCTAAGTGGTAAAGGGTTAAATACGTATCTAAGTGGTAAAGGATTAAAGTTCTTAACTACTGAGTCCAACTACAGTTCATACTTAGACCAGAGATATCCTTGTCATTATCCCATACGTTTGTTACAGCTTTCCCAGTGATAAGCAGGTTGATAAGACTCTGACTAAAACACATCAAGAACAGAAAATCTAGGTAAGAACAACTCCAAACTGCATGTTTTCTATTAACCCTCTTTCAATCAGGGGCAAGGTGACAATGGCTTTGTGCAAACAGCATAAAACTTGAACAGCCTGTGAGTAACTCGCAGTCTATTCAGGTTTTATGCTGTTTGCTGCTCATCAGTTTCTAAGGGTTGGAAATAAAGCCTTATAAACTTAAATCTAGTAAGACAGGTCTTTAATTTTATTAAACTTTCTAAGGCACTACATGTACATACGAATTAAATTCGTATCTAAGTGGTAAAGGGTAAAATGTTCTTTTTGTTGAGTCGCAGTGGTAAAGTAGATATGGTGTGTGCCTAGCAACCGGGAGGTCACGGGTTTAATCCCCACTGTGGGAGCCTTCTTTAGATTTCCCATATAGACACCAAGTACTGGTTCTAGTCCCAGGAAACGGACTTGAGAGTGTTTCAACTAAGCCTTAGGCTTTCTATGCAATCAAGCTAAAATAAATAGGCATAAACTAAATGTTCAATTTGAGGTTAATACTAAACTGCACACAAGATCACAATCATAGTCTTTAATGAAATTGTATAATTATATGCCATGTTTATGTCATACAAATGGTAAATGAGTACATTTTAGCTAATATTATTTCTGAAATAAATATACTCCGGTTTGAACCTAGTTAAAGTATTATTTATTAAACTATTTACTTTCAATTATATTTTAGCAGTAAAACGAGGGCAAGTTTGTTCAATTAATCTATTAAATGTTTAACATGTATATAACAAATCAATTAAAGCAATAATGTGAAATTAAAATCTATACATAACAAGGGCTGTTTGTAAAACATGCATGCCTCCCATATGGGCTCTCCGTTGTAGTGAGAGCCATTGTGTGAATATGTTTTTTGTCACTGTGACCTTGACCTTTGACCTAGTGACCTGAAAATCAATAGGGGTCATCTGCCAGTCATGATCAATGTACCTATGAAGTTTCATGATCCTAGCCATAAGCATTCTTGAGTTATCATCCGGACACCATTTTACTATTTCGGGTCACCGTGACCTTGACCTTTGACCTAGTGACCTGAAAATCAATAGGGGTCATCTGCAAGTCATGATTATTCTACCTATCAAGTTTCATGATCCTAGGAATAAGCGTTCTTCAGTTATCATCCGGAAACCATTTTACTATTTCGGGTCATCGTGACCTTGACCTTTGACCTAGTGACCTGAAAATCAATAGGGGTCATCTGCGAGTCATGATCAATCTACCTATCAAGTTTCATGATCCTAGGCCTAAGCGTTCTTGAGTTATCATCCGGAAACCATTTTACTATTTCAGGTCACTGTGACCTTGACCTTTGACCTAGTGACCTCAAAATCAATAGGGGTCATCTGCGAGTCCTGATCAATCTACCTATCAAGTTTCATGATCCTAGGCCTTAGCGTTCTTGAGTTATCATCCGGAAACCATTTTACTATTTCGGGTCACTGTGACCTTGACCTTTGACCTGAAAATCAATAGGGGTCATCTGCGAGTCCTGATCAATCTACCTATCAAGTTTCATGATCCTAGGCCTAAGCGTTCTTGAGTTATCATCCGGAAACCATTTTACTATTTCGGGTCACCGTGACCTTGACCTTTGACCTAGTGACCTCAAAATCAATAGGGGTCATCTGCGAGTCATGATCAATGTACCTATGAAGTTTCATGATCCTAGGCCCAAGCGTTCTTGAGTTATCGTCTGACAACCACCTGGTGGACGGACCGACAGACCGACATGAGCAAAGCAATATACCCCCTCTTCTTCGAAGGGGGGCATAAAAATAAGTATTTAAAAAATCAAATGTTATGATCTTACAATAAATAAACAGACCCCAGTAAACTCACCTTCCGTGACCATGAAGGCCGTCTATCAAGGGCTCACTGATATCTTCAACTTCATTCTTGATCTGTTCTATACCCTATATTCAAACATTAGAACAGGACGGTAAAACAACATTTAAATACACACAAATGGACATGTAAGAAAGAAACATCTGTACGCAACACATGCATCTCAAAAAAGATTATTAAATGGTTAATTCTCAACCACATCTATACCCTTCTTATGTGCAGACAATTCAAGTTGTTTGGTTACTATTTTATTTACCTGACAGAAAATCCTATTTTTTACCTTACAGACTAAAACAGTGTTCTCCGAAAGCACCGGCAGCCAAAGATTTCACCAGTTACATTCGATCTAGATGCCAGCTACTTAACTTTTCCCCAAAGTATCACTTGAAATGGTGCAAATACACCCATTTTACTGCTAAGTCGCTGGCTACTTTGAAAATATAACTGGCAAATACAATTTTCTTGGAGAACAAGTTACTGTTTATCACAATACAATTAATACACTTCAATTTGAGACATAACTTGACCCACCAAAATACCAGAAAAGTGCAACTTCTAAAAAATACATACCCAGTAACATTTATGAAACAAAGATGTCAAAAAACACAATTGTTGTGACTATACCTTACTTTGGTAAGTATAACTGAATACAGATAAAGTAGAACACCCGATGTGCCACTGAATCCCTTGATTTTTGCCGCAACACATTTCTTCAATGAAACTTCATCATAACATTTTGAACACCTGAAATATTCAAAATTTAAACATAAATAATAATGTTCATGCCTATACATCATTCAACTCTGTGTTCCGGTGTATACAATTATAGTGTTTTACCTTTTTTGTTAAGGTGACAGGACCCTTTATATGGGGCATTTTACCACAAATGAAGATATACAAGGTATTTTGATAAGCAGGATTATACGTTTACATTAAGGCAGTGTTCACCTGAAGCACTGGCAGCCGGCGATTTTACCGGGTACATTCAATTTACCGTAATTACTCTACGTTTTCGGACACTTAAAAATAATAAAGAAAATTCGTGTCCGAAAACTTAGATAAGAAAAATATTAACAAAATTTTGAGACATTAATAACGGACGAAAACTTGTGTGTCCGAAAATAAAGAGTCACAAAAAATAATTATTTTTGCTAAAAAAAGGGGTGTCCGAAAACTTAGAGTGTCCGAAAACATAGAGTAATTACGGTAGATGCTACTTTTCCCATAAATATCAATTGAAATGGTGCAAATACACCTGTTTTAAAGCTAAGACACGCTACTTTGAAAATATAACTGGCTACTCAAATTTAGCTGGAGAACATTGATTAAGGTAATCTAAAAATAAACATGTGGTCTTGCTTATCTTAAAATAATTCCCTTTTTGTTGTTACCTGTACTTTGTTATAATACATTCATCAATTTAATTGCTACCAATTTAAACATTGATTAACTATGCTTTAACCTGGTTCAATAAAAATTTGCAAATAGAAAATTAGATCCTTATTTCAGTCAAGTTTTGTCTAATGTGGAGAATTGAAATTTGCTAGACATGTATAAAGATGAAAAGCTATATATTATCCTCAAATATTTTTTTATTCTAGATTAGGCTAATAAAATTAGTTAAAACATTCACCAGTAAATTACTAACATGAATATGTTTTTCTAAAAAAAGTCTCAATTAATGTTTTAGCACATACCTATCGTTTTACTCATGCCTGACAAAGTTTGCAATGATAATTATGAACCCTTTAAACATAGTTTTCCTTACCTTAAACGAGAATGAAATAACATCTGGTCCATTCTTGGTCGTTTACATAAACTTTCCCCTTCAAGTGATTGGTCAGTTATGTCCTTATCTTGATTACTTGATGGGCTGCCATTCTCCAATTGGACATTATTTGAATTAGGCTCCGCCTCCAGACTAAGTACAGAGTAGCCATTGGTGGAGACAAGCATTAACACATCACACAGTGCTGACACAAGGAGACTTTGGCTTTCTTCAGCTATAAATAGGCAATATTAAACACAATGTATAGTCTTAAATAGATCTTTCAAAAATAAAAAAAGCAAAAAAAGTTTTTTTTTTTTTGGGGGGTTGGGGGTAGGGGGGGGGGGGTTGAGAGGGGGTATAATGTGGGGTGGGGTCATTTATTAGATGATCTTTCAAAAATAAAAACAGGAAAAAAAAAATTGGGGGGGGGGGGGGGGCAGGGAATCTTGGGTGAGGCGTGGGGTATTGTTTGGGT